>NW_026988521.1:705625-1411250 GCF_030222135.1 Aotus nancymaae | reverse complement strand
CATCCTCCCCGACGAAGGCCTCTGCACTTACCACTCCCTCTGCCAAGACGCCCCCCCACTAACCCAGATGTAGCCACTGCTTCACTCGCTCCAGGTCCTTTACAGCAGGGCCGGCCCTGATCATTCTACTCAAAACTGGACACCCATACCCTCATTTACCCAATCACCTTCCCTCCTTCAAATTTCTCTGTTGCATTTATCATCTGCTGACATACCACAAAATACTCTTATTATTTTCCATCTCTACCCACTCGAAAGCAAGCCCCATGTGAACATGAGCAATAGAACCCAGCAATCCGGCTGACACCAGCTCCTCCCCTTCTCGCTCCCTGCATTCGGACTGTACTGCCTCTCACGTCCTGAAATACAGCAGGCTCTCTTTCCACCAGCTCAAGCCCTTCTCCCACCAGGCTGGGACAAGGCTGGCCCCAGGCATTGTTGAGCACCTGCATCTGTGGTGAGTACCCACACTGCTGGGCACCTGCTGTCTGCAGGTGGCATCTGTGGTGAGTACCCACACTGCTGGGCACCTGCTGTCTGCAGGTGGCATCTGTGGTGAGTACTCGCACTGCTGGGCACCTGCTGTCTGCAGGTGGCATCTGTGGTGAGTACCCGCATTGCTGGGCACCTGCTATCTGCAGGTGGCATCTGTGAATACCTGCATTGCTGAGCACCTGCCATCTGCAGGTGACATCTGTGGTGAATACCTGCATGGCTGGGCACCTGCTGTCTGCAAGTGGCATCTGTGGTGAGTACCCACACTGCTGGGCACTTGCCGTCTGCAGGTGGCATCTGTGGTGAGTACTTGCATTGCTGGGCACCTGCCATCTGCAGGTGGCATCTGTGGTGAGTACCCGCATTGCTGGGCACCTGCCATCTGCAGGTGGCATCTGTGAGTACCCGCATTGCTGGGCACCTGCCATCTCCAGGTGGCATCTGTGGTGAATACCTGCATTGCTGGGCACCTGCTGTCTGCAGGCCATTTCTTCTTGCCGAGTATTTATTGAGTGCCTGCTACAGTGCTAGGCACTTCCAGGATTCTGGGACTATGGCAGGGAATAGAGCCACTTCACGTTCACGTGGAGCTTGCACGCGAGTGGGTAGATACCAGGACCCAGCTGAAATGTCACTTTTGCAGAGAGGTATCTCAGGGACACCCAACGTAAGGGAGTCTCCTTTTACCCTCCACCATGATATACAGTGCCTCAGCGTCACACAATATGCCACGTCACAAACCTGCACATGAACCCCCGGAATCAAAAATAAAGGCTGAAATTATTTTTTAAAGCCATCAAAAAAATAAATGAGGAAGAAATATTTCAGTTCGGGTTTAAACAAATATATTTGGCAAAGTCGGGTATTCAAACTCCCCTGGACTGACTCATCATTACCAATATACTATATTCTATTGCCAGCAAGAAACAAAGGTCACTCAGTCGCCCCACGCCTTTCCTTTGATTTCTGGGTTTCAGAGCACTACACAGTAATCCCACGTAGGTTTCCAAAGGACACACCGCACCGTTCGTTCCCCTGAATGGGGGACAAGGTCCTTCCTACCTGCTTACTCCAGACAACGAATAAATGCCGAGTCACCATTCTACTTAAAATTCTACTTAGAAATACACGTCACACGAGTTCTCAGAACCACCTGCCCAATTCTGATTTAATAAAAGGTCAGGTATTATTAGTGGCTCATGCCTGTAATCCCCTGTAATCCCACTTTGGGAGGCTGAGGTGGGCAGATCACCGAAGGTCAGGAGTTCAGGACCAGCCTAGCCCACATGGTAAAACGCTGTGTCTACTAAAAATGTAAAAATTAGCCAGGTGTGGTGGTGAGCACCTGTAATCCCAGCTACTCAAAAGGCTGAAGTGGGGCAATCGCTTGAACCTGGGAGGCAGAGTTTGCAGTGAGCCAAGATCACACCACTGCACTGCAGCCTGGGCAACAGAGCGAGACTCCATCTGAAAAAAAAAAAAGAAAGAAAGCGGCCAGACATGGTGGCTCATACCTGTAATCCCAGCACTTTGGGAGGCTGAGGCAAGAGAATCACTTGAGGCCAGGAGTTCAAGACCAGCCTGGGCAACACAATAAGACCCCATATCTAAAAAAATAAAAATTACATAAAGTCAAATTATTCCTCCCCAAGGCCTTCTCTCAAGCAGTGATAAATCAAGAGTTGATTAAAGTCATAAATGGGGGTAGGGGGGCATGAGTGTATAAACAGTCAGTCATCGAGGACAATGGAGTTATCACAATTTTAGACACTGCAAAGCAATGGTCAAGCAATCACTGACTCAGCCAAGGAGAGCAGGCCACACCCAGCTACTTGCAGGAGGGAACACAAGTAAGAAGCAAACCGTCTCGAACAGAGAACCCAAAGACTTGGGAATGAAAGGTGCCAGGAACCTCAGGAGACTGATGTCAGGAGGACAGGCTTCAAGTCTGTACAGGGAGCAGCAGATCCCTTCCGCAAGACCCTGTAGCCAGGCAGGCCCCTTGGCCACCATCCCAGCAAACGACAAGCTGGAAAGGTGAGAACGCAGAAGCTCTGAGCTCTAGTAAGCGTGGGGCAAGGGGCCCCAGAGAGAGCAGCACAGCCCAGTGACAGGCTCCCAGAGGGGTGAGATGCCCCATCCCAGAATAACGGCAGCCAGGCTCACCACACCCACCTGCTCACCAAGCAAGAGAAGAGAGTAGAGTCCTGAGGAAGAACTGAACTGGCATTCAGGCTCCCCCTCAGACCTCACCCTGCAGCGAAGGCCCCTGCCAAACATAGGTGGACAGCCACCAGCCACCAAGCACGGAGTGAGGGCTCGGAGCCTCACAGCATGGGCCAAAGACCAAACAAACCTACACAAGAGGCAATCAATGCACTGAGACAATGCCCAGAAGGAAATGCCAAAGGAAACACCTTGACACAGGCGAGACAAAAGCCAGCTCGAAGAAACAGATGCCACCCAAGAAGGGGCACTAGGGTCATAAGAAAGCTCTCAAACTATAACAGTGACAGCAGCAATTAAAAATGCAAAAGAAGGACTAGAAGACAAACTTGAGAGTGGTGGAAACAGACTCGAGAGACAGAGGGGCAGGAAAACAGACACCAGGAGGCACCATTTCAACTCTCACAGAGAAACACTGAGACAAGAGAAAGGGAAATGAACAGAAGAGGTTAGCCAAAAAATAAAACAAGAACATTTACCACTAACCCAAAAAACATGCGTGTCCAGATTGAATAAGGCCACCAAATGCCACACTTGGGCACATTGCCTTAAAATTTCAGACACTGGCTGCCCTGGTGGCTCACCCCTGTAATTCCAGCACTGTGGAAGGCCGAGGTGGGTGGATCACTTAAGGTCAGGAGTTCAAGACCAGCCCGGCCAACATGGCAAAACCTGGTCTCTACAAAAAACACAAAAATTAGCAGGGCAGGTGGCACACACCTATAGTCCCAACTACTTGGGAGGCTGAGGCAGGAGAATCGCTTAAAACCAGGAGGCGGAGGTTTCAGTGAGCCAAGATGGCACCACTGCACTCCAGCCTGGGTGACAGAGCTGTCACAAAAAAAAAAAAGTAAGCAAAACGAAAGGCAATGGTTAATTCTTAAAAATTAAAAATTGAACCAAAAGTTGAACTGTTATTCTCAGCTGAGAACAGTATTTTCAGACATTAAATAGTCATTAATCAGGTAAAATATTACACATATACAAGTACAGAACAGAAACTTGAGTAAGAGTTAAAGACTCATCTTCTACAGTAAGACATCAATAAATAAGCCAGGCACAGTGGCTGACTCCTGTAACCCCGCACTTTGGGAGGCCAAGGCGGGTGGATCACTTGAGGTCAGGGGTTCAAGACTGGCCTGGCCAACATGGTGAAACCCCAACTCTACTAAAAATACAAAAAATTAGCCAGGAGTGATGGCAGGTGACTGTAAGTCCAGCTACTTGGGAGGCTGATGCAGGAGAATCACTTGAACCTGAGAGGCAGAGGTGCAGTGAGCAGAGATCGCACCACTGCATTCTAGCATGGGCAACAAGAGTGAAACTCCATCTCAAAAAAAAAAAAAGTCACTATGTAATGACTAAAAGGTGGAAAGAACGCCCATAAATAGTAGGGACATGTAACTGAGACTTGATAAACAATCATTTTTAAAGTAAATTTTTAAGAAGAAACAGCTATAAAATGAAAATAATTGACTCAAGTTTAGAAATGTGGACAAGACGGGTAATTTTTTTTTTTTGAGATGGGAGTCTTGCTCTATTGCCCAGGCTGGAGTGCAGTGGCACAATCTCTGCCCACTGAAACTTCCGCCTCCTGGGTTTAAGTGATTCTCCTGCCTCAGCCTCCCAAGTAGCTGGGATAACAGGTGCCCACCACCACGCCCAGCTAATTTTTGTATTTTTAGTAGAGATAGGGTTTCGCCATGTTAGTCAGGCTGGTCTTGACTCCTGATCTCAAGTGATCCGCCCACCTCAGCCTCCCAAAGCGCTGGGATTACAGGTGTCAGCCACCGTGCCCAGCCAATGTTTTACAATTAACTTCTTAAACTATATTCTTTAACTTTTTTAAATGTTTCAAAACACCTAAGTAAGGATGAGCCTAGATGAGAAAATCACAAAAATGAATGCTATTGGGAAGACCTGCCCTGTTACTTCCTATTAACTAAAAATAAACAAATCAGCATCTTCATGGAACAGACTAGAAAGCAGAGAAACAGCCTGTAAAAACACACCGGCATTTGAGAATACAGTGATGCTGTACTGCAGGGAGGAAAAAACCATTCCCTCCTCGATGTTCCGGAACACATGTGGTAATCAATGTGGGGAACGATGCTGGACACCCATCTAACACGAAAATAAACTACGAGGGGTTACCAGGATAAAAATAACTTCAAAATCAGTAAAATCTTAATATCGCACAGGTGTTTGGCAGGGACTTAAGGCAACGGGAGAAGCCGCAGGGAGGGTGGGTGCGGCCAAGGTAGCATCAGGGAGGAAAGGCCGGCCTCACGCAGTGCCAGCACACAGGCAACCAAGGCACGAGGCCCCAACAGAGGGTCTGTCACCATCACAAGGCAACGCCCCAGTGACTCCCCAGATGCAAAGACGTAGGAGAAGTCGCAGGAAAGACAGACCAACAAGCACGTGTTTTGTTTCTTGTTTTTAAATGAGACCGCTCCCTCCAGGCGGAAGCATGCCCTGGCTGAGGGCAAACAGGCAGAAGGTGGCAGACAAGCATCTCAGGGCAAACTGGTGCAGTTCAAACTCCAGCTCTGGCTTGTGTTTGATGGTTTTGCCCAACTGTAGGCCAACGTGAATTTGTTGCTGTCGTTTTGAGAGGGTCTCATCCTGTTGCCCAGGCTGAGGCACAATGGCGCAAATACAGCTCACTGCAGCCTCGACCTCCTGGGCTGAAGAGATCCTCCCACCTCAGCCTCCCAAAGTCCTGGAATTACAGGCACGAACCACCTTGCCAGGCCCCAGAAGTGAACTTTTGAAAGATACCATCTAAAGCATACTTGAGAAGACGGCAGAGACCTGACATCCACTCACTGCATAGAAGGCCTCTTTCTGGAGACTGACAATGGCGCTGCTGTAGTTGACGGTAAATAACAACAGGCCGGGCGTGGTGGCTCAAGCCTGTCATCCCAGCACTCACGGAGGCTGAGGCGGGCAGATCACCTGAAGTCAGGAGTTCGAGACCAGCCTGGCCAACATAGTGAAACCACGTCTCTACTCAAGATCCAAAAATTAGCTGGGCATGGTGGCAGGCACCTGTAATACCCACTACTTGGGAAGCTGAGTCAGGAGAATCACTCGAACCTGGGAGGCAGAGGTTGCAGTGAGCTGAGATCGCGCCACTGCACTTCAGCCTGGGCAACAAAGTGAGACTCCATCTCAATCAATCAAGTAATCAATAAAAATAAAGGAAGGAAACTCCCTCAAGGAGAAGGGAGTCACCAGAAAGAGGAGAGAGAAGCCCCTGGCAGGAGCACAGGGCCCAGCAGCCAGAAGGAAAAACCGCACCCAACACAGGCCTCCAGAGTGGGAAACACTGCCTCCAGCGGGATACAACGGGCCCCAGAAAACAGGCTGCAGGGGTGCTGCCTTACAGGAACCACACTGTTCCCAAATAACTTAGTTGCGTCCCAGAACAAAGCTCAAGAATATTAAAAGATATGCAAGGCGGGGCATGGGGTTCATGCCTGTCATCCCAGCACTATGGGAGGCAGAGGTGGGCGGATCACCTGAGGTCAGGAATTTGAGACCAGCCTGACTAATGTAGTGAAACCCTGCCTCTACTAAAAATACAAAAATTAGCTGGGCATGGTGACATGCACCTGTAATCCCAGCTACTGGGGAGGCTGAGGCAGGAGAACTGCTTGAACCTGGGAGGCGGAGGCTGTAGTGAGCTGAGATCGCGCCGCTGCACTCCAGCCTGGGCAACAGAGCAAGACTCAGTGTCAAAAACTAAAATAAATAAATAAACTGGCTGGCCACAGTGGCTTACGCCTGTAATCCCAGCACTCTGGAAGGCTGAGGCAGGTGGATAACTTGAGGTCAGGAGTTCGAGACCAGCCTGGCCAACATGGTGAAACCCTGTCTCTACTAAACATACAAAAATTAGCCAGGTGTGGTGGTGCACATCTGTAATCCCAGCTACTTGGGAGGCTGAGGCAGGAGAATCACTGAACCCAGGAGGCGGAGGTTGTAGTGAGCCAAGATCATGCCACTGCACTTCAGCCCGGGCAACAGAGCAAGATTCGGTCTAGAAAAAAAAACTTTGTAATAGAAACACATACTTGGGCCGGGCGCAGTGGCTCACGCCTGTAATCTCAGCACTTAGGGAGGCCGAGGCAGGGAGATCACTTGAGGTCAGGAGTTCGAGACCAGCCTGGCCAACATGGTGAAACCTCATCTCTACTAAAAATACAAAATATTAGCCGGGTGTGGAGGCACATGCCTGTAATCCCAGCTACTTGGGAGGCTGAGGCAGGAGAACTGCGTGAACCTGGGAGCCAGAGGTTGAAGTGAGCTGAGATCGCGCCACTGCACTCCAGCCTGGGCGACAGAGCGAGACTCCGCTTCCAAAAAAAAAAAAAAAGAAACACGTACTTGCTAGTTGAGCTACGTTACATGAAGGCGGTCCACAGAGAAAGCAAAACGTAAACCCTAATGCAGTACCGCCTGCCCTGAGGAGCTCAGTAACTAATCCTCATGACACCCCCGTGCTGCCATCAGAGGGATTTTAAAGGTAAGAAAAACACCCTACAATGCAAAACAAAAACCAGGTGCCCCATGTTGGCTGTTGGTTTCTACACTTTTAAACAAACCTGTAGACAGACACCAAAGCTTAGGGTGGGTGGGAAGAAAGGTGAATAGGGAGTATACTGAAGCCAAGGGCAGAGATGAACGCAAAACCTTCACAACTCTGAGTCTGAATTTCAGGCAAAGATGAAGTTGCCAGGCTCTCAACAAGGCTACAATTTTAAAAGGTGGGAAAGGGCTGGGCACAGTGGCTCACACTGTAAACCCCAGCACTCTGGGGAGGCTGATCGGACAGAATCATTTGAGCCACAGAGTTCGAGACCATCCTGCACAACATAGTGAGACTCTGTCTCTGAATTTTAAAAATAAAAATAAATATAAAAAATTGAAAAGTGGGGGCAGGTGTGATGGCTCATGCCTGTAATCCCAGCACTTTGGGAGGCCGAGGCCGGCAAATCATGAGGTCAGGAGATCAAAACCATCCTGGTCATGATGAAACCCCGTCTCTACTAAAATACAGAAAATTAGCCAGGCATGGTGGCGTGCGCCTGTAGTCCCAGCTACTCAGGAGGCTGAGGCAGGGGAATCACTTGAACCCAGGAGACAGAGGCTGCGGTGAGCTGAGATCTTGCCACTGCACTGCAGCCTGACAACAGAGCAAGACTCCATCTCAAAAAAAAAAAAAAAAATTGAAAAGTGGAAAAGAGCCGGGCATAGTGGCTCACATCTGTAATCCCAGCACTTTGGGAGGTTGAGGCAGGTGGATCACAAGGTCAGGAGATTGAGATCATTCTGGCCAACATGGTGAAACCCAGTCTTTACTAAAATACAAAAAATTAGCTGGGCATGGTGGCGCGTGCCTGTAATCCCAGCTACTTGGGAGGCTAAGGCAGAAGAATCGCTTGAACCCGGGAGGCAGAGGTTGCAGTGAGCAGAGATCACGCCATTGCAACAGGCACGTGTCACCTCGACCTGACCACCAGTGAAAAAAGAGAGCAGAAGCAGGATCTGCCTCAAAACACCGGCTCCACATGTTGTACCTAAGGGAACGCATCTGGCAGTAGGTCAGCCACTTGACCTGGAGTCTCCTGAGGTATTGGGGCTGAGGGAGCTACATGGGGCAGAAAGAACCTGGCAGAGGAGCCAGGACTTCCCCAGCCTCAGGGGCACGCGGCAGCTGTGGGCACACCATCCCCCTAGAACCCCGCAGCACCCAGCAGCCCCTCAGCCCACCCTGCACTTGGTGCTCCTGCTACCTTCCCAGCCCACAAAAGCCTGGGTACCCCATTCCACACTCCAGCTACCAGGTAAGCACGGGCTCCAACAGGCAACCAAAGTTTAAAATCAAGAATCAACCGGCCAGGCATGGTGGCTCACGCCTATAATCCCAGCACTTTAGGAGGCTGAGACAGGTGGATCACGAGGTCAAGAGATCAAGACCATCCTGGTCAACATGGTGAAACCCCGTCTCAAAAATACAAAAATTAGCTGGGCATGGTGGCGCACGCCTGTAGTCCCAGCTACTCGGGAGGCTGAGGCAGGAGAATTGCTTGAACCCAGGAGACGGAGGTTGCGGTGAGCCGAGATCGCGCCATTGCACTCCAGCCTGGGTAACAAGAGCGAAACTCTGTCTTAAAAAAGAAAAAATAATCAACCAAACAGGAGAGACAAGTTCCCTTTGCCAACCATGCCCTGGGAAAAAGCGTGCAGAGCCAGCAGAAAGCGCTGTCTGAAATGTGGAAGCGTGGTTACATGCTCTCTGTGTCTCCAGGTCAGCCCAGCTCCTGGGGCGCCCCCGAGTCACCGGACTCGCCTCTCCCTCCTGGTGTGGGGCACCCCACTGCTTCACACTCTGCTGGGTCCTCTTCCTGGTTCCAGTCTCCAGGGCACGATTTCAAAACAGGGCTGCTTCCTACTCACGTTACGTATTCTATGCATCCTGGCCAGACCCTCACAAGCCCGGCTCGAGCACAGAGCTCTTCGTACCACACAGCCTCAGCCCCCACTTCTACGTGGGACACCCACCTGAACCCATCCACCCACCCAGAAATTCTCTTGCAACAAAACTGCTTTTCAGGGCATTTCAACCACCTCACTCTCACGCCAAAGTCAGGAAGGTTCTGAAGAAGGAACACACTGCCAGAATCAGCAAATGTGGTTTTATCATGGAAGTCTGAGACATCATGTGGCCTGGTAAAAACTGTTCATTTCTGGGTTTTCTTTGTTTTTTGCTTTTGTTTTTGAGAGAGTCTCACTTTGTCACCCAGGATGGAGTGCAGTGGCACAATCTCGACTCACTGCAACCTCTGCCTCCTGGGTTCAAGCACTTCTCCTACCTCAGCCTCCCAAGTAGCTGACACTACAGGCCTGCCCCACTACACCCAGCTGATTTCTGTATTTTTAGTAGAGATGGCATTTCACTATGTTGGCCAGGCTTGTCTTGAACTCCTGACCTCAGGTGATCCACCTGCCTCAGCTCCCACAGTGCTGGGATGACAGGCGTGATCCACTCGCCTTGGCCTCCCACAGTGCTGGGATTACATGTGTGATCCGCCCACCTCAGCCTCCCACAGTGCTGGGATTACATGTGTGATCCACCCGCCTCAGTTCCCACAGTTCTGGGATTACATGTGTGATCCGCCCGACTCAGTTCCCACAGTGCTGGGATTACAGGCGTGATCCGCCCGCCTCAGTTCCCACACTGCTGGGATGACAGGCATGATCCACCCGCCTCGGCCTCCCACAGTGCTGGGATTACATGTGTGATCCGCCCGCCTCAGTTCCCACAGTGCTGGGATTACAGGCGTGATCCGCCCGCCTCAGTTCCCACAGTGCTGGGATGACAGGTGTGAGCCGCCAGCCTCAGCCTCCAACAGTGCTGGGATTACAGGTGTGATCCGCCCGCCTCAGCTCCCACAGTGCTGAGATGACAGGTGTGAGCATCACACCCGGCCCATTTCTGCTTTCTTAAGTGAGTGTCATTCCATTTTTTTTTTAAACCGAAGCAAAAGTTATTTAACTTACTCCATCCAGCATTGGAAGCTGACAGAAAGTCATCTAACTTCTAACTCCTGAACTTGTAGTTTCAATACCGAACTCCGGTGTGACTTAAAGCAGGCCAGCTGTGAGCTGATGGGCGCTGGCAGAGAATGCCACGGGAGGAGGGACATTCCCATTCGTGCCAGGTCTGTCTTACCACACTAGGTGTGGAGGAGGAGGGACTGCGCCAGACACATTTAAGAGAAAAAAGAACGCCGGTTCAACAAGGCCACCCACGGACATGACGCGCTCCAGGGTCTCACTTGGAATTTGCCTTCCGCCCCCATCCGAGCACCTCGTGGGCCTCTACGACATCCCTTGGCCTTCCCTCTGCAACCTCCCTGCCTCCAGTCAGGAAACAACTCCCAAACACGCACCACCTGCCCACCGTGACAGCCTCCTCCCCCCGCGCACAGTCCTGAACGCAGGAGGACACAGAGAACTCAGCTCCCCACTTGTCTGCAAGCTCTTCAGGCGGAGCAGATGGGCTCTGCTTCTCTGAACCCCACATCATCTCACCTTATAGGCCCAGGTCTGCCATCACTTCTCCAAAAGCTAAGGGCAAATTCATTCCAGAATTCAGCACCGCTCAGACTGGGAGGAGGCACAGGGCTCAGACTGTGGGAGGAGGCACAGGGCACAGAGTGTGGGAGGAGGCACAGGGCACAGACTGTGGGAGGAGGCACAGGGCTCAGACTGTGGGAGGAGGCACAGGGCACAGACTGTGGGAGGAGGCACAGGGCTCAGACTGTGGGAGGAGGCACAGGGCACAGACTGTGGGAGGAGGCACAGGGCACAGACTGTGGGAGGAGGCACAGGACACAGACTGTGGGAGGAGGCACAGGGCTCAGACTGTGGGAGGAGGCACAGGGCTCAGACTGTGGGAGGAGGCACGGGGCACAGACTGTGGGAGGAGGCACGGGGCACAGACTGTGGGAGGAGGCACGGGGCTCAGACTGTGGGAGGAGGCACGGGGCACAGACTGTGGGAGGAGGCACGGGGCACAGACTGTGGGAGGAGGCACGGGGCTCAGATTGTGGTAGGAGGCACCGGGCACGGCACTGCCGCAGGTGGGGCAGTGTCCTGTAAGCACAGGCACCATCTACAGGAGACCCGAAAACATCCACAGGACGAGGGCCACGCAGAGCCTCATGGCAGCGTGGGGCCAGTGTTTTTGCCAAATGAGTTTACCGCAGACTTACAAAAAGACTTCTGGTTTTTAGAAAGGTGTAAACTGAGATTTGAGCTAAGGGAGGATGGCCCCATGCTCAAGAATCTGCAAAACAGAGTGTAGGTTCCCACGGACCCACAGCCCCTTCCGCCCAGAAGCTTGCACCACGTACTCAAACTCTTCACTCACATGAGAGCAAAATCGCCCCAAAATATCATTTTCTACACCAGACTCTGGTCTTCCCCTCTGATCTGACTTCATTTGATTTTTTTTTTTTTTTTTCAGATGGAGTTTCACTCTTATCGCCCAGGCTGGAGTGCAGTGGCACAATCTCGGCTCACCACAACCTCCACTTCCCGGGTTCAAGTAACTCTTCTGCCTCAGCCTCCCAAGTAGCTGGGATTACAGGCATTCGCCACCACGTCCGGCTAATTTTGTATTTTCAGTAGAGACGGGTTTCACCACATTGGTCAGGCTGATCTCAAACTTCTGACCTCAAGTGATCCGCCTGCCTCGGCCTCCCAAAGTGCTAGGATTACAGGTATGAGCCACCGTGCCCAGCCCTTATTTCATTTTTTTAAGGGCCAAGGAAATGCCATTTAATCCAGCCTTAATGACAGCCTTTCCAGGAACTCTTCGACTACAAAATCCTGACACAGATTGTTGCCAAAAGTAACAGAGCGAAAGTCATTTTAAGAGGAAAGAGAAGTAACAGTAAGTATCCGGCACAAAGTATGTTCATCACCAGGACCCTTCAACTTGTCATAAAAGAAAGTGATCCCAACCTTCAGAGGAGCCCGATGGAAACACTGTGACAGCAACTGAGGTGTTTCCTAGAGGCAGCGACCACTGACCGCGGCAGGAAAAACCCAACCTAGACAAGACTCACTTCCTCTCACCTCAGTAGTCCGACCCTCTCCACAGCCGCCGTTGACACACTTCCTACACTGACTTCCAAGGAACACAAATCATGCATAAGCAAAAGAAGACATGCAAGAAGAGCATTCTTTTCTCAAAGTCAGCACTTCAGGAAAGACAAAATGAGCTTTTAACTGTGAAGATTATTTAAGAAATGCAAAAGCAGACTGACCAACTCTGATTCTGACCTTCACTCTTACGCACAAAGATCACGACAGCTTTATGTTTAATTTGGGGGTTTTTTTTTGTTTTTTTTTTTTTCTTTTTGAGATGGAGTCTCACTCTGTCACCCAGCCCAGGCTGGACTGCAGTGGTTCTATCTTGGCTCACTGCAACCTACACCTCCCAGATTCAAGTGATTCTCCTGCCTCAACCTCCCGAGTAGCCAGGATTACAGGTGCTCACCACCACGCCAGCTAATTTTTTGTATTTTTAGTAGAGACGGGGTTTCACCATGTTGGCCAGACTGCTCTCAAACCCCTGACCTTGTGATCCGCCCGCCTTGGACTCCCAAAGTGCTGGGATTACAGGCATGAGCCACCACGCCCACGCTATGTTTAAGTTTTATACTGGCATTTAAGCAGAGTTTAAAATTTAGTGTTCAATTTCTCCATGTCTAATTTATAACTCCATGACTGGAATTTCACAAATAAAATTTTTTTTAACTTTAGCCATGCTGAAATACAATTCAAAGGTTATCTAATTTCAAGTTAACAGAAATGGCCAGGTATGGTGGCTCACTCCTATAATCCCAGCACTCTAGGAGGCCGAGACAGGCGGATCACTTGAGGCCAGGAGTGTGAGACCAGCCTGACCAACATGGTGAAACCCCGTCTCCACAAAAATTAGCTGGGCATGGTAGTAGGCGCCTGCAATCCCAGCTACTCAGGAGGCTGTGGCACAAGAATCACTTGAACCCAAGAGGCAGAGGTTGAAGTGAGACAAGATCGCGCCACTGCACTCCAGCCTGGGCGACAGAGCAAGACTCCATCTCAAAAAACAAGGAAAAGGAAGGCATAAACCCAAGTTTTATGCCGACCACAGGGATCGGAGTGCTGATCACTACTTTAAGTTATCCTGGACCCTGCAGCAAAACTGCATGACTCTGTTCAAGGCCACGGAAATCCACCTTCCCCATCTTGCTGGTAACAACCCTCCATTTGCTTCCCCTTCATGTGAGGACCTGGGGGGATGAAACAGAACGCCTCCGAGCATTTACATTGCACCAGCGCCACATGTAGAGAAATAAAGACGGTCATTTCCTGCCTGAAGTTGTGTTCCCGGCCGACTGGTGGGTCTCACAGCAAGGACTCATCCCTTCTTCCCTTTCCTCACAGTCAATGCTCAGTGTCTGACATCTCCAGCAGTGCTGTGTCTCCCCGACAATACTCTAGCATTGGCATGTCAACAGCAATGCATAAAGACACGCATTAGCCAAGTTACATGCGACTCTCCTCTGCAGTACATCATTTGTGTAAAAGCAAACAGAAGTTCCAAAATAACTGAAAAAATAGCAGGTAACTGTTATCCCATTTTCTCGATGGCAGTTATTTTGTTTTCTTGGTATGTTTTGCCCAATGCCAATCAATGTGCCAGCCTGAATGGACCTCGATGGGACTGTACGGAGGGAAAAAAAGCCAATCTCAAGAGATCACATACGATGTGATTCCATTTACATGACATCCTCGAGGTCACAAGATTACAGAGATGGAGAACAGAGTAGCAGTTTCAGGAGTGCGGCTACAAGAAGCTTTGTGACGATGGAACACTTCTGAATCTCACAAAGCTACAGGTGCTAAAACTGCATAGAAACTGCATAGAACCACACACACATACACATACACATACACACACACACACACACACACACACACGTGCATGTAAATCTCATAAAATCTGAATATGCCTGGTGATGTGTACCAGTGTCCGCTTCCTGGTGTTAAAAAGTGTCCTGTAGTTATACAAGATGTCCACATTAAGAAAGGTGGAGTGGGCCAGGCAAGGTGGCTCACGCCTGTAATCCCAACACTTTGGGAGGCTGAGGCGGGTGAATCACTTGAGGTCAGGGGTTTGAGACCAGCCTGGCCAACATGGTGAAACCCAGTCTCCACTAAAAATATAAAAATCAGCCAGGTGCGGTGGCAGGCGCCTGTAATCCCAGCCTCAGGAGGCTGAGGCAGGAGAATCACTTGAACCTGAAAGAGAGAGGCTACAGTGAGCCAGCCTGGGTGACAAGAGCAGGCCTCCATCTTAAAAAAAAAGGTGGGGTGAAGAATGCCAGGGATCTCCCTGTCCATTTTCTGCAACTTCCGGTAAAGCGGCAATTATTTCAAACTCAAGATTCTAAAACTGGGACTAAATAAAAGGGTTAGAATTTTTTTAATGCCAATTTTAAAAAGAAACCGTTTATTAACTCCCATCCACTGAACTCATCTTGACCAAATACAGTGGCCCTGAGTTGAAGTCCATCAGAAAGGACGAAGTTAATTTTAGTAGACATTAAGTTAGTGCAGCACCTGAGCCACAAAAGCTGCAGCTTTGAGGGGCATGGCTTGACGTAAGGCAACTTTCCAAATCTTGGAGCATATTCACCGCTGTCTATTCCAGGAGGAGTGATGCCCCAAGCCAGTCTGCTGGGAGGGATTACTCAAAGCGAAAACGGAGCATCCTCAACTCTGCCTCCACTTGCTCCCCATCCACTACCTCAGATACCTGGCACAAGGTCTTAAAAGGGAAAAACTTTTTTTGAGGCAGGGTTTCGATCTGTTGCTCAGGCTGCCCAGGCTGGAGGGCAGTGGCACAATCCTAGCTCACCGCAGCCTCAACCTCCAGGGCTCAGACAATGCTCTCACCTCAGCCCACCACTGAGTAACTGGGACCACAGGTGTGCACCACCACGCCTGGCTAATTCTTTTTCTCTTTTGTAAAGACAGGGGTCTCACTATGTTGCCCAGGCTAAAGGAGGAAAACTGAAGAAACTAGTCAGAAAGATACAAGGGAGGTGCAAATTTGGAGCTGAAACAGGCTTTCATGACACCTCAACTTGAAATCCACCCCTTCAACTGTCAGCTGAGGAAACTGAGGCTCCACAGCTAGTGGCTCCCACTCATGCAGCGGGCGAGAGGCAGAGTCAAGGTCAAGAGCCTTGGCTGCCAGCGGAGTCCTCTCTCCACAGGGCCCGACTCCTCCTATCATTCACCCTCACAACAGGCAAACAGGACACAAAAGCAGAGCTGGCCAGGGATGGGGAGGTGGGGACTCCTCTGCCTGTGACATGGAGGCCAAGTTCAGATCAGCTCAAACCCTGGCTAGCTCTCCAATCCCATCTCCAGGCACCAGCCCGCATTAATTAATTTAATACGTATACACATTAACTATTTCATGTTCCTCAAATACCTTGGGTCTTCGGCCTGAATTGCCCATTGGACAAAACCAGCCCAAGAATCACCTTCCGTATGAGGTCTTCTCTGGCTTGCTCATGTATCCATTCACTGGGCGCACCTCGAATGCCAGACACTCGCCATGAAGAGCATAGGAGGAAAAAGGTGATGAGCAAGACAGGGTCCACATCTTGCAGAGCCCACCCCAGAGGACAGCAGGGGATACAGAGCCACACTGGTGAAACACAGCACCACAAGCTGAAGACGCTACCCAGAGGAGAACAGAGCCGAGGCTGATGAGACCATCCAACAGCAACATGGGAAAGAAGAATCCCAGAAAGGGGTCATATTAAAGAGACCCGGATGCCCGGGCGGGGTGGCTCACACCTGTAATCCCAGCACTTTGGGAGGTCGATGCGGATGGATCATGTGAGGTCAGGAGTTCGAGACCAGCCTGGCCAACACGGTGAAACCCTGTCTCTACTAAAAGTACAAAAATTAGCCAGGCATGGTGGCGGGCGCCTGTAGTCCCAGCTACTCGGGAAGCTGAGGCAAGAGAATCGCTTGAACCCGAGATGGAGGTTGCAATGAGCCGAGATCACGCCACTGCACTCCAGTCTGGGCGACAGAGCAAGACTCCGTCTCAAAAATAAATAAATAAATAAAAAATCAAGAGACCTGGCTCCCCCAGCTAGGACTAAGCACCCCTTCTTCCACTAGCTCCTTCAGGAGAGGGCCATCTTATTCACTGGGCTACACTCATGGTTCCCGACTGGGGACAACTTTGCCCTAAGGGGACATCTGTCAATGCCTGGAGACACTGTTCCTTGTCATAACTGAGGCATCTGGTGCTGCTGTAAACATCCCAAGAGGCACTGAACAGTCCCCACAATAAAGGATGATCCAGCCCCAAATGTCAGCTCTGCTGAGTTGGAGGAGTCAGGTCAACACAGTCAAGTATTTAAAGAGAACAGCAGCTTCCTCTTATCCACAGGGATACGTTCCAAGGCCCTCTGTGGATGCCTGAAACTTCGGATCATACTAAATCCTATACAGACTATTTCCCACACGTACCTATGAAAAAGTTGCACGTATAGATTAGGCACAGTAAGAGATTCACAACAGCCAATAATAAAAGAGAAGTGTAATGACATACTGTGATAAGAGTTACACAAATGTGGTCTCTCTAAATATCTTATTGTACTGCACTTACCTGTTTTCAGACCACAGTCAACCAGAGGTAACTGATACCTCAGAAGGTGAAACCTCAAATAAGGGAGGCGGCTGTCCTGCGCTCACTGTGGCAGCCCCCTCCTGTCAAACGGAGCCTAGCACAGACCATATGTCCAGCAAGTAGTGACCGCTGTCTGAGGCGATGGCTTTCTATCTCACTGCCCTGCCTCATGTAACCTGCTTCAAAGACGGAAAGACAGACATCACAGCTCATTTAAGGCTGCTAAGCCTTTCTCCAAGGGGTCCCCTTAACAAGTAATACACAGGTTTACAAAATGTTTATCGGTCTCATTATGTAATGAAGGAAGAGAAAAAAACGCTACTTGCAAAAGTGCTGATCTGAGAATGTTTTTCTAAGCCTTTTTCTTTTTTTTTTGAGACAGGGTCTCACTCTGTCACCCAGGCTGGAGTACAGTGGCGCGATCTCAGCTCACTGCAGCCTGACTTCCTGGGCTCAAGTGATCCTCCTATCTCAGCCTCCCAAGTAGCTGGGACTATAGGCATGCACACAACCACGCCCAGCTAATTTTCATATTTTTTTGGTAGAGACAGGGTCTCACCACATTGCCCAGGCTGGTGTCAAACTTCTGGGCTCAAAAGATCTACCTGCCTCACCCTCCCAAAGTGCTAGGACTTCAGGTGTGAGCCACTACACCTGGCTCTACGCTTTTTTTTTTTTTTTCCTGCAGAGTGGGGGAAGGGTTAGATGGTCTTCTACCCTTCCACAGAGTGTGGCGGAACCAGACTATCCTCCTGACCCCCCCCCCAGTCTAAGGAAAAAAGGGAAGGTCACAAAAATTCCTCAAAATATAAATTAAAAATTATGAAGGTGCCATGGTTCATGCCTGTAACCCCAAAACTTTAGGAGGCCAAGGCAGGTGGATCACTCAAGCTCACGAGTTCAAGACCAGCCTGGGCAACATAGCAAGACCCCATCTCTACAAAAAACATGAGCATGAGCCAGGCGTGGTGGTGGTGCAGGCTTACAGTCCCAGCGACTCGGGAGACTGAGGTGGTAGGATCACTTGAGCCGGGGCGGTTGAGGGCACCGTGATGGCACCACTGCACTCCAGCCTGGGTGCCAGAGCAAGACCCTGTCTCAAAAAAAAAAAAAAGAAAATCATTAACTATTTGGTGCATAACAAGGAAAAAAATCAACACGCCAGACAGGAAACTAGCTTTTTTTCTCCCTTAAATATAAGGGGGCAGCCTCTGAAAGCCAAGAGGAGGTTCTGCACACAGAAGTCAAATTAATTGGTAGACGGGCGGCCCACCCTGCACCCTGCACCCTGCACCCTGCACCCCCTTCCTTCCTGGCCTGTTTCACGGTTCGGTTCCACCCCGAGGGGACACGCATGTGGCTTAGAACGGAGGTCCATGACTGGAGCAGCCAGCAGCAGCCAACCCACACCCCAACAGCAGCTCGTGTCCGGATTCCCTCCGGGAATGAGTCATTTTAATCGTCGTGGGTGAGATCTAGCCAGGGGATAATAAGCCGCCAGAACCCGGGTCACAAAACTGTTTCCTGGGAAGACACCGATTTCCAGATTTCTACTCCCAAAGCTAAAACCCATGCCGTTTTGGGAAACGCTGGGTTAAACGCTCCACTACTAGAAAGACCGAGGTGACATCATGCTGGGGAGGGGCGTCTGGGCCCGGAACCCCCTTGGTGGCGCCGCAGCCACCGCGCAGCCCAGCGACCGGGAGTGCGCATGTGGATCAAGGACCGTGCCCTGAACCCCCAGGCCCCGCACCCCCAGACCCTGGACCCAGCCCCTCACCGTGGCCTGCATCCCCAGACTCGACACCCCTAGACCCAGGGCCCCGCCCCGCGCCCTGGTCTGCACCCCCAGACTCGGCACCCCCAGACCCAGCGCCCCGCCCCGCACTCTGGCCTGCACCCCCAGACTCGACACCCCCAGACCCAGGGCCCCGCCCCGCACCCCCAGACCCAGGGCCCCGCCCCGCACCCTGGCCTGCACCCCCAGACTCGGCACCCCAAGACTCCGAGCGCCGCCCGCACCCCCAGATCCTGGACCCCACCCCGCACCCCCAGACCCAAGGCCCCGCCCCGCACCCCCAGACCTGGACCTCGCCCCGCACCCCCAGACCCTGAACGCCACCCCGCACCCCGAGACCTGGTACCCCCAGAGCCCGAGCGCCCCCGCATCCCAGCCTGCACCCCCGCTCCCAGACCGTTCCCGCCTGCGGCCCCTGCCCCGCGCCGCCCCCGCCACTCACAGTTGCGGATATCCGAGATGAAGACCGCGAGGCCCCGCATCCCATCCCCCTTGGACACGGCCGGCATCTTCCGGCGCTGGGCAGCGGCCTCGGCTGGCGGGCCCGGGCGGAGAAGCGCGGGGAGCGGGAAGCGGGGAGCTCGGTCGCCGTCACCGCCGCGGAGAAGCCGCCGGGGAGCCGCCTCACCACCGCCGCCTCAGGCTCCAAGCGCCGCTTTCTGGGCCCCCGGAAGCGCGCGCGCACGACGCCCGCACCCGCACGCACGCGCACGCACGCGAGCGGTGACGGACGGCAGCCGGGGCGTCCGTCGCGTGAGGCAGCGCGCGCGCGTCCGCGGCGCGGGAACGAGCTGGTTGAGGCAGGCGCGGGGGCGCCCCCTACGGGCGGATACCGCAGGCGGAGCCGCCGGAGCCGCGGGTTCGCGTCCCGCGCGGGAAGGGCGTGGGTCCAGGTGGGTACTCGCGTGCGCAGCGCGGCCGCCTCCGTCGTTGTTGCTGGTAGTAAAGGCAGCCAGCCCGTTCGTGGGACACTCGTGGTGGTCACTGCAAAAGGGGCGGCCACGCAGTTGCACACGTGCAGCTTCGCCCTGGGCATCGGCCCGCCTCGATCGCGCCCAGCAGGTCTCCGTTTTCCTACATTGACTAAAGGACCCGTGAGCGCTGCGCGGCAGGGCGGCTCCGCGGCCAAGGCCTTGTTTGTCCCGGGTGGGCCAGGACCGGGAGGGCGGCGCCGAAGGATGCGGGACGCGGGCGAAGGGGTTACAGCCGCGGGACAGCCTTTCACGCCAGGAAACCCTCCCCCAGCCCCGTATCCTGAGACCATAGGACTGGCTTGCCCCTCCCGCCGCCCTGAGCGTCCAGGGCCAAAGCTCTTGCGGTCCTGAGCTGGGGGCGAGGCGGGCACCGTTCCCGACCCAGCCCAGGGTCTGTGTGGCAGCCCAGGCGCCCCTCCACATCACCTGGGCCTACAGAGAAACAATCGCCCACCCCACCCCGTGATGGCGGCTGGGGGCTGCAGCCCAGTGCGGAATCCCGTCCCTCAGCGCCAGGACTTTCTGCCACTGTTTCAGGGGCCCCTTTGCTCTCCCGCCCTCTGCACAGCAGCAAGCTGGAGACCTAGGCGGGCCCCTGCGGACCCAGCGGGAGGGAGGACCTTCTGGGCCAGGCTGCAGGCTCCGTCTTAGGCCAGGAAGAGACCCCAGGGAGCCTGGAAGCAGATGGCCCTTCCCAGAGCCAGATGGCTATGAAGAGGGAGCTCCCTCCTCCTAGAGTGGGAGGATATGGGCCCTGTACCTGGAACGGGCCCAGACCCACCAGCCAGGACTGTGTCCCCACCCTGGCTCACTTCCGCAACCCCAGATGAGAGCCTAGCCCGGTGAAGCCCAGCCAGGAGGAGGGGGCAGCACCCAGGCCCCTCCCCAATGAACCGGGAGCCACACCCAGGCTCTGGGCCTCCAGAACTCCTGGGAAAAGCCAGGATCTGTGACAGACCCCAGTCGGCATGAGGCAACCAACTGCATCACTTTCCAAGACAGAGGACTTCCTGGAGGAGGCTACACCCTCCCGGGTCCCCACTTCCTGGCAGAGGAAGTGGCCCGGCCCGGCCGTTCATCCTTCAACCTGTCCCCTCCACCAAGAAGCTTCCCTCCCCTGCCCCTGACGACAAATACAGGCCATTCTGGACACAGGAGCGTCTTGTGCCACATGCGGCATCCTGTGCTGCTCCCCAGGACCATACCAGGAGTCACGAGGACCGTCCAGTAACATGCATGGGCAGAGTGTGGGCTCCGGGTGCCAGGAGGCTGGCATGCCTAGTCCAAGCTCCCGTTGGCAATGGCAGTGTAGAACACTGGGACGAGCAGACCACCGTGCCCCCCGCCAGCAGAACTGCCACTCCCAGAACAGGGCACTGCGGGGGCTGTAGGGGCCGCTCCCAGAACAGGGCATTTGGGGGGCTGTGGGGACCACCCACAGGAAGGCTTGGGCCTGGCAGGCACCACCCTCCACCCACTCAGAAGGCTCCTCCTCAGTGCCAACTCTGAGATTCCCACAGACGTCCTCCCGTCCACTCAAAAGTGTTGAGAAGTCCCAGAGGGCCCGACACGCAGCCCTGCAAAAGACTCCCCACCTCCTTCCAGCGCCGCCTCTGGAGCACTTACTCTGGTCCAGCCTTGGGTCTGAGTCCGCGTGGGTCTCCCTGACCACTGCCACTCCTCAGCTAGGGAGAGGCCAGCTTTGGGAGGGTGCGGTGCTGGGAAACAGTTTCTTTTATTGGAGAGACGGCATTTCACCATGGTGCCCAGGCTGGTCTTGAACTCCTGTAATCCCAGCATTTTGGGAGACCCAGGCAGACAGAGCTCAAGTGATCCACCTGCCCAGGACTCCCAAAGTGCCGGGATTACAGGTGCGAGCCCCTCTGCCCGGCCGATTTATTTATTTATTTATTTATTTATTTATTTATTTATTTATTTTGAAATGGAGTCTCTCTCGTCACCCAGGCTGGAGTGAAATGGTGCAATCTCAGCTCACTGCAACCTCTGCCCCCCAGGTTCAAGCAATTCTCCTGCCTCAGCCTCCCAAGTAGCTGGGATACCAGGCACGTGCCACAACCATGCCCGGCTACTTTCACCATGTGGAGATGGGATTTCACCATGTTGGCTGGTCTCGAACTCCTGACCTCAGGTGATCCACCCACCTCAGCCTCCCAGAGTGCTGGGATTACTGGCATGAGCTACCACGCCCAGCTGTTTTTTATTTTATTTTATTATTTTTTTTAGAGACAGGGTCTTTCCGTTCGTCTCCCAGGCTGGAGTGCAGTGGTACGATCATAAATCACTACAGCCTCGACCTTCTGGGCTCAAACCCTCCTCCCACCTTGACTCCCAAAATGCACACCGCCACACCTGGCTAAGTTTTTTATTTTATTTTTTTAGAGATGGGGTCTCACTATATTGTCCAGGCTGGTCTCGAACTCCTGAACTCAAGCAGTCCTCCCGCCTTGGCTTCCCAAAGTGCTGAGATTACAGGTGTGAGCCACCGTGCCCAGCCTCAATTTCATTTCTTAAGTTATTTGAACGTTTGTCATGTTTTAGCCACTCAGGGTCACAGTACTGTTCCCGAGGGCAGAGGTGGGACGAGTCGCTTTCCCCCGTCCACAGCCATGGGGAAGCCGGGTCCACAGGTGCCAGCCCGGCGTGCACATCATGAAGGGCAGACAGGCTGGGCTGGAGCTGCGGTGTGGCATGCCGTCTCGTCGCCGCAGGGTTCCCCGGCAGACAGCCCTGCGGCACCAGCTGGCCATGCCCTGAGTCTTACTGGACCTGAACCTACCAGTTTTTGTTTTGTTTTGTTTCATTTTTTGTTTTTTTGTTTTATGTTTTTTTTGAGACAGGGTCTCTCTCTTGTCACCCAGGCTGGAGTGCAGTGGCACCATCCATTGCAACCTCTGCCTCCCGGGGTCAAGCGATTCTCCAGCCTCAACCTCCCAAGTAGCTGGGATTACAGGCGCCCGCCACCACGCCCGGCTAATTTTTGTACTTTTAGTAGAGATGGGGCTTCTCCATGTTGGCCGGGCTGGTCTCGAACTCCTGACCTCAGTGATTCACCTGCCTCGGCTTCCCAGAGTGCTGGGATTATAGGCGTGAGCCACAGCACCTGGCCAAACCTATCAGTTTTACGAATGACCCAGTTTCCTTCTCATCATCTCTGGTGTAAGTCACAACGATCCTTCCAGAGGAGGGGCTGGCAGCCTGTCGCACGTGTGGCTGGGCCCTGTGCACTCACGGGAGCTCGGGGACAGTGAGGTGGCATGTTCAGACCTTGAGGCCCCCGTGATCAGATGATCACCTGCGGTCCCCAGTGGTGACATGCTCCGGGGAGGCTGTGGGAACCGACTGTCCCCTGCCGTGGATGGGTGGGAGACATGAGGGGTCCACTCAGGAACTCTGCGGTGGGTGGGTGTTTCGATAGCCAGTCCACCTGAAGAAGGAGAGGGTGAGCTCAGGCTCCTGAGCGCTCATCCCGGTGCGAGTAGGAGCTGCTGTGACCACATGTCTCCTTTCTCACCACTGCAGAGCCGGGGAATGCAGAGCCATTCACAGCTCTGCCCAGACACCACCAAGGCGGCTGCAGGGGTTGGGGGTGCAGCCTCCCCAGACGCCTGGCGGGAAAGCTGGAGTGCGGTGTGGGGCCCAGAGAACTGGCGTGAGATACATTCAATAACTGGGGACCCCAAGCCCCACTTCCCAAGAGCCCCCGCTGAGCTCAGCCCTTGACCTGGCAGAGTCAGGCCCCAGCACACCGACACCCACAGTCACAGCTGAGGGCAAGACTGGGCATCTGAGAACGGCGGGACGCTGAGTTTCTGTCAACAGACCCCACAGAACACGTACAGGATGGGTCCCGAGAGACAGACCCGGACAACGGGTGGGTCCCTTGCGGCAGCCACGGAGTCTGGTCAACTGAGCCGGCCTGGCAGCGCAGGGTCCCTCTGGCTGCTGCTGGGCCAGATTCCTGGAAACTACACGCAGAGCACCCCCTAAAACATGGTTCCAGTGCCAGAAATCCCTGGACATCATGCAGAGAAAGGAACTCAGAGGACTCAGGGACTGAAGCTGCCCAGCCTCTCTCAGGAGACCCCTCCTGCCAAAGCCTTGGAAATGTGTAACTGCCACAGGGCCGGCACCTTCGCAGGCCCTCGGGGCCGTCCTCTCAGGGTGCAGGGATGCAGCCACAGCTGGGGGCCCCCTGCTCTCGAAGGAGAAGGGCAGCTGGAGGTGACCAAGGTCAAGAAGGCCAGACACCTCACTAGGCAGCAGGGTGATGACATCGTCAAGGTCTCTCCCGAGCAGCCCTTGGTGGGGGTTACCTGCTCAGGGGACCCTTGCGCCGACAGAGGGGCAGTCCCCGAAGCTACTGCATAAGATGTATGGTCGAGAAAATTCCAGGCCAGGCGCGGTGGCTCATGCCTGTAATCCCCTCCCTTGGGAGGCCGAGATGGGCAGATCACTTGAGGCAGGGAGTTTGAGACCAGCATGGCTAACATGGTGAAACCCCGTCTCTACTTAAAATACAAAAAATAGCTGTGTATGGTGGTGCCTGCCTGTAGTCCCAGCTTCTCAGGAGGCTGAGGCGGGAGAATGCTCGAACCTGAGAGGCAGAAGTTGCAGTGAGCTGTGATCCTGCCACCGCACTCCAGCCTGGGGGATAGAGCGAGACTGTCTCAAAAAAAAAAGGAGGCCGTGTGCCGTGGCTCACACCTGTAATCCCAGCACTTTGGGAGGCCGAGGCGGGCAGATCACGAGATCAGGAGTTCAAGACCAGACTGGCCAACATGATGAAACGCCCATCTCCACTAAAAAAATACAAAAATTAGCTGGGCATGGTGGCTCGCGCCTGTAATCCCAGATACTTGGGAGGCTGAGGTAGGAGAATCGCTTGAACCGCGCCTGTAATCCCAGCTACTTGGGAGGCTGAGGTAGGAGAATCGCTTGAACCGGGACCTGAGAGGTGGAGGTTGCCATGAGCTGGGATCACTCCACTGCACTCCAGCCTGGGCTACAGGGCGAGACTCCATCTCAAAAAAATATAATAAAATAAAAATAAAAGGAATAAAAAGAAAAGTCCAGACCTCATGAACAAAGGCCTGGTTTGAGCCCCTGCCCCTCACATGAGCTTCCCAGAGGTCGCTCAGGGCTAGCCCCAAGTGCCTCATGGAAGGGAAACCCAGGCACCCCTGAGAGGGAGGCACCCTTGCGGGATGACCACAGCCACGTCCTGGGAGTCTTCTTCCCAGGGATTTATTAGTAAAACTGGAAAAAAACACCCACGCCATGAGGGATCACTGGACACACACTTGGGCCGTCACAGATTCCTGAGAACCCAGGTTGTCACGGCCCAGCTCAGACGGAGGCTTTGGGGTCAGGTGACGAATGCTGCTTGGCCCTGGGTCCGTCTGAATGTAGACCCATCCCAAGAATTCCACTGGAATTGGCACCCTCAGCAGTGGCAGAAACTCGGCGTCTGCTTCCTGCGCAGGGGGAAGGATCCTGAGGGTAGGAATGCAGCAGTGGGGACCGTGTCTGCGTCACGCGGCCCCTGAGTGTGTCGCTGGTGGCAAATCCATGCAGGTGGGCAGCAACCTCAATTCTTGCCTCCTCCCAAGAAAGAACTCGACTGAGGGGAGTGAGGCAGAGTAAGACACAAGGTTTTGAGCAGGAGTGAAAGGAAGCAGCGGACACTGGGGAGAGGGCCATGTGGGCGACCTCAGAGACCAGGTGCACAGTTTGACCTTTGACTTGGGTTTTCCTTTCTGAGACGGAGTCTCGCTCTGTCCTCAGGCTAGTGTGCAGTGGCATGACATTGGCTCACTTCAACCTCCACCTCCCGAGTTCAAGTGATTCTCCTGCCTCAGCCTCCCAAGAAGCTGGGACTACGGATGCACCACCACGCCCGGCTAATTTTTGTGTTTTTAGTAGAGACGGGGTTTCACCATGTAGGAGAGGATGGTCTCGATCTCTTGACCCCTGGATTCGGCCTCCCAAAGAGCTGGGATTACAGGAGTGAGCTACGGAGCTCGGTCTACATTTTTTTTTTGAGATGGAATTTTGCTCTTGTCACCCAAGCCGGAGTGCAATGGTGCAGTCTCGGTTCACTACAACCTCCTCCTCCCGAGTTCGAAAGATTCTCCTCCATCACCCTTCAGAGTAGCTGGGACTAAAAGCACCCTCGCCACCATGCCTGGTTAATTTTTGTATTTTTAGTAGAGACAGGGTTTCACCATGTTGGCCAAGCCTGCCTCAGTCTCCCAAAGTGTGCGATTACAGGCGTGAGCCACCATATTGACCTTTTTTTTTTTTTTTGAGACAGAGTCTTGCTCTGTCGCCAGGCTGGAATACAGTGGCACAATCTTGGCTCACTGCAACCTCCACCTCCTGGGTTCAAGCAATTCTTCCGCCTCAGCCTCCCGAGTAGCTGGGACCACAGGCACGAGCCACTATGCCCGGCTAATTTTTGTATTTTTAGTAGAGACGCGGTTTCACCATGGCCAGGATGGTCTCAATCTCTTGACCTCGTGATCCGCCTGCCTCGGCCTCCCAAAGTGCTGGAATTATAGGCGTGAGCCACCGCGCCTGGCCTTTTTTTTTCCTTTTTTTTGAGACAGTCTCACGCTGTTTCCCAGGCTGGAATGAGGTGGTGCAGTCTCGGCTCACTGCAACCTCCACCTCCCAGGTTCAAACGATTCTCCTTCTGCCTCAGCCTCCCACGTAGCTGGTGCGTGCCACCATGCCTGGCTAAGTTTTGCATTTTTAGTAGAGGTGGAGTTTCACCATGTTGGCCAGACTGGTCTCAAACTCCTGAGCTCAGGTGATCCACCTGCCTGGGCCTCCCAAAGTTCTGGGATGACAGGCATGAGCCACCACAGCCTGCGCAGGTGTTTCTATCTATTGGGAGACTGTCTTTCCCCCACGCTGACTGTGGCCAACTATTATTTAGAGAGACAGTTAACAACTGCCTCACCCGGGTGTGGTGGCTCAGGCCTGTAATCCCAGCACTTTGAGAGGTCAAGACGGGTGGATCACGAGCTGAGGAGTTCGAGACCAGACTGGCCAACATGGTGAAACCCCATCTCTACTAAAAATACAAAAATTGGCCAGGTGCGGTGGTGCGTGCCTGCAGTTCCAGCTACTTGGGAGGCTGAGGCAGGAGAATTGCTTGAATTCAGGAGATGGAGGTTGCAGTGAGCCGAGATCACACCACTGCACTCCAGCCTGGGCGACAGAGTGAGACTCCGTCTCAAAAACAAACAGGCCAGACTTGGTGGCTCACATCTGTAATCCCAGCACTTTGGGAGGCCGAGTTGGGCAGATCACTTGAGGTCAGGAGTTCAAGACCAGCCTGGACAACATGGTGAAACCCCATCTCTACTAAAAACAGAAAAAAATTAGCTAGCTAGGCATGGTGGCAGGTGACTGTAATCCCAGCTACTCGGAAGCTTGAGGCAGAAGAATTGCTTAAAACTGGGAGGTGGACGTCGCAGTGAGCCAAGATTGCACCACTGCACTCTAGCCTGGGTGACAGATTGAGACTCCATCTCTAAAACAAACAAACAGCTGCCTGACCAACACCTGATGGTCACCTGCCTTCCCTGGTTGGGCAGGGGGAGCAGGGGAGCCCTCCCCCGCCCCACTCGTGTCTGACTGGCTACCTTCTGTAACAGGAAGGGCAACATGGGAATCCTGGGAGCCCCCTTTCCCAACCCAAGGGGTAGACCAGTGGCGCCACTGATGACCGGTCACACTGTCAGAGGTTCTGATGGGACAGGCCAGGTGCAGCCTGAGTACTGGGGTTTTTAAGAGCACGCTGGGCAGTTGTGAGGTGTGAGCCATTTTTGCCAGGCTGACTAGCCCATGCTGGACGTCCACACCGCCAGACACCAGGCACACCGTGCAGATGTGCAGCACACGCCCGTTTCGGTAAAGCAAGGCTGGGGAGTGTCACAGACCCTCACCAGTGGTGCCGGGGGAAGCCCCTGTCCTGGCCACCTCTCTCACGGTGGCAGATCACATCAGCCAGGCCTGTGTGTGGAGCTGTTGACCTGGCTAAAAGCTTTTATCTCATCTCACAGGTATGAGGGTAGAGGCCAAGCTGTTTAAAAGAGGAACTTCGGACTGGCCATGGTAGCTCATGTCTGTAATCCTAGCACTTTGGGAGGCTGAGGCGGGTGAATTGCTTGAGGTCAGGCGTTCAAGACCAGTCTGGCCAACATGGTGGAACCCTGTCGCTACTAAAAATACTAAAAAGGTCGGACATGGTGGCTCACACGTGTAATCCCAGCACTTCTGGAGGCCGAGGTGGGCGGATCATGAGGTCAGGAGTTCAAAACTAGCCTGTCCAATATGGTGAAACCAAATACAAAAGTTAGCCGGGCGTTGTGGCGCGTGCCTGTAGTCCCTGCTACTTGGGAGGTGGAAGCAGGAAAATTGCTTGAACCCGGGAGGCAGAGGTTGCAGTGAGCTGAGATCACGCCACTGCACTCCAGCACGGGCGATAGAGTGAGACTAGTCTCAATATATATATCTATATATATATACACACACAAAATTAGCTGGGCATGGTGGTGGGTGCCTGTAATCCTAGCTACTCGGGAGGCTGAGGCAGGAGAATCATTTGAACCTGGGAGGTGAAGGTCGCGTGAGCTGAGAACGCGCCACTGCACTTTAGCCTGGGCAACAGCGAAACTCCATCTCAAGAAAAAAAGGAACTTCAAACTATAGCAGCTGAAGTGAGAAGAACTTTATTTCTCCCCCACGGAATGCCCAGAGGTGAGTGGTGCCAGGCTCCTTGCCCCTCCACACTGGGCGCCAACCTCTGGGTCCGAGGCAGGCGACCCACCCGTCCTTACGTGCAGACAGTGGAAAAGAAAGAAAGGTGAAAAACGAGCAACCTCCTTGTACAAATTCAATCTGGAGGCTGTTCAGTCACTTCTGCTCTCATCCCATTGGCCAAAATGCCGCAGCACGGGCAGATGTAGCTGCAAGCAGGGCTGGGAAATGCGGTCCTCAGCGAGCGGCCACATGCCCGGAAAGCTCTGGGAGTTTTTTGAGACGACATCTTGCTGCGTTGCCAGGCTGGAGTGCTGTGGCGTGATCTCGGCTCACTGCAACTTCTGCCTCCCGGGTTCAAGAGATCCTCCTGCCTCAGCCTCCCAAGTAGCTGGGATTTCAGGCGCCCGCTTCCACAGCCTGCTAATTATTGTATTTTTAGTAGAGATGAGTTTTCACTATATTGGCCAGGCTGGTCCCGAGCTCCTGACCTCAGGTGATTCTCCCACCTCAGTCTCCCGAAGCATTGCGAATACAGGCGTGAGCCACCGCACCCGGAGCAGCTCTGGGAGTGCTAATGTTTAAAGGAAGAATGAAAGAATGTAAACTAAGAAAAAATCCAAAGCCAGCCAGGGGTGGTGACTCACGCCTATAATCCCAGCACTCTGGGAGGCCGAGGCAGGTGGTTTACTTGAGTTCAGGAGTTTGAGACCAGCCCGGTCAACATGGTGAAATCCCCTGTCTACTAAAAATACAAAAATTAGCCAGGCCTGTGGTGGGTGCCTGTAATCCCAGCTACTCAGGAGTCTGAGGCAGGAGAATCACTTGAACCCAGGAGGCGGAGATTGCAGTGAGCCAAAATCATGCCACTGCACTCCAGCGTAGGCAACAGAGTGAGACTCTATCTCAAAAAAAAAAGAAAGAAAGAAAGAAAGAAAGGAGAAATCCACAGCGTCCGCCACTCCAAAGACACAGAGAGTTCCAGCGCCACTGGTGGCTTCAGCCTGGCAGGGACAGCAGGACACCTTCACCACCTCCCTGCAGAGCTGGGCCAGAGCTCTCTGCTGCTTTAACTGCCAGGGACTGGGTCATCTGGTTGTTCACCGGCTACCCAGTGAGCAGGGAGCGGATGGCAGAGACCGCGAGTCCACGGCTGCTGCTGAATCTCCCCTCCTTCTGCAGTAGCTGATCCAGCTCGGTGGGCATGTGGCCACCCAGAATCAAGACTACGTTTCCCAGCCTCCTTTGCAGTGACATTGGCTGGTGACAACAGAATGTGCAGGGAGATTGTATCCAGGGCTCCCTTGCAATGGCAGCTGGAACAACAGACATTTGCCTTCCTAGAGTCCTGGAGGCTAGAAGTCCAAGATCAAGGTGTCCATGGGCCTGCTCTTCCTGAGGCCTCTCTCCTTGGCTTCCTGGATGCCGTCTTGTCTCTGGTCCGCACAGAATTGTCCCTGGGTACTACCTCTCTGTGTGTCCTCAACTCTGATTTTTTTTTTTTTTTTTTTTTGAGACAGTTTTACTCTTGTTCCCCAGATCTCGGCTCACCACAACCTCCGCCTCTCGGGTTCAAGAGATCCTCCTACCTCAGCCTCCCAAGTATCTGGGATTACAGGCATGCACCACCACGTCCAGCTAATTTTTTTATTTTTTATTTTTAGTAAAGATGTGGTTTCACCATGTTGTCCAGGCCGGTCGCGACCTCTTGGCCTCAAGTGATCTGCCCACCTCGGCCTCCCAAAGTGCTGGGATTACAGGCGTGAGCTGCCGCACCCGGCCATAATCTCCTCTTCTAAGAGGATATCAGTCCTATTGGATTAGGGCCAACCCTAGTGACCTCATCCGAACTAATTACATCTGCCACAATCCTCCAAATTAGGTCGTACCCCGAGGCACTGGGGTTAGGACTCAACATGCATGCTTTTAGGAAACAAAATTCACCCTGTAACATAGGTGATGTGTGCCATTTGGGGCAGTATGCTGCATTTCTGCCTGCTTTTCGACTTTTGCACCCCTCCTCGGACTGCAGTTTGACGCTAGCATTCCGTCTCGAACACTGTGGCTTGGGGCTCTGCCACACCCAGCCAAACCTGGATCCTAACGAACACCTAATAATTTTTTGTTTGTGACAGAGTCTCACTCTGTCGCCAGGCTGGAGTGCAATGGCGCGATCTTGGCTCACTGCAACCTCCGCCTCCTGGGTTCAAGCAATTCTCCTGCCTCAGCCTCCCGAGTAGCTGGGACTACAGGCGCCTGCCACTATGCCCAGCTAATTTTTTGTATCTTTAGTAGAGACAGGTTTCACCACGTTAGTGAGGATGGTCTCAGTCTCCTAATCTTGTGATCCACATGCCTCGGCCTCCCAAAGTGCTGGGATTACAGGTGTGAGCCACTGTGCCGGGCCTCAATCACCTAATGATTACCAGGCCTCCGTGTGTAAGACGTACCCCAAGAACAATGTGGGGGTGTCATGAAGTCTCTGGGGCTCCAGGCCATGTCAGGATGTCCTGGGTCTCATCATCAGTACCACCAAGTCCGCTCCCACAGGTACCATCAGTCATCAGTAAATGCTGCCCCCATGCCTCCACAAATGCCCAAAGCCACGCAGGAGCCATTCAGCAGGTGACGCCAGCCGGGGGAGGGGTGGGGAGGTGCCATGAGAATCCTGTTGTTCCCCCACCCAGACACTGCTACTCCTGGCCTCCGGTTAGCCCCAGAGCAGGAACCTACGGCCTCCGGACTCCCTGAGACCCCCGTGGAGCAATGCCCCCCAGCTCTACTGGCCAGACCAGCCCAGGCCAGAAGCCAGCCCGCAGTCAGCTTCCCAGGTCCTGAGGGACTCCCTGACCAGGGGGTTCTGCAGCAAGCACTTCTCCTGGCCAGCACCCACCCACCTGGCCTCCAGCCCAGGCTTCTTGGGGGCCCAGCCAGGTGAGCTGATGGAATATTGATCAACTTTAAGGTTGGTCTGAGAAAAAGAGAGTTAGAAAATAAGGCCCCCACAGTGGCTCATGCTTGTCATCCCAGCACTTTGGGAGGCTGAGATGAGCAGATCACCTGAGGTCAGGAGTTCAAGACCAGCCCGGCCAACATGGTGAAATCCCATGTCTACTAAAAATACAAAAATTAGCCGGGCGTGGTGGCGGGCGCCTGTAATCCCATCACCACGGATTTTCCACATGGCCACATGAGCTTCCTAGGACTCTGAAAAACAACCACAAACCAGAGGCTACAACTCAACAGAAACGCATTCTGGCCTCACTGTTGGGAAGACAGAAGCAGGTGTCAGTGGGGGTGGTTCCTTCTGGAGGCCCTGGCCCCGCGCCAGCTTGCCAGCCTGGCCGCGAGTTGCAGGAATCTGACCCCGCCCCACGTTCACCCCCTGCGTCTGCCTCAATGCTGCCTCTCCCTTCTGTTCTTTTTTTTTTTTTTTTTTGAGATGGAGTTTCACTCTGTCGCCCAGGCTGGAGTGCAGTGGCTCACTGCAACCTCTGACTCCCTGGCTCAAACGATTCTCCTGCCTCAGCCTCCCGAGTCGCTGGGATTACAGGTCCGTGGGTTTTCACTGTGTGGGCCAGGCTGCTCTGGACTCCTGACGTCAGGTGATCCGCCCGCCTCGGCCTCCCAAAGGGCTGGGATGACAGGCATGAGCCGCTGTGCCCCCTCCCTTCTCTTCTTACAAGGACCCCTGTCATTGGATTTAGGGTCCACCCTATTACCCAGAATGATTTCATTCCAAGACCCTCACCCTGGATGCCTCTGTGGAGACCCTATTATTACTATGGTTTTTTTTTTGAGAGAGAGTCTCGCTCTGTTGCCCAGGCTGGAGTGCAGCAGTGCAATCCTCACTTACTGCAGCCTCCACCTCTTGGGTTCAAGTGATTCTCTGCCTCGGGCTTTTAAGTAGCTGGGATTACAGGCCACTACGACCATGGAGAAATGCTGCCTTTTGATCTCATCAAGGCCAGGCAACCGGCCCCTCTTCTTTGCTTCTGGATTTTTTTCTTTTCTTTGGAGACAGGATCTGTCTCTGTCACCCAGGCAGGAGTGCAGTGGGGTCATCACAGTTCTCTGTAGCCTTGACCTCCCTGGGCTCAGATGACCCTCCCACACAGCCTTCCGAGTAGCTGGGACTATAGCTGCACACCACCATGACCAGCTAATTTTTAAATTTTTTGTAGAGACGAGCTTTCACCATGTTGTCCAGACTGGTCTCAAACTCCTGAGGCTCAAGGAATCTGCCCATCTCAGCCTCCCAAAATGTGAGTCGCCAAATCCGGCCAGCTTTCGGTACTTCAAGTTGGCTGTGGGATAGCGAGAAGCTTGAAACCCATCATGATGCCGTGACGCACACAGCCCTTTGCAAAGGGCAAATCCACAAAGCTAGGGCCACGTGCCACCACAGATGCCAGCCTCAGGGCTCCACATCAGCCCAGCAGCCAACCAGACACCTACACACAACTGTCACTGGCCAGGGCCAGCTGGGCCACGAGGGCCCACACATGGGACACAGACGGATATCTGCTGTGCTGGCTCTGGCACTGGCTCCAGAAGCTTCCGCCGGGTGTGAGTGTGCTACTTCCCCTCCCGCTTGCCCTGGATTTGCTTATGGCAGCACCCAGAGAGGATGTCTCTGTCCACAGGCGGGGAGGCCTCGGCAGCAGGGACTGCTGGTGTGTGTCCCTCTGTCCCTCTCTTCCTGGGCTTCCGGCCTCTACATTGGAATGTTTCAAGGCCTAGGAGTGACAGGACATGGTCAGCAACAGTGGCCTAGGTCCTGCCCTCCGGGTGACCCAGGCCAAGGTCTCCTAGTCAGAACAGGACACAGTCATGGGGCTGCCACTGTCGGGAAAGGCCCTGCCCATGCTGACTCTGCACAAGAAGTGTCCGGGAGCTGCCTGGGACCCTACCCGGGAGCACTGGTCAGCCTGGGGAAGACACAGCCCAGCCCCAAAGGCCCCACAGCCACCCGGTACCTCCAACAACCGGGTGTGAGTGATTTTTTTTTTCTGAGGCAGGGTCCTATCTGTCACCCAGGCTGGAGTGTGGTGGTGCAGTCACGGCTCACTGCTGCCTGACCTCCTGGGCTCAAGTGATCCTCCCACCTCAGCCTCCCAAAGTGCTGGGATTACAGGCGTGAGCCACCGTGCCCAGTCTGCGAGTGCTTTTGAGGATGTCTCTGAGAGGCATCCTCAGGCTGGGGACTCAGGAACATCCCAGATAAGGGATGGGGTGTCCCAGAGCAGGAGCCAGGAATCCACTCAGCAGCAGAAAGGCTCATCTCCACAGGCCCCCTTGCCCCACAGGGCTGCCTCTGCCCTCCTCTGTCCCCCCATGCCCACTGCAGACAGGCCAGGGGCAAGCAGGACGGCCTCAGGGCAGGGCAGACCCTGGACCTCTGCCAGGGCACCCCACACCTACCCCTCATAGGGAGGGCTGGGAATGGGGGTTAAGGGCTAGCTTAGTGCCTGGGCAAGGTGGCTATGCTTGGATTTACATTAAATTTCAACAATTAGGATTTGATTTATAGAAATTTAATTTCAATAAACTGAAGTTATAAATTCAAAACCCAATTTATTAACCTGTTAAGTTCAATTTTACAAACATCTATTAATCCCTTTATAAGCCTAGAAGATTTTACAGTCACTTTTTTTTTTTTGAGATGGAGTCTCGCTCCATCGCCCCGGCCGGAGTGCAGTAGCGTGACCTCGGCTCACCGCAACATCCACCTCCCAGGTTCAAGCAATTCTCCTGCCTCAGCCTCCAGAGTAGCTGAGATTACAGGCACACGCCACCACGCCCGATTAATTTTTTTATATTTTTAGTAGAGATGGGATTTCACCATGTTGCCCAGACTGGTCTCAAACACCTGAGCTCAAGTGATACACCTGCCTTGGCCTTCCAAAGCACTGGGATTGCAGGCGTGAGCCACGGCGCCTGCCTAGAGTCACTTTAAAGAGGCCTCTGCATAATATTTGGTCCCATCTACAAACTCAATTAAGCAATTTTCTTTTTTTTTTTTTTCTGTAATGGAGTCTTGCTCTTGTCGCCCAGGCTGGAGTGCAGTGGCACAATCTCAGCTCACTGCAACCTCCACTTCCTGTGTTCAAGCGATTCTCCTGCCTCAGCCTCCCAAGTAGCTGGGATTACAGGCACCCGCCACCATGCCTGGCTAATTTTTGTATTTTTAGTCTCACCATCTTGGCCAGGCAGGTTTTGAAATGCCGACCTTGTGATCCACCCACCTTGGCCTCCCAAAGTGTTGGGATTACAGCCATGAGCCACTGCACCTGGACAATTAAGCAATTTTCAACATTACGATTTATAAATTAAATCTCTTTTCACTCCTTTTTGCATACTTTAGGTTGTCTGAATTGACAACAGAATCTCAGTTGCTTCAGTAACTCAGTAAATGCATTGGCCTGGTGAGGTGGCTCACATCTATAATCCAGCATTTGGGGAGGCTGAGGCAGGAGGATTGCTTAAGCCCAGGAGATCGAGGCTGCAGTGAACCATGACCCACTGCATGCCAGCCCGGGTGACAGAGTGAAACCCTGTTTCATTGTAATACTTTTTTTTTTTGGTGGGCAGGGGGCAGCGATTCTCCTGCCTGGGCCTCCCAAAGAGTTGAGATTACAGGCGTGAGCCACCGAACCTGGCTAAGAACTCACACAATTTAACGGATTCAAATTTTATATGTGGTGAACCACAGTTGTCTTAGATGTTCCAAAAACATGCTGATGGCTTTGTGCTGGCAACTGACAAGACTCCCCCAGGAACCCTGCCCAGTGGTAGCCCTGGTTCTGGGCTTCCCATCCTCCCATCTGCAATTACCATCTGGTCTTGGGGTCTGTAGCTCTGGCCCAGAGTGCACCCTGAGTAGATTCTGCAATTCTTTTTTTTTTTTTGAAACTGAGTCTTGCTCTGTTGCCCAGGCTGGAGTACAGAGTAACCTCTGCTTCCCAGATTCAAGCAATTCTCGTGTGTCAGCCTCCGGAGTAGCTGGGATTACAGGCGCCTGCCACCACATCCAGCTAATTTTTTTGTACTTTTAGTAGAGACAGGGTTTCACCATGTTGGCCCGGCTGGTCTTGAACTCCTGACCTCAAGTGATCCCTCGGCCTCGGCCTCCCAAAGTGCTGGGATTACAGGCGGGAGCCACCACTCCGGCTGATTCTGCAGTTCTTTAGTGCCAAAGACCTCTGACCTCAATGAGATCCTAAAATGGCTAAGTGCCTTACTAAGAGAAGTTGGGTGCCGCCGTGCCCTTTTTAGCATTGCGAGGACTGCGTATCCCTGAGGATACCTGGCACGGCTTACTGGGACCCTCTCCCGAGCTCTGCAGACGTGCTGTCTTCACCCGCAAAGGCCAGGCTTCAGGCCACCATCCAGGCCGTTTGCTGAGCGCGAGTGCTGAGCTGGGTGAAAGCCAGCAGCTGGTGGGGGACGTGCCCGGGCACCGCGTCCGGCCCCAACCCCTTCTGGAAAGGCGTGGGCGTCAGCTGGCAGGAAATACCAGGAAGGGAAAGAAGGAAACGTGACTAGAAAGAAAGAACAAAGCTTCGTTTAAGGAGAAACCTCCCGAGCAGCAGAAATGGGGAAGCAGCTGTGCAGGGTGTCGCGGAGCCCACGCGCGCCCCGGGACCCGCCGAGCGGGGCAGGGCGGGGCCCGACATGCGGTTTTCTGCAGGACAGTGCGCTGGAGCGGCTGGGGCGGGGGCGGGGACGAGGGCGGGGGTCGGACAGCCCGTGCCGTGTAAGATGCGCTAGGCGGGAACTCCGTCTGCCCCCGTGGGCTCCGGCCGCCGAGCTGTGCAAGGCGCGGGTGCCGACCCAGACAGCATGGGTTCCGGGCCGCACCGCGGAGACGGCGTCGTGGGCGCCATCGGCCTGGGGATGGAGACGGCCCACTCAGGCGGCGGTGCGGGGGGTGCCGGGAGCGGTGACTGCGGGTGTCGGGAGGCGTGTGCCGGGGCGGAGCCCACCGTGCGGCACCCCCGGCCCGCCCAGCCCGGCAGAGGCCCCGTAGCCGAGGCCCCGCGCGACCCCACGCCGAGGGCGCCAGGCCTGCCTAGGAGCCGTGGCCCTGGGGACCCGGCGCCCCCTGGGGCGGGAGCCTGAGAGGCGGCTCCAGCGCGAGCACTAGGAGCGCGCAAGCTGAACGCCCCAGCCCCGGAGTCGCCATTCCCAAGGCCCCGCCCCTTCCCCGCCTCTCTGCCAGTCAGGCCCCGCCCCTTCCCGCCTTTCGGCCCGCCCTTCCCCGCCCCCTGTGCCGGGCCCGCCCCTCCCCGTCCCAGAGTGCCGTGCGCGGCGGCAGCGCGCGGGCCCCTGGGGCGGGACTTCCGGAGCGCTGGAGCGTCCTCCGGCCGAGCTTGTGTGGCCGCCCGGCTTCCCTGACATGCAGGTGAGCCCCGTGGCGGCCGCCCCTGCTCCTCCTCCTTGCACGGCCTCAGTGTCCCTTCCGCGAAGTGAGCGCGCCGGGCAGCGAGGCTCCGCCCCGGACGGGACGGGCATGGGTGGCGGGCGACGCCGGGCGGGCGCGTGAGAGGGAGCGGGTGTGTGAGGGGCGTGTGTGAGGGCGTGAGGTGGGCCGGGGCGAGCAAGCCTGACGGCGAGGCGCGCTGGGTGGAAGGGTCCGGTGTGCAGACCAGGGCTGTGGCCGACGGGTCTGAGCGCGCGGCTCGTGGGGCGGAGTGGTGGCCGTCGGGTCCCCGGGACCCCCAGGGGAGCGGAGGCTGCAGGCGGGCCGCCCTCGCGGTAAGGGGCGTGGGGGTGGACGCATCGGATCCCGCCCTTGGCTCAGCCCCAACCCTGGAAGGTTCCGGGCTGTCGCCTGTCCAGCTGGAGGGTGACCCGCCCGCCTCAGCGTCCTGGGCTCAGGTCATCTCTCGGCCTCCCAGCTACGTGGGGTGACAGGTGTGCGCGGCACACCCCCCGAAAGACCGTTTCCGTAGAGACCAGGTCTCCGTGTCGCCAAAACCGGCCAAGAACTCCCGGCCTCCCGAAGTGCGGGGTCCACAGGCCGGAGCCACACGGCCCGGTTCTTCCAAGTTAGCCCCTATCGGCCGCTGTCGCTCCGCATACGAGGGGCCACAGGCCGGAGCCACACGCGCCGGTTCTTCCGGGTTAGCCCCGATCGGCCGCTGTCGCTCCACACACGAGGGGCCACAGGCCGGAGCCACACATGGGGGGCCACAGGCCGGAGCCACACGCGCCGGTTCTTCCGGGTTAGCCCCGATCAGCCGCTGTCGCTCCGCACACGAGGGGCCACAGGCCGGAGCCACACACGAGGGGCCACAGGCCGGAGCCACACATGAGGGGCCACAGGCTGGAACCACACACACCGGTTCTTCCAGGTTAGCTCCGACCGGCTGCTGTCGCTCCACACACGAGCACACACGCACAGCACATGTGCACGCGTGACACACCCGTGTGCTGGGCTGTGACCTGACGCACGTTTCTTACTGCTGGTCCCCACGAAAGACGTCGCAGAGCCCCTGCTGTGACTCCCGTCCTTTCCGTCACCACCAAGGCAGTCCTGGAGCTACAGCCTGGGACCCCAGGAAAAGTGGTGGGAGCAGTAGCCTCTCCACCTTAGCTTGTTGCAGAGTGGGTTCTAAGACCCCTTTGGGTGACCAGGGTCAGGGTCTGTGCCTCTTCGTAACACCAGGTTCCTTCTGTGTGCGGGGCCGTTCTGCCCAAGGGAAGGTCTTTGACGTTTGGGGAAGAAACACATTTTGATGGAGGAACACAGTCTCTGTGAGTCTGGGAGTCTGTGTTACGTGAGGAGCATGACAGAGAGCATCCTGATGGGCCTCAGAGCAGAGCGGCTGGTGAGCACTGGGGAGCTGGGGAGGTGCCAAAGCCCAGATAAGGGCCTGGTTGCAGTGTGAGCACCCCTCACGCATCACACACAGCGTGTCCTCTGGCAGTTGTCTGTAAAGTTCCATGGCAAGTCGGAGAAGCAGCCCAGCACTTGTAGGCATCCTGTATCCAAGCACTTCATGGCAGAGCTGATGAGCTGGGCTCAGGGGACAGAGGCAGGACCCGCGCTGGCGAGCGGGGCGCGGCGGACAGAGGCAGGACCCGCGCTGGCGAGCTGGGCGTGGTGGACAGAGGCAGGACCCGCGCTGGCCTTGTGCTCAGTCAGCTTCTCCCTCTAGTGGCCCCTCTGCTGGACGCAAGCTGGCAGGACTGTCTTCCTCTTCCACGTGGCTAGATCAACTCCATCCCCCAACCCTTTCCTCTTCTGTCCCTGAAGTGTGAAATCACAGTTCCGGGGGTAGGGTGGTCATAGGCAGAAGGGCCTCTGGGTGGGTGGACAGTGGCCCTGTTTCCAAGCTGCAGGACCACAGGTAGGGGCAGAGACCCAACTCCATAGTGGTTGGTCGTTGGGCACCTGGGTGTGCCCTCAAGTTACTCCTGGAGCACTCCCCTAGAGAACCACCCCGTTTGGGTTTTCATTCCTTTCCTTCCTCCCTGACCCCGATATCTACTCAGAAGAGAGAGAAGGAGCTGGTGGTCATGAAATGGGCTGGGGTCAGACGGGGTTCCTGGAGCTGAGGCAGCTGCTGTTTCAGCCTGGCCAGGCAAGTGATTCTGGGTCGTCTTCCCTGTGCCATGGCCAGAACCCTCCCCACCTTCCCTGGGGCCATTGCTGACTCAGACCAAGCCTCTCAGCTGCAGCAGGAAGGTGGTGGGGCTAGGAGGAGGTGGCAGCAGCGTGCCGCCCTTGGTTCTGATTCTGGAATGTGTCACTGAGGACAGGGGCTGGAGAGGTTGGGGGCCGGGGGCACAGGGTGGTGACCTGTTCCTGGGTCTTCTTATCGCCCGCCCACCCACACCCTCTCAGATCTGCTGTAGCCGGCTGTTCAGACACTCACTGCCTTTGCCTGTGGCTCCGTGTACTGGGTGCTGCTGTGCTTGCCCTGTGAGTCCCCTTCCTAACTCCTCATAAGCCTGCAGCCTAGGTTGTCTTGTGGCTCCCTGCCTCCTGGGTGGGGGAGCTTCACTGGTTGACCTTCTCCAGGACGATGTTCTCGCCATGCAGGTGGGTGTATTGGGTACCAAAGCACGGAAGCTCCTGCCGGGGGGCAGCCACACTCCCCTCAGTCTGCACCAGGAGCCCTGGTGTCACCCAGGGAAGAGACAGGGCAACGTGGGGCAGAGCATTGTGGTTGGCCTGGCTCTGGCAGCACCTTCTGACAGAAGCACCTGCCTGGCTGGGGTTCCCGGAGCCTCTTGGGCCAGAGCTTCTATATCAGGAGCCTGTGACCCAAGGGAAGGCCGTGTGCCCGCCTGCTGGGTAGTGGGCTACGCTGGCCTCCAGCTGCGCACCTGCCAGGTCTCTGCCTCTGCCCAGGCTATGTGGCCCCCTCAGCTGATTTAGAGGGGTGCTTGGTGCCAGAACTGTGAAACTAGCCAAGAGCTTCTTTCCAGCAGCGTCCTGAAGCTTCATGAAGGACTAACAGCCCGACTGGACTGTGGTGGTTGTTCAGCTCCCCCGATGCCCCCGCAGCTCCCCCCGACGCCCCCGCAGCTCCCCCAGACGCCCCCGCAGCCCCTGCAGCCCCCCCGACGCCCCCGCAGCCCCCCCCGACGCCCCCGCAGCTCCCCCGACGCCCCCGCAGCCCGGCTGGACTATGGTGGTTGTTCAGCTCCTCTGACGCCCCCACAGCCCTGGTGAAAGAAAGCAGAATCACTTTTGCGGGTGGTCCCTAGAACCTAAAAATGAACAGTATAATAAAAGTTTAGTGCGGAAAGATCAGAAGATACAGCTAAAGCAAAAGAGAAGGAACACAATGACCAGTAATTCTGGATAGCCTGCTCATTTGCTGTTTTGTTTTCTTTCTAAAGCTTCCACGTTAAGGGTACATGATTTGCTTTTTCACCTGGGCTGGAGTGCAGTGACACGATCTCGGCTCAACACAACCTCCACCTCCTGGGTTCAAGCGATTCTCCTGCCTCGGCCTCCTGAGTAGCTGGGATTACACCCGGCTAATTTTTGTATTTTTGGTAGAGATGGGGTTTCACCATGTTGGTCAGGCTGGTCTTGAACTCCTGACCTCAGGTGATCCTCTCGCCTCGGCCTCCCAAAATGCTGGGATTACAGGTGTGAGCCACTACGCCCGGCTTCATCTGCTTTTTAGTGTACCTCCCATCATGCTTTTTCTGTGGGACTGGCTGTATAAGTGCTGGTTTATAGTGTCTTTGTGTTGACTGGCACATCGAGAGCATGGCAGTGTCTGTCCATGTTCCAGCATCTGGGTGTGCCAGGTCCATACCTCCTCAGGTTTTGTGTGTATGTGGAAAATCCCCGTAGCTGGGTGCAGTGGCTCATGCTTGTAATCACAATATTTTGGGAGGCAGGTGAATCACTGGAGTCCAGGAGCTTGAGATCAGCCTGCCCAACATGGCAGAACTCTACCTCTACTAAAAATAGAAAAACTCGCCGGGCGTGGTGGCTTGTGCCTGTAATCCCAGCTACTTGGGAGGCTGAGGTAGGAGAATTGCTTGAACCCTGGGGGTGGAGATTGCAGTGAGCCGAGATGGCACTCCAGCCTGGGAGACAGAGCAAGACTCTATCTCAGGAAAAAAAAAAAAAAAAAAAGTCCCCCAGAGTGGAATTTGTGAAAGGAAATGCATGTTGAAAAAAGAAAAAAGCAAAGCAAAATAACAAAAATAAGTGGAAAAGAAAATGCATGATGCAAAGTATATTCATGAGCAGATTGTCATCAGAAATGGTTTTCTCAACTTTAATTTCCACAAACAGCTCAGTAGAGTCGCTGGTGTCCGGGTTCTGTGATACCATTGTCTTCACTCCTTCACATACGGGTGGTGATGCCGTCGTATTTCAGTGTTTGGTTCTTTGATCGCTAATCAAGCTAAGCTGCTCATTTCTGGGGCTCTGAATGTCTCTTTTATATTCTTCTCATTTGTTATTTTTGTAATGGGACTTTTTTGTGGGCGGGGGATGAAGTTTCACTCTTGTTGCCCAGGCTGGAGTGCAATGACATGATCTTGGCTCACTGCAATCTCTGCCTTCCGAGTTCAACTGATTCTCCTGCCTCAGCCTCCCGAGTAGCTGGGATTACAGGTGCCCACCACACTCCCGGCTAATTTTTGTATTTTTAATAAAGATGAGGTTGCACCATGTTCACCGGGCTGGTCTCGACTGCCTGACCTCAGGTGATCCGCCCACCTCGGCCTCCCAAAGTCCTGGGATTATAGGCATGAGCCACTGTGCCTGGCCATGGGGCATTTTTTTTTGTCAGAGTGCCTTTTCTTGATTTGTAAGATTTATTTGCATATTACAAATAGATTATGGTTAGAAATCCATTGTCAAGTATTTACCAAATACTTTTTCTGGTTTATTATTTGCCCTTATATTTACTTTTTTATTTTCTGAATGAAATTTTTACATTTTGATGTAGTTCTACTCTAGTCGTATTTTCTTTCATGATCTCTCTCATTGCTCATACACCTGGAAAAGCCTCCTCCAACCTGAGAGTGGATAAGCAAGTATCCAAATTTTCTGCTTGTGCTTTCTGCGGCATCGTCATCATCGTCGTTAGTATGGCTGTTGGCTTCTCAGAGCCTACAATTTTTTGTTTTGTTTTGTGAGACAGAGTCTTGCTCTGTTGCCAGGCTGGAGTGCAGTGGCGTGATCTCACACCCCTCCCCCTCCACCCCCATTCAAGCGATTCTCCTGCCTCAGCCTCCCGAGTAGCTGGGACTACAGGCGTGCACCACCACGCCCGGCTAATTTTTGTATTTTTAGTAGAGCCAGGGTTTCACTGTGTTGGCAGGATGGTCTCAATCTCTTGACCTCATGGTCTGCCCACCTCAGCCTCCTAAAGTGCTGGGATTACAGGTGTGAACCACCATGCCTGGCCTTTTTTTTTTTTGGAAAAGAGTTTTGTTCTTGTTGCCCACGCTGGAGCGTGATAGTGAGGTCTCAGCTCACTGCAACCTCCACCTCCCAGGTTCAAGCGATTATCCTGCCTCAGCCTCCCAAGTAGTTGGGATTACAGGCATTAGCCATCATGCCTGGCTAATTTTTATGTTTTTAGTAGAAACGGGGTTTCACCATCTTGGTCAGGCTTGTGTCAAACTCCTGACCTCAGATGAGCTGCCTGCCTCAGCCTCCCAAAGTTCTCGGATTACAGGCGTGAACCACTGCCCCTGGCCCAAATTTTTATTTATTTATTTATTATTATTTTTTTTTTTGAGACAGAGTTTCACTCTTGTTACCCAGGCTGGAGTGCAATGGCACGATCTCAGCTCACTGCAACCTCCGCCTCCTGGGTTCAGGCAATTCTCCTGCCTCAGCCTCCTGGGTAACTGGGATTACAGGCACGCATCACCATGCCCAGCTAATTTTTTGTATTAGTAGAGACGGGGTTTCACCATGTTGACCAGGATGGTCTCGATCTCTTGACCTCGTGATCCACCCGCCTCGGCCTCCCAAAGTGCTGGGATTACAGGCGTGAGCCACCGCGCCCGGCCTATTTTTTATTTTTTATGAGACAGAGTCTTGCTCTGTCGCCCAGGCTGGAGTGCAATGGAGCAATCTCGGCTCACTGCAACCTCCGCCTCCTGGGTTCAAGCGATTCTGCTGCCTCAGTCTCCCGAGTAGCTGGGATTACAGGCTCCCACCACCACACCCAGCAAATTTTTTTTTTTTTGAGACGGAGTCTCACACTGTCACCCAGGCTGGAGTGCAGTGACAAGATCTCTGCTTATTGCAATCTCTGCCTCCTGGGTTCAAGCAGTTCTCCTGCCTCGGCCTCCCGAGTAGCTGGGACTACAGGCGTGCACCACCACGCACAGCTAATTGTTTTGCATTTTTAGTAGAGACGGGGTTTCACCATGTTGGCCAGGATAGTCTCCATCTCCTGACCTGGCGATCCACCCGCCTCAGCCTCCCAAAGTGCTGAGATTACAGGCATGAATCACCGTGCCCGGCCAATTTTTGTATTTTTAGTAGAGATGGAGTTTCACCATCTTGGCCAGGCTGGTCTCGAACTCCTGACCTCGTGATCCACCTGCCTTGGCCTCCCAAAGTGCTGGGATTACAGGCATGAGCCACCACGCCCAGCCAATTTTTATTTTTTTGTAGGATCTCACTATGTTTTCCAGGCTGACCTTGAACTCCTGGGCTCAGGAGTTCCCACTTCAGTCTCTCAAAGTGCTGGGATTATAGGCGTGAGCTGCCACGCCGGGCCTGTGGCTTCATTATTTTCCACGTAAGCCTTACCATGTTTGGGCTTTCTTTGGATTTGAAGGAGGAGGTGGGAACCAGTGTTTTCCTGGATGGCCAGTGGTGGTCAGGGCGGCGTTGGGCTGTGAGGGGAGGGCTCTATGGCTGGTAGTGAGGAAGCTCCTTTCTGAGTGTCTGGGAGGAACTGGCGGCCCAGTCAGGAGGCCCAGGAGTACTGGAGAATGGATTCTGGCTGCCAGGACTGGTCCAGGGCAGGGCTCTGTCCCAGTGGCCAAGGCCTCGCCCAGTGCCATGAGGACCCAGGCCCTATTAGGAGAAGGTAGCCCTATCCACAGAGGGGTTGCCCGTGTGGCATTTCTCTGCTGGTTGTTTAAATGTGCTCTGCTCTCCCTGCAGCCCTCTGGACCCCGAGGCTGGACCCTACTGTGACACACCTACCATGTGGACACTCTTCAAACTCCTCTGGCTTGCTCTGGCCTGCGGCCCTGTTCACACTACTCTGTCAAAGTCAGATGCCAAAAAAGCTGCCTCGAAGACGCTGCTGGAGAAGGTAGGGGTGGCCTGGGTAATTGAGGTGACTGCGCTGGCTGAGGGCTGATCCATCGTCATCTTCTCCTTTTTGTCCACTGGGGCCTGGAGGCAGGAGGCTCGAGGGGCTTAGCTCCTCACAGAGGGCCCTGATGAGCTTGCAGCTGGCGGGCAGCCTGTGTGGTTCTGGGGCTCTGGCCAGTCAGCACCTCTGTGTGAGCAGCCTCTGGGGCCGGGTTTTGAAGGTAAGCGGGGTGCATCCTCACTTACCCCACTTGCGGCTTATTTTGTTTGTTTTTTGTTTTTTGTTTTTTTTGAGACGGAGTCTTACTCTGTCACCAGGCTGGCGTGATCTCTGCTCACTGCAACCTCTGCCTCCCAGGTTCAAGGGGTTCTTCTCCCTCAGTCTCCCAAGTAGCTGGGACTACAGGTGGGCGCCATCACACCCAGCTATTTTTTGTATTTTTTAGTATAGATGCGGTTTCACTATGTTTGCCAGGATGGTCTCAATCTCTTGACCTCATGATGCGCCCACCTTGGCCTCCCAAAGTGCTGGGATTACAGGTGTGAGTCACAGTACCTGGCCCTTTTTTGTTGCTGTTGAGACAGAGTATCGCTCTGTTGCCCAGGCTGGAGTGCAGTGGCGCGATCTCGGCTCACTGCAACCTCCACCTCCCAGGTCCAAACAACTCTCCTGCCTCAGCCTCCCGAGTAGCTGGGATTACAGTATCCACCACCACACCAGCTAATTTTCGTATTTTTGGTAGAGACGGGGTTTCGCCATGTTAGCCAGGCTGGTCTCGAACTCCTGACCTCGTGATCCACCCGCCTCGGCCTCCCAAAGTGCTGGGAGTGCAAGCCTGAAGCACACGCCCAGCCGGGGCTTGTTTTCTGTTCAGTTTCCATTCTCGCCTCTTGCTTAAAGCACCTGCATCTTCACGTTGTTGTCTCCATCGTTGCCTCATGCTCTTTGGGCTGTTCCCCTGGGATGGCCCTGGAGCTCGCATCTGCAGGGGTGTAAACTCATAGAACCAGCCCTCGGCCCCAGCAGTCCCCATGCCGCTGGCTGGACCCTGCCACAGGACTGTTCCTGTGACTTAGTTCTGGACTGGCAGATGCTCTTTCTGTGCTGTCTGGGAGCAAATACACCACGCAATGGGCATCTCTCTCTCACGGGGGGCCCTTGGGGCGAGGTCAAGGGGAGGTTGAGCCAGGCCACGGAGTGTGGACAGAAGAGACAAGTCGATAGCTGGATGGAGGGTTTCCAGGAGCAGAGGTGGGGTCGGGGGAGGTGTGACATGGCAGGAAGAGGTCACATTGGCGGGGCGGTGCCAGGCAGTGGTTGGCCAGCAGGAGGGTGGTGTGTGCCTGGCATGTCATGTTCTTTTTTTTTTTTTTTTTTTTGGTTGAGACAGAGTCTTGCTCTGTTGCTTAGGCTAGAGTGCAATGGCGTGATCTCAGCTCACTGCAACCTCTGCCTCACAGGTTCAAGCAATTCTGCCTCAGCCTCCCAAGTAGCTGAGACTACAGGCATCCACCACCACGCCTGGCTAATTTTTGTATATTTAGCAAACACGGGGTTTCACCATGTTGACCAGGCTGCTCTTGAACTCTTGACCTCAGGTGATCCACCCTGCCTTGGCCTCCCAAAGTGCTGGGATAACAGATGTGAGCCACTGCGTCCAGCCCTCCTGGCACGTTCTTGTCCAGCAAAGGGTGTGGCCCTGGATGGGTGTAAGGTGGCCAGAGCTGGTCCTGACTGTCCACCCTCGCATGCAAGGAGGGAGCCACCATAGCCATCTGCCTGCCTGCCTGCCTTCCATCCTGGAGCAAGGGTGGGAAAGGCCTGTACAGTCAGCCAGTGTCTGCTGACAGCCAGAGCCCTTCTGAACTGAATTGCCGGCTGTGGCCTGGATCCTCTCCATGCAAGGCCTCCAGGTCAGCAGCACTGTGTTGATCCAGACACTCGGTTGCTGGCTGAATGGAAAGGACTTGCTGGGTGCAGCTCTGTGCCCTACACTGAGGACAGATGACTGACAGCTTTCTCTCGTTCCTTTTATTTCAGAGTCAGTTTTCAGATAAGCCAGTCCAAGACCGGGGTTTGGTGGTGACGGACCTCAAAGCTGAGGACGTGGTTCTTGAGCATCGCAGCTACTGCTCGGCCAAGGCCCGGGACAGGCACTTTGCTGGAGATGTACTGGGCTACGTCACTCCAGTAAGTCGGGGTCCTCACAGTGCAGAGGGAGGTCCTGAGGCTCAGACGGGCTGCCCTGGCCCCGTGATGGCCTCCTCTGCCAGTCAGTGATGGGGGTCTGTCTTCTGCTCTCCCCGGGCTGCCGCTGCTGTGAGGCTACAGGGAGAGATGGCTTCCTGGAGATGGCAGAGTGTGAGGCGTTGGGCTTCTCTCCAGGGCTTGCTGCAGGGACCTCTGTGGGTTCCCGTCTGAATCCAGAGGTGGGCTCTCAGGTTGTCTGTGGTCAGGAAGTGGGTGTGCTTCCTCGGCCAGGGACGGGGAGGTTCTCACACCCAGCCTCCTCTCCTCTTGCTGTTCCCAGCTGCCAGCTTGCAGCTGTGGTGTGCACTAGCTTAGGGCAGGGCTTGAGATGAGCACCAGTCACTTCTTTTGGTGAAAGGGATGTCGTGGCCTGGGTCCCAGGCTGTGAGTGGCAGTCCAGAGTGGGGGAAGGATACCCCAGACCAGGAGCTGACGTCAGTCAGCGCTGAGAGCTGTCTACACTTGCCGGCCCTGGGCATATGCAGATCCACCAGAATGACAGCACCATGGTGAGGCAGGGGCTCACTCACCTGTCCTCCGTCTGATGTCTCCAACCTTTGTCAGTGGAACAGCCATGGCTATGATGTCACCAAGGTCTTCGCAAGCAAGTTCACACAGATCTCGCCTGTCTGGCTGCAGCTGAAGAGACGTGGCCGTGAGATGTTTGAGGTCACGGGCCTCCATGACGTGGACCAAGGTTCTCATCCTTCCTGCTTGACTGTGCTTGCCCCACAGGCTGAAAAGAGTGTGAGTGCGAGAGCCGGTGTGTGTGTGTGTGTGTGTGGTGTGAATGTGAGTGTGGAAGTGTGAGACTGATCATGTGGGAGAGGAGAAATTGTGAGTGTGTCAAATGTGACTGTGGGTGTGGACATGTTTAAGTGTGTGTGTGATGACCGCGAGGCCCCTGCCCTTTCCCCTGTGGCTAAGCCTGGAGGGCAGGCCCATGGTGTGGGCTGGGGCTGGGAAGGAAGGTGAGTGGGGCAGGGCAGGGCTGGTAGAGGGCCTGAGGTGGTCGCCACTGTGCGACCCTCTACAAAGCCAGCTTGGTGCCTCTGAGTGGTCCGCCCGGCTCTGCTCCATGGTGCAGGTGGCTGTGAGGTAGGTCTTCCCCACGCCTCCGGGCAGCACCCCGCATGTGCAGGACACGCTCTGCAATGACTCAGGCAGCCTCTAGGCAGTGAAGGATGACTCAGGCAGCCTCTGGGCAGTGAAGGCACAGGCTGTTGGCTTCTCCTCCTCTGCCCCTCCCCTAGCGATTTTCACTCTGTGCCAGGGAGGATGGTGCGGTTCAGGCAGAGGCTGTCTCCCGATGACGTATCCTGATGACTCCTGCCCAAGTTTACATGACCACACCTTGTGTTCGGGCTCAGACAGAGAGACGTGGCAGGGGAAGTGTTAGCTGGTTTTGGAGTTCAAGAGCAGGCGTGGTTTTCCCTGACACTGAGAGAACCGTAAGCAGATGACGGAGTGTCAGCCAGTGACAGGCCTGGCGGGTCTGGCCACCCCTCAGCTCAGAGAAACCCTGACCTTCCCTAGGCCCCGGGATGCAGCTACCTGTCCCCCTGGCCAGCCACAGGCTCTGAGCTGTCCCAGCTCAGGGAGGGCAAGCTCAGAGCTGCTCTGCAGGTTCAGGAGGGGGCCTTGGCCAGGAGGCGGTGGGGTGAGGAAGGGGGTGCGTAGGGCCGCCCTGGGCCAGGGAGGGGTGGGTTCTCACACCCGCCTCCCCTCCCCGTGCCATTCCCGTTGCATATTGTGCGGCTGCCACGTTTTCCTCCTCAGGTGGGCTGGGTCTTCGGCTGGGCACGTGTCCCTGTGCTGACTGTCCCCTCCACGTCCCACAGGGTGGATGCGAGCTATCAGGAAGCATGCTAAGGGCCTGCACATAGGTGAGTCCGGCAGGCCAGGAGTGGAGGCCGTGACAGCACGACCTCCGAGGGTGGACGGGTGGGCTCTGCGGTCTCCCCGTGTTCCTGATCGACTGTGCTGCTCCGGCACAGGTCATTCCGGCTGCTCAGAGGTGAGGCTGGCCCTGGCCTGGCATTCACAGCCCTTGGTCTGGCTGGAGTCCTGGGCTCTGCCCACGCAGGCTGTAGCCCGCCAAAGCCAGGCCTCCTTGGCTGATGGCGTTGTCCTCACTTCCCCGTCCATTTCTTCCTTCCTTCCCCTGACGAGTCCTGTTGGGGCAGTTGGGGCCAAGTTCTGGGCTCGGCCTGAGGGTGATGCCGACCCTGGCCCGCCTGTGCCCCTGTAGCTCACGGCTGGCGAGGGAGGGGCACGTGTCCCCACATCCAGTGGCAGCCTCAGAGGCAGTGGATTAAGAGTGTGGGTTGCTGAGGGAGAGGCTCTGGGAGATGCTAGGAGCAGGTGACGGGGCTGAGCTGGAGCAGCCGGAGTCTGTCCCTGCTGCCCTCCTGTAAGGTGGAGCAACTCCCATGCTGAGCCCTGCGGGGAGCTGGTGTCTGGGCAGCAGGACCATCAGCGTCTGCTCGTTCCTTCGCCACCGTCCCTCCTTCTCCAGCCTATGAGACTTTGGGACATCCTCTCTGGACATGTGGCTGCTCCAGGTGGCCTCCCTGCCCATCATTGTGTGCCGTCGCTTCCCTCTGGAGGCCAAGGAGATGTACCTTTGAGGGCAGCAAGCAGTGGGTGCCCTCCAGCATTTCCCAGCCCTGGCCCCTGTACGTGTCTGTTGCTCCCGCAGTGCCTCGGCTCCTGTTTGAGGACTGGACTTACGATGATTTCCGGAACGTCTTAGACAGTGAGGATGAGATAGAGGAGCTGAGCAAGACGGTGGTCCAGGTGGCAAAGGTGAGGCCTGTGTGCTGCTCCAGCCTCCAAGCACGGCCCTAGCCCACCTGGCCCCGCGCCCAGCCCCACCTGGCCCAACCCCCAGGCCCACCTGGCTGAGCCCCAGCCCACCTGGCCAAGCCCCAGCCCCACCTGGCTGAGCCCCAGGCCCACCTGGCCGTCTGGCTGGGCCTCCACGAGGCCTCCACTCAGCTTCCCTGGCTTCTTCCTTGGGCACCTTCTGGCGCAGCCTGCATCTTCCAGGGAAGGCAGTGTCAGCGGCTGCTGCTCGCTTTCTTTACTATGGGTCCTCTGATGGTCCCAGGCATGAGAAGCTTGTCTGTTGAGCCAGGTGCTTCCCTTGGGCAAAGCCCAGCTGCCCACTGCCCTCCTGCAAGGGGACCCAGCCCTGCTGGCTGCCAGTGTGTTTGGGCTGTAAGGGTCAGGGAGCCCTCAGGCCCCCTGGGTGAGGTTGGGGGAGGCGCATGGGTGGGCGGGATGCATGAGAGCACAGGCCCCTCCACTCCTGTTCCTCTGGGACCCCCACACTTCCTCCTCCAGACAGGCGCTTCACTGGCCACCCCACTCCTGTTCCTCTGGGACCCCCACACTTCCTCCTCCAGACAGGCGCTTCACTGGCCACCCCACTCCTGTTCCTCTGGGACCCCCACACTTCCTCCTCCAGACAGGCGCTTCACTGGCCACCCCACTCCTGTTCCTCTGGGACCCCCACACTTCCTCCTCCAGACAGGTGCTTCACTGGTCACCCCACTCCTGTTCCTCTGGGACCCCCACACTTCCTCCTCCAAACGGGCGCTTCACTGGCCACCCCACTCCTGTTCCTCTGGGACCCCCACACTTCCTCCTCCAGACGGGCGCATCACTGGCCACCCCACTCCTGTTCCTCTGGGACCCCCACACTTCCTCCTCCAGACGGGCGCTTCACTGGCCACCCCACTCCTGTTCCTCTGGGACCCCCGCCACTTCCTCCTCCAGACAGGTGCTTCTGAGCATACAGCCCAGGCTTGGGTCTGGCCTCGTGAGTGAGCAGGCTATGTCCTGGCCGTGTAGGCGGAGGGGTTGGGCTTCTTGTCTTTCTACCCCTCCCTCCTGGGCCTCCAGGCCCTCCTCACCTGTGACTGCTTCTTTCAGAACCAGCATTTTGATGGCTTCGTGGTGGAGGTGTGGAACCAACTGCTAAGCCAGAAGCGTGTGTGAGTGGCACAGGAGGTGGTGGGCGGCCCTCGTCCTGGCCCTGGTGTTTGGCGGAGGCTGGACGAAGGAGTATAGGGAGTCCCTTTGGGAGGGCCTTGCTTCCACAGTCCCCAAGCCTGGGGGCAGGATGGGGCTGCGCGGAAGATGGACGCAGCCTGCGCAGGCATCTTTGCAGGGCGGCCCCCCGCTTTGGCAGGGCAGGGAGTGTGGCTGCTTCAGGTGAGCGGGCTTACTGCTTGGGCAGGACCGAGGTAGGGCCATTCCTCAGGGCTGTGGCCAGTCCAGTCGAGGCGTGGGGAGCCGGCTGCAGGACTCCCTCAGGCCCCCTTTTGCTACATCAGAGCCTGGCCCGCCCGTGACATTCGTGGGTTCCCGCTCCCCATGGCCCATGTGACCAGGAACAGAGGGAGTGATGGAAAGTGCCGCTGCTCCCCACGCCTCACCTGGACTGGCCACAGCCCTGAGGAATGGCCCTACCTCAGTCCTGCCCAAGCAGCCGGCCGCTCACATGAAGCAGCCACCCTCCCTGTTCTGCCACAGTTGCGGCTGCCCCGCAAAGACGCAGGGGGACGGTACTCCTGCCCAGGATGTCGTGGGGGGCGTGCTCGAACATGCTCGGGACAGGCGGCCTCCTCTCACTCCACGGATTGCAGCGAGTGAGGCTGGCGTGGCCCCTCCGCAGGTGCCTGGACGGCAGAGTCCAGTGGCAGCCGTCCAGCCTTCAGCCTTCTGTGCGAGCCGCGGGTTCTGGGGTCAGCTCCCCGCCCCCGCCACCGGAAGTAGTTCTGGCTGCGCTTTAGGGCCCAGCCCCAAGCCCCCAGCCAGGCTCCGTGGTGTCCCCTGCAGCGGCCATGGCAGTGCCATCCCGTTGCTGCTTTGGGCAGAGGAGCTGCAGGGCCAGGCTCTGCCCACCTAGGGCAGCATCCCCACACAGCTCTGAAGCTTGAGGGAGGGCTGGAACATTGTTGAGGCAGAGCCTGTGAGGGGCAGGATTCCTGCCCAAGGGCCCGTTGGACCCTGCGCCTGGAGCCAATGCTGGCCCTGCCCTTGTGGGAGGCTCCATCCTCTGCACCTGCACTGAACTCTGAGGGCCTCACTGGCTGGGAGGCCGCAGGCTTCACCCAGAGCTGCTCCAGGCCCAGGCTCTGGAAAAGCCCTGAAGTCCTGTTTTCTGGTGCTCAGAGCCCCGCACCCTCAGCCAGCACCCCCTCATTGGGCTGCCTGCTGGGTGTTTCTGAGAGGTTGCTCTGTCCGCTTCCCTCCTGGGAGGCCTGGCAGCAGCAGGAGAACCAGGAGCTGTGTGGAGGGCAGCTGGGAGGGGCGCTGCAGTAGGGGTGAGGATGTCCCCAGGCTGTGGGGAGCCTGGTGTCTGTACAGCCCCTGAGGCCCCAGCTTTGCCAGAGGATCAGGTGCCTGTGCTCTTGGCTGAGGGACAGTCCCAGGCCCGGCCTTAGGGGTCCCTTGCTGAGCCATGGGCAGCAGGCCCTGCCTGGGCTGACCTTCTGGTACCCTCTGAGGGGAGGGGTGTCTCAGAGCAGGACACAGATTCTGCCAGCCTCCAGCCTTTTCACTAATCCTGGGAGAACGGGTCTATTAATCAGAGATTTGCCGTAACTCATTTCTGTTTCAGAGCATTAGGTAGGCAGCGAGACTGCACCAGAGGACTGCTCCTCAGGAGACACAGCCTCGTGTCTGGGGTGGAGGCTGGGGGCGCTGAGACAGCCTCTTTGTGTCTGGGGTGGAGGCTGGGGGCGCTGAGATAGCCTCTTTGTGTCTGGGGTGGAGGCTGGGGATGCTGAGACAGCCTTGTGTCTGGGGTGGAGGCCGGGGGGCGCTGAGACAGCCTTGTTGTGTCTGGGGTGGAGGCTGGGGGCGCTGAGACAGCCTCATTGTGTCTGGGGTGGAGGCTGGGGGCGCTGAGACAGCCTCATTGTGTCGGCCCCTTATAGTTGTCCCCATGCCCAGAGGGCTATGATAAGGGCACTTGGAGCCACTGGTGCTAGCTGCTGGCGGGATGAGGGGGCTGTCGAGAGGAGCACTCTGGGTGATGCTGGCACCCACAGCAGCTGCAGCCCACACTGCTTCTGGGCCCATATTGTCTTCTGGGGCGCTGGATAGACCTGACTCAGACGTGTCCTCCCTGAAGGCCAGCTCTGGGCCACGCCGTGAGCCCTCCTGTGGGAGGACACTCAGGCTCCCTGGGCCCCTCACGGAGTGGCTAGGGGCACCTTTTGGCCCTCAGATCTGGTGCGGCCTGGAGGAAAGCCAGCCCAGCACCGTCCTGGGGCGCTGTGGGTACCTGCAGACGGCACAGACGCCATAGGCGGGAGCCAGGCAGGAGTTACCCCAGGTAGGCTCAGCTTCCCCAGGCATCTGGGCATGGCCTGCTCTGCTCACTTGGCTCTGGTGTTTCAGGGGCGGGGGCAGCATCCTCCTTGACCACCACCTCTAAGTGATGCGCAGTGCGTGACAGCCTCTGGCACCCACAGAGTTGTGGACACTGCGGCTGCAGAGGCATGAGGACAGGGTGCCCCGGAACTGCTCCCCACTGAGGACTGTGCCGGCATTGCATCTGGCAGAGCTGACACCCAATCATCTGGGCCAGAGTTACCAGGAATTGACGGGGGCTTAGCTTGGAAAATGACAGTCCCATTTGGCCACATCAGGGAAACAGGAGCTGCCACCATGCAGCAGTTGCACGTGCCAGGCCCTGGTCCCAGCACCGTCAGGAGCACCAGGGCCTCAGGGTACTGGCTGAGGAACCAGCAGCCCGTCATGGCCTAACTCAGTTCTCACTGAGCCCGGCAGAGCCTTGTGCTGGAGTGGGCAAGACCTGGAGTCCGTGGGGGCCAGCTTTTGCCCTGGCCTCGGCCGTCCTGTCTCCTTGCCAGATAGGGCTGCTCCCAGGGACCTGCAGTGTGAGTGAGAGTCTCCCCCAGCGTGGACACGTCACCCTGAACCCGACTTTGCAGCAGTGTGTGCTCCAGGGCAGTTTCTACAAAGAGGCCACCTGCAGGGCAGGCTCATGGGCACCAGCGTGTGCACATGGCAGGCTTGGGGTCCTGACGGCTGCTCCAGGCCATGCTAGGAGGGAGGCTAGTACTGTCCTTTGGGGGACACTGCCAGCCTGCTCTGAGATGCCCCTGCCTCTACCTTCAGGGGACAGAGGAGGTCTACCTGCTCCTCCGTCTGGCCCCCTGCCCAATGCCCTGCCTTCTCCTTCCCTGAGCCACACCAGGTAGGCGTGGCCCTTGGAGTGTCCTGTGGCCACCCTGGGGTCAGTGTCCTGGGCCTGCTGGGGGTGTTTCCTTACCTACTATGTCGTTTTGTTTTGTTTTGTTTTGTTTTGAGATGGAGTCATGCTCTGTTGCCCAGGCTAGAGTGCAGTGGCACGATCTTGGCTCACTGTAACCTCCACCTCCTGGGTTCAAGCGATTCTCCTGCCTCAGACTCCTGAGTAGCTGGGATTACAGGCATGCGGCTACTTTTTGTATTTTTAGTAGAGACAGGGTTTTTCCATGTTGGTCAGGCTGGTCTTGAACTCCTGACCTCAGGTGATCCACCTGCCTCAGCCTCCCAAAGTGCTGGGATTACAGGTGTGAGCTACCAGGCCTGGCCTTTTTTTTTTTTTTTTTTTTTAACCTGCTATGTCTTTAGATGTGTGAAGTGTGATGTGGACACATGGAGCTGTCTCTGGTTGTTTGAGCCCCTCTTTCTGGGGGTCCCTGGGGTGCTGCACAGGCCCCCACTCTGGGGGGCCCCAGAGTGTGAGGAAGTGCTCTGGGTGGATCCTGTGGGGCGTGAGCAGTGTTGTTGGGGCTGCATCCAGAGACCGGCAGGAAGTTCCCACAGAGGGACTCCCCTGCCCTGCTACAGGGTGTCCGTCTGAGGACGGGCCCCAGCCCTCCCGGAGGCAGTGGGTGTCGGGACCCCAGGAGGTGCTGGCGCTTCTGACTCTGCCTCTCGGCTCTTGCAGGGGCCTCATCCACATGCTCACCCACCTGACCGAGGCGCTGCAGCAGGCCCGGCTGCTGACCATTCTGGTCATTCCGCCCGCCATCACCCCCGGGTAAGTGCCGCTTCTTGAGGTGTGGGGGTGGCTGTGGAGGGCTCTGGGGTCAGGGGTAGCCCGTGCAGGATGTCAGCCAGGGGCCCAGTGCCTCCTGCTCACACCCAAACCCATCTGCATACAGACTTCAGCTGCCGCACACACGGGGGTGACCCATAGGGGACAGGCCTCCTGCCTTCCTGCCTGTCAGTGGTTGGAGACTCTCTCCCGCCTGGACATATCAAGACTGCTAAGAAGGCCCTTGAGTGAAGATAGACTCCCAGATGGACTCTGGAGCTCTGAGGTGTTTGGTCATTGAGGCCAAGTGTACCCCCTGCACCCGAGGCAGATTAGGCTGAGGCAGGGACGGCCACAGCTACCACAGTCCAGGGGCCTCCCACTGGGGCGAGGCCCTGCCCAGCTCCGTGAGGCAGCTCTTCTGGAACCCAGAACAGGAGGCAGAGTGCCAGGCACTCCGGTGGGACCAGGAGCGTCTCCCCTGTGCCAGGCACAGAGAAGGCTCCAAGTCAGCATGGGTGTCCCAGGGGCAGACCTGGGGTCTGAGTGGATAGAAGCAGGCTAAGTTGGGGGCCGGCTTGGCTGGGGGCACCCCAGGGGGCTCTGCCCAGGATCCACCAGCTGCTGAGGGGCTCTGCCTCAGTGGTTATGCTCCCACAGCCCAGCGGCGTCACCCTCCCCAGCAAGAACAGGCCCAGGTTCAGGGCTGGGGTCTCGCCTGTGTTCCGGGATCGGGGCCTGCGTCATCCCCCACTCTACATCTTTTTTTTTTTTTTTGAGACGGAGTTTCGCTCTTGTTACCCAGGCTGGAGTGCAATGGCGGGATCTTGGCTCACCGTAACCTCCACCTCCTGGGTTCAAGCAATTCTCCTGCCTCAGCCTCCCAAGTAGCTGGGACTACAGGCATGTGCCACCACGCCCAGCTAATTTTTTTGTATTTTTAGTAGAGATGGGGTTTCACCATGTTGACCAGTATGGTCTCGATTTCTTGACCTCGTGATCCACCCGCCTCGGCCTCCCAAAGTGCTGGGATTATAGGCGTGAGCCACCGCACCCGGCCATCTTTTTTTTCTTTTCTTTTTTTTGTGATGGAGTTTAGCTCTGTTGCCCAGGCTGGAGTACAGTGGTGGAATTTCATCTCACTGCAACCTCCAACTCCCAGGCTCGTGATCCTCCCACCTCCACATCCCAAGTAACTGGGACCACAGGCACATGCCACCACTCCCACCTAATTTTTGTAATTTTAGTAGAGATGGGGTTTTACCATGTTGCTCAGTCTGGTTTGAAACTCCTGACCTTAGGTGATCCACAAGCTTCTGCCTCCCAAAGTGCTGGGGTTACAGGTATCAGCCACCATGCCTGGCCTTTTTTTTCTTTCCTTTTTTAATTTTTTTTCAAGACAGGGTCCAACTCTGTCACCAGGCTGGAGTGTAGTGGCATGATCTCGGCTCACTGTAACCTCTGCCTCCCAGGCTCCAGTGATCCTCCCACCTCAGCCTCCTGAGTAGCTGGGACCACAGGTGCGTCCCACCATACATACCCTGCTAGATTTTGTATTTTTTTGTAGAAATGAGGTTTTGCCATGTTGGCTAGGCTGGTCTTGAACTCCTGGTCTCAAGTGATCCTCCCACCTCATCCTCCTAAGCCACCGTGCCCAGCCTTTTCTGATGTGAGACTCTTATGTCTGACGCTCATGTCCGACCTGTATTCCCAGGGTTTGAAGGGGACAGACAGGGAGTGGTTGGGAGGACTTTGCAGGCCTGGGGCTGGGAGAAATTCCTCAGAGTGGCAGCTACTCCTTGTCCAGAGCCTTTGGGCCTGGCCGCCTCTGTGAGGCTCCTGGGTTGCCCTCTGTGCTTAGGGGAGCTACAGGAGCAGCTGTTGGTGGGACCAGCTCAGGAGCCCAGCGTAGTTTCTGAGGCCAGGGCAGAGGGCCAAGGGGGCCTGCCTTCTGCTGGAGGCTGCCTTTACCTGAGCTTCTGGCCCTAGGCAGGAAGTGGGCAGTCAGAGCTGGGCCAGGCCCCTGCCCCTCACCCCACAGTAACCAAAGCTCGCAGCTCCCTTTGCAGGGCACTGGTGGGGGTGGCGGCTGTAGGGTGGGATGCAGGGCTGGGTCTAGGGGCCGCTTTGACCATGCTGGGGGCAGGGTCAAGGCCTGCGTGGGGATCCCCGGGGAAGTGGGACCCAGCTGGGCGGAGAGCTGGCTTCCCTGCAGAAGTCAGGAGGACCGTTTTATCATCTGTTTATCCTCCCCCCACCCCACCCTGAGGGAAGAGCCGCCTGCTGCAGAGGAGCCTCATAAATGCCTCTCCCTGCTGCAGAACGCAATCATGCTTGTCATTCACCTCACAAGAGCCTTGCTGCCAACACGCAGCCTCTCCCTTTCCAGGGCCGCTGTCCAGGGAACAATGGTTCCGGGAGGGAGGTCTGCGAGCAGCAGGGAGGGGCGGCCCCGTTGCCAAATGCAAATTTATCGTGTCCTTTGTCAGCAGACAGAGGCAGCCCTAACTCAGCTGTCACAGACGCCAGGGGGTCTGGTCCTGGAACTGGGCGCTGTGCTGACCTCCAGCCCTGCTCCCAAGTCACAGTCTGAGCGACGGAGGAGACCCAGAGGCAGAGCCATAGCGTAAACCCCACAGGCCAGTGGGACCAGCAGGCTATCCCCAGGTGTCCGTGTGGTGGTGTGTCCTTGCGTGGGGAGCGGAACCCCTGGGTCTGCCTCCAGTCGGCCTCATGTTTTCTGGGCACCCTTAGCTACTGGGACCCCCTTGGGTCCAGGGAGCTGATCTCAGGAACCCAGGAAGGGCTGGTTTCCTTCCTGGCCCTGCTAGTGCTGTTGGTGGCTTTGTAGGCAGTGGTCCACTCTGAGGTGGGGGGGCCGCATCTCTGGCCATCTCCAGCCCCCGTGGTTTAGGGCAGGCCATCACTAGACCCCCAGCACATTTGCACAGAGGCCCCTGCTCCTGTCCACCTGCCCCTCGCTTGCAGCCTCGGGGGCTGCGGCTGGCCGTGTGCTGGCGTTGTGTGTTGAGGCCTCTCGGGGGGACTGTAACACCCTGTGCAGTGTGGATAGACCGAAGTCCAGGCTGAGTTCAGTCAGGCCCCAAAGGGCTGAAGGGTGCTGGCCAGCCAGTCAGGGAGAGGGCTAGTCCTGCAGGCTGATGGACAGTAGAGCAGCCATCATGACGGGGTGAGGAGGGAGCCCCCAGGGCTGAGCAGGCCGGCACAGAAGACAGGCGACTCAAGGCTGCGGGGAGCAGGTTCAGAAATCCCCGACAGGTGGGCAGGGGGGAGGGGAGCTGTTAAGACTCCTTGGGACAGTCTGTGGGGGCAGGAGCAGGTGTGGGCACTGGCTGCTGGGGACAGACGCCCTGAGCGTGAGAAGTTGCGTGGACAGTGATGCCAGCATCTGTTAGGGTTGGGACTGGTATTTCCTCAGGGCTGCTGTGAGGCCTGGCAGTGATGCCACTATTTCTGTTAGGAATGGGGAATGGTATTCCCTTGGGGCTGCTGTGGGACCCGGCTCTGCAGGTGGCAGCCGCAGGGCCAGGCGGAATGGCTGGCAGGGACTGGTGACCATAGGCTGAGCCCACGTTGACATGGAGCCAACGCCCCTTTTGCGTCAACTGCAACTGTAGATACCACCCGGAGGTGGCAGGTGGTCGGCCGAAGGAAGAGGGGGCATATGCCCCGTGGGGCCAATATCGGGACCAAGGTGGGTGGCTGGGGGTCTCGGAGGTCGCAGGTAGAACATGGGAGTCGTGCTGTGCTGGAGGGACAGTCTGAGTATGTGGCAGGAGGCTGTGGCTCACTCGCCTCAGTCTCCCCCCGGCGTCTGGGAGGACAGTGTTCTGCAGGCTGCAGCCACCCCTGTTCTGGCAACCATGGGGTCCACATGGCTGGAGAGACCTGGTCAGGCCCCGGCCTGGGATTGCTTGTTCCCTCTTTCTGGAAAGGGGGAAAGGAGAGGTGACTTGGGGAGGAGAGTGTGAAGCAGCCAGCTGGGCAGTGCCAAGGCGCCGGGATGCTGGGGTGCACAGCAGTCTATCTCAGCACCAAGCTGGTGCAGGGGCAGCCCCGGCGTCCAGCCATCTGGAGGGGCACTGGTGTTGGTATGGGCCTGGGTCCGGTCGAGGCTGAGTGGGCACTCACCTTCCTTGCCACTGCCTGCATGGGGCCCGCCCAGGACATGGGAGGCGGGAAGCGGGAGGCGGGCAGCCGGCCGCGATGAGCATGTTTTCCTCCCTTCCTTCCTCCCTGGGCTTTCGTTCCTCAGAAACGATTTCAGAACATGGTATTTTCAGTGTGAGCAGTAATTCCTGTTCATCAGAAGTCACACTGCGTCTAATCTGTGGCAAGCTGTTACTTCGTCGCTCAGCCGTGGCAATCCCCCCTTGTCCGGGTGCCACAGGGCACAGAGACAAATGGCTCCGCTGCGGGCTGTCGCGGGTGTGGGTGAGGGACACGGGCTGGGGAGGGGCGGTCCCGGCAGCAGCCCCCGCGCAGCCTGTCTTCCTCACGGGTAGGCGGAGGTCCACGTTCCCAGGTGGTCCCCAGAGCCAGCGCCAGGTGGGGGGTGGCCGGACCGTGGGCCCAGGCCTGGTGTCCTCCCCTCTCTCCCACTGAGGGCCACCGTGAGCTGCTCCCGCCTCGACGGGGCCTGCCTCATCCTTCCTGTTGTGTTACCACCTTTACAGCGTGAGGACCGCTCCCAGCCTGTGGCCGTGGTTGGTCCCGGCTGTAGCAGAGTTGTGGGGTCTGTGGGCAGCTGTGTGAGCCCTGAAGGGAAATGTGGATCATGCCTCATGCATGTCACATGTTGGGTGCAATGAGGGGGTCAGTGTGGAGTCACATCCTGGCAGGACTGTCCCTTCCTGCTTGGGGATGTCATGGAGATGCATTTCTGGTGGAGGCCTGGGGGGCATTTGGTGGTGGTTTCTGTGTCACATTCAGTAGCTGGTGGGAGTCAGATCCTAGACACATGGTTTCATCTACCAAGGCCTTGTGGGTGAAGCCCGCTCTACCAGGAATGCCTGTTGTGGTCAAGGCTATGAGGTGGGTGGGGGGGCACGGAGGTGGCGGGGGCGTGGCAGCTCCATGGCTGTGGGGGAGGCAGGAGAGTCCAGCTCACGGCAGGAGGCCACGTGTCTGATAGCGTGTGAAGCGGGACAGGGTGCTTGGGAGGGCACTGTGGGCACAGGGGTGGGGGTGGTCGGTCTGTGGGATGGGCCCCTGCAGAGCGGAAACTGCGCTGAGAGGGCTGCCATGAGGTTGGCGGAGGAGGAGTCGAAGGGCCAGGGAGTCATGCCGGCCACGGTTGAGGCCAGGCATGGGTGTGTGTGCCTGCAGTCCCAGCTACTCGGGAGGCTGAGGTGGCAGGATCACTTGAGCTCAGGACGTTTTGAGGCTGTAGTGAGCCAAGGTCATGCCACTGCCCTCCAGCCTGGGCAGCAGAGCAGGACCCTGTTTCAAAAGCAGTAGAGAGGGAAAAAAAAGAAAGCAACAAGGACCCCAGAGAAAGGCGGGCGGGAGACCTGGATTCTGAGCCTCGGGAGGCCGCAGTGGATACATGCATGTAGCTGGGCAGGCCGGGAGATGCTCAGTCTCGTTATTCAGGAGGGAAGCGCAAGTGAAAACCACAGGGAGATGGCAGCCCAGGAGCAGCCAGGCTGGTGTGGAGCCCACGCAGCACAGCCCGCGTCAGTCCACGGGCCGCCAAGTGCTGTGGGGCTGGGAGCCAGGCTTTCTGTGTGGGAGGGGCTGGGGGCCGCCTGGGACCGACAGCACTCGCCCTCCAGCAAGGCCTGCTTTTTGCTGCGTCCTCACGTGGCAGAAGCTGTGGTGTCTCTTCTCATAAGGACTCTAACTCCACCGTGGGTCCCATCATTGCTGCCTCGTCTAACCCTAATCACCTCCTCGAGACCCCATCTCCAGAAACCATCTGGTCAGTGGTTAGGACTTCAACATAACCGTTTGTGGGGACATGGCACCCTGTTCACAACAAGGCTGACTGATCGTCTTGCTCTGCCGCCCAGGCTGGAGTGCTGTGCAGTGGCACCATCATGGCTCACTGCAGCCTCCACCTCCTGGGCTCAAGCCATCCTCCCACCTCAGCCCCCCAGGTAGCTGGGACTACAGGCACACACCACCGTACCTGGCTAATTTTTTAATTTTTTTGTAGAGACAGAGTCTTACTGAGTTGCCCAGGCTGGTCTCCAACTCCTGGGCTCAAGAGATCTACCCTCCTCAGCCTCCAAAAATGCTGGGATTACAGGCGTGAGCCATCACACCCAGCCATCTTTCCTTTTTTGAATCAATTAAAAAGGCAAGAGGATTGCTTGAGCCCAGAAGTTCAAGGCTGCAGTGAGACAGGATTGTGCCACTGCACTCCAGCCTGGGTGACACAGAGACCCCATCTCAAAATAAGAAAAAGGAAATGACCTTGGGTGTGGGAGAGAGGACCTGGATGGAGGCCTTGGCCCAGCGGGAGGCTGCAGGGCGGGGAGGGTCCTGTGGACACCTGGATTTGGGGCTGCGGTCTTAGGGGCTCCTGGCTATAGGGAGGGGCCCAGGCACTGAGGGAGGCCACCGGGAGGTGACAGGCATAACACTGGGGGGTGTTTGTCGGGCTTCCAGGGAGGCTGACCATGCCTGAGCAGTGACGCTGGGCAGGCAGGGCTCCAGGAAGAGAGATCAGGGCTGAGGGGACCATGGATGATGCCCCACGTCCCTGCAGACTCTGGGGCCTGGGTCTCATGGTACCCAGCAGAGGAGGCAGGCCCAGACCTTGGACCTGGCAGACTCAAGGCAAGGGCTGGGATAAAGCTGCACATCTGGAGAGGGGCTCCTCAGACCTGCCAGGTGGGTCCAGGGATCTGCAGGGGCATCTTTGGCCCTCATGCCCCTGAGAGAGGCTCCGGCAGTGCCCCCCAGCACTGAGGCCCCAGCATGGTCTGTATTTGGGAGCCCAGTGACCTTGAGCAGAAGAGGGGTCACAGCCTCACTGCCTCACAGGGACCCACCTCGCCTCTGTGGGTGCTGCTGCTCTGGCCGCACCCTGCCCTGTGTCCTGCTGCCGTGAAGGCCCTCAGCCCTCAGCGTTGACCTTTGTGTGCCCCTCCCGTCTCCCCTCTGCTCAGACCTGGTGTGGAGCGGCCATCGGCGAGCACTCAGCTGTCCCTGGGCCAGGCGGGAGGGCTGCCCCAGGAGACACTGGTCCCCAGTGGATCTAGGTCAGGAAGGCGGGTCCCCAAGGGAAGGGCTGCCATTCCAAGATGGCCCAGGGCCGCTTCCTCCTCGGTGCCCATACCACAGGTGTCTGCAGCCAACCACCTGCCCTGGTGCCCACTCCCCTGTGCTGGGGAATGTACCACACAGCCCTGCTCTGTCCTGGGAGCCAAGCATTTGTCCTTCCCTTCTCCCTGCTGAAGTCCAGAGAGGGCTTTGGACAGCCTGGCTGGGTCAGGCCGATGCTGAGTGACCTTGAGGGCTGGCGTCCCAGGAGCTGGCTCTGCTTTCAGGGAGGCTTTGTTGCAGACCCTGGGTGGGGACGCTCCTGGGAGCCTGGATCTGCCAGCTCCATCTCAGCGGCCCCATCTCTCTGCAGTGGCCCATCCTCTTAGCTGCTTTCCACTGACCTTGCCCCTCCATGGGCAGCTCTGGCCCAGGTTTTCCTGCTGTTAGCCCTGTTTTCAGCTGTAACTTGGTCTCAGAGAGGCCTCTGGGCCCACGTGACCACATCCTCCTGTCTTCCCCAGGCCCCAGCCTTTATGGCCCCGACCCAGCTGCAGGCTGCCCCCACCCCACGGAAAAAGTCCAAGGCCCACACAGCCAGCTTGCTCTCACCCCAGCTGGGCAGGGGCTTCAGACAGCGCAGAGTAACCTGAGGTGGCCGTACCTGTCTTGCAGGACCGACCAGCTGGGCATGTTCACGCACAAGGAGTTTGAGCAGCTGGCCCCTGTGCTGGATGGTTTCAGCCTCATGACCTACGACTACTCCACAGCGCACCAGTGAGTGTGGACCTGGGGGGCTCCTGGGTACAGCAGGCTCCACAGCACAGCAGTGAGTGTGGACCTGGGGGGCTCCTGGGTACAGCAGACACAGCTACAGTCTGTGGCTCTGTGCATAAGGCCACCTGCTGAGCCTGGATGCCCAGCTGGGGAAAGCCGGTGGCACTGCACCCGCTCCGTGCCCTGTGGTAGTTACATGGGTGGGGCCCTGCCTGGGTGGAGCTGGGTCATGGGGGGACACAGGCACAGTCCTGATGCTGCCCTGTCCTCCTTGGTCTGAGCCACACTGCTCTGGGAGGGCCGTGTGACACAGGCACAGGCAGGGACACCGCAGCAAGGATGCCTTCGAGGCCTCGTGTCTGCTGACCCCTTCCCACCTGTGTCATGCGGACTCCTGCCTGTGGCTCTGGGGTGGGGAGCCGCACATGAGTGCCTGGCCCTGGATGTGGGTGCTTCATGGGGCCCGCTCTGCTGACAGCCCTTTAACATGGATCGTTTCTGTTCTTCCCAACTTTGGAGAGGCAGCTGCAGCCTGGGGAGAAGGCATCCCTCAGTGGAAGGCCCCAGCAGGCTCAGGAGCATGACCCTCCCTGTTGCTGAAACTCACTCACCCCTTGCCCTGCAGGCCTGGCCCTAACGCACCCCTGTCCTGGGTTCGAGCTTGCGTCCAGGTCCTGGACCCCAAGTCCAAGTGGCGCAGCAAAATCCTCCTGGGACTCAACTTCTACGGTATGGACTATGCAACCTCCAAGGATTCCCGGGAGCCCATTGTTGGGGCCAGGTGAGCCAAGGACTCTTCCTGCCGTGCTGAAAGTGTCACCCGGTGTGGGTGGGTGTCGGAGGATGGGGAGGGTCCCAGTCCTCGGGGGCTTGTGTACCAGAGTCAGAGATGGGGCTGGGCCAGGAGCCAGTCATGCTTGCCGCCCACCCCACCTGGTCGCCACCCACAACACCGCCACGTTAGCTGTCACCACATCTGCGTGAGGCTGCGACAGGCTTCCCCGCCTGCCAGCCTTGCCCTGCAGCACCCGGGCCGGAGCGGGGCCTCCCGCGGTGAATGCGGGCCTGATCTCCTGCCTTGTGCATTCCTCGTGTGCTGTGCCAGTGCGGTTTCCTGATGGCATCAGTTAACTCGTTTCTAGAGGACGCTCCTCCCGGCTGCAGGGTTCTGGCTGTCGGTTCTCCCATCGGCACTTGGAGTTCGTTGCCGCCCTCCTCCCTGCTTTTAGGACCATCTTGTATTTTTCGCTGGTTTGAACAATTTGATTGACGTGTTTCATTTTCCTTTTGCTTAGTGTTCATGGAGCCTCTGGAATCTGTGCGTTTATACTCAGCAAATTTGGAAAATTTGGGCAGATTCTTGAAATTTTTTTTCTGTTTCTTCCCTTCTCCCCTTTCTTTTGGAGACTGCAAACACTGGGCCCACTGAACATGTCCCACAGCTCACAGATACACCTTCTACTCTTGGGGATCGTTTTTTCTCTGTTTTGTTTTTTTCGAGACAGGGTCTGATGCTGTCATCCAGGATGCAGTGCAAAGGCATGATCACAGCTCACTGCAGCCTCAGCCTCCGGGGCCGAAGCCATCCTCCCACCTCCGCCGCCCAATAGCTGGGACCACAGGCGCGCACCACCACGCCCCACTAATTTCTGTATATTTTTGTAGAGACCAGGTTTTGCCGTGTTGTCCAGGCTGGTCTCAAATTTCTAGGCTCAAGTGATTGTCCTGCCTCGGCCTCCCAAGGTGCTGGGATTGACAGGTGTGAGCCCCAAGCCTGGCCTGGTCATTGTTCTTGCTGCTCCCAACCTGTCGTCAGTCCCGTCCAGCGCTTTTGTCACCTCACATGTCGTAACTCAACTTTCTTATTTTTATTTTATTTTTATTTTTTTGAGACGGAGTCTCGCTCTGTCGCCCAGGCTGGAGTGCAGTGGCACAATCTCTGCTCACTGTGACCTCCACCTCCCGAGTCCAAGCGATTCTCCTGCCTCAGCCTCTCTAGTAGCTGGGACCACAGGCGTGCGCCACCACACCCGGCTAATTTTTTGCATTTTTAGTAGAGGCGGGGTTTCACGGTGTTAGCCAGGATGGTCTCGATCTCCTGACCTCGTGATTCGCCCACCTCAGCCTCCCAAAGCGCTGGGATTACAGGCGTGAGCCACCGCGCCTGGCCCATTTTTTATTTTTTGAGATGCAGTTTCACTATGTTGCCCAGGCTGGTCTCGAACTCCTAGGCTCAAGTGATCCTCCTACCTCGGCCTCCCAAAGTGCTGCAGTGACAGGCATGAGCCACCGAGCCTGGCCAGCATGTGATTCTCATGTCTGGAGGCTTGTTTGGGGTCACTTTACGTGTTCCGTGTCTCCACTAAACTTTTGCACGTTGGGATTCAGTTGGAATAACTGCTCAGTGCCCTCGTCTGCTGATGCCGATATCAGGGTGGGTTTCCGTGGGCTGGTTTTCCTCCTCAATCGGGGTCCCATCGTGCTGGCTTTCTGTGGGCCTGGTACTCTTGGGCTGATGCCTCAGACATTGCAGATTTTACTGTGTTGGGTGCTGGGTGTTTTGGCATTTTTATAAATCATACTAATCTTTGTTCTGGGTGCAGTTGAGTCTCAGAAAGTTTTAGTGACTCATTTTTCTGGAGAACCTGGTCCTTTTTGTGGAGGCCTCAGCTGTCATCTTTATGAGTCTCTGCAGGTCCCCCACAGGCCTGCCCTCCGTGAGGGGTGTGTGCGTGCGTCAGCCCAGGCAGTGAGCAGAGGCCAGACCATCTGCCCTGCTTCCTCCTGGTTGGCCATGGAGGGGGCAGAGGTAACTGCTAGATTCTCAGGTTCTGAGGGTGGCCGCGGTCGGTAGGGGAGTGTGTCTGGCCAGCATTCCCTGCCTGGCCTCCAAGGCTGCCCTCCCTGAGCCCCTCCACGGCAGATGTCAGGTGGGCCAGGTTGCAAGACCAGGGTCGTGTATGGTGGTCCTGTAGGGAGGCTTTCCCCCGACACGCTACTCTCTGTCCACACCGCTGGTTCTGGGATCCAGCACAGGCCCGGGCTCCTGCCGTTCTCTGGCTTCTGGCCCTGGGTTTGCTCTGGGTCACTGAGCAGGGCCTGACGCTGCTGTGGGGATGGACACGAGGGGGTGCGGGCTGAGGAGGGCCTGGGTCCAGCCTGGGCAGCAGGAGCCTGGCATCTCCTCTCCCACATCTCACCCAGTGGGTCAGTGAGAAGTCAGCCACTCCTGAGACACTCGGGGCTGTGCACAGGCAAGGGCGCTGTCCCAGGGCCCCTGGCTTGTTTGGATCCCCTGCTGCTGCTGAGATGGGACACGGGTCAGTCACTGGCGCCAGCTCACATGTCCCTGCCTTGCCAGGTGAGGGGCCTGGCCGCCCTGTCTGCCCCATGGCTGTCATTTCCGTCAGGGCTGCTCTGTGCGCCTGTGTCCCCTGCACCATCCCCCACCACGGCCCTCCTTTGACACTGGGAATCCCAGGAAGGCTCTGGAAGCACAGCTCATCTCCCCGCCGTCCCCCATCCCTGACAAGGCCTGGTTCTGGGGCCTTTTGGGTAGAGCCATGTAGAGCTCGGGCTCCCAGCCAGGGTCCCCTGTGCAAAGCAAGAGGCCTCCCCATGTGCCCAGCCCTGACTCCACTCCAGCTGTGGGCTCTGCTTACCCAGACCTTCGGGAAAGCCTCACTTCTGGTTGGCTTTGAAAGGGACACAGTATTGGCCTTGAGTCTCACCCGTGCTGGTCTTCAGGGGCAGCTGTAACAAAGCCACCAACGGGGCCGCCTACAGGACAGCTGCTTCTCAGTCCCGGGGCCGGAGGTCAGAGATGAGACGATGCCCTGGCCCTGGGCAGCGCCGGCAAGCCCCTCCTCCCACCAGCGGCCTGGGCTGGCTTCAGAGCCCTGGGGGAGCTCCTGGGGGGCCCGAGGAGGTGCTTCTCTCGACACACGCTCCCGAGGCTGGGCTGGGCCTCGTGCTCTTTTCCCCCACCAGGCTGTGTCTTCTGCCTGCTGCGTCCGGGACACGCAGTCACTTCCTCAGGGCAGCTCAGGGTGGGTCACAGCATTCCGTGATCGTGGAATGGCTACACCTTTGGAGCCAGTACAGCCCCGGTCACTGGTTGGTCAAGTCTAAGGGGTGCTGTGTGTGGTGACTCACACCTGTAATCCTAACAGTTTGGGAGGCCGAGATGGGAGGATCATTTGAGGCCAGGAGTTTGAAACCTGCTTGGGCCACATAGCAAAACCCTCGTCTCTAAAAAATATTAAAAGTTAGTGTGGTGTTGCATAGCTGCAGTCCCGGCTATGCAGGAGGCTGAGGTGGGAGGATGGCTGGAGCCCGGGAGATCTAGGCTACAATGAGCTATGGTCACGGCGTCGCACTCCAGCCTGGTGACAGAACAGGACCCCATCTCTTTTTGTTTTTGAGATGGTGTTTCACTCTTGTCACCCAGGCTGGAGTGCAGTGGCTTGATCTCAGCTCACTTCAGCCTCTCACAGGTTCAAGTGATTCTCCTGCCTCAGCCACCCAAGTAGCTGGGACTACAGGTGTATGCCACCATGCCCGACTAGTTTTTTGTATTTCTAGTCACTGCGCCCAGTGACCCTATCAAAAAAAAAAATCGAGTCTGGGGAGAGGCGGCCACCTAACTTGGGCTGTGGGTGTGGGCCAGGAAGGGCCTGGAGGCTCCGTCACCACATCTGGTAATTGCATCCCGTTGGCAGCCTCCCAGGCTTTGGAGCACGTCCCTGGTTTTCTGGAGTCCCTTCTCCAAGACCAGTTTCCAAGCTGGTCTCCATGGGGTGACCCCCCCGTCAGGAGGTTCAAGAACGTCTTTCTTGTCCTTGCTCTGCCTTCTCCGTAGAAACACCTAGAACGCCCTCTGCATCCCCGGTCCTCCTGATTCCTCCATGGCGCGTCTGGGTGTTTTGTGTGTACATCCTGTTTGGATTTCCTTGACCCTTTCCAGTTGAGGCCTCGTGAGCGTTTTTGAGTCACAAGGATAAAGTTCACGTGGACCGTTTGAGAGCGGCATTCGGTTCGCCCACAGAATTGTGCGGCCCTCACTGCGCTCCCTGTGCCTTTCCTGCCCCCAGCCTGTGTCCACCTCCAGCCCGCCGTCTCTATGGGTTTGTCTGTTCCGGACCGTTCTGTCAGGTTCTTTGCGTCCTCGTTCCTCGCACGCCCCTCTCTGTGTGCTGCTCCCTCCTGCGTGCTCCCCGAATCCACCCCCTCCCTCTCAGGCAGGCCCCCGCCCGCTCTCCCCTCCCTGTGGCCGGTGCCTGCTCCCCGAAGGACCCGTGTGGCCCTTGTTCCTCCTGAGAGCCTGGCCCCCTCACACCAGCCATGGTCCTGGGGCCTCATAAGCCCTCAAGGGAGGTCCCAGTTATCAGCCTGGGTGGCCGCTCAGGTCCCCAAGGGTCCAGCCCCTCTGGGTGTCTGTGGCCCTCAGAGGATGGTCCTCCCTGCGCCATGGGCCTGGACTCACTCCTACCTGCAGCTGCCCCACCCGTACACCCAGTGGCCTCACCCTCCCTTCCCGGGAGTGAGTCTTGGACCCTCCCTGGGCTTTTGGGAACTGGGCACACACTCCCAGCCAGCACCTGGCTCCTGCTTCTCCTCATCCCCAGTGCCTGCTTGGGAGTAGCGATTCCCAGGGCTGGGGTCCCTGTCAGTGCCCTGGTCATGGCTGCCCCCACAGCGTGGTCACCACCCCCATGCCAAACCACCAGCCTGAGCGGGAGGTACCCAGTTCTCTCAGGGGTCCTGGCCACCCCCAGCCTCACCTCCTCCTGGAGGCAGCAGATTTTGAGGGGTGACCACAAAGGCCCCCCAGGAGGAGGAGTCTGTGGCATGGCTAGAGCTCCCCATAGCTCGAGGGCCCCTGCCCTGTGGCGTCTGTCCACTACCCTGCCTGTCTCATTCTCACAGAGCCACTCAGCAGATATTGCATGGGGAAGCTGCAAATTAACGCCTCGAGTGCCATTTCAGTGAAGGACAAAGCAGTGATCTTAGAGCTGTCTGAGGGGGTTGTGGCTATGCCTGCAGCTGCCTCCATGACGTTGCCTGGCCCAGCCCCAGGAGGGCGGAGGTCCAGCAGAGCTTTTCCAGGCCTGGGATGGCTGGAGCTGCCAGCCACTGCTGCCACCCACTGCCAGCATCTAGATGGGCTGGGTACAGTGGCTCACGCCTGTAATCCCAGCACTGGGAGGCTGCGGCAGGTGGATCACTCGAGGTCAGGAGTTCCACCTGGCTAACATGGAGAAACCCCATCTCTACTAAAAATACCAAAACCATCTGGGCATGGTGGCGGGTGCCTGTGGTCCCAGGCAGAGGTGGGAGAATCGCTTGAGCCCAGGAGGTGGAGGTTACAGTGAGCTGAGATCGCGCCACTGCACTCCAGCCTGGGCGAAGGCAACAAAACCAGGTGTTTTGGGGAAACTCTGGCTTGGGGAGGCTGCCCAAGTGCCATGTCCCACCCTCCCTGCTGTGTCTCCCGGGGTCTGAAGTCTGCAGAGCAGCCCCCGTCCACCCCATGCCCCGAAAGGCCAGAGCTACCCCATGGGGTCTGGCACTCTCTCAAGCACTGCTGGGCGGGTGGCACCTGCTCCCCCTCATGGCTCTGAAGTGACATATGCCCTAGTCTGGAAGAGGCTCCCGGGGCCGGGGGGCCTCTGCCCTGCTCAGGACAACAGCAGCCCCTCCCTGTTTGGGAGCCTCGAGCGTCCCACACCTCTTGGGCAGGAGCGCTGGGAAGGTGGGTCGAGGTGCAGTCCCGTGGCCACCATTTCTCACTCGGATGAACCCCACACTGTCCAGCCCTGATCCCTTAGCGTCCTGCGGATGCCAATGCCATGCGGCCCAGGTCGCCATGCCCCTGCAGCTGCCCACTGCCTGTCCTCCCCTCCCTCCATGGCACCTGGGCTGTAGGCTCCAGGCCAGGCCTCCTCCCTGTGGCTGCAGCCCCAGGCATTTGGGGGGCACCGTCCTCACACAGCAGGCATGGGTCATATTCCACTGTCAGCCACCGTCACCTGCACAGACTCCTGCTGCAGAGACCAGAAGCTTCTAGAACCATCTGTTGGTGCTGCTGTGGCCCAGTGTTCTGGAACCACCTGCCCTGGTCCCAGGTGTGCAGTGAGCTGTGCACACACTCAGGGACCCCCGTGACCTTCTGGAAAGCACAGTCCTGTCCCCGGCACCTTGGGACTGAGCTGTCCTCCGTGTGAAGGACCGGTGGCTCTCACAGCCCTGGCTCCCGGTGCTCAGGAGGGGCCTGCTGTGGTGCAGGGCATAGGGTGGTCACTTCGAGACTGAGGCAGATGCAGCCTTTGAAACGGTGCAGAAACCATTGCCCTGGGCAGCCATCCCCAAGACCAGGCCTGCCCGTCAGTGCAGGGCCTGCAGCAGGGCCAGGGCAGCCTGAGGCCTGCCTGGTTGGCCTCTCACCTTCTGTCTGGGTAGTGAGGAGCCCCCATCCAGCAGCCACTGCACAGCCTGAGGGCCACCGCCAGGGTCAGGCAACTTCAGGCCCCCATGTCACCCTCCAGATCAGAGTATTGAGGACTCAGTGGAGTGGCTTCTCCCGAGGAGGCTACTGGAAAGATGTGTTTTCTGAGGATTCCTAAAATACAGGAACTGAGGCTCCAGCCTCCCCTCCCACACCAGCCATCGTCCCCGAGACCACTGGGACAGTGGCTCCCTTGACCTGCTGCCCTTAGTGGCCCTGCCCCTGCTGATAGCCACAGCCTCTGTGGGTGCAGCATGGGGCCGTGGGGGAGCGGGCGGAGCTCCAAAACCCACATCCTGGTCTCCCCAGGTACATCCAGACACTGAAGGACCACAGGCCCCGGATGGTGTGGGACAGCCAAGCCTCAGAGCACTTCTTCGAGTACAAGAAGTGAGTGTTGGGACATGGGTGGCCGCCTTGGCCTCCATGTGCAGGGTGGGGCCTTGGGGGTGGAAGTGGGGGAGCCCACTTGTCACTCCCACCCCGGTGCACAGCAGGACGGCACATGGCCACCTGGCAGGGGGAGGACGGGACCTGCACTGTGGCTGTCGGGGGAGGCGGCCCGGGGCCAGCAGAGCTGGCAGATGGGCGACAGTCCCCTTGTCTTGCAGGAGCCGCAGCGGGAGGCACGTCGTCTTCTACCCAACCCTGAAGGTGCGTGTGCTGCCGGCCACGTGACAGGGGGTCCAGGCAGTGCTGCTCGGCATGGAGGGCGTCCCTGGGTGCTGGCCCAGGAGGCGCTCACCCGTCTGCCTGTGCCCAGTCCCTGCAGGTGCGGCTGGAGCTGGCGCGGGAGCTGGGCGTCGGGGTCTCCATCTGGGAGCTGGGCCAGGGCCTGGACTACTTCTACGACCTGCTCTAGGCAGGCACGGCAGCCCACGGTGGACGGGTTCTTTCCTAAGCCCTGGAGTGAGTGACCGGGTCCGAAATACAGGCCTCCACTCCGTTTGCTGTGATGGGTTTGCCGAGGTCCTCAGTGGGGTTCCTGGGCACCGTGTGACTCCCACCCTCCCATGAGGGGTCCCTGCCCTGGGATGAGTCCTGGCTGAGGGGCACCTTGAGAGCTCGAGCCCCTCCCACCTGGGCACTGCCAGCTGCCTCCTGTCGGCTGGTCAGGGAGGACCCCCTCTGCCTGCCCCACCAGGACAGCCGGGCTCAGGCCTTTCTGGGCTGCTTCTCAGGTCCTGGGCTGGAAGTGGGTTTGGAAGCTGTGGAACAGTCCCAGACTCACCCACTCCTGGACTCCAGGGCCCTGGCAGTGGCAGAGCTGAGAGCCCCGCCCCCACACCTGCCACACACCTGGGCAGCCACAGCACATGTGCGTCACCTGCAGAGAGCCACCCAGACGTCCTCACGGAGCCCAGCATGGCAAAGATGCAGGGGCTGCCCTGGAGATGGGCTCAGAGGAGCCTGGCCCGCCCTCTTGAAACTGGCCCTGGACCCTAGCTCAGCTCTGCCGCCTCAGGTGGTGCGACCCCCAGGCCAGCCTGGCCACGTCAGGGAGCATGAGAGGGGCAACGGCAGGACCTGTGGGCCAAGTCAGGACAGGCATTTCCACTGAGGGGTGGGGCAGTGTCCAGGACTGCGGAGGCCCTGGGGAATTTGGGGGCATCATGAGCCGAGGCCTGGCAGCCCTTGTTTCCCTGCCCCCAGCTGCCATCTTGTCCTTGGCTGGCCGTGAAGCCTCCCCTTCTCACCAGTGAGGCCTGCGGGGCTGAGGTGGGCATCAGAGGACATGGGCGATGCATGTCACGGGCAGGGCCTCAGAGGGACGGAAGTGAGTCAGGGAGTGGGTGGGCCTGGGCGTCCCTCACTGATTATGCCGTGGGTGGGGACAGTGAGGCCAGGGTGGGCACTAGGGTCCTGGTTTAGAATCTGTAACGTTAGGAGGCAGGGGGTGGGGGGTCAGGACGTCCCCAGCCAGTGGTGAGGGAGCACAGTGGGGTCTCTTCCACGGGTAGGAGCTGAGGAGGAGGTCCTGAGTGGGACCCAAGGCACCCACATGTGAGAAAGGCGCCACCTGGACGTCAGGGAGGTCTGCGTGTCGCCACACTGCAGGTGCGGTGCAGCCGTTCCACCTCGTTGCCTGCTGCGGATGTAGGAGCTGCAGGGGGTGCTGGGTGCTGTGGCTCACGCTTGGAATCCCAGGACTTTGGGAAAGCCGTGGTGGGAGGAACGCTGGGCTGAAACCCCATCTCTGCCCCCGGAAATACAAAAATCATCAGGATGTAGTGGTGTGTGCCTGTAGTCCCAGCTACTCAGGAGACTGAGGTGGGAGGATCGGTTGAGGAGGTTGAGGCTTAGTGATCTGTTAGGACTGCACTCCAGCCTGGGTCACAGGCAAAAAGCTGCCACTGGCTTTGTACCCGACAGGTTCTCTGGGGTCCTGTGGCTGCCGTTGAAGTGAGGGTGGTGGGGCCTGGGGCCGGGCACTGCCAGGTCAGTGTGGGTGTGGGCAGGGGTGGGGATGCCACACAGGATGGGATGCCTGGAGTGGGCTGTGTCCCCGGGGGCGTGGGGAGAGGGTGAGGCAGGCATGAGCTGGAAATTGAGATTGTGGGGTGCAGTTTGGGGATCAGATGCCCCAATCTGAACTATCATCCCTGTGGCTGGTGTCCCCATCACAACCTGCATGGGGGGTGCCCACAGCCACAGGGCTCTGCCTAAGCACCATTCATGCCAGAGGCTGCTCTGTCCAGGCCTGGGTACCAAAGGGGAAGATGGGGTGGGGGGGAGGTGGACCAGCAACAGGCACGGGGGGCTGCTCACACTTTATTAAGAGATGCACCAGGAGCCCCATGGCCACTGTGGAATGTAGGTGAGGGGCCTGAGGCCCAGCCTGGAGCACCAGGACCAGCAGGGCCACCTCCACGATGCCGAGACCTGGGCCCCGTGTGAACACCGCTCTGGAGAATAATAGATACAAAAACTGCTGGAAGCCCCTCCCACCCCTGCCCTGGGTTCTGCAGCCAGTCTGTGGCCATCCCCTCCGGGGGGGTCCGGAGGCCCTGAAGTGACCCAAGCCAGAGCCTTCCAGAAACAGGTTCCGGGCATCTGTCCCTCCCCTCCCTCCCAGCATGGGGCAGAGCACCGAGGCTGATGGGGGGAAAGGCAGCTGTGGGTGCGGCCGTCTCCCCGTGGGTGTCCTGTGGCAGAAAAGCGGGCGTCGGGCAGCCTACGCGCAGTAGGTGTCTGCCTTGAGCACCTGGCAGTACATGGTCATGGCGAAGGTCAGGCCCAGGATCTGTGGGGACAGAGGAGTGCTGGGCAGCCACTCCACAGGCCGAGGCCTCAAGCCCAGAGCGGTCCCCGTTAGGTGCCCTGGCCCCAACCCTGGGGTGGGGGACACAGTGGCAGAGCCCCTCAGTTTCATGCAGCTCACACGCCCCACCCAATCCCTGGGGCTCAGCCACAGCACCCTCCCCTGAGCCTTGCAGGCATGAGGACACCCAGGACCTCACGGCAACTGTGGAATTAGGAGAGCAGGGGCCGCTGGCACCAGGCCCAGCCGCCAGCCTCTGCACTGGCCAGTCCTGGGACACCAGCATGGACGGCTGCCAACGTCTGCCCTGCACCTGCCTCCGCCTCTGTCCACTAGGAGGGAGCCCACTGTCCCCACACCCCGGCCCTGCCCATCCCCCAGACCCCGCCTTCCCTGATCGTGGGCTCCTGGGGGCGAGGCCTTTGCTACCTCGTTCCCTGCACTCAGAAGGCCTCAACAAAGGGGGACCCCCGGGCCGTACCTGCACCAGCGCCGTGCACAGCCCGAAGACACCCACGGCCAGCAGGTTCTCCTGCAGCCACACCTTCACTGTCTCGTAGCAGGGCTGCAGGGAGGCGTGCCCCACATGTCACGGCAGGGCATCCCAGGCTGCCAGCCCCCACCCTCCAGGCCTCGATAACCCCCGCGGGGGTCCCACTCACCGCCTTCCACCAGGTGCCGGGCGCGTGCAGCCCGCAGCTCTCACTGAACTCCAGGCAGCACGAGTCGGGCACACGTGTGGCGTTGTACACCTCGAACCAGTCGGTGTAGTTGGAAACGCCACAGCAGCGGAACTAGGGGACAAGCTCGGGTCTGGCTTAGGCAGGAAGGGGGACACCCGCTGACCCCACCCACCTGCCCACCTGCCCACCTGCCCATGCCTCACATCAGTCTGGATGATGCTCCAGGCGTTGGTGAGACCCACGTTGCCCTGCGTGCCATACAGGTGTAGGCCTTTCTTCAGGTCTCGCTGGGCATACCTGTCAATCTGGGGGTGCAGTGGGATCGGTAGGGCCCCTCCCACTGCGTCCCACCCCCCTCACCCAGATGCCCTCGCTGGCCCCTAATCTGGGCCCCGGGCCCTGCCTGCATCTCCTCCTGAAGTGGCTCCTGTCCCTGCCAGCCTAAGAAACTGCGCATCCTCAGCCCCACGTCCTCAGAAGCCCTGAGGCCCAGGACCCCCACCCCGAGCTTCCTCCCCAGGCAGGGGGAGGACCGTGGGTCCTGGGGGACAGGGGCAGGGACACAGGTGCCTCCACATGTTACACACGGCCACACTCTGTGAGCTGAAAGCCAGGAGCAACAAGCACCAGGCCCACCCAGCACCCTGGCCTTGGTCCCCAATATTAAGTGAGGGACTGGGGCTCTGGAGAAGGGGCTGATTCCAGGCCGGGCAGGGAACACAGGAGGAGCCTGGAGCACCCTGCAGTGCCAGGAAGGCAGGACGTGCCCCAAAATGAAAAGCCTGTTGACGGGGGCGCATCAGGGGACACAGCAGCCGACCGCAGGAGCTCCCCAGGGCCGAGGACGGGCAGTGTGATTCACAAAACAAAGTAGGTTGTGTTCTAGCTCAGAGTGCAGCCTCAATCTCCGTGACTTCCTCTCAGTATAAACAAACGGCCGAATATATAAATCAGTGGCCCAGAAGAGCACTGGGGGCAGACAGCCCAGGACGCTGCCTCAGAGGGCAGGGGATGTACCATGAGCGGCCTCGGGGTGGGGGAATGCTGCCCTCATGCCCGGGTCGCCTCAGAGCCACAGCACAACCTCGCGGGGTTGCTGGCAGTCTCCTTCCAGGCCTGGTCTCCAGTGGCTACTGCTAAATCCACACCCGCTGTCCCTGACCACTCTGTCCACGCCTCCTGGGGGTAAGGATGGAGCCCCCAGCCCTGCAGCTGGGCCCGCGCTCAAGCGGCTGTACCTTGTCGGTGTAGGCAAAGAAGAGGATGGCGATGGTGGCCTCCAGCAGGAACACCAGCAGCAGCAGCAGGAAAAACTGTGGAGGGGCAGGCTCAGGCGGGGACCCGGTAGGCCTGGGGCCACACACCTCAGGGACACCTGGTGCTGCCAAGAAGCCCCTGCCAGACCCCCACCCCCAGAAACCCCGGCATGCCAACCCCACCTCAGAACTCAGCCCAGGTCCAGGGACTGTGGCTGCTGTGTCTGGCTCAGCCCGAGTGTGGGGCCCTGGGCCGTCCTGGGCTCCCCTCCCATCCCCACCCCAGGGCAATCCAGACACCCCAAAGTGGGCATAAGTCCCTGTTCCCGAGGCCTCAGCCCATCAGCTGCCTTCAGGACACCTCCATCTGGGGGCCTCTGAGTGTCTGGCAGCTGCCTCGCTGGGTGCCTGTGTCTTCATGGCGGGAGGAGGGGCCACAGCTGGGCTGCAGAAGCCCCCTCCGCCCCCGAGTCACAGCCCTCAGGGCAGCCAAGGTGGCCGATGCCCCCTCCACAAGATCACAGGCTGCAAACCCTGTGACTACCCAATCTTCCCCCTCCTGGTGGCAGCCCCAAAGCTCAGCCTGACCCCAGTCCTGCTGTTCCTCCGCGTGGGTCACTGACACCCTGAAAAAGGAGGGCAGGCATGGACAGGGTGGGGCCGGGAGCTAGGGGCCCAAGCAGGGCGGGCGTGAGTGTGGCAGACGGGGTGAGCTGGGCTGAGGACACAGGAACCCCCCCTCCCAGGAGGTACCCAGGGTTCTGGTCCCAAGTCACCCATGGGAAAGGGGGTCGGGCCCGTGTCCCTGCAGGCCTGGCAGGACCCACACACAGCAGCTTCCTCGACTGTCCGAGGCGCAGACCCCTGGCCACAGCCTCCAGGGAGCTCTGGGACCTAACTGGACCCTGGGGAGGCTGGCAGACGTGGGGCTCGCCCCCAGGAAGTGGCCTCCCCCAGGAAGGGGCAGGGAGTGGAGCGGGCTGGCTGACACCTGAGTGAGGTCCCACCCCATGCAGGGCTCCTGAGACAAAGGAGCGAGGGGAAGCCTCGAGATTCAGGGCCTCAGCGGGCTGTGCACCCGCGACCTGGCCACGGCCTCGGCTGGGTGTGTCAGTCGGCGGCAAGCCTGCTTCCGTCCAGGAGCCCTTCTTTTTAATTATCGTGATTAACGTTTCCAAGAAGGATAGCGGCATCTCTGCCTGTAAGTTCGGCTCCGAGGCAAGGTGGGGGCCAGGAAGGTCTCAGTGGAGGGTCCCAGGGAGCTGAGGCCAGTCCCCCGACGGGGGTGGGATGGTGAGGAATGAGTCGTGGAGCACGTCTGCCCGTGAAAGGCCTTGCGTGCGTGTGCACACGTATGTGTGGCTGTGCCCGCATCACCAGGGCCAGTGTCAAGGGAGGCCCCGACAAGCCACAGCGTGTTCTCTTTAGAGAGTGACCCCCCTACTGCTCTGAAAATTCCCCCTAGCCCTGACCTAGCCTGGAAGACCCAACAGTGACTGGGGCCCCAGGCCACACTCCCGCCCTGGAGGTCAGACCCCTGAGGTGGCACCCACGTCTGGAGGTCACTGCCCGCAGCCAAGGCCTGGGGGCCACCAAGCCCCACCCTGCGTGTCCCCCCAGCGTCGCCCAGGCCCCAGGACTCACGGTGAGCAGGAGGCACTTATTCTCCTTGATGGCACCCAGGCAGCCCACGAAGCCGATGGCCATGACAAAGGTGCCGGTGACGATGAGCAGGTTGGCGGCCGACAGGGACGGGAAGGAGGAGGACAGCGTGGCAAAGCTCCCCTGTGTGGCCGCCAGCCAGATGCCAACGCCCAGCACGCCACAGCCTCCCAGCTGGGGCACCGCCAAGGTGAGAGAGACAGGGTGAGGCCCCAACGCGAGCTCTGGACCCCAGGGCAGAGCCCAGCCCACAAGTCCGAGGCCGCACCACCTGCCATCCTGAGCCAGAACCACCCAGAGTCCCGCTAAATCCCACGGCAGCCCTGGGGGTGTCCAGGGCAGGTCCGCCTTTTCCCCACACCCTGGGCTGGCCCCATCCCCAGACCTACACTCCACGGCCACAGCGGTGTGGGCTCCTGTGTGCCCCGAAACCACCCCCGGCCTGGAGCCAAAGGGCCGGGATTTCAGGAGCAGGACAGCCTGCATACCCCCACCCTGCCCGCTGGTGTGCACAGCGCAAAGCCCACTCCCCACCCGACAGGCCAGGGCGGCTGGGCCCACCCGCTCCAGCCTTTCCGGCCTGCCGTCATTGAGACCCAGCCCTGCCCTCGCCCTGGATGGGGCTTCCCGGCAGGCACTCCCAGGATTCTGGTGCCCACCCTGGAGTGGGTCTGTGATGTCCCCTCTGTCCCCCGATTCCCTCACGCTTTGCGCCTAGTTGTGATTTCTCACAGCCACAAGGGAGCACCTGTGTTTGCAGGGCCACCTCCCGCAGCCTCTGTAAGCACCAGAGCGTGTACTCCATTTCCTGAGTGCTTGTTCTTATAAAAATCAATTAAAATACAAAGAGGCGGGAGGAGGCCGGCGGGTGCTGCACTCGGAGGGAGGGAGGGAGGGAGGGTGCCAGGCTGCCAGCCCAGGCCTCACAGGGAGTGGGGGTCCGCCAGGACCCCCACCCTCAGACTCAGGCCTCGGGCTGTTTTGGGAGAGACGGGAGGACACGTTCTAGGCCCAGGCACAGGGCAAGCAGTCCCCCAAAAATGCTGACCAGCTCCGGGTCCGAGGCACAGGCGCCCAGGTGAGTGGTGGGGACGTCCCAGTGGTCAGCTGGCTCCGGGAAAGGGCTGTGCAGCCCTGCGGGATTCCTGCCCCACCCCAGACTGGACGGAATCGGGAGTGGGCTGGCAAAGCCACCCCTCAACCCTGCAGAGCTCCTCAGAACACCCAGACCACACGCCCAAGGACAGGCTCAGACCCCAGGCTCTAGGGGTTCCTGGGGCCACCAGAAGCCTCCCAAGCCCAATGGCGAGACTCACACCCCACTTTCCAGACAGAAAGCAAGGCTGGGAGATGAGCTGCTGGCCACGGGGGCCCCCCCGCCACCTGCGGCACCAGCCCAGCTCAAGAGGGGCCTGGGCCTCCAGGCTGGCAGGGCTCACGAAGGCCCAGGCCTGGGGGTGGGAGGCACCCCTCCCTGAGCAGGGCATCGGCCAGGGCTAGGCTGGAGGCCGGAGGGTGCCCCTCACTGGCTGGCAGGAGCCTGCACGCTGGGAAGGTGGACACGGCTTCCTCCCCAAGGGCAGGGGTGGCCGCTGGTGCCCAGGGGTGCAGACCAGGCCTCTCACTGGTGTTTTGGGTCCCTCTGGGCTCGTCAGGGCAAAATGCCCTCAGAGCAGAATCGCCCTGCCGGGGCCCCAGGGGTGCCACACGTGCTCAGGCTGTCCTGGGGAGAATACGCAGGCCTTCCGAAGGCACCTCCAATTAATGTCCAAAACAGAACGCTGTCTGGAGGTTGCACCGGCCCGTCCTGGAAGCTCTGCTGAGCCAGCGTGGCTCCTGGTCCTGTGAAGCTCCCACCCCCAAGCCCAGAGCTCTCCCCAGCAGCCAGGCACGGGGGGGCAGGGGCGCGGGGGAGCCGGACAGTGCTGGAGGAGGCGTCACCCCTGTGCTCTGGGCCCCAGGACTGCGAGTACCCTCAGGCAAGGGCTGACCTGCTGGCTCCAGGGGGGCTGCTGAGGAGCTGACAGGAGGCCTGGGCACAGCGCCCGGCCTGGGTATGGCTTCTGAGCAAACCCAGCCCCAGAGGCAGCTTAGGGGGATAGGGGAGGCTTCCCAGGAGACCAGGAAAAGGCTTGGGGTGGGAGTCAGCATAGCCCAGTGGAGGGTGGCCTGGGTGTGCACGAGGGGAGGGATGCATGAGCCCGGGATGTGTGTGAGCCCGGGGTATGTGTGAGCCCGTGTGTGTGAGCCAAGGTGTTAGCCGGGGTGAAAGCTAGGGTGAGCCCGGGGTGGGTGTGAGCCTGGGGTGGGTGTGAGCCGGGGTGGGTGTGAGCCCGGGGTGTGAGCCAGGGTGTGAGCCGGGACTTGTGTGAGCTGGGTGCGTGTGTCTGGAGTGTGCAGGACCAGAGGCCAGGTCTGTGGCACAAGTGAGGGGACCTCCCTAATCAAGAGGATCTGTCCTCACCGGGAGCACTGGGCTTGGGGCACAGTCCCAGGATGGGCAGGGGTCTGCCAGCTCTACAGAGACACCCCCACTTCCCAGCAGATGAGCTGTCCACGGTGCTGACCAGGGGTGTGGTGCCCCCACCCATCTTTTGGGAGGTGTCCCCTATAACATCCTGGTGCACTGCAGAGACCTGGACGGGCAGTGGCCCACTCAGTCCTGCCCCTGGAATGTCAGGCACAAGGCCACACACAGCGTGTAGAGACCAGTCCAGACAAGGCCAACCACGGTTGTCCATGTAGACAGACCGTCCAGACGAGGCCGCAGGCGCCATGTAGACAGATCAGTACAGATGAGGCTGTGCAAAACTGGGGGGCTTTCCTGAGGAGCACGTGGGAACCCTGACCTTCCCTGGGCTGCCCTCATGTCCTCCCACCGTTCCCAGGTCTCATGGAGGGGCAGATAGGGCACCAGGGGGACCCACACATAGCCTGGCACTGTCGCTGCCCCAGGAACCGGGCAGAAAAGGGATGTGCCCTTGGTCCGGATCCCCAGGTGATGGGGCAGGAGGGTGGGGCCCTGCTGGCTCTGGGCCTGCCACATGGAAGAGGCTGGACATCAGAGGGAAGCCAGAGGCCCCAGGAAAGGAGATGGGCGTCGCCAGCTCAGAGCAGATCCTGGGCTCAAGCGCCAAGCTGCCTGCAGGTCGAATCCCAGGCTGAAGGCCCAGGCTTGGGGGTGCAGGTCCCTGAGCTGCGGGGAGGTGCTGGCGCAGCTGGCACAACAGAGAGAACTGTCATTTAAAACCCAAACTGGGCCAGGCGTGGTGGCTCACGCCTGTAATCCAAGCACTTTGGAGGCCAAGGCGGGCGGATCACCTGAGGTCGGGACTTTAAGACCAGCCTGACCAACATGGCGAAACCCCATCTTTATAAAAAAATAAAATAAAAAGTAAATAAATAAATAAAAATAAAACCCAAACCGTATGGATCACGAGGTCAGGAGATCGAGACCAGCCTGGCCAACATGGTGAAACCCTGTCTCTACTAAAAATACAAAAATTAGCTGGTCGTGGTGGTGCACACCTGTAGTCCCAGCTACTCAGGAGGCTGAAGCAGGAGAATCGCTTGAACCTGGGAGGTGGAGGTTGCAGTAAGCCAAGATCGTGCCATTGCACTCCAGCCCGGCGACAGAGCGAGACTCAGTCTCAAGAAAAAAAACTGCCTGTGCCGTCAGCCTCTGCCTTCCAAAGAAGGCAGACCGCTCCTGTCAGCAGGAAAATGAGCTGTTCCAAGCTCCCCTCGCCCCATGGGAACATGTTGAAGGGCACAGGGAGGATGCATGCAGTGACTGGCACCGTGCCAGGTGTGGCACCCCATTCCATGGGACTGGGCAGGAAGGGGCCCTACACCTCTAGCCCTGGGCCCCTCCACAACTGCCCCAGCCCCAGTGGGAATTTATTTCCCTAATTAACATTCCACAAAACATTCTCACCTCCACCAGACAGCAGGAAACAGACACCCACTCACTGTCAGCAGCCTGGTTCGGCCACACACACTGTGACAGACAATAGCCCACGATGTCACAGACACCCCACGCCATCACACGTGGTCACACACACGCTTGCGGTCTCGCCCTGCAACCCGGGGTCCCCCAGTCCCTGAGGCCCCAGCATACCTCACCTGCACACTGGCAGACACACACAGACAAAACGCATGTAAGTGGTTATTAAAATTACCTGCAATTTTGAAAGCGTTTCTGTGTAAGCTTTTAAAACATTTTGGCAGGAAAATTATAGCCTTGAAGTGCAAGAGAAAATGGGCCCCATTTGCTTGGAGACAGAACATCAAAGGCAGGACGAACGGGGCTGAGGCCAGGAGGGCCAGGGCCCTCTTTGGTCAAATGCAGCCAGAAGGGCAGCAGCTGGGGTGTGGCTGGCAGCCTGCTGCATGCCCCCAGGGTCCCACCCAGCATCTGGGCCCGGCCCCAAAAAACAGACAAGCTCCCTCCCTGCCCACTCAATACGAATAGAAATAGGCCGAAAGGCCCCCTCCCTCACTGCTGCCCCCAGCAGGCCAGACACAAGCTCAGGTGGGAGGTGACCCTGCCCCCATGACAGCTGGGGAGAGGAGCCCTAGGGATGGCAGCTGGGGAAACAGCCCAGACCTCTTCACCACCATGGTCAGCCCGTCCTTCTCCCCGGCAGAAGCTCACACTGCCCACTGTCCACTTCTGGGGACAGAATCTGTTCCCAGCACCTGCTTGAGACCACCTCTGGCCAATGTCCATTTGCTCACCCTGATCTTCAGCAACTGATGGTTCTGCTCGGGGGCCCGTCCCCCAGCACCCACCCAAGAGGCTTGGGGGGCCCATCCCCCAGCACCCACCCAAGAGGCTCAGGGGGCTGTACCCCAGCACCCACCCAAGAGGCTCGGGGGCCTGTCCCCCAGCACCCACCCAAGAGGCTCGGGGGGCCCGTCCCCCAGTGCCAGCGTGTGCAGATGCTGCTGAGGCCCATGCATCCCTGGCCCTGCCCCTCTTTTCTGGTCTGGACAGCCCCCCGAGCCTACTGGGCAGGCCTCGGGCAGGGCTGTGGAGGGTGCTTCCTCCAGGCCCACTGCCCCTCTGGCCACGTGGCTTTGTGTGGCAGATGGCTGGGCTGCTGGCCACGTCCTTGGAACAGGATGGGGGTCTGGGTCCCTGCAGGGGCCAGGGCTCTGTCCAGAAACAGGAACGCAGGCAGCCAGCAGAGGCTGAGGACCCACTGGGCTGGCGGACGTCCCGCTGCGGCTGGGAGGCTGGTTTCCAGGGCTGACAAGTCTGCCCACTTACGACCTGTGTGGTTCACTGTGCTGTTTTCTTACAGCAGTGGTCTCATTTCTGTCCTCCGCTCCCTCACCCCTGACCCTAGAAGCTCTTCAAGGACCCCCAGGGCCCAGAGATGAGGAGACCAGCCCCCACCCAGTGACCAAGGCCCACCCTGAGGCCAGCGTCCAAGGCAGGGAGGGCAGAACAGCCCCTGCCAGGGGTCACTGCCCAGAGCGTCACGCTGGGTCCTGCAGGGGGAGCAGAGTTTGCCGGAGGGCGGGGAGGAGTCAGGAGGAGGCTGTGACCCCACAGGGCTGCGTGGGAATGGCAAGGAGGCGGCTGGCCATGGTTGGGCCAGGGCCACGGCTCACACTCTCACTCCCGTACCCCCGCGGGGGCCTCCTGACTTCCACGTGCTCCCTGCAGCCCTGAGCTGCCAATGCTACATCCCTGCCCCAGAGAGCCCTCTCCACACAGAGGCCCGGCCGCCCGCCCACCACCGGCTGGGACCCGGCAGCTGCACAGGTCCCACAGAGCCAGGCCTGTGCCACCAGGCGGACAAGTCTGCCCACCCCCAACAGCACCAGAGCTGCCTGGAACCCACCACCGGGCAGGCAGGGACCCCGACCGACCGCGGCTGCACTCCACCCACGGGAGCCACACGGTCCACAGGGCTCAGGCACGCTGTGGTTCCCCACGTCGGGGCTTTTGTTCAGAAACGAATTGGCGTTTGCCACCATCCCCACCCCACAGGCGGGCCTGGATACTGAAGTCCTCAAAGAGAGGCCTGGGAGCTGGAGGGATAGCCTCTGCCACCCCTGGAGGACACTGTGCTGTCCACCGCAGCGGGCCGGCCACGTCATCTGCCAGCTCTCAGCTCATCCCACGGGAGGGAAACCAAGGGCTGGCCCTGCTGCACCCCCTCCCTCCAGGCTGTGACACCCTCTCCAGGCTGTGACACCCCCTCCGGGCTGTGACACTCACATGCCCACCTGGGGGGCTCCCCCAGGGGTCGGTGCAGGCGGCGGGGGGAGGCTGAGGGGCCTCCCACATTTCCATTCACCCCTCCCCATGCCAGGCCAGCATCTGGGGACCTCATCCTGTGTCACCCCACGTGGTGCAGATGGGAAATGAGGCCCCGGGGAGAGCAGGACCGGCCCAGGGTCCCACAGCAGCAGGCAGGGCTCTGGCCCCCAGCTGGGCCCTGACCACACAGTGCACAGAGGGCCTGAGCTTCTGGGTGGGCATGTGGGGTGTGGGGGAAGAAGAGGGGGAGGACAGCCCCTCAAGGTAGCACCTTCGAGGTGGCACAGCGGCCTCCACCCCCGACCGGCAGGAAGAGCAGGCCCCGTCCTCTCCCCACCACCCCTGGGACTCCACTTCCATTAAGGGAAGAGCTTTGCTGGCAGAGGCTGAGCTGACGAGGCAGCACGGAGGCCCCAAGGCGGGGGTCCCGGGGCAGCAGAGCCCCCACGCCTCACTGCGGCTCACCCAGGTCTGTCGGCACGTGCCTCGGCTCAGGACACCCGTCTCGGGCTCCTGGGCCCTGCACCCAGCCTCCCTCCGGCATAGGGCTCCCGGGAGACACCCTGGCCCCACCACAGGGACCCTGTGCAGGGTGGGAGGGCTCAAAGGAGGGCTCAGCAACCGTATCCCAGCGAAGCTGCCGTCACCGGGTGGGGGCCTCGATTTCCTGAAGGCAGGTAGGTGTGTCCCCAGATGTCCATGGGGTTAGGAGTTGGCACCACTGCTCTGAAGGCCCCACCGGGTCCCCCACCACCAGGCCACGACACATCCTACCTCCCCCCACCCTAGCCGCCCCAGGAACCCTCCGCACTCCACCCAAGGACAGCCCCCCTCCCAGACCCCAGCAAGGATGCCTGCCCAGGAAACCTGAGCCAACGCTGCACAGAAATAGCCAATCAGCCTTCAGCCTTCTGGAGCGAGCCCCTGCCTTCCCCTCCCAGGTAGGACCCGAGGCCGCCCAGGCGCGGTTAGCGGCTGTGGTCTCAGCCAGGGCCTCAGTCTGGCCGTGGGTGTGCAGGGGGCTCAGGCCTGGGCCCGAAGAGACTTGACAGCCAGGAGTACTGTGAGGGCCTTGGGGGGTCTGCATTTGGAAGAGGGGGGCTTCAAGGAGAGCACGGAGGCTAAGGCAGGAGAAAGGGGTGCCTGGCTGGGGCTGAGGGCCCAGGAGAGCAAAGGTAAGGGGCAGCCAGGCGGGGTGGGGGCAGAGGGAAGGTGCATCCAGACCACTGCGCAGCTGCCAGGCACGCCCACAACCCAGTGCCAGAGGACCCCTCACCCCAGCCACACCCAGGACAGGCCCAGCCCCCCAACACACACACCTTTCCTCACCCACCCCGGCTCCCACCACTGCCCACGGCTCTGGCCACTGACTGCCCACTGGGGCTTCCCCACGCCCTCCCCATAGGCCCAGCACAACTTGGGCAGTGAGGGGTCAGGATAGACACACGCAGGAATCTTGAGGTCCCACCAAAGGGGACACCCCTCCCACCACCGTAACCCCGGGCTGCCCTCCTGGGGAGACGGAGAAAATGATTCTCAGGAGGGGGGCCAGGTTCTGCCCCTGGTCTCCCACTAAGTAGGAAATGGAGTGGGCAACAAAAGCCCCTCCGACAGGGGCTGGCGCCCCCAGGGAAAGGGGTCCTGGGGAGGGGCGAGCCAGGCCTGACTCCCAGAACAGCCCCACACCAGGAGGAGGGGCTTAGCCCACAGAAGCTCCGGACGCAGCAGGCGAGGACGAGGACGTCAGCCCAGGACAGACTCTCCTGGCAAAACCCCCACCCATTCTTATTTACCCTGCCCCGCCTCCACCCTCAGGCCCCCACTGGACACCAGCTGGGTTGGGTGGGGCCAAGGCTGGTGTATGAGGCCAGCAGGGCTCCCGTTTGCTAGACTGGGGGGCAGGTGATGACCGAGTAATAAAAGATAGCTGGGGCTGGGTGCTCACCTGTAATCCCAGCACTCTGGGAGGCCGAGGCGGGCAGATCACCAGGTCAGGAGTTCAAGATCAGCCTGACCAATATGGTGAAACCCCGTCTCTACTAAAAATACAAAAATTAGCCGGGCGTGGTGGTGGGTGTCTGTAATCCCAGCTGCTCAGGAGGCTGAGGCAAGAGAAGCGTTTGAACCTGGGAGGCAGAAGGTTGCAGTGAGCTGAGATCATGCCACTGCACTCCAACCTCAGCAACAGGCAAGACTTCCTCTCAAAAAAAAAGAAAAAAAAAAAAGACAGAGAATCGGATTTTCCAGCCCACAACAGGGTCCCAAGGGGTTCCTGGTGCGTTCTTTCCCAGGTTGAGGGTGGCAGAGTGTGTCTGCCATGTAGTAGGAAGGGAGGCTTCTTTGGGGTTCACAGAGACTCTCCTGGAGGACCCCCCTCCTTCTCCCTGAAGGCAGGTGTCCAGACCACCAAGGAGGGTGGAGAAGGGAGAAGGCTTCCCCTCCCAGGACCTGCCCGCCAGGCCCCACACCACTGCGCCTGTCATTCTGGCCCATCCCCCATCACAGAGGTACTCTAGTCACTCAGTCACCCCCCACATCCACCTCCCACACCCACCAGCACCGGCCCACACCCACGTCTCCTGCCAACTCCAGGGCCTGGGCTCACCCCTCCGGAGCCTCTTGCAGAAGACAAACCCTAGTGGTGATCCCTTCTGGAGGTGGACGTCTGGGGCAGTAGCCTCCTTCGGTGACACCCAGCAGGCAGCCCGGGCTGGCTGTCCCTGCCAGGGACCCCCCTCCCCTGGTCCCACCCCACGCTGGGGAGGGAAGGAGCCAGGGCTGAGGGCAGAGGTGGGAAGGCCCACCCAGGCCTCTGGGCACTATCAGCTGGACCTCATGCAGACCGACAGCCTCCTTCTGAGGCCCAGAGCCCAGGCAGGCGCTAAGGCCACACCCCCTGGCTCCCAGCTGCAGGAGCAGGATCAGGAATCTGGGATAGGGCACAGAACGACCTTGGCATCACTTCACTACGCCTCCCCTAGCCCAGCGAGTAAAGCCCCAGGCCCGGCCCAGGTCACCCCTGGCCACCCTGAACTCCTGCCACCTTCCCACAGGGGCCAGGGACGGGACAGGGTCGCGGCTTGCTCCAAGGGCCGGGCCCCACCTCCTGCTGACATGACATGGGCTGGGTGGGGTGGCACTCCGTCCTTCCTCCGCCTCAGCTCCGCTCCGCCCAGCACACAGGGCCCACCCTGGACGCCTCTGCAGGTCTGAGCAAACCTGATCCACCTCGGCAAAACTTCGGGAAACCTCTGGCGCGGGAAAGCCAGTGTCTCCCGCGGGCGCTCATCGCCCACAGCCCTACTCGGTGTCCGGGACTCCTCTCCCTTCCGCAGCGCCTCCCGGCTCAAGCCCTGGGAAGTGAGTCCTGGGCCCGGAGGGGCGGGGCTGAGGTCAGGATCTCGGCAGCACCGAGGAGGGGGCGGGCCCAGGGGAGGCCCCGAGGCCCCACACACTGCTGGCCACGACCTGGACTCGAACCCCGATCCTGGGAGAGGCGCGGTGCCCGGGTCGGCCCCGTCCGGTGCGCACGTGCGCAACACGTCCCGTCTCATCCAAAGACGAGAGGGGGACTGGGCGTGGGGCAGCCGCTCGGCGGGGAGCGCAGGGGGCGGACCCCGTGACGGCGAAAACCTTCCCACGCAGTCCGGACCCCCGGCAGGAACACTGGTCTCGGGTCTTCCTGGGAGCCCCCCAACCGCACCCAGTGCCCGGCCAGGGCAGCGACTGCGGTCCCGACCCTGCGACCCGCCGCAGCAGAGCCCCCGCGTCCTTCCCGGGCCCCCGGACTCACCCAGAAGAGCAGGTTGAAGGCGAACATGAGGTACTTGACGGCCTGGAGGCAGGCGCGCGCCATGCCGCAGCGCTTCAGCTCTAGGAGGAAGATGAAGGAGAGGTCCAGGTAGAAGACCACGTACTTGTTGCCCTTGGGCGACGTGTAGCGCGCCTGGGCGGCCTTGGGGCCGGGGTTCGCGTGCAGGCCGAAGAAGGCGCCGCCGCCCCCGGCGTCCCCAGCGTCCCCGCACAGGCCGCTGTAGCGGCGGAAGGGGCCTCCGCACGCGAAGCCCGGCTCCTTGCCCTCCGGCGAGGGGCTGCGCCGGTAGGTGGACTCGTCCGTGCTGGAGCGGCGCATCGCGCCCGGGTGCCGGGGCCGCCGCTCAGCGCCCCGCGCCCGCCGCCCCGGAACGCCCCATCCCGCCCGCTCCGGCCCCGCTCCCGCTCCCGCTCCGGCCGCCGCGGTGACGGCGGGGCGCGCGCCAGGCTCGGACCCCGGCGGCGGGACCCAGACACCTGCCCGTCCGCACGCTGCGGCCCCGCGCCCCCGACCCCGTGCGCCCCGCCCGGCCCGCGCCCTCCCGGCCAATCCCCGGCGGCCCCGCCCCCGCGCGGACCCCTCCCCTGCTCGCCGCGCCGCCCCGCAAACCCCAGCGCTCCGCCCGCGCCGACCAATCATCGCAGCCCCCGGCAACGCACCCGCCGCGACCCCGGCCCCTCCCCACCTGGCGCGGGCGGCACCAGGACGCTCGCGAAGGGCGTTCGAGGGGACCGGGGGCCTGGGCCCGGGAGTGAGACCTGGGTAGCTCTCAGCCTGCGGCCGACGCCCCCAGCCCTTCCCAACACCGGACCTCGCCCGGTCCCCGGCCCCGGGCCCGGCTTGGAGACTTCGGACCACGCAGACGATACACAAAGCACTACGCAAATGGAGAGTGACCCCGTGCTGACTGGTGGCAACTTGGGGAGCTGGGTGCCAGGGGGGCTGGGTCAGCCTGCACCGCATGGGGCGGGTGTCGGCAAGGCTTTGACTATACCGGAGGTTCCAGAACAGACTCCTCGGGCCAGACCCAGGGCGCTGGAGGTGGGCCCGGCTCGGCCTCTGCACCGTGCTGTCCCCAAGGCGGGAGCGGGGCCGGCTTCAAGGGCAGTCACGTGCACCCACCCCAGCTGGCCTGATACTTTGCTGTTCCCCGTCTTGAAATTCTTGGTAATTTCTGGCCAGGTGTGGTGGCTCAGGCCTGTAATCCTGGCACTTTGGGAGGCCAGCGCTGGCGGATCACAAGGTCAGGAGATCGAGACCATCCTGGCCAGCATGGTGAAACCCCGTCTCTACTAAGATACAAAAAAAAAAAAAAAAAAAAAAAAATTAGCCGGGAGTGGTGGCGCACGCCTGCAGTCCCAGCTACTCGCAAGGCTGAAGCAGGAGAATCGCCTGGACCCGGGAGGTGGAGGTTGCAGTGAGCCGAGGTCGCACCACTACACTCCAGCCTGGTGACAGAACGAGACTCTGTCTCAAAAAAAGAAAAGAAAATTTCTTGGTAATTTTTAAACAAGGGGCCCAGAATTTCATTTTGCTCCAGCCCAGGCTGGAAGTCGGCCTGCAAGAGACCCTACCCCGCCCCTGACAGGCACAGACAGGCCCATAGAAGACGCAGCTGACTCGGGTCATCACGCTGGGTGCGCACATGCCTCCCACAGCCATGCCACCAGCCTACCCCACGTCTCCAAAGCCCAGCCCCAGCACAGGGCACAAGGCCCCTGTGGTGTTAGGGAGACACCAGCAGATGGCCCAGATTCCCGGCAGTTTACCTGAAGCCCAGAGATCAGGAATGAGGAAGGTCAGGGAGGAAAAGGAGGGAGAGGCCGCTAAGGGAGGGGAAGAGGGTGCTCCCTGGCGGGGCTGACCAGCTCTGGAGGCCTGGGTCCTCCTGGAGTGACTGGGGTGGGAGGTGGCAGGTCTGGGGAGGGCTGCTGTGGGAGCCCTGGGTGCCCAGGGAGGTCCTGCACCTCTGCCCACCCCTGAGGACCTGGGCTGGGTGCCCCAGGCCTCTGCTGCCCCCGCGAGGGCTCTGTGAAGAACTGCAGCCCAAGCCCGGGGCAGCGCCCCATGGCCAGGTCCTCCCTGGGGGAAGCGGACAGAGGGCCCCAGAGAACAGGAGGCCAGCCTGGAGGCCCCCTGAAGGCCCACACAGCCAGCCTGGGGCTTCTCCTGAGGGTTCTTTGGTGAGTCTGGGCCCAAGGAACAGGTCAGAACAGCAGCCACACATCAGGGGCTCAGCAGAGACCCCAGGAACCCTGGGACCCTGGCCCTAATGGGAACCTCACCCACAGCTCAGCCCAGAGAGCAGGTGGCACCTGGCCCCCTTCCCCTGGCCACGCAGGCCCAACCTTTGGGCAGACACTCAGCCGTGGGCAGCGCCTCCAGTGAGCTTGCATGGACTGGGCAGAGCTCAGAGCACCTATCTGTGGGCCAGGTGAGGGGAGGAGCCACGGGGACCCGGGAGGACCCCAGGCTGACTAGGAGAAGCCAGACCCTACCTGGAGTCAAAAACACCACCGGAGCCCCCTCCCCACACACCATCCCCACCCCAAGGAGAGCGTCTGCCGCCATGCTAGCCAGTGGCACCCTGCCCCATCTCTCCTGCATCCCTCAGTGGCTGAGGCTGGAAGGGGAAGTGACAGGCAAAGCTTGAGGGTCCCAGGCAGGCGGGAGGGCGAAGGGAGAGCTGGTCTGGGTACCTGAACTGAGCCCAGGGCCCAGGATGCAGTCCCAGTGCCCCCAGACCCCTTCCACCCCCTCCCATCTACAAAGCCCTGCACGTGTCACCCACGTGAGCAAATAAGGCGTATCCAAGAAGAAATGGAAAAAATCACGGCCACCACGGGCCAGTGCGAGCCGCGCTGGGCTTACTTCTGATGCCAAGTTCAGGATTCATACTGGGTTGGCCAGATGCAGGCAGGGGCCTGGGCGAGGCCACGGTGCCAGAGCTCAGTCAGGAAGGGTCCTTCCTCGACACCCCAGCGGGGTGTGCTAGGCCCTGTCTGCAAAGTCCAGGAGCTCCGAATGGAGAAGCTGAGGTCTGGGGTCAGAGTGTCCAGCTGGCAAGGCCCCTGGACTGGGCAGGAGACCCAGCGACAGGCCAATGCTGCCCACCACACACCATCCAGCCCAGCCGGGCCGTGACGTACCCGGGCTGGCCACAGGAAGGAGGCCAGGCAGTGCTCAGGGCCCCGGAAGCCTGACCAGTGGGCAGGTGGGCGCTGGGTGCGGCCAAGGTAGTCCCAAGCTCTGCAGGAGAGACAGCCAGAATGGAGCCCTGCTTTCCACCCTCAGCTGCGCAGCCAGAGATGCTCCCAGAGGAGAGCAGGGAACACCCCTGGGCCCTGTCACCACAGGGCAGAGGGGCAGTCGGGGTGGCCAGGGAGTGCACCACCCGACTCGGGGGCAAGACCACTATGGAGAGCCCCAACCAGGAGGGCCTTGAAACAGCAACTGCGTTGCCAAAGTCTGTTAGCTCAGGCCTCTGAGACAGCCAGGCAGGGGCACAGGCTCCCACGTGTGGAGACAGTGTGCAGAGAACACGCATGTTCAGATATGTGTGCTCACAGCACAGGGACACACAGAGACACAGGTTCAGACCGCTTGCACATGCACAGACACGCAGCAGAGCCTCCTCCACGGGGTCCCGGACCCTGGACCAGCCTGCCGTCTGCTTCCCGCCACGCTCGGGCACCCCCACCCCACCCTGCCTTCAGCTCTGAGCTGACACCTAAGCTCAGGAAGGGGCCTCACACCCTCCCCATGGAGTTGCCAGCGATGACCCTGAAGGCCCTCCTCCACCGTGGGTGCCAGGTCGGGCAGTCTGTCCTCCTGGCACTCAGGGACTTCTGGCCCCAAACTCACCTGGGCAGCAAACTGCAGTGCCCACTGCTCCCTGCCCTGCCAGCTCAGTCCCGCAACCTCGCCCCTCAAACTGAGCTCTCTGGCATGAGATAATTGTCTTGCCAGTAGCCCAAGGCAGGAGGGAACCACAGAGGCTCCCACCCCACCCTGGCTGAGCTAGGCCCCAAGACAGACACCAGAGCTCTGCAGGCTGGAAGAGCCTGGGGGACTGAGCTGCAAGGAGGCCTCGGACACCCACCAGGCCAGACGGAGGTCCCACTGAAGGAGGGGCCTGCCCACTCGCCAAAGCAGCCCGTCTGAGGAGCCTGATGCCACGCCGGCGGAGCAGCCTCTGAGCCCCAGCAGCAGGGCAGCAGCTCAGTCCTAGCCCAGCTCAGACCCCAGGGTCTCCACACAGCCCAGCAGGCGCAGCTCAGGACAGACGGCAGAGCCAAGCCCACCTACCCTGAACCCCGGGACCATGGGCTCCCAGGCAGCTTTGAGAAGGAGCGAGGCCCACCAACACAGACTGGTGTGTGCTTCCTGGCGGCCTCAGCCCCTTCAGGGCCCCAGTGCCTGTCTCAGGCCCTCACCCTGGGGGGTCCCAACAGAGCGGGCAGCCCCTCATGCATACAGAGGAGCAGGGACTGGGGGATCCACAGGGGCCAGGTGGGACCAGGCCCCTCCCACCCAAACCTGAGCCCTGAGGCTGCAGCCACCACTCTGACCACCCCCAGCTCCAGGAGAGGGACAGACAGTCCAGGGGACCCCCGGTCTTTCCTCCTGGGTCCACCGAGGCCAACTGCATGCTCCAGGCCTTCCACCCACCCCTCCCCTGCACTGTCGGGTACTTCTCTGCTAGGCGCTGAGGGTGAAGGCAACACACACGCTTAGGCCTGTGGGCGGGGACGCCTTCAGGCTCCAGGAGCAGCCCACGTCAGGTGCCATCCCACCTGGACACCTACACCACAGTCTGGGGTCACGCCGGGCCTAGGCAGCCGGATGGCACATTGCCAAATGCCACCAGCCCAGGCGTGTAGGTGGCTAGGCTGGGTCAGTCCAAACTCAGCCCCGTCTGCGGACTCTACTGCTCACAATGCATGTCTCCCAGGACAGCAGGGAGGACGCAGACAGCATGGGCTAAATGCTGTTGGGGTGTGTACAGCGGGCAGTGGCCTTGACTGTGCGTGCCGCTGAGGTGCTGGGCACGTGTGCACCCACCCCGCCCCACAGCAACCTGGGAGTGAGCCCACATCTATCCCAGGCACGGACGTGGCCAGAGGGCACAGGTGTGGGGGCCAGGTGACAGGCACCATCACCACCCTCTCCCAGCCAAAGGTCATGCCCGGCCTCAGCAGCAGGAGTGATGCGGCCTCCTGGTGGGCAGTTGCTGGTCCCACCTGAGCTTTGCAGATAGGGAAACGCAGGCTGAGCCAGGACCAGAGCGCAGATCCAGCTGAATCCTGGCCCGGCTCAGCCCATGCCCCGCCCCGCAGCCCTCCCGGTCCGCGGCTGGCCTGTTTCCAGGGCAACGCCCAGGGTGGGCGGGGCTCAGCAGCTAAAATTTCAATCACGGGTTTCCCCTGGTCCCTCGCCCTGAAGTGACCCCTCCTCTAGCAGGAAGCGCCCTGGGCGCCCACCCTCCCCCGCCTGAAGCCGCCCTGACCACCAGAAGCTCCACAACGCCTCCTTCTATAAACCAGCGCCTCACCCCCCTGGCCCCGTCCCAGACCCTCCCCAGCCGAGGGAGACTGTGGTGACACTCCCTGCCCAGGAGCGAGGGGCCCTCACCAGCCACCCGCCCCCGCTGGCCGGCACAGTGCCCTGCCCCCCACCAGGCTCCCTCCCACCCCCGCTTGCCTACGGAGGGCCGGACTCAGGCCCCAGCCTGCACCCGCCCCACACACTCGCAGTGCACCAGCCAGGCCAAGGTAGGCGCAGGCTCCCCAGAGTCCTCGAGTAGAGCCTGGTCAGGGCTGAGGACAGGCCTGGGCCCGCAGGGGCCTCGGCACACATGTGATGGGGGCTCGGGAAGATGCGCAGAGCCAGAGGCCGGGGCGGTCTCCAGGTCTCAGGGCCTTCGCGGGGGAAACGGAGGGATGGGAAGCGCACACACTCGGAATTCCAGGAATGTCAGCTTGGCCCAAGCCGGGGTTTGGATGGCAGCTCCCTCCCCCGGCCCCGCGCCCCGAGTAAACAACTCCTGCAGGCAGGAACAGGGGCGGGACAGGCCCTGGACCCTCCTCCAGGAAGCCTCCAGGCCCCCACCCACTCCCCAGGGCCCACCCTGCTGACATCCGGACCCCGCTGCCTCCCTCACCTCCACAGCCACCAGCAGCCTCTGCAGCTGAGCCCGGCTCGGACCCCAGGCCACGGTTACTCACGGCCCCTGTCCTGCCCCTCTGCCCAGAGCAGGATGTGCGTCCACTCATCCTGGGGGGAGGGGGCGGGGAAGGGAAGTGGCCTCGGCTCGTGGCTCTGCACGTGGCTGGGTGGGGTATGGCGAATGCCACTGGGGAGGCTGCCCATGGCTGTGGCCAGGGTGGGAGCACAAACCCCAAGTGTGCAGTGGACATGGCCAGCACCACTCTGGACCCAGGAAACCCTTCATCCCCCTCCCCTGCAACTAAGGCCGACCCAGCGTTGCCCTGAGAAAACGGGAGAGGATGAACACAGGCCCACCCCAACCAGAAGCCCCAGGCCGGCACGCCAGCCCAGAGCCCCCTTGGGTGCCACTTCGCAGCACACCGACCCCCCACAGCCCACCTCGCACCTCCAAGGAGCCTCCTTTGCCTCTCACTGCACAATGACCCCCTCATTTCCTCACCCCACCCCAGGGGCACAACCCACCCCCCCGCACTCCATCCGAGAGTCCTGGGCACCTCCTCTACCTAGGCCTCTGTGGGCCCTGGGCTCCAGGGCAAGGCAGAGCTGTGCGGGTCCTGCCAGTGCAGCCTGCGGGAGTCTGCCCAGGGGTCCCCTGCGCCGGGGTCTTCAAGGTTCAGCACCTCTTCCACGACCTCCCTGCCGGGCCCCCCGCCCCGTGCTCAGAGGCGCGTCTGAGCGTCGGGGACCCGGGACGACGGGCAGCCCAGCAGAGCCGGGACCCGAGCGGGCCTGCCCCGACCCCCTTCCCGGGAAGGAGCGGGAAGAACGCGGACAGCGGCCCGGGGCAGGGGGCGGCCGGCGGGGGCCGTAACCGCGCGGCCGCGACCAGGGCGGCGCCCCTAGGGGCCGGGCCGCGGCCAGAATGGGACCCCCGGACACCCCGCGGGCAGAGGCCGAGGCGGAGGGACCCTCTACCCGGCGCAGCAAAGAGACCCTCCGCGGCCCCTCCCGCCCTCTCCCGGAGCCCCCGCGCGGGACCCCACTTGTTGCTGCGTGTCGGCTCCCGGCTCGAACTCCCGCGCCCCGCTCGCGTGCGGGTCCAGAAGCTCCTGGTCGGCCGCCTCGGGCCGCGGGACACTGGCCGCGCGTTCCCCACCCCCGGGCGCGGTACCTGCGCCGCCGCCTCCCGCTCCCGCCGTCCGCTCCCGCCGTCCGCTCCCGCCGTCCGCTGCCGCCGCGCAGCTGTCAGTCAAGCGGACACGAGAAACGCGAACCGCCGCTGCGGAAACCTTTTGGCCCCGGACTGACCCCGTAGCACCGGGACGAACCAAGGCGACGGGCGGGGGGGTGCCGTCTGCTGCTACCGCGGCTGCGCGGACCCAGAATCCCCGGGACGCACGTGGAAAGTCTATCCCGGCGGAAACCGCGGGCAACGACGCCGGGGCTGGTGGGGGAACGGGCGGGGCAGCGGAGAACGAGCGGAGCTGGTCCCCCCGCGACAGTGGACGCGCCCGGGGCGGGGCCTGGGGAGAATCCTCGCGTGTCGCCGGGCAAGCCGGGCAGTCTGGGACGCGCCGCCGCCATGATCATTCCCGTGCGTTGCTTCACCTGTGGCAAAATCGTCGGCAACAAGTGGGAGGCCTACCTGGGGCTCCTGCAGGCCGAATACACCGAGGGGTGAGGCGCGGGCCGGGGTCCTGGGGCTGGGGGCAGGGGAACTGGGGCCGGGAGCCGGGGCTGGAGCCGGGAGCCGGGACCCTGGAGCCGGGGCGGGAGCCGGGGCGGGAGCCTGGAGCCGGGGCGGGAGCCGGAGCCGGGGCTGGAGCCGGAGCGGGAGGCGCAGCGCTGCCTGGGGCCGGCGCTCCCGTGAGCAGCTTCAGGCCCGACTTCTCCAGCTCCGCTCTATGACCTGCCCTCGGGAGAACGTTGTCCCCTGAAGTCTGGGGAGAGAAGGGAGCTGGGTTTCAAGCCGTTGGTGTCCTGGCGGGTCTCACGCGCCTTGCCCCCCCCGCAGTAGAGCCCTTGGCCTCGGCCCTGATCTCCTGTCTCTGCTCCCAGGCCCACCCCATGTCCTGCAAACCCCGCTTCAGGACAGGCGGGCGCGGCGGCTCCCGCCTGTGATCCCAGCATTTTGGTAGGTCAGGGCGGGAGGGCTGCTTGAGCCCAGGAAGTCGGACCAGCCTGGGGAGACCCTGTTCTCCGGAGGTTTTTTTTTTTTTTTTTTAAGCTGAAGTGCAGTGGCTCGATCTCGGCTCGCTGCAATCTCCGCCTCCCGGGTTCCAGCAATTCTCCTGTCTCAGTCTCGGGGGTAGCTGGAATTACAGGCGACTGCCACCATGCTTAGCTAATTTTTGTATTTTTAGTAGAGACGGGGTTTTGCCATGTTGGCCAGGCTGGTCTGGAACTCCTGACCTCAGGTGATCCGCCTGCCTCAGCTTCCCAAAGTCCTGGGATTACAAACGTGAGCCACAGCGCCTGGCCCTCTTGGTTTTGTTTTTAATTCCTGCGGCGTGGTGGCACACACCTGTGGTCCCAGCTGCTTGGGAGGCGGAGGCCAGAGAATAGCTTGAGCCCGGGAGGCAGGCGGAGGTTGCAGTGAGCCGAGATCACGCCACTGCACTCCAGCCTGAATGAGAGAGTAAGACTCCATCACACATACAAGGCTGAGCACGGTGGCTCACGCCTGTGATCCCAGCACTTTGGGAGACTGAGGCAGGCAGATCACAAGGTCAGCAGTTCGAGACCAGCCTGTCCAACATAGTGAAACCCTCTGTCTACTAAAAATACAAAAAAAAATTAGGGGTGGTTTTGGGCACCTGTAAACTCAGCTACTTGGGAGGCTGAGGCAGGAGAATTGCTTGAAACCCGGAGGCAGAGGTTGCAGTGAGCCGAGATTGCACCACTGCACTCCAGCCCGGGTGACAGTGCAAGACTCCATCTCAAAAGCAAAGAAATGTAGCGCAGACTTGCTGTCCGCCCTCGCCATCGGACTTTGAGGAGCAGGCATCCTTCTCCTGTGCTTGTCCCTCGGTACTGCTGTCACCACCGTGCCTGAGTCTTGGCGCCCCGTTGGAGTCTGACCTGTGGCCGCTGTGTCTTGGTCATATGTGAAGCCTGGGCGTGTGTGTGCCAGCCTGCCATAGGCGCTCAGTGCAGCTTGCCCTGTGAATGAGGAAAGGGAATGGAGGGGTTGAGTGGGCTGCTAGAGTGAGTGGCTAGCGGCCTGTCCAGACCCGTCCCCAGTGATACGAAGGGCAGGGGCCTCCCGTGTGGCCCCCTCTTTCCCAAGCTTCTGTCTCCACACACTGGAGCCATCAGTGTGGGAATTTTCTGGAGGTCTTGAGAGTGACTGGAGCTGGGTCCCAGGGGAAGCTTCTGATTGACTTGGAAATGAGAGAGGTTGCTCCCTGGAGAAGCAGTCTCTCCCTGATTGAAGGAAGCAGAGGTGAGGAAAGACCCCACTGCAGCAGAGTAGGGCTTGCTCTGGCCGGGGTGGGGGGTGAACCAGCTAAGGGCGGGCCCCTGGAGAGCCACCCTGCTGTGGCTGGTGCTGGATGTGGGGAGCTGCACATCAGCACCTTGGTCTAAGCTCCCCCAGATCACTTGTAGTATTCATTTTATTTACATTTCTTACATATGTTATACACACACATGTACAGCCAGAGTAGGTGGGAGAAGAGGCTCCTCCTGCTCTACCCAGGGATCCAGGCATTTCCGGGTTGCTCCAGCCGGGACCGTACTGCTCAGTCTCAGCTTCCGATCCACCCAGATTAGATCTGGTCCCCTTGCCGGTAGCAGGGAGCTGAGGCCAGCAGGCAGTGCCCGGAGGCGGGTTGGACCTGGGCTCCAGGCCTGTGCAGACTGGAGCTCAGCCGGTCTCTCCGCCCCTCCCGTTGACACAGGGATGCCCTGGACGCCCTGGGCCTGAAGCGCTACTGCTGCCGCCGGATGCTGCTGGCCCACGTGGACCTGATCGAGAAGCTGCTCAATTATGCGCCCCTAGAGAAGTGACCATGCCAGAGCCCGCCCGCCTGCCATGCCAACCGTGGGCTGTGAGCATCCTGCCCCGAGTTCATGAGACTGAGGCATCTGGGGATGCCTGGCTGCAGCGTGTGGATTCTGTCCTGTCCCCCACTCTGGAAGGAACCATCCAGTAAAGGTCTTTCAGAACCACCAAGGTCCCAGCCCTCACTAGGATGTCGGGGGCCAGGACTGGGCCCAGCTCTCACACTGCAGCAGCCCAGAGAAGCAGGCAGGACCCCTGCTAGCCGGGCCCTGAACCCTCTTAGCCCTGGGTCAGCCTGTTCCACAGGCACCCCTTGCAGGAGGCATGGCGAGGAGAGTCTTCCACTTTGGGGCTGTTTGAGGCCCCTGCGTTCTGGGAGCTCTTGAGGCCGAGCACAGAGGCTCCTGTACCCTCTCTCTCGGAATCTCAAGAACGGGATTTAGGCCGGGCAAGGGGGCTCCCCCTATAATCCTGGCACTTTGGGAGGCTAAGGCAGGAGGATCACTTGAGTCCAAGAATTGAAGACCAGCCTGGGCATCCTAGTGAGCCTGTCTCTACAAAAAAATGTAATAAATTAGCTGGTACAACGTTCACACCTGTAGTCCCAGCCACTCAGGGGGCTGAGGCGGGAGGATCACTTGAGCCTGGGAGGTTGGCGCTGCAGTGAACTGCAAGGAACCACTGCACTCCAGCCTGGGCAACAGCGTGAGACTCTCAAAACAGCTATATAAAAGAAAAAAGACCCGGATGTGGGGCCCGAACAGTCTCGGCTGTGGTCACGGCTGCCAGCGCCTGCTGAACCCTGCCTGCTGCTGCCTGACCCCGACGGTCTCACCCAAGCCTAGCAGGGAGTGTAGGCCAGGTTCCTGTAGACGGAGAAGGCAGCACCAGCCTTAAGACGCCCCTAGCTGGGCCGGGAGGTGGCCCTGGTGCCCAGATACCTGGCATGGTGTCCTCTGGTGGAGGAGAGTGGGGTCTGCCTGGGGGTCTGCAGTTCTGACCCTTAGAGACAGGGCATGGGCAGTGGGGGGTACAGTCGGTGACCAAGCCCTGGCTCCCATCTCCAGGATACCTCTGCCAGATACCAGGCCCTGGCACCTCTCCTACCCTCTGGCCCCCAGCAGAGCTTATAAGCTCCTCCATGTGAATCCCCTAGTGCCCCCGCTGCATCTGCCTGGCACCTCTTACTTGGGCATGGCCCCCAGGCTGCACCTTCCCACGTCAGCTCCCCACTGTGGCCAGAAGCATCTTTGGAAACCATTTTCCTCTCCCTCGGGCTCTGAACACCATCTCGCCGTCTGGGAGCATGCGTGCTCAGTCCTTCTGCGAGGTGCTCGCTGTCCCTGCCATCAGACCTCCCTGCTCTGGAGCCCCGTGAGGGGTTTGCCCTCCTGGCTCTGCCCTTTGTCTTGATGCTGACAGCGTGGGTCTGTCCATCCTGTGGACATGAGGGCCCTGAGGACACACCATCTGTCCCAGCACAGTGAGCTCACCCGTCTGTTCCACAAGTGTTTATTGAGCACCTGTACGTGGCAGGGACAGTCGTAAGCATCTGGGATACAGCAGTGAACAAGCCCCGCCCCACACAGGCACATGGACAGGCAGTGCAGTGACCACACAGCATTTTGGGTGGGGGTGTCAGCGGTGGGAAAGACTGCAGGGGTCTGGCTGTCCAGGCAGAGGAGCCCTGGGTCGGGAGGGGCAGAGGTGTAAGCCCAAGGGTCAGAGCTCACTCGGCTTCCCCGGACTGGGAGGGGGCCACGTGGCCGGAAGGCAAAGCCCCAGTACCTGAAAGGCCTCTACCTACTGGGAACACCCAGCCCTGCCCCACTCACCAAGGCCCCTTCCAGCCTGCTGCTGACCACCAGGCAGGGAGTGTGTCCAGGGAGCCCCAGGAAACACCCCACCCCACATACCATCACCCAGCCAGCCAGCGCCCCCGCTGCTGGGCTCAGGCCTCTGGACTTTGGTGTCCAGCAAAAGGCACTTGAAGCTGCCTCTGGGGTTTGGGCCCCCAGAGGCCCTGGCGGTGGCACAGGGTGGGAGGCATCGGGAGCCCAGCCCTGGCGCTCAGTAGTCTCAGCTCAGTAGTTGGGTGCAGAGCAGCAAGGCACCTCCAGCGTGGCCGAGCCCGGGGCAGGGTCAGTAGTGCTCCAGCTTGAGGCTCCTGTACAGGCAGCAGGTGAAGATCATCCCGAAGACCTGTGTGCAGAGCCAGGCAGGCGTGAGCAGACGCCACGGGGCCACCGGCCGCCTGCCCGAGTCCCCAACAAGGTCACCGTCACCCCCACGGGCCCTCACCTGCACACAGGCAATGCCAACGCCCACAGCCCCAATGACCCTTAGATGCTCCTGGATGAAGGTCTCCAGCTTCGTGATGCAGCCGCCCTGTGGGATCCCAATGGGTGCTGCAGGGGGGCCCGGGGGCAACTCCCACTGGCCCTCACTGCCTCCAGGGTGTTCCAGGCCCACCCCTAGCACCCAGGCAGTCAGGTCCCTTTCAGTGCAGGCTCTCACTGGGCTGTCCGCCCACCTCCTTGTAGATATTAGAGGGGTATCCCCCTGCCCACAGCGGGTCGCTGGGTGCCCACCCACCTCCACCTTGTAGATGTTGGAGGCGTGGTCCCGCCGCCCACAGCCAGCCACCACCGTCTTGCAGCAGCTGTCGGGGACCACGCGGCCACCGGCCTCCCCTGAGCGGATCCACTCGCTGTCCCGCCAGTCCTGCGAGCTGTTGCTGCCACAGCAGTGGAACTGCATCAAGAACAAGGCCGGGGTGAGTCCAGGGAGGATCTGGGGACGGACGTGCCCCTCCCAGCACTGCCCACCCACCTCCTGCTGCAGCCTGTCCACAGCGTTGGTCACAGCCTCGTGGCCCGGCTGGTGGTAGCGCTTGGTCATGGTGTCCTTCAGGTTCTCCTTGAGCTCCGTGTTCAGCTGCGGTTGGGATGCAGGAAACTTCAGCCTCAGTCTGAGACCCTCCAAGGTGGGGCTGGCAGAGCCCCAGGATGGCAGGGGAGAGGCCCAGGGCCCGGCTCAGACTGAAGGGAAGGGCTGGGGCTGGACCTCAGGATGAGGGGAGGTTGGGTGGGGCGGGGTGACAGTGGAGTGAGTGTGGCAGAGGCAGAGAGGGCTTCCAGATCCCCTGGACACCAGCCCGACCTCATGTTCCCCTGCAGAGACCTAGACTCCACCTCCAGGGCCCAGTGGCACGTGGGTCAGCTCTGGCACCATGGGGTGGGGGCTGGTGCTAGTCACGCGTGTGTATCTGCATGTGTGTGCCCCACCTGTGCGTGTCTATGTCCGAATGGCCTGCCCAGGCCCCTTACCTGCTGGTAGTAGGCATAGGCGAGGACACCAGCGATGATCTCCAGCAGAAAGATGATGAGGAGCAGGATGAAGTACTGGGGGGCAAGGACACCCCTGTTCTGAGACCTAGTGTCTCGGCACCTGAGAACAGAGCCCCCGTCCCGGCTTCCCAGGCTCCAGGCGGGGGCTGAGGGGCTGCCACGCTCCCTGAAGCTGGTGGCTTCCCTCAGCTGCTCCAGCAGGAATGTGGGGACCCACAGGAATGGGCAGGTGGGGAAGGACCGTGCCCCACCCCAACCCAGGCCAGGTGAGCACAGCAAGGCACAGGTTCAAAGCCCCCTCGGGCCCCATCCACACCCCCCGCCCCGTGGCCTCCACCCTGCTGACCAGGCGCAGCAGATTCCGCCGCTCCTTGAAGGTGGCGCAGCAGCCCAGGACCCCGGTCACCATGACGACAGCACCCGCCACCACCAGGATGTAGGCTGTGGCCAGGTAGGTGCCCGAGGCCAGCAGGCTGATGTAGTCACTCTTGAGGGCCAGCGTCCAGATTCCCACTGCCATGACGGCCAGGCCGGCCAGCTACAAGCAGTACGCGCTGGTCACCGAGTCTGCCTGGGTCTGAGGGTGGCCCAGGAGGGTGGGGGTGGGGACGGGGCAGCACCTCCTCACCCAGAAGCAGCAGTTGTAGGTGAACAGCAGGTACTTGAGGCAAACGGTGCCACATGCCGCCTTCTCGTTGAACTCACCCATCCTGGGGCTCAGCAGGGCCACAACACCAGGCCCGGGACAGGAGGACAGCTACGAGGAGGGGACACAGATGCCCAAGCCAGCCCAGGAGCTGGGGCGGAGCCAGCCACTGTCCTGGGAGGCCTGCGAAGGAGCCCCCATGGGAACAGGACATGAGCCACTTACCTAGCAACTCAGGAGCCTGACTCAGTACAGCCAGGATAGCCCCTGGTGCCCCCAGACAGGACGGGGGTCATGGAGGGCCTCCAACCATCACTGCTGACTCACCCCTGCTGGCAGCCGGGGGACGAAGCCCTAGCAGGTCCCTCCAGTGAGCTCACGCGGGCCTGCCCACCCCCCACGGCATTCCCACAGGCCCACGTCACAGGCTGGTAGGAGTCTACAGGCCTGCAGTGAGGGTGGAGGAGGCCACTCAGAGAAAGCGGAGGGGTGGGGGTTCCAACAGGCCCCGGCTCAGCGCCTTTCTAAGGCCCTCTGGCCCTATTTCCGGTCTGTTAAAGCCCTTCCTTCCTCCCGGCCGGAGTGGGGAGAATGGAGCATGGAGGCAGGTGGAGCCTGGCAGACCGGGAGGGTTTTTCCTGGACAGGGAGCCACACCAACCCGAGGGGCAGCACAGAGACGGGCTGTGCCCCTCCCCAGAGGCCCCGTGCCCGGCCCAGCCCGAAGCAGTGGGCAAGCTGTGAGCACCGGGAAGGCAGGGAGGGTGTGGGGCGCAGACAGCAGCTGAGCGCCCCAGGCGGCGTTTCCAGACAGCACAGCCAAGCCTGGACTTTGACGCCCCGCCTGCTCTGCCCCACCCTGCCCAGCACTCACCAGCCAGCTGGGAACGACTCCTCGGTAGGACAGATGGACAGAAGCTCCCCAGGACTCTAGCTAGAGGGACAAGGGCATGTCAGGTCACAGGTTGCAGGTCTGGCCCAAGGGCCAGAGTGCACAGAGTTCATTCTGGAGGCAGAAGAGGACTGGCCAAGCCTGGTATTTTGGTCTGGGCTAGGGTGGGGCAAGGCAGAGGACATTTCTTTGTTTTTCTTTTTTGCTTTTTTTTGGTGGGGGGGAAGGGGGGGAACGGAGTCCCGCTCTGTCGCCAGGCTGGAGTGCAGTGGTACGATCTCAGCTCACTGCAACCTCCTCCTGGGTTCAAGCGATTCTCCTGCCTCAGCCTCTGGAGTAGCTGGGATTACAGGCATGCACCACCACACCTGGCTAATTTTTATATTTTTAATAGAGACACGGTTTCATCATGTTGGCCAGGCTGGTCTTGATCTCTTGAACTCGTGATCTGCCCTCATCAGCCTCCCAAAATGCTAAGATTACAGGCGTTAACCACCACCTCGCCCAGTGATTTTATTTTTTGGGAGGGAGTTTCGCTCTTGTCACCCAGGCTGGAGTGCAATGGCAGGATCTCAGCTCACTGCAACCTTCACCTCCTGGGTTCAAGCAATTCTCCTGCCTCAGCCTACAGAGTCGCTGGGATTACAGGCGGGTACCACCACTCCCAGCTACTTTTCATATTTTTAGTAGAGACAGGGTTTGGCCACGTTGGCCAGGCTGGTCTCGAACTCCTGACCTCAGGTCACCCACCCGCCTTGGCCTCCCAAGGCAGAGGACATTTCTGGCCAGTCTGATCCTGGGAGGGACCTCATGCTTCCCGAGATGCCCCACCCTGAGCCTCACCTCCCGGCCCATCACTGGCCTTTCCCCCACCAAACAGCAGCAGCCACAGCCTGAGAAAGAGGCGCCATGGAGCTGGGGGGGCCAGACCTGACCACTGAGCTGAGAGTCACTCTCTGTGACGGAGCTGGGGCCTAATACATGAGGAGGGGCAGGAGCACACCCTGCCGCCGAGCTGGGGGACCTGCCCCTGGCCTGGCTGTGAGGTCCCGAGCTTTCCGGGGAGGCTGGTTCTGGGCACAGATGCAGCCTCCACCGCCAGGACGCAGGCGACCCGCTGAGGAGCGGCCCCTCTTCCCAGGAATGCCTGGTCCCTGCGAACCGCCTGGGAAAAGGCCGGCCAGAAATAGCTCTCCGACCCTCCCCCAGTCCCCGGGAACTGCACCAGGCCCCCGGGCGGCCCGAGCCCCATCAGGAAGAGCCCCCACAGGGGCGAGCCGGGACTCCGCGCCTGGCAGGCGTCCCCGGGCACTGCAATGAGGTCACCGCCGCCGCCGACCCCGCCCGGCGCGGTCAATGGCGCGCCCACTTGCACGCGGGCGGGCGGGCGACGGGAAGGGGGCCGTGTCCACAATGAGCGGGGTGTCCAGACTGGGCGTCCCGGGGCCCCTGGGACGAAGGGGGACGTCAGGCCCGTCCGAGGCCCCGGGAGGCGCCTCTCCCACCCGCCCGGCGCCGCCTCCCGAGGAAGGGCCTGCGAGGAAGCTGGGCCAGGCGGTGGGCGCGGCCTCCCGGGCTCTCCCGGCGCCTACAGCGGGGCCTCGGGTACTGGGGCGCGCAGGACCTTCGGACCCCCCCGGACCCCCGGCCCCCTCGCCCCGCTCGGCCGGCGCCGCGCACTCACTCACCTACCATGCGTCGGAGTTCGGGCCCGGGCGGCGGCGGCGGCGGCGGGGGCGGGGGCGGCTCCCAGCGCGGAGAATGCGCGGCCCGCGGCCTGCGAGGGAGACGCCCCGCCCCGGCCTACCCCGGCCCCGCCCCAGGCCGCAGGCCCCTCCCGCGGCGGCAGAAGCCCGGCGAGTCTGAACCCGCGTGGCGAGCGGGAGCCGGTGGGTGCAGGCGCTGGGGGTCGACCCCGCACTGCGGGGGCCGGGCGAGCTGCAGCCCTGAGGGCGCTAACAGCCCATCAAGGGTCCCCCTATCCAGGGACGGAGGAGCTGAGCGGGAGGCGGGCCCGGAGGTAAGGGGGCGACCAGTGCAGCCAGAGGCCCGGGGCTGTGGCGCCGGGCCCTCCTCCATGCCCAACCCCATCTCTTTCTCCGCACCCTGGAACCGCCTAGAGGCTTCAGGGGTCGGCAGAACGGTTGCCGGCCTGGTGCAGGGCAGGACCTAGCGCTGTGGGCAGATGCAGGAGAGAGGCTGGGCTGCGTGCAGTGTGGACACCCGGGAGACCCGGGCGGGCCTGGGGTCCCAGCCAGACATACTGGAAGGGGCCACTGGGAGTGGTGCTAGGAGGTGAGGGAGGAAGGGCAGGACCGGTCTAGGGCGGCACCAGGAAGCCAAGAGTGGGAGTGAGGAAGGAGGGGGCTCCCCCCTCCCCGAGCTCATTCATCACTGACCCACACGAGGACTGGCAAGGGAGGCGGTGGTCGGGCTCCTGGGCAAGACAGTGGGGAGCCCTGACCCACACACCGTGGAGGGCCCCGTGGGGCTCCAGCCTTCATGGGTAGTATGCGTTGAGGGGCATGACCAGGGACACAAAAGGACACACAGGACGTCAGCCCCAGTGCCGGAGGCCCACGTGTTCACCCACACGGCACGCGTGCACAGTGGCCACTCATGCGATGTGCACACACAGGCTGCGGCTCCCAGACACACGAAGGCCAGGAGGATGCAGTGCAGGCAGTAGGTTTATTTGACCAGGGGGGGTTTCTGCTGAACTGAGATGGGGTTGATTGAATGGGTACAGAATGAAGACTGGCAGAGGGCACACGGGACCCTGACCACTTCAGAACCCTGACCACTCCCAGGCCCCTGACCACTCCAGGCTAGTTCTTCATGTCTTCGGTCAGGCAGGCCTGGGGCCCCCAGGGGAGAGCCCGCATCCTGAGTAGGCACCCCCCACCCATGACAAGTCTCCTGCCAGGGCAGCTTCCAGCTGACGCTCCGTGAGTCACTCGGGGCTGGTCACCGGGCACTGGGAAGGTGGCCAGAGCCACGTCTCGGGGGCCGAGTCCAGCAGTAGCAACAACAGCAGGTGGGCCCAGGCAGGCGGGCCGTGTTCAGAGCCTTCCTGCGGCTGCTGCCCGCCCGCCTGGCCTCGAAGGCGTCCCTGTCGTCTCGCAGCCGTGTGTTTAGCTCCCTAGGGAAGGAGGAGTCCGACACTGAGCGGATCTGAGGGAGCTCAAGGTGGGGGAGGTGGGCTCTGACTCCCCTCAGACAGAAGAGAGGTGTCTGGCTGGGACTGCAGCATGAGGCATGAAAGGCAGACATAAGGAAGGACTTCCAGCGGAGCAGAGCAGTAGCCAAGAATGTTGGGGAGCTCGGAGCCCCTTCCCTCGCCGGCCTGAGCCTGGCCGCACCTGAGCAGCTCCAGTTGCCGTAGCAGGCTGACTTTCTCTTTCTGCATGTTCCTGGAGACGGCGACCACGTCTCTGTGGGTGGGAGGTGGTGACCCGGCTGCAGGAAGGCTACTGAGGATCCCCAGGACCCCCTAGAAGACCCTCCCTCCCACAGAGCAGGGCTGGGACTTTGAGGTGGGGATGAAAGTGGCGCAGACCTGAGCGCCCCTCGGCCCCTCCCCCGGGACACGCCCCAGGGCCCGCCCCAGCCCCGTTCCCCGGCACCGTTGGGTTTGCTCCTGGCGGCCACGCGCTTCGTCCTCCAGCCTGCGGATCTGTTCCTGCGCTCCCTCCAGCTGCGCTCGCAGCGCCTCGTGCGCCCGCCACAGCTGGGAGTTCTGGGCCTGCGCCTCCAGGTGCTCCGCAGCCCGGGCCCGCAGCTGCTGCTCTAACTGGAGGGATGGAGACCGGCGAGGAACGCTCCCTCTTCCCCGGGGTGCCGCGCGTGCCCAGGCTCCCGACGACCCGCGGGCCGGGGACGGGGCCGGGAACGGGGCAGGCGCCGGGCGCTCACCTCCCGCTGCCGCAGGCCCGCGCGTTCCAGGTCCTGCTCGCGACCCTGCAGCTCCAGCTCCAGGCGGCTTCTCCGCTCCCCGCGGGCGAAGTTCTGGGAAGCACGGAGGACCACTGAGCCTTCGCCGGCCGCCCGGGCGTGCAGAGGAGGCACACGGAGGGCCAGGGGCTGGGAGCGGGGTCGGGTGGAGAAGACGGGACGGGCGCGAGGGGTGAGGCCCAGCGGGGTCTCCCTGGACTGGGGGCAGCCGGGCCTCGCAGAGGTGGAGCCCTCGGGGTGGGGTTCATTCGGGGAAGGCGGAGCCCGCGAGGCCGGCGCGGTGGGATTGGGCCTGGCGGGAGGGCGGGGCCCGAGGCCCACCTGACTTGGCGGGCGCCGTCTCTGCTCGCGAAGCTGCTCCGTCTCCTCGTACAGAGCGCGCACCTCCCGCTCGTGCTCGCTCTCGCGCCTTCGGGGGACGGGGAGACCTGGATGAGAACTTGCCAGAGCTGCAGCCCCCCAGCACCCCCTCTGCTGCTGCCCGAGGCCCTCCGCTGGCCCCCAGACCCCACCCGGCGCTCGCCTCCGCAGCGCCTGCTCCAGGCCGTCGCGCTCCCGGGCCGCCGCCTCCAGGCAGGCCGACGCGCCTATCAGAACGTCCTCGAAAAAGCTCAGCAGCTCGGGGCGCTCGCGCTGCAGCCGGGCCCAGAGCGTCCTCACAGCCCGCTGCCTGGAGGGCGGGCGGGAACTGAGGCTGGAGCTGGTAGAGGCGGGGAGCAGGCTCCCCTCCGCCCGCGGCAAGCCCCTGGGAGACTCCTTGGTCCTGGACCGGACAGGAGCGCTTGCCGCGTGCAGGGCATCCCTCCCTTGAGCGCTTTCGCCGCTGCCCAGCGTGGGTGGCCGGTGAGGTGTGTGTACCCGGGCAGTGCCGGGCTGTGGCCCCGCTCCCGGCGCCGCCCCTCCTCCCTGCAGCCCTGGCTGCTGCCTCCTGAAATGCAAATTCTGCGGGAAATCACGACGGGTCCCTCCCAGGGAGTCGCAGCTGACGCTGGGCTGGGCCTGAGCTTGTGCGGGACCCGCACTCGGGTGACGGGGGCAGACAGCATGCAGGCAGAGAAGCGGCAGGAGGGGCGGGGTGGCAGGACCAGCGCCGACTCACTCGCCCAGGACTGGGGCCACCCCCAGCTGCTCCAGCGCAGTGTGGAATCGCTCCTCCTCTTCCTCCTCCTCCTCCTCCTCCTCGTCCAGAGAGCCCCCCGTGCCCTGCACGTCCAACCAGCCCGACTCAAAGGTCTCCTCGGGAGTCCTGCTGGGGGTTTCTCCCTGGGCCGACTGCACCCCCACAAACATCCCTGCAGGCATGGATCGAGCATTACCGGGGCTGTGGGTCACCGCCCTGGCTCCGTCCCGTTCACCCTCCCAGCGAGTATCCTGGCCTCTCTCAGGGCCCAGTTTCCTGTTTTTCTTCCTTATTCTGGTCCTATTGGCCTGGGAACAAGAGGTGACAGGCCAGCTCCCAGCCCCACGGGGCATAGCACAAGAGAGGAGTGGGGGGCAGGAAGATCAGCTTCCACACACTGCACAGAGCTGGGGACCCCAGGCGCGAGTGCGTGCAGTCACCAGGGGACACAGGCGCCCAGCCTCCCGACGGGTGCTCCAGCCTCTGGGCAGTGGGGGATGGGCGGGCCTCAGGCTCACCCAGGCCCAGGCAGAACTCCCGGGGGGTGAGGATGCCAGTGTGAGCCTGGTCCAGACTTTCAAACACGGCCTCCAGCTGCTCAGGCGTGAGGGGGAGGTCGCTCTGGAGACCCTGGTCAGGGAAGGACAGCAGGGATGAGCCGCTGAGGTCCACCCCAGGCCAAGGCAGTCTCTTGGGGCCGGGGACTCACCTGCAGGTCGTGCCTGGTGATGAAGCCCTTGGCCTCCTTGTCACATAGCAGAAACAGCTCCTGGGCCTGCTTCAGCATGGCAGCCCTGGGCTCTGCAGGACCTCCCTCCAGTTCCGCCTCCTCCTCCTGGGCCTCATTAGCCCCAGGCTTTCCTGGGCTAGCCATGGGAACAGGGGGCCTCAGCCTGGCCTTCAGGTGCTGTGAAGCCAAGGGAGGGTCAGAAGAAATTCGGGAGGAGAGCTGCTGGGGTGCGAGTGTGTCTGAAGGGTCAGCTCAGGCCCTTCCCCCAGCAGGTGGGAAGGAGGGCGGAAGGCAAGGTGGGGCCAGGGGGCTGGGGCTGTCACTGGGGTGGGTGAGACAGGCTCAGGGCCTGTGGGTGCTGCCCCGATGGGTCTGGCATCTCAGGAAGCTGGAACCCAGGGAGAGGCTTCCCAGGAGGAGCTGCCCAGTTCAGGATGGGAAGCTGGAGGTGGGGGCAGTCTCAGGGGCCAGTGGAGAAGACCTGGTGATGAGGAAGCTGGCTCCTGAAAGCTGAGAGGGGCGGGCTTGGGGTCAGTGAGGGAGGAGCCCGCCACCTTCTGCAGTTGGAGATCTGATTCCAAGTGAGGGCTCAGCCAGCCCTTACCAAGTCCTTAGCCCCTAGCCTGGGCCTGGGTGGCCCAACCTCATGACAGCTGGCAGCCAGGGCAAACTCCTCCCTCCTGCCCACCAGCCCCTCCCTCCCCACAACTAAGCCCGCAGGGTGGAGGGGCCAGGTCCCAACCGGCAGAGCCCCTCGCCTCTGAAGCTCTGCTCAGGAATACTTTCAGATTCGAAACCTAAGACCCCTGCCCCCCATCTCTAAGGCCCTTCCCTGTCCCAGAACTCCTTGCAGGGACGCCCCGCCCCCTAACCAGAGCCACCTGTCCTTCCCACAGCGTCCTCATCCCGGATTCCCAAAGCTGCTCCCCAGCGACACCCGCCTTCCCCCACCGGAAAGCTGGGATCCTGGCTCCTCGCTCCACGCCCAGGGTCCTCCCGTATTCCTTAGCCAGGCCACCTCCGAAGAGGGCAAGTCTGAGCAGGTGAGGGAAGGGGACACTAGAGACCAGGGCCATTGCCTCCAGGCCACGTTGTCGCCTCACCCTCCAGCTTTCAGGCTAGACCGAAGGTCCACCCCTGCCGGAAGCCACGGCGACTGGGCCCCAGGGAGCTGGGAGGATGGGCCGTCCGGGTGCGCTCCTGCAACTCTGGAGGCCAAGTCTGCCCTGGTCCCTGCTGCCTCGCGTCCCGAGGGGTACCCGGAGTCCCTGACCGACACGCTCAGGTTTGGCGCGGGCCACGGTGGCTGGGAGAGGGTGCCGGGCGGGCGGCGGTGCCTCGGTGGCGGGTCCGGCGGGCGGCGTTGCCTCGGTGGCGGGTCCAGCGGGCGCCTGCCTACCTATGAGCTGCACTGACGCACCTGCCTCTCGCCAGGGCCGCTCCTCCCGGAAACGCTGGGCGCGCCCCGCCCCAGCTGGGACCCAGACGGGACGACAGGGGCACCGGGCTCTGAGCCACCCCTGCCGCCTCACAGGCACCGAGACCCCCGCTTGGGCCGGCCCCGGGAGAGGCTGCTCTGTGCTGCTGTCGCCTGTCCCGGCCTCTCTGAGCTGCCCTGCCGGCCCGATCTCTGTCGGTCTGAGTGAGCAGAGGAGCAGCGATGTGCCCCGGAGACCCAGGGACCCCCCGGAGCAGAGACAAGGCTGCAGGGGCGGCCTAGACACCAGCGCCTGGGAAGGGCCGCTCCCGTCCGGAAGAGCCCGACTTAAGTCGCCAAACGTGTGTGCAGGAAAAAGCCGGGCAGGAAACAGACCAAACGCTTGCATCGTTTATCTCTAGGGGTGGGGAGGCGTTACTGTCTTCTCTATAATTTCCCAATTTTTAAACAATAAGCATGTAGGCCCGGCGCGGTGGCTCACGCCTGGAATTCCAGCACTTTGGGAGGCCAAGGTGGGCCGATCACCTGAGGTCAGGAGTTCAAGACCATCCTGGCCAACATGGCAAAACCCCATCTCTACTAAAAATACAAAATAGCCGGACGCCATGGCTCACATCTGTAATCCCAGCACTTTGGGAGGCCAAGGCAGGTGGATCACGAGGTCAGGAGATAGAGACCGTCCTGGCCAACACATCTCTACTAAAAAAAAAAAAAAAAATTAGCCGGGCGTGGTGGCATGCGCCTGTAGTCCCAGCTACTCGGGAGGCTGAGGCAGGAGAATCACTTGAATTCAGGAGGCGGAGGTTGCAGTGAGCCGAGATCGAGCCATTGCACTCCAGCCTGAGTGACAAAGTGAGACTCCATCTCAAAAAAAAAAAAAAAAAAAAAAAATACAAAATTAGCTGGGCGTAGTGGCGCACACTTGTAATCCCAGCCACTTGGGAGGCTGAGGCAGGAGAATGGCTTGAACCCAGGAGGCGGAGGTTGCTGTGAGCTGAGATCGCGCCATTGCACTCCAGCCTGGGAGGCAGAGCGAGACTCGGCTCAAAACAAACAAACAAAAACAATCAACATGTAACGCTAGAAAACGTTGGACTTGGCAGTACTCGGTGAACCAGCTGGGGCACAGGGAGGTCCCACCTCAGCAGCCCCTCCCAGCACTCCTGACTAGGGCTCCCCTCTGGGGAGGAATGGAAAGAAGAGCTGCGTGAGGCCCGAGTGGAGCCCTCCTGCCGGGGAGAAAATTCCACGCAAGACCGAGGAGCCCTCCCCAGCCCCAGCCCCAGCCCCAGCCCCAGCCCCAGCCTGGCCCCTCACCCACCTGCAGGGCTGACCTCATGATCCCGCCCAGCAATCCTGGGGGCTGCAAGGCCTCTGCTTCTCAAGGGGAGGGGCCTGGGACCCAGCTGAACCACAATAGGCTGGGCTTATGGGACAGGACCTTGAGACCAAGGGGGTTGGCCCCTGGCACAGGCGCACCAGGGACCTGCCTGGCCGGCTCACCCGGTCCCGGATCTCAGAACCAACCGTTATTGTTGGCAGGGGGCTGCCACCACAGCCACCCCACGCCTTCTGGGAGGAGCAGGTGGGGGCTGGCTCTGGCAGGGCTAAGAGCTCTGGACAGCCAGCCAGGCCCAGGGCTCTGCTCCAGCAGCCTCAGGCCGTGGGTCCTTTTTTGTTACCAAGGAGGGCTGGCCTTCTCCCCTCAGACGGTCTCCCCACCATGCAGAGTATGCCCTCAGGAAACCACTTCTCCTCCAGCTCAGCGCTGACCCCCTTCAGCTAGGATCTCACCTGCCTCCATATCCCAGCCCCCTCCACCCCTGTGTACTGGCAGGGGAACAAGAGCGTGTGTGCATGAAGCCAGAGAGGCTTGTGAGGGTGGGGGACAGAGCTTTGGGTCAAATGCCCAAGTTGGAGCAGCCACTCCAGCACGCTGGGGAGGGAGCAAGCAGCGCGTTCAGGGGCTCCGTCAGGACCACACACCCACCCGCCACCCGGCCAGCTGTGTGTGTGCCCTGACTCGGGTCCTCTGCTCAGCTTCAGGAACCTCGGCCTCTACAGCTGTCCGACCCCAAAAGCCACACACACCCCGCTGTGTCATTGTGTGGCGGGAGGGGCAGGTGACACCTTTTGCAAACATTTTCCTGTTTTATTTACCAAGGATCTTGGTCCCAAATATTTCCATCGGCTCTCAGAAGGCTGGGGCCAAGGGTCAGCCAGGAGGCCTCCGGGCAAAGTGGGGGTCGTGTGTATGGGTGCTAGCTAGGGGGTAGGCAGGAATGCACCAGGCTCACATGTGCCTGTAGGGGGTGCCCAGGCCAGCCTGGCACGTTCCACATGCCAGGCCCAGGACTGCGACGCTGGAAGCGCTGACCTGCAGCTGTGGAGATGCTGGTCAGCTGAGGAGTGCCCGCGCCTAGCCACCATGCTCTCCAGCAAGCCGGCAGTCACATAGAAGCGAAGTGGGCAGAGGCTGGGCTGCAGCATTTATTACATGTGCTTTGACGAAAATAAATAATTCTTCACACGGACTTTTCAGCAGGACATGAAAAAAGGGGAGGGAAGAGCAGCTGCAGAGTTCTCGGAGGAAGGTGGGGAGGTGCGCGGGCAGCACAGGGAAGGGCGACTAAGGCACAGGTGCGGGCCTCGGCGGCCCCGGGGGGGCGTGCCAACCTCCCCACTCAGTGCAGCTGTGAGTGGCTGGCGGGGTCCACCGCAAGGCCCGCTCCTCCTCACTCTGCAGTGGTCATGGAGACAGGCCGGGGGTCGGGGTCTCAGGCGTTCAGCAAGGGGGCGGGGTCCGCGGGGGCGGAGCCGGCGGGGGCGGGGTCCGCGGGCGCACGCATGCGCAGAGCGTCCGGCGGGAAGGCCACGTTGGTGCAGAAGAGGCCGAGCAGCAGCTGGCGCTGGCACTCTTCCCACTTGGCCAGCGCGTCCCCCAGCGAGAGGTTGTTGCGCATCCACCCGGGCAGTGCCTCGCTGTAGGCGGCGCAGGACAGTGGCACGGAGGGCAGCGACTGGGCGCGGCGCAGCTCCACCTGCTCCGACAGCCTGCGGGGAGGGGCCGGGGCAGGGAGGGCTTCAGTGCCGGGCACAGGCGCCGCGGGCCGTGGACGGGCAGGCGGGCGCGCGGTCAGCGGCTCACCTGGAGGGCAGGTGGCGGCCCAGCTTCCTCTTGGCGCGCATCACCAGGTACTGGCAGATGCTGCCCGTCTGCTCCTTCATCCACCGGATGTCCTCAGGAACGTCGGGCAGCCACTCCAGCAAGCTGCGGAGGGGGCGAGCGCGCGCTCAGGGGCTCGACCAGGACCACACGCCCACCCACCGGGCCCTCTCTGTGCCCTGGTTCGGCACCGCCCACCCCACCCCACCTTCCCCGTGACCATCACTCGCGGATGATCCCCAAGTCCGTCCCCAGGGCCCCTCTCCCGACCCTCCTGCCCCCACACCGGATGGTGAAGGACACGGCGCTCTCCAGCGGCAGCGTGTAGGGCACCATCATGGCCGTGGCCAAGCGCACGGGCAGCATGTTGGAGAGGGTGGTCAGCAGGTCCCTGGGCTCCACACAGGCCTCCAGGAGAGCTGCGGGCGGGCGGGCAGGAGGTTGGCGGCCAGTGGAGGCAGGGGAGCCCAGGACCCGCTCGGCTTCCCTCCCTGCCTCGCCGTCCCCTCCTCTCTTCCCTCCCCTCTTGCCTCCCCTCCTCCCGTCCCGTCCTGTCCCGTCCCCGAAGTGCACCCTCATTAAGCCGGGCGGGCAGGTGCTCCAGGATGTGACCTTCCCCAGGCGGCTGCGAGTGATCCTCCGCTCGGGCGCTCTCCACGGCCTCGGCCTCGTCCTCGTCCTCTGGGCCGTCAGGGCGGGCGGGGGGCAACGCCAGCAAGGGGTTGGGCCGGTTCAGGAGGCCTGGGGTGGGGACGAGAAGGGATTCCCAGTTAATCAGCGCGGCCGCGGCCGGGTCGGCCGGCAGAGGGCAGCAGAGCCGAGCCCAGCCCGCCCAACCCGGCCGGTCCCGCGCACCGTTCCGCCGCAGGAAGCGCAGGCCGTCCCGGTAGCCCTGCTTGCACATCTCCCGCAGCACCTGCAATGAGGAGGATGAAACGGAAGTGGTCGGCCCACGCTTCTGGAGTCCCTGACAGCCACCTCCTTCCGCAGCCCCCAGCCCCAAAACCTATCCTAGATCCAGAACAAGATCAAGGCTGGACAGGGAGGCTGGACAGGAGGCCGGGAGCTGCGGCCCACGCCTGTAATCCCAGCACGTTGGAAGGCTGAGGCGGGCAGATTACTTGAGGTCAAGGATTAGAGACCAGCTTGACCAAAATGGCAAAACCCCATCTCTACTAAAAATACAAAAATTAGCCGGGCATGATGGCACAGGCCTGTAATCCCAGCTACTCGGGATACTGAGTCAGGAGAATTACTTGAACCCAGGAGGCAGAGATTGCAATGAGCCAAGATCACCCTACTGCACCCCACCCTGGGTGACAGAGTGAGATCCTGTTTTTGTTTTTTGTTTTGAGACAGAGTCTCGCTCTGCCACCCAGGCTGGAGTGCAGTGGTGTGATCTCAGTTCACCACAACCTTCACCTCCCAGGTTCAAGTGATTCTCCTGCCTCGGCCTCCCAAGTAAACTGGGATTACAGGTGTGTGCCTGGTAAATTTTTTTTGCATTTTTTAGTAGAGACGGGGTTTCGCTATGTTGGCCAGGCTGGTCTCAAGCTCCTGACCTCGTGATCCACAGTCTCAGCCTCCTAAAGTGCCAGGATTACAGGTGTGAGCCACCGCACCCAGCGAGACCCTGTCTCAAAAAAAAAAAAAGAGGCTGGGTGTAGTGAGTGGTTCACGTCTAAGCCCAGCACTTTGGGAGGCTGAGGCAGGCAGATCACCTGAGGTCAAGAGTTTGAGATCAGCCTGGCCAACATAGTGAAATCCTGTCTCTACTAAAAATACAAAATTTAGCCAGACGTGGTGGTGGGCGCCTGTAATCCCAGCTACTTGTGGGGCTGGGCACGAGAATTGCTTGAACAGAGGTTGCAGTGAGAGAGGGGCTGGACATGGAACCGGCTAGACAGAGAGGCTGGGTGGGCCATCTGCCCCTGAAGAAGTGTGCACCTCCCCCAGCCCTCAGAAGAGGCTGCACAGACTCCCACCCTACCCCAGGCACTCAGGAGAAGTCAAGGTGCCAGTGAGGAGAGGCTGGGCAGGCCAGTCCCCGGAGCAGGGCTCACCATGGGCTCGGGCGGGAAGAGGGCCTTGGAGAGGCGGTAGAGGTTACGCAGGTTGAACTGGATGCTGGTGTTGGTGACCCGAAGCTCGTGGATGTTCGTAGAGCTGTCCTGTGGGCAGATGTCACTCTCGCCCGAGAAGGGGGACACTGTGATGGTGTTCTTCAGCTCGTAGAGTGGCAGGTTGTCCGAAATGCCACCATCCACATAGCGCTTCCGCAGGACACACAGACAGGGCTGCACGTGAGGGCCTGCCGGCTGTGCCAGCCACCCGATCCGGCCACCAAGGGCCCCATTCAGTGGCTATATCATTCGAGCATTTTATCCACTGGGCACTGGCTGTGGGCCAGCCAGGCACTGAGCAGATCGCAGACGTTGGGGGGGCGGGGACAGAGAGCCACAGGAAGCGTGTGTTGCCATAGCTGCCCTCTTTCTTGAGTAACACAGGGAGGTGGCTGTTGGAGACGCCAGGACTGACAGGGGAAGTGGGGTAACGCGGTGGCAGAGCAATGGCCTGAAGGGGACGGTGCTCAGCGGCCTCCTCCTCTGTCCCTCATCCCACATCCCACCCCATGGAAAGTGCTCAGGGTTAGGGATACTCACCACCCCCTGGAGGGAGGGAGGGATGAGGCCACAGTACACAGGGATGAACGTGCTGCAGACATTGGCCTTCGGGGCAGGGACAGAGCGTGCGAGAATGAGCAGGGGCCTTGGGGTTTGAGCTGCCCCCTCCAGCATGGCTCCCCCAGGCCCCCCCACCTGAATGAGCTCGTCCTTGGAGTTGAAGTGGGATATGATGACGTTCTCGCCATCCGACACGCGGGTCAGGGAGATGCCCAGGCGCCCACTGGCACGCTCGTGGCTGTCGGCAGGCAGGGTCTTTAGCAGGCAGCCACGGATGGTCTTCACCAGGTTGAAGGAGGGGTGCAGGGGGCCCAGGAACCGCTTCCGGGCCTCTTTGGACACCTCGATGATGTCGGCACCAGCCTCACCTGGGGCAGCACGACCGAGGTTAGGGGCCAGTGCTCCTGGGCCTAGGAACCCACCTTCCTTTGTGGCCCCGTGCCCAGGGCTCCATGGCATACAGACCCTGGAGGAGTCCCAGTGCCCGTGGGGCCTAGCTCACAGCTGGGACTTTGGCCACCTCCCATGGGACCGCAGACAGCAGAGGCTGGTCAGCTGAGACCAGGACCTGCCCTCTGCCTGGTATTTCCCAACTGCCTGTCCCCATGAGTCACTGGGCCTGGTGTGGCATCCAGCCCAGGACAGGGGACCAGGCAGATGCTCGACTCTGACCGGTCTCAGCCTTCACCCACTTGGCCAGATCCAGTGGGGGGATGGGGCAGACCCACAAAGCCCAGCCAGGCACACAGGTCACAGCTCACAGGCCCTGGGGGTGTTGGGCTGGAAGCAGTCCGGGCCTAGTCCCTAGGAAGGCATACCTGTGTCCCACTGCAGCCAACAGCCAGCACCCCAGCCAGACACTCCTCTTGGGGCCCAGGGGTGCTGGCCGGCATGGGGCTAGTCCCTAGGAGTGGTCAGGAACCTTGGGGGAGGAGCTGAGGTCTGAGCCCTCCTCCAGGGCATGGCCCTGGTCAAGAGTGGGGCAGTGTGGGGCCAGGGGCTTCTCAGCGAGCACTGCCGCACTAGGGGCTTCAGCTGTGCACGACCACCCAAGAGTCGGAGTCTTGTTGGGAGCAGGGTGGGAGGCACTGTGGGAGAAGCTGGGGTAGCAGGGACCCTGATGTGTCTTGAAGCCAGGGGGCCGAATGAGAGGCGCTTGTCTGAGGCCTCCGTGAGAGGCAGGGGGCTGAAGGGGGCTCTTCCAATAACGGCTCTAGTCATTGGGCCCGGGGGGGTTAACTTCTGTGGTCCAGCCCCATCCCTCCCAGGACAAAGATCAGAGGAAGAGGGCAGGGGCGAAGGCCGGACAGGCTCCTGCTGAGCAGGGCGCCCCTGGCATCTTGGGTGTCCTTGCAGGCTGGGAGCTGGGCAGCAGTTCCAGGACTCCTGAGGTCGTGTACTGTAAACACCACTTCCTCATGGCAGCCGATGTTACCAGCCGAGGCCAGCCCAGCACACAGAGACCTGCGACCTCCTGACCACAGGCTCCAGAGACCAGAAGCACCCTCACCCATGACGTATGCCAAAGTGGTGGGCCGCGCCCGGGAGCCAGGCCACAAGGCACCGCGTGTGAGGAGAGGGCAGGAGAGCCCCTCGCTCCAGTCCTGACCTCAGCGGGCTCCTCCTACCGGGCCTTGGGAAGGACCAGGCCACGGTTCCCAGACGCCTCTCAGAGGCCACCCCCGTGCCAGGCCCCCGATAACAGCCTGGAACTGCGGAGGCCCAGGACACAGTGACCGACCGCTGGCACCGGGTGTAACATCCAGGGCCACGGGGTGGCTTAGGTCCCTCCTCGGGTTCTCACGGTCCCGTCCACGAGCTACTTTCTCTGTCCAATGAAGGCGCTTCTGCCGCACCCGCCCGCCCCACAACCTCTGCGCCCGAGAGGCGGCCCCGGCACCTTCGGAGCAAAACAAGCCAGGCCCCGCCCCCGGGCCAGCGACCCGGGTTGGATCCTCGCGGGTTGGGGCGCGAACAGGAGCCCTCCCCACGGCACCCACTGACTCGCCGCGGGGCCGCCCTGCGCCCACCGAGCACGTCCCCCGGCCCCGGCCCCGGCCCCGCTCACCCAGGCAGGCCCCGGTGACCAGCGCCGTGGCCGTGAGCGCCCCGGCCGAGGCGCCGTAGATGTGCGTGGCGTTGGCCACCAGGAAGGGCGCGTGTTCGCGGAGGCAGGAGGCCACGCCCACGTGGTAGACGCCGAGGAAGCCGCAGCCCGCGAACGAGATGTTCCACGTCGTCTCCCGGGGAAACATCGCGGTGGCGGCGGGCTCCGGGGAGGCCGGGCCTCTGTGCGCCGCGGGTTCGCCGCTCGTTCGCCGGGGCCGGGGCCGGCGAGTCCCGCTGCCGCTCTAGCTCAGGGCCCCGCGGGCGGAGGCGAAGAACCTACGCGGGCGGCGCGGAGGCGGTGCTTTTAAGTGCGGGGCTCACGGAGGGGGCGGGGCCGGCACGCGAGGATCAATCGCGGCGCGCGGGGAACGGCCGTGCCCTGGGGCTCCGCCCCCGCCCAGGACCCCGCCCCCCGCGCTGAGCCCCGCCCTCCGCCGTCGCCCCTCAAAACCACCCGCCCGCTGTCCGCCCCTGGTGGGCACGGGTGGGGCACGTAGGGGTGCGGGATAGGCCGAGCGCAGGCCCTCGAGCCTGGAGACCGGAAGCCTCGCAGATCTGGGTACCCGCGAGAGGGGGCTCTGATTTTAGGGCAGCCGCCGCCCCTCCCCACTGGGTCCTCCTGTCTGTCACACCCACCCGGGACACGGAGGAGCTGGCCCCCTGGAGGAGCACCCCCAGACCTGAAAGCCGCCCAGGCCTCGGGACCCCCAGGACCCACTGGCTCACCCACAGACTGACCCATAAACATCTAAGGCCGGATGCAAGTCCTGCAAACCCTTCGTGGGGGACCCACGTGCCCTGACGTGGGGTCTCACCCCTGTCCCGCGCCCGCGGCCCCTCCGGACCTTGGCCTCTTACCTGGGTCTGTACCTGGGTCCAGCCCTGCCTGTTCAGGCTTTGGGGCTGCCTGCGTCTGACTGGGGCCCGCCCCGCCACCCTTTAATTGCCCCAGAGGTGGAGCACTTCTGGGTGATGTCACCCTCCCACCCCTTTTCCGCATTTTTCTCCTGGTCTGTGGAGCAAGCCGCCCTTGGCTTGGATCCAGGATCCTGCCCTGCACCTCACACGACCCCAAACGAGAGGCTGGCTTAGGTTGGGGTGGGAGGTAATGAGATTCTGTCTCCCCAGGAACACTCGCTGTCTGTTGTCAGGGCTGCAGAGGGTCTGGGATAGGGCATGGGGCTGCCCCCAACCCTGGCTCAGTTAGAGAAGCCAGAGCAGGGCCTTCCCAGGATGGGGCCATCTGTGGGGATGCTGGCCCCACAGAGTCCTCAGCCTCTCCCAGCCATCCCAGAGAGCAGTGGAAAGTCAACCCCACCCCAGCCCTACTGGGGGCAGGTAGGCACCTACAGAAACTCAAAGTGAGAGGAGGCCAGGTGCGGTGGCTCCCACCTGTAATCCCAGCACTTGGGAGGCCGGGGGGCCAGATCACAGAAAATTGGAAGTTCAAGACCACCCTGGCCGATGTGGTGAAACCCCGTCTCTACTAAAAATACAAAAATTAGGGCCAGGCGCGGTGGCTCACGCCTTTAATCCCAGCACTTTGGTAGGTCAAGGCGGGCAGATCACCTGAGGTCAGGAGTTCAAGACCAGCCTGGCCACATGGTGAAACCCCGTCTCTACTAAAACTACAAAAATTAGTCGGGTGTGGTGGTCCATGCCTGTAATCCCAGCTACTCGGGAGGCTGAGGCACGAGAATTGCTTGAAACCAGGAGGCGGAGGTTGCAGTGAGCTGAGATCGTGCCATTGCACTCCAGCCTGGGCAACAAGAGCGAAACTCCGTCTCAGAAAAAGAAAACCGAGAGGCAGTTGCCAGGTGTGGGGCACCTCAGGGGTCTTGGGGGGTTCCCCTGGGGACGTGAGGCCGAGTTGAGCTCTGACGGCTAGTTGAGCTCTGACAGCTAAATTAGCCGACAGGGCTGTAGGCCCCCAGGCGGCCTAGCGGGACAGGGGAAGGCTGTGGGGGAATGAGGGGAGAGCAAGCAGCTGGGCCCAGCGGTGGGAGAGGGCCAAGCAGGGAGGATGTGACCATATTTGACTTGGAAGGACTCCTCCTAGGCCAGGCTCAGTGGCTCACACCTACAATCCCAGTACTTTGGGAGGCTGAGGCTCGGGGGCGGGGGGATTGTTTGAGACCAGCCTAGGCAACATAGCTTGATTCCGTCCATATAACAAATTAAAACGTAAGCCAGGTGTGGTGCGCGAACCTGTAGTCTCAGCCCCTCAGGAGGCTGAGGTTGGAGTCTGGGCTGCGTGGGAGTGGGTCATGATCGTGCCACTGCACTCCAGCCTTTCTCTGCGCGTGGGCCTCTTCCAAATCTTTGGAGGGAGGTACACTGCAGCAGACATGCAGTGGGCTACGGTGTGGGGGGCGGGGCTTGCCTGGGATGTCAGGAGCCCCTGTGACTGGATTGGGGCGACCCTGCTGGAGGTCGCAGGGCTTAGGGTGCGGTGAAGCAGGGATGGAAGTCCAGGGCTCGTCAGGGCAACCGCCGTTGGGGAAGCCAGGGACTGAGGGTCCTTCCCTCCGCCCGCTCCAGGAGAGGCCGAGAGAGGTCAGGGTTCGAGCCTTAGCCCCTCTGAGGTGCTGTTGCCTCGACGGGTGTGGCCGCCCCAGCACAGGGAGACCTCTGCTCCGTTTCCACAGCTGGGTCAGGCTGTTTTGGGTATATATTCCTCCCTCCAAGCCCCTGGGAGGCTCAGGAGCCAGAAACTAGGCGGTCCTTCCCAGAATCCCGGCTGGGGTTGGAAGCACCCCACCGCAGCACAAGCTCCAGGGGCCCAGGCGGTGTCACGCCCCGCTCCCATGATCTCCGGGCGACACAGGCCCCCTCCCTTCAGGGTCCAAGGCTGGAACTCTGAGGAATGCACCCTGAACCCTAGGTCCACTCCTGTGGGGGGCCCTTCCCTGAGCCTGGGCCACCAGTGCCCCAGCCTCACCCCTGCCCCTTCTGTCAAGCACTGCTCCCCTGCACTCCCTAGCTGCACCCTGCTGGGGTCATTTCTCTGTGCTTCCTCCTCCATTTGCTGCCCCACCCCTACTACACACGTTCCAGCCTCCTCCACTCCTCACCTGGCTTTACTCACAAGTCTGCTTTTACAGGGAACCAAAAAAGGTTTTTTTTTGAGACAGTGTCTCACTCCGTCGCCCAGGCTGGAGTGCAGCGGCAGAGTTCACTTGAACTCCTCCACCTCCGGGTTCAAGTGATTCTCCCGCCTCAGCCTCCTGAGTAGCTGGGATTACAGGTGTCCACCACCACGCCCGGCTAGTTTTTGTATTTTTAGTAGAGACAGTTTCACCATGTTGGTCAGGCTTGTTTTAAACTCCTGGCTTTGTGATCCACCTGCCTCGGCCTCCCAAAGTGCTGGGATTACAGGCGTGCGTGAACCACCACGCCTGGCCAAAAAGGTCTTTTTAAAAATATTATTAAGGCAGGGTGCAGTGGCTCACACCTGTAATCCCAGGGCTTTGGGAGGCCCAGGTGGGTGGGTTGCCTGAGCCAGGAGTTTGAGACCAGCTTGTCCAACGTGGTGAAACCCCATCTCTACAGAAAGATACAAAAGTTAGTTGGCTGTGGTGGAGTGCACCTGTAATCCCAGCTACTCTGGAGACTGAGGTGGGAGGATCACTTGAGCCCGGGAGGTCAAGGCTGCAGTGAGCCGAGATGGCACCACTGTACTCCAATCTGGGCAACAAAGGGAGACTCTGACTCAAAAAATTAGATAAAATAAAAAATAAAATATACACTGGGTGCAGGGGTGCACGCCTATAATCCCAGCACCTTGGGAGGCCGAGGTGGGTGGATCACCTGAGGTCAGGGGTTTGACACCAGACTGGCCAACATCGTGAAACTCCGTCTCTACTAAAAATACAAAAAAAATTTGCCGGGTATGGTGGTGCACGCCTGTAATCCCAGGTACAAAAATCAGCCAGCCATGGTGTGCGTGCCTGTTAATTCCTGCTACTTGGGAGGTGGAGGTTGGAGCAAAACTCCATCTCAAAAAAAAAAAAGAAAAAGAAATAAGAAAAAAGGTATCTCTGGAAAATATGTCATGATCTGTGGGGAAAAAAAAAATTTTTTTTGAGAGTTTCACTCTTGTTACCCAGGCTGGAGTGCAATGGTGCAATCTTAGCTCACTGAAACCTCCACCTCCTGGGTTCAAGTGATTCTCCTGCCTCAGCTCCTGAGTAGCTGGAATTACAGGTGCCCACCACCATGCCCAGCTGATATATATATATTTTTTTTTCTTTTTTTTTTTTGAGACAGAGTTTCGCACTTGTTACCCAGACTGGAGTGCAATGGCGCGATCTCGGCTCACCGCAACCTCCGCCTCCTGGGTTCAGGCATTTCTCCTGCCTCAGCCTCCTGAGTAGCTGGGATTACAGGCATGCGCCACCGTGCCCAGCTAATGTTTTGTATTTTTAGTAGAGACGGGGTTTCACCATGTTGACCGGGATGGTCTCGATCTCTTGACCTCGTGATCCACCCGCCTCGGCCTCCCAAAGTGTTGGGATTACAGGCGTCAGCCACCGCGCCCGGCCTGTATATATATTTTTAATAACAGAGTCTCACCCTGTCGCCAGGCTGGAGTGCAATGGCGTGATCTTGGCTCACTGCAACCCCCAACTCCCTGGTTTGATTCTCCTGCCTCAGCCTCCGAAGTAGCTGGGATTACAGGCATGCACCACCACGCCCAGCTAATTTTTGTATTTTTAGTACAGACAAGGTTTCACCATGTTGGCCAGGCTGGTCTAATCTCCTGACCTCGTGATTGGCCTACCTTGGCCTCCGAAAGTGCTGGGATTACAGGCGTGAAATTTTTGTATTTTTAATGGAGACTCGTCTTGATCCCCTGAGCTTAGGTGATCCACCTGCCTGGGCCTCCCCAAGTGCTGGGAATACAGGCACCCCAGGAGATGGTCTACCCCTTCCACCTTGGGTTTGGGATCAGCAACTCATGGAGAAGGTCCTGAGATGGAATGTTTTAAAAGCATTTTGGGGCTGGACATGGTGGCTCACGCCTGTAATCCCAGCACTTTGGGAGGCTGAGATGGGCGGATCACCTGAGGTCAGGAGTTCAAAACCTCCTCTACTAAAAATACAAAAAACTAGCCAGGAGTGGTGGCAGGCACCTGTAGTCCCAGCCACTTGAGGCAGGAGAATCACTTGAACCTGGGAGGCAGAGGTTGCAGTGAGCCGAGACTGTGCCATTGCACTGCAGCCTGGGAAACAAGAGTGAAACTCGATCTCAAAAAAAAAGAAATGAAAAGCATTTTCGGTCCCCCTCCGTTTCAGGACCTTCTGTGGCTCCCTGGCTGCCCCCACAACCCCCACTCCCTCCCCTCTGGGGACTCTGCCTTCCTCCAGGTCTCCCCCAGCCGCTCCAGCTGTCTTGTGTTAGATCCCATTTAACCCCCAGAACTGAAGTGGTCACACAGCAGGTGCACCCCACACCAAAGCCAGTCCGTGGGCTGCTGCTCCCAAGCCTGGGGTAGAAGGGGCAGGTCATCTCCTGGGGTGCCTACACTGGTGGGCAAAGACTCTGAGGCCCACGCCAGGAGGATAGAGGCTGAGGGGACGGTGATAGCCTGTCCTTAGCCCCATACTGCAGGCCACAGCTGTGGGGGGAGGGCAGGCCCACCCCAAAGGACTCAGTTCAGTGGGCACATGGCTCTGTGGTCACGGCCCACAAGCCCTGAGCACATCTGCCCAGTAAGGCAGGGGTTGGCTCATGAACAGCAGAAAAACAAGCCATAGCTAGGTGATTGTGCAAGTCGCTCAGGGCATTATGGCAGAGCCATGACCCTGCAGGGGAAGCCAGGGACGCTGCCACCCCCAAGCTGGGCTCACTTCCTGCATGCATTTGTGAAGCCAGAGGCTACCAATCCTGGCCTTGCGAGGCCAGGCACCAAGCCACACAAGGACAGAGCCCCGATTACCCAAACTCTGCTTCAGATCAGCTTCTCTGCTGTTTCTGCTGTTTCTGCTGCTCAGCCGGAGTGCAGCGGCACCATCGGGGCCCACTGTAACTACAACCTCCTGGGCAAGTGACCCTTTCCCCTCAACTTCTCACACAGCTGGGACTACAGGCATACACCACCACGCCTGGTCTGTTTTTTTAGAGACGGTTGGTCTCAAACGCCTGCCTCAAGTGACCTTCCCTCCTCGGCCTCCCAAGTGCTGGGAATATGAGCATGAGCTACTGTGCCCAGCCTGTTAGCAATTTTCCGGGTGTACTCAGGAGCCTGGACACTGTTTAAGGCCCACAGGAAGGGGCCCCTGGCAGCTGTGATGCCCAGACTGCCCGGCTCATGCTCATCCTGCACCAGACCCTTCCCCAACGCCGCGTGGCCCACGCTTGAGCCCCACACCTGCCGTCCGTGATGAAACCTGTGCACAGGCGACCCTCTGACAAACTGCTCATGGGATACTTGAGAGATGTGTAAAAAGGCTTTATTTGCAGGGGAGCAGGAGTTTAATCAAAGAGGCCAAATCCCATGTCATCGTCCGACTCTTCGGACTCCTCCTTCTTCTCATCTTTCTTCTCCTCTGCTGTGGAACAGAGCACATGGTGAGCGCTGAGTGCTGGGCCAGTCCCCCCAGTAGTGAAGACCCAACAGTGACAGTCTGAGCCTCAGCCCTCTGCCCACTCACCAGGCCCCCACTTACCGGCAGCGGGGGCGGAACCAGCAGCAGGAGCTGCAGAGCCAGGGGCAGCAGAGACAGCCACAGCCCCACCGGCAGGTACGCTGGCAAGCTTGCCAATACCTGCAGAAAGGAAAGAGCTGAGATCAGAGCAGCTGCCCAGCTGGGGAGGCTGTTCCACACAGAAGCTAGATGGCACCAGGCATGGCACAGTGTGCCCAACATACCTGGGCCCCACCATACGGCTCCAGTGCCTCCCGTTCTTCCAGAACCCTCCCTCCCGGGCCACTCCTCAACATTTACTGTCAGGGACTTCTCTTCCCCACCTTTCCTATCCAGGGACTCGCCTTCTAGGAATCAGGCGACACTGCCCACCTCCCCACTGTCCCCACCTCCACCCTCCGAGGTCCACTGGACAGATATGTTTATAGGCAGGTAGTGAGTGTGCTGCCACAGCGTCCAGATCTCCGGCCACAGCGATGTGCTCATGGCTTGGCCCATTTGCCAGGCTGGCCCCGTCCTGGTCATGTGCACAGAGAACAGCAACAGCTGTCCCACCAGCTCAGCTGATGTCAACAGAAAACCATCTGCCCAAGAGGCAAGAAGCCTGTGGTCATCCCTGGCACCTAGTCCCCATCCACAACCCCCTTCACAGAAAGCACGTGGTAGGACTGTTTACGTGACCCCAGTTCTCCAGACGCCAGGCTTCGGAGGAACCCTAGGAAATGGTCTCACGGCCACCCGGAGTCCAGGGAGAGCAGTGTGCCCCTGCTGCCCCGCTCCTGGCGTGTCTAGAAGCGCCCATGGCGTGAGCCCACTGGAGCCCTGCTCACTCCTCGGGTGAGGCTTCTAGGGTGCTCTGGTCCACAAGCGAAACCTGGCAGGCCACACGCTGACCGGCAGGGATTAGGATGGACCGTGAAAACAGATGAACATCTCTTGCAAACAGACTCACCCTGGGCGATCACGTCCTCAACGCTCTTTCCGTTCAGCTCGCTGATAACCTGGAGGAGACAATCGCCCAGCCGCTGCCAGAAACGCGCAGCTGCAGCCCTGCCCTGCCCGATCCCTTCTAGAGTCACAGCAGGACTGGGTACACCACGTGGAAATACGCCCTAAGGGAGCCACCAGCCTCACTGGTTAAGTGGTGCAACGATAAACGGAAGCCAGCGTTCTCAGACTCAATGCTGACTGTTCGTACCTGTCTTAAACATGGGCAAAATAAGGCGGCACTGAAATTGGCTTTGACTTCAGGCTGGAGTGCACTGATGCGATCTCGGGCTCAGGTGATTCTTCCATCTTAGCCCGGGACTACAGGCATGAGCCCCCACACCTGGCTGTCAGGCTGCAGCAGCGTGATCACGACTCACTGCAGCCTGGACCTCCCAGGCTCAAACGATCCTCCCGCCTCAGCCTCCTGAATAGCTAGGACTACAGACGCGCACCATTGACTAATTTTTTTTTTTTAATTATTGGCTCTAAGTAAGAATTTTTTTTTTTTTTTAACTTTTGGTGGAGGCCCGGTCTTGAGATGTTTTCCAGGCTAGTGTGGAACACCTAAGCGCCAATAATCCACCTGCCTTGGCCTCCCGAAGTGCTGGGGGAGCCACGCACCAGGCCTGCCTGTTTTTTAAGCAATCTCATGCATCTCACCTGTACTGAACTTCCAAAGCTCGTTAGTCACGACCTTGCCTCATACTCGCCTTGCTTACTTTTTTTCCCTTTTGAGACAGTCTTGCTCCATCACCCAGGCTGGAGTCTCCTGCCTCAGCCTACCAGGTAGCTGGGATTACAAGCGCCCACCACCACACCCGACTAACGTTTGTACTTTTAGTAGAGATGGGGTTTCACCATGTTGGCCAGGATGGTCTCGAACCCCTCCTGACCTCGGGTGATCCGCCCGCGTCCGGCCCCCACCCTGCTTGCTTCTCTACGCAAGAAATCACCAACCGGACTGGCACAAGCCGCTCCCCGGACCCTCCAGCACAAGGCCGGATCAGGCAGAAGGGTCGCCTGCACGGGCCACGGGCCACGGGCCACGCGACGGCTGCGGGGCAGGGGCGGCGGCTACCTTGTTGAGCCGGTCGTCGTCCGCCTCGATGCCGACGCTGTCCAGGATCTTCTTGATGTCCTTGGCGCTCGGGGACGGGTTACCCCCGAGGGCAGCCAGCAGATAGGAGGCGACGTAGCGCATCCTGAGGCGGGCGGAAAGGGCGCGACGGCAGAGTTACCCCGGCGGCCTCCTGCCTGCCCACCCCGTGGCCCCCGGGCGAGGCCGCGCGTGGCTCGGCCCGTAGGCCTCTGCCCCAGAAATACTCCGCCCCGCGGCCCGCCGCCCACCCCGCATCCCCAAGGCCCCGCATCCCCAGCCCCAGCCCACACCCCGGGCCCGGCCACCACACTCACGCGGCGGCGTCTGCAGCGGCGGCGGAGAAGCCCCAACTCGTGCGACCTCGGCGGCGTCAGGGAGGAAAAGGAAGGCGCCGACGCAAGGGGCGGGGGTAAACCGCTACCCAGAAGCCTCTGGGACACATGCGCGGCGACGCATGAGGCGCCTCAGAGTGACGTCACGAGGCGCTCAGCCAATTACGACGGCGGAGAAACCATTGACCCCCCCCCCCGCTTCGCTCCCGTCTCAGGCAGTTTCTGCGGCAAAGGCGAAGCGCAGTAGTTCCGGAACTGGCTGCTCTTATAGCGTGGGCGAATGTCCCCCAAAACTCGTGGGGCGATGGACCAAGCAAGCCCAAGGGGACGACATCTGTCTTCAGTACCAGGGGCTCCCATCATGCCACACGACGCCTACAGCTCCCAACATGCAGCGCGGCCGCCACCCCTCCCCCCCCGGGATGTATGCTTTGCCCGCGAACCACAAGCCCCATGGTACACCGCTGCCGGAAGTGGCCTGCGCCACTGGCTTACGCGGAACTGCACGTGGGCCCGGGCAGAGGCTGCAGGCCGTAAGCTCGCTCTGAGTCTGTGGTGATTCTCCGGCCGCGGCGACCCGTTGTCCCATGTCCAGCCGGGCTCAGTGAGGTGAGCCAGCCGCCTCGGACTTAGCGACTGCGGCTCTACCTGGGAGGCCGCGCCCGCCATGCGGGGCCAGGGCGTACTGCCAGAGGACGAGCGCGAGCCTTAGAGGCCAGGAGAATGTCGTGGGCAGCGTCGCCCACGCGCCCCTGGGAGGAGTGAGGTCCGAGTGGGCAGGCCCTGCGCCGGCCGCTTCGGCCCAGAACTGACCTCTGTGTCCATGTGGACATCAGCCTATCAGGGACCCTGCTACACCCTGCGGTCCTGGGAGGGAACAGGGTTGGCCCTGCCTCCTAAGAACTGGAGTTCGTGTGCGAGGACACAGGAAGCGAATGAAGGAAGCGATCCGAGGGACAGGGACAGAGAGGGAATCGGTCTGGGCAGCCTGAGAAAGCTTCCACGAGGCAGTGTCCTTGAGCTAAAAGATGAAAAGGAGCCGACCCTGCCAATATCCGGGGCAAGCACCAGACACTGAGGTCAGAGGCGGATACCTGAGGTGTCACGCAGGCAGCGCCAGCTCGCGTGGGGCTCTGACAACAGTGGGGTATACATCAAGCACTGGAACTCGAACTTCTCGGTCGCCTTCAGTGGCCTCATACCCCTTTGTAGATGAGGAAGTTGGGTACAGAAAGGTTTTCTTGCTCAGGGTCACACATCTGGGGTAAAGGCAGGAAACCACCTTGGGAACAATGGGACTTACTACATTTTTTAATTTTTGAGACTGGGCCTCATTCTGTCGCCCAGGCTGGAGTGCAGTGGCTCGATCACAGCTCACTGCAGCCTCAACTTCCTGGGCTCAGGTGGTCCTCCCACCTCAGCCACCACACCCGGCCAACATTTTTTGGTGTTTTTGGTAGAGACAGGGTTGCCCAACATGGGCTCAAGTGATCCTCCTACCTGGGCCTTCTAAAGTGCTGGGATTATAGGTGTGAGCCACCATGCCTGGCCAGCATGGGGCTTTTGTAATTACAAAGGGAAGCCATTCAGTGTCTTAAGCCAGTCCCTTCACATTGGTGTGCCTCCGTCCACACCAACTTTTTTTTTTTTTGAGGAGTCTCACTATTGTCCAAGTTGGAGTGCAGTGACGTGATCTTTGCTCATTGCAACCTCCACCTCCCGGATTCAAGCAATTCGCCTGCCTCAACCTCCCTAGTAGCTGGGACTACAGGCATGCCTCACCACGCCTACCTAATTTTTGTATTTTTAGTAGAGACGGGTTTCACCATGTTGTCTAGTCTGGTCTTAAACTCCTGACCTCAGGTGATCTGCCTGCCTTAGCCTCCCAAAGTGCTGAAATAACAGGCACAAGCCACTGTGCCTGGCCCCATCTCACTTTTTATTATCCCCAACAAACTCTGTACCCATTAAATTCCTGTTCCCTGCTCCCCTGGCCGCTGATGGCCACCATTCTACTTCCCGTTCCCACGATTCTGACAACAGTAACACCCCTCGCGTAAGAGTGAAATCATACGGTATTTTGCTTTTTGTCTGGTCTCTTTCATTCAGCTTATTTTCAAATTTCAAGTATTTACCTAAAAGGAAGTCCCTAAGTCTAATGTAAGTGGAGAGATGTTTACGTGGGCCAGGCTTGAGGATTGCGACCTGGGAGCACAGATTCAGGTTGCCCAGAATTTACACTTGGATAAGCAGCAGTTACAAATTGGTTTTTATTTTTTATAATTTTAATTTTTTTTTTTTTTTTTGAGACAGGATCTTGCCATGTCATCCAGGCTGCTCTCCAACTCCTGACCTCAGGTGATCCACCCACCTTGGCCTCCCACAGTGCTGGAATTACAGCGTGTGCCACGGTGCCTGGCCTGTAATTTAATCTTTTGTAGAGATGGAGCCTTGCTCTGTTTCTCAGGCTGGTCTCAAACTTCTGGCCTCAAGCAGTCCTCCTGCCTTGGTGGCTCAAAGTGGTAGGATTACTGGTGTGAGCCACTGTGACTTACAAGTGCATTGTTTTTTTTTTTTGCAGACGGTAGTCTCGCTCTGTCACCCAGGCTGGAGTACAGTGGTGTGATCTGCGGTCTCAGCTCACTGCAACTTCCACCTCCCAGGTTCAAGTGATTCCTCTGCCTCAGCCTCCCCCACAACCCAGGTACCTGGGATTACAGACGTCCACCACCACACCTGGCTAATTTTTTTTTTTTGAGACGGAGTTTCACTCTTTTTGTTCAGGCTCGAGTGCGATGGCACAATCTCGGCTCACCACAGTCACCTCCCTGGTTCAAGCGATTCTCCTGCCTCAGCCTCCCAAGTAGCTGGGATTATAGGAGTGCACCACCACACCCAGCTATTTTTGTATTTTTAATAGAGACAGGGTTTCTCCATGTTGGTCAATCTGGTCTTGAACTCCCAACCTTGGGTGATCCGCCACCTCAGCCTCTCAAAGTGCTGGGATTCCAGTGTGAGCCACTGCGCCCAGCTTAATTTTTGTATTTTTAGTGGAGACGGCGTTTCACCATATTGGCCAGACGGGTCTCAAACTCCTGACCTCATGATCCGCCCGTCTCAGCCTCCCAAAATGCTGGGATTACAGGCGTGAGCCACTGTGCCTAGCATTTTATTACTTTTATTATTATTATTTTTGAGATGGAGTCTCGCTCTGTCACCCAGGTGGAGCAATGGTACAGTCTTGGCTCACTGCAAACTCTGCCTCCCAGATTCAAGCGATTCTCCTGCCTCAACCTGGAGGCAGGGATCCAAGTAGCTGGGATTACAGGCACCTGCCACCGAGCCCGGCTAATATTTGTATTTTTAGTAGAGACGGGGTTTCACCATGTTGGCCAGGCTTGTCTTGAACTCCTGATCTCAAGTGATCCGCCCACCTCGGCCTCACAAAATGCTGAGATTACAGGCGTGAGCCACCGCGCCCGGCCTGTGGTTGGTTTTTAAAACGATCCCTCGGGCACCTACATGAAAGAGGCTGGTGGGCACGGAAGCAGGGAGGCCTGGAAGAGACCTGCGCCTCCCAAAGGGAGGGATGGTGGTAGCTGGGAAGTGGAAGGAGGAGGCTGTGTGACCCGAGTACAGACGCAGGCGCCGCTGGTGTTGTCTGCTTCCTCCTTGGAGCACGTGCTCTGCCAGGCGACGGGGCTGGTGAATGAAGCCCGCGGCCAGCCCCGGGGATGCCGAGTTGGGGAGGGCGGACAGCAGGTTTCAGGTTCTTGGCTTTGACACACACCAGCTACGGAGCCTCCTGCCCTGCGCGACTCAAGGAGGCGGCGCCAGGAGGATCACTGCCAGGGCTTCGGGCCCAGAGTGATGGCTCGAAAGGAAGGGTCTCTGCGGGCCCAGAGGGGAGGTAGCGGCCGGCTTCCCGGAGGAGGCCGTAGGGGCTGGTTGGGGACGGGCACTGCAGTTGTTCTGGCTTCTAGCCGGGTTGGGCGCGGGCCAGCGGCAAGAGCACCCCCGTCACCCCGGCCTGGGATCGCACCGCGGCCCCGAGAACCTGGGAAAGGGTGGGTTTCGCGGCGCGCCGCGGGCCTTCCGGACGGGGGAAGCTGGACGGCCCCGACCCGCTGACTAACGGGAAGCCGAGCGCAGCTGCGCGGCAGATGGACGGGTGGCGTCCGCGTCTCCTGGGCGGGAACGGGCGGAGGGAAGGCGGGTCGGGGAGGAGCCCGGAGGCCTCCGATGTGACCCCGGCCCGGCCGGGGCGCGTTCCGACGAGGCGGGGTCTACGGTCTCCGCCCGCCCAGAAACGCGCCGGCGGTTTTCCCCGCGCCAAGCGCGCACTGAGGAGCCCCGGTCCATTTGCTGCGGGGAGGGGGGACCGTTCCCATCCCCGACGCCATCTGAGCCGGCAGTGCGCGGCGCACCACCCTCCCCAGCGGACCCAACTGGAAAGGGCGGAGAGCGTTGTTCCACGTCTCATGAATTGGGGTCCCGGCCTCAGGCCCTCAAGCTTGCACTACCTTCCCTGACTTTCGGGGCGCAGTCACCCCGCAGTAGAGGAGGGTCATGGCCCACCTGGCAAAGCTGATGAAACCGAAGGGGGGTTCATTCCGAGACCTGCGGGACAGCCTGGGTGACCTCACAGCTGCAGGCGTCCGTGGGTCAGATTTCCAGGACCAGGACTGAAGCCTCCCTCCCTCTCTGCTGCTGACAGTGAGGCCTCCTGCCTGGTGCTGCTTCTCGCCCTGGGAGGCCCATCTCCCAACCCTCCTTCCAGTGATGCCTCGGGGATGCAGGATGCCCACGAGGTCTCCCCCACTCTCCAGCCCAGGCCCCGATGGCTCAAGAGCTCCCCACTCCAGCCAGAGTCCCTGTTTCCCCAAAGAGAGGAGGGCTCCCGCTCACCCCTCCCCTTGCCTCTGCAGCTCCCTGGGCCCTGCCTGGACAGGCCTGCCTGCGTGCTGGGACATGTCTGGCCTCCAAGGACGGTCGGGGGGTGATGTCTGCAGCAGTGGAGGGGCCAGAGCTGGAGGCAGTGGCACCGGCTGCAGAAGATGCTTCGGAGGCTGTGGATGCAGCATCCAGGGCGCTGCCTTTCCTGGGCGGCAACCGGCTGAGCTTGGACCTGTCCCCCGGGGGCTGCCACAGCCTGCTTCACCTGTGTGTCCAGCAGCCCCTTCAGCTGCTGCAGGTGGAGTTCTTGCGTCTGAGCACTCACGAGGAGCCTCAGCTGCTGGAGGCCACCCTGGCCCGGGTGCCTCGGAGCCTGTCCCGCCTCCGCTCCCTGGTCCTCACAGGTGAGCTCCACCCGTTCCCGGCCCTGTCTCCACCTTTCACCCTGCCCTGCCTCTGCTGCTTGGTCCTCAAAGGCAAACCCCAGGCCCAACTGCAGCTCCAGGCCGCCCCTCGCAGCCCCCGGGTGTGAACTGCTCTGCTCTCGAACCTCCAGCCCCAGCCCCAGCCCCATCCTCGGCGACTCCCAACCCCGCTGTGAGGCCGGCTGGGCCCTGGCCCCAGGCCACCAAGCCGCCCCTCGGGGGTCTCTCGCAGACCGCAGTGCAGTGAGTGGGGTGAGGGCTGGAGGGGTGTCTGTCGTGGGTGATGGCGTCAGCTGAGACGAGCTGGGGGTCTCCATCCCCGCTTCTTCCACCTGCAGCGGCCTCTCCAGTGTTTCTGTCTGTCCCTGTCTGGCTGGGGTGGGGGTGGGGGTGGGAGGTCGGTGCCTCTCGAGCAGCTGTTTCTCTGGCTGGCAGGGTTGATCTGGGACCTGGGACCCTGGCTCTGAGTGCCACATCCGCCTCCCCCCTTCCCAGGAGGGCAACGCCGGGACACGCTAGGCGCCTGTCTCCGGGGCGCCCTGACCGCCCTGCCTGCTGGTCTGAGTGGCCTGGCCCATCTGGCCCACCTGGACCTGAGCTTCAACAGCCTGGAGACGCTGCCGGCCTGTGTCCTGCAGATGCGAGGTCTGGGTGCCCTTTTGCTGTCTCACAACTACCTCTCCAAGCTGCCTGAGGCTCTGGGGGCCCTCCCCGCCCTCACCTTCCTCGCCGTGACACACAACCGCCTGCAGACGCTGCCCCCAGCTCTGGGGGCCCTGTCCACCCTGCAGCGCCTCGATCTCTCTCAGAACCTTCTGGACACGCTGCCTCCTGAGATTGGAGGCCTGGGCAACCTCCGTGAGCTCAACCTGGCCTCCAACCGACTGCAGAGCCTCCCGGCCTCCCTGGGTGAGTAGCCACCATGCCCTGGCACACTGACCCCACGGCAGGGGCCTCTGCACCCACAGCTGGGTCCACAGCTGCCCCTGGGAGTCACTGCACCTCCCTGGCCTTTGAGACTCCCTGAGTGGCTTTGTGGGAGTTCTCTGAGCCCAGCTGTCGGGGACAGTCTGACACGGCTGCTCTGGGGGGCGGCAGCAGGAGTGTCCCGGCGTCGTGGGCCTCGCTGGTACCGAGCCTAAGCCAGCACCTGCCCACAGCGGGGCTGCGGTCCTTGCGGCTCCTGGTCCTGCACAGCAACCTCCTGGCCTCTGTGCCAGCCAGCCTGGCCCACCTCCCGCTCCTCACCCGGCTCGACCTGAGGGACAACCGGCTCCGGGACCTGCCCGCTGAGCTGCTGGATGCCCCCTTTGTGCGCCTGCAGGGGAACCCCCTGGGCGAGGCCTCGCCAGAAGCCCCGAGTTCCCCAGGTAGGCCTGGAGCTAGAGGGGCAGCCCTGGGACTGGACGTGGTCTCAGTGTCCTAGCCGTGTGTCTGACCCTCCACAGGGGCAGCCTTCGTTCCAGAAATGCCCAGGCTCTTCCTGACCTCAGATTTGGACAGGTACGGGGCGGGGTGAGGGGGCCGCAGGGGTGTCTGTCTGCCTGTTGCCCTAGCGCCTCCGACACCTCCAGAGTTCCTGAGTCCAGGCTCTTGACACATAGGCCCTTGTGGGTCTGACCCGATGCGCACTCCTTCCTCACTCAGCTTTCCTGTGACCCCTGGAGGCTGCTCCGTGACCCTGGCTTGTGGCGTCCGCCTGCTGTTCCCAGCGGGGGCCACCATTACTCCCATCACCATCCGCTATCGGCTGTTGCTGCCAGAGCCGGGCCTCGTCCCCCTGGGCCCTCATGATGCCCTGCTCAGCCGTGTGCTGGAGCTGCAGCCCCACGGGGTGGCCTTCCAGCAGGCACGGCCAGGGTGTGGTGAGGGGGTGTGGTGGGGGTGTGCGGACCCAGGCCTGGCCCCAGCCCTCACCCGCCCTTTCCTGGCAGGATGTGGGCCTGTGGCTGCTCTTCACACCCCCACGGGCCTGGCGCTGCCGTGAGGTGGTGGTCAGGACCCGGAATGACAGCAGCTGGAGTGACCTGGAGACCTTCCTGGAGGAAGAAGCACCCAAGGTGAGGGCCACCCAGGTCTGCCAGTGGCAGGTGGGGAGCTCCTGCCCTGTGCCATGCACCCCTGCCCAGAGCCTCGCCCTGGCACCTTCTGCCCCGCCCCGTCTGTCCTAGATCTGGTCCCTCCATGTCCCCAGCTGGCCGTGCCTTGACCCCGGCTCCTCTGACTGTCCCCCTCGCCTGTCCCAGCGGCTCTGGGCTCACTGCCAGGTGCCCCACTTCTCCTGGTTCCTTGTGGTCTCCCGTCCCATATCCAACGCCTGCCTGGTGCCCCCAGAGGGGACACTGCTGTGCTCCTCGGGTCATCCTGGGGTCAAGGTCATCTTCCCCGCTGGGGCCACTGAGGAGCCTCGTCGAGTCTCCATGCAGGTACGGCCAGGGGAGCACCAAGGGTGGCAGGCGGCACCTCGGCCCACAGGCAGGTCCTCAGGGGCCCGTCCGCCGCAGGTGGTGCGCATGGCTGGCCGAGAGCTGCGAGCCCTCCTGGGAGAGCCAGAGGCCACAGTGAGCCCCCTGCTGTGCCTGTCACAGAGCGGCCCCCCCAACTTCCTCCGACCTGTCACCGTGCAGCTGCCTCTGCCCTCTGGTGTCACAGGTGAGAGGCGGCCATGGGGCACACCTGGACCTGTGGCCATAGGGTGGAGGGGATCTCCAGCCAGGAGGCCTCAACCTGCTGCCCCTCCCATCCCCAGGCCTCAGTCTGGACCGCTCCTGTCTGCACCTGTTGTACTGGGCCCCTCCTGCAGCCACCTGGGATGACATCACAGCTCAGGTGGTCCTGGAGCTCACCCACCTGTACGCACGCTTCCAGGTCACACACTTCTCCTGGTCAGTTGTAGGGCCACAGCCCTACAGGGTCGTGGGGTGTCCCTTGTGCTGTGCTGAGGCGCAGGATCCGAGAAATAAAGAGACAGGACACAGAAGGACTGGAAAAGAGCAGTTGGGTCGGGGGCCACGCCACCTATGAGCAGAGACAGGCGAGGCCCCGAATGACCAGGAGCGTCTATATTTATTGGGTACCAGACAGGGGAAAGGGTCGTGAGTGAGGTCATCTTAAGAACAGTGATAAGGTCAAGACGATCACGTGGGCAATAAACAAGGGGTCCACCCCCATTAGGTCACCTAGGCTAGGAGGTGGGCCATGCGCAGTGAAGGGTGCAGTGTGCGCTATCTCTTGTCTGGGGCAGGCTGCTTCCAAGGGATTCTATAGGAGGATGCTTTGAGCAGCAACAGAGCTGACCAGGTCCACAGCTGCCTGCTGGTGGCTTCCAGTGATCTCTATAGGAGGATGCTTTTGAGCCAGCACAGTAACAACAGCTGATAAAGTTTAGTCACCAAGGCGCAATTATCCAGAGGGGTTTTAAGCCCTCGGACGCTCTCGGGGTTGCGGGTCTGTGGGCAGCCTTCCACAAGAACTGGAGCAAGGTCCTACAACTCCTTTATCAGGAGGAGTGGCTCTTGCCCCAAGCCTGCCATACAGCGGGTATCTTTACGGTACTGAACGCTGCCGCCTGGGCCAGGTTCTTGTCCTGGTGTAACTGTTTTTCCCTTAAATCACGCTCTGCGCCGTGTCTGCTCTAGGCATTCCTCTATGAACTAAAATACAATTGTATATATGTAGAGAAATAACTGGGCAGTAAGATATTCTTCAGGCACTAATTGTTCTGCCTGTAAATTAAGACGTGATTATATATAAAGGATTATATAAAGGAAGTGACTGAGAAGTAACACCATAAACTAAGATGTTCTCGGGGCACCGATCAGGCTGGGGATCTGCTTAGCTCTCCTTCCTCGGCGCCCAGATCGGGGGCTCCCCACAGTCAGTGCCCCCAGCGTCCTCAGCCCCCTCCCTCACCCCCGGCCCTCCCAGGTACTGGCTCTGGTACACCACCAAGAACTGCGTGGGAGGCCTGGCTCGGAAGGCCTGGGAGCGGCTGCGGCTGCATCGTGTGAACCTCATCGCTCTGCAGCGGCGCCGAGACCCCGAGCAGGTTCTGCTGCAGTGCCTGCCCCGAAACAAGGTGGGGTACGCGGCTTGGGGGCTCGGGGCGGTGGCTGGAGGGCTGGGGTGCCGGGCTTTGGCTGCGGAGCTGCATGGCATCCCTGCAGGTGGACGCCACCCTTCGGCGGCTGCTGGAGCGCTACCGTGGCCCGGAGCCCTCCGACACGGTGGAGATGTTCGAGGGCGAGGAGTTCTTTGCGGCCTTTGAGCGAGGCATTGACGTGGATGCTGGTGAGGCCTCCGCGTCCTGGAGAGGGAGCCCTGCTGTCCTTCCTGTGCCCCCTGCTCAGCCCCACCCCCACCCCCCACCATCCCCTAGACCGCCCTGACTGCGTGGAGGGCAGAATCTGCTTTGTCTTCTACTCACACCTGAAGAATGTGAAGGAGGTGTACGTGACCACCGCCCTGGATCGGGAGGCCCAGGCTGTGCGGGGCCAGGTGGGCGAGGGGGTGGGCGCCCCAGGCTGCCTGGGCACAGGGCCGAGCTCTGAACGCCATTCGATGCCCCTCAGGTGTCCTTCTACCGTGGCGCAGTGCCCGTGCAGGTGCCCGAGGAGGCGGAGGCTGCCCGGCAGAGGAAGGGCGCGGATGCCCTGTGGATGGCCACTCTGCCCATCAAGCTGCCGGTGGGACTGAGGGACAGTGGAGGGGTGGGGGCAGGACCGAGGCCCAGGGGTGGAGCCCAGGGTTTTCTGCTCTTTCTCTTTCCAACAGAGGCTTCGGGGGTCCGAAGGACCACGGCGGGGGGCTGGCCTCTCCTTGGCGCCCCTGAACCTGGGAGATGCTGAGACCGGCTTCCTGACGCAGAGCAACCTCCTGACCGTGGCTGGGCGCCTGGGTCCGGACTGGCCAGCGGTGGCCCTGCACCTGGGCGTGTCCTACCGTGAGCTGCAGCGCATCCGGCACGAGTTCCGGTGAGGCTTCCACTGGCTGCCTGGAGGGCCCGCCCGATGCTCACAGAAGTTTCTTCCAGGGGAGGTGGGGGAAGGGCAAATACCAGGCTGGAAAGGAACCGTCTGGCCGAGGCTGGCCCAGGCCGCAGGGAACTCCCTGACACTCCGAGGCAGAGCATGGTGGGGGTACTGGGCAGGTGGGCGGGACTCCCTCTGTCCCCGTCCTCTGCCCACAGGGATGATCTGGATGGGCAGATCCGTCACATGCTCTTCTCCTGGGCTGAGCGCCAGGCTGGGCAGCCGGGGGCTGTGGGGCTCCTGGTGCAGGCCCTGGAGCAGAGCGACCGGCAGGACGTGGCTGAAGAGGTCCGGGCGGTCTTGGAGCTCGGCCGCTGCAAGTACCAGGACAGCATCCAGCGCACAGGCTTGGCCCCCAAGGACCCTGAGGGGCCCGGCTCGTCGGCTCCACAGCCCTCAGAGCCTGCCCAGGCCTAGGCCCCACAGACTTTCGGCTGGCCTGGACTTCTCCCAGCGGATGGGCAGAGCCCCCACCTTCAGGCCTCTCCAGTGTGTGGGGACAGGGTTCCCCATGGGCGTCAAACCTGCACTGTTTGATTCGCTATTTCAGAGCTTGATTGATTTGTTGGATGGAGAAAGCACTGGAGGGCGGGCGGGGAGGGGGGTGGCAGGGTTATCAGAGGCCCCGCCCTGCTGGGAGGAAGTCCTGCCTGAACACATGCCCCACAGCCTGGTCCTATCCCCTCCCACTGTGCCTGGGGCCTCCTGTGGGTCCTGATCTTCCCGGGAGGACCTGTGCTGCAAGGTAGCCCAAATGGGCTACTTCGTTTTCATTTTCAGATGGGAGTTTGTCACCCGGGCCGGAGTGCAGTGGCCTGATCTTGGCTCACTGCAACCTCTGCCTCCCAGGTTCAAGCAATTCTCCTGCTTCAGCCTCCCGAGTAGCTGAGACTAGGGGCACTTGCCAGCACGCCTGGCTAATATTTGTATTTTTAGTAGAGATGAAGGTCCATTCACTATGTTGGCCAGGCCGGTCTCGAACTTCTGATCTCAAGTGATCTGCCTGCCTTGGCATCCCCAAGTGCTGAGATTGCAGGCACCTGGCTCCAAGTGGGCTGCTTTGGATACAAAGTCGCTTTTCAGCAGGTGGGCTTGTGCTTCCACCTGCGCACTGGCCCTCTGCGCTGGCCCGGGCAGTTCCACCGAGCACCTGTTCTGCCCTGGAGACCACGCCTCCCCCAGGACACCCTTATCCCCCCGCGCTCTGCCACCTGCCCGCGCCCCGTGGTTCCTTGTCCCTGCAGGGCCCTGAGGCCTGGAAAACAACAAAGGACCTTGGGGACGTGCAGCCTGGCCTCTGCGCGCAGAACTGCCACCTACCCTAGCAGGGGGAGGGGGCAGGTGGCGCGGGGCGTTGGCCTGGCTGGGCGCAGTAGTCTCGGCGGCCGGTAGGAGGAGCCAAAGCCCGGCGGAGGCCGAAGGGCGGAGCGCGCGCGGCGCCGACCAGACGCGCCTCCCCGCCGAGGTGCTGGCTGAGCGCGCGGCGCGGCGGGGAGGCGAGCCCGGCGGCGGCGGCGGCGGCGGCGGTGAGCGCGGTGAGTGTCCGCCCCACGGCTCCCTTCCGCTACGCCCATCCGAGCGGGGCCGAGCGGGGCCGCGGCGGCCTGGGGAGGTGACAGCCGCCTGGACGACGTGGCCTGGGGCGGGGGTTCTGGACCAGCGGATACCTCGATCCGCTGCTGCCCTGGCGTAAGAGGCCGTGCTCGGCCCCGACCTCCCGGCGCGCTCCCCGCACACACGTGTGCCCGAGGGTGGGTGCCCGCGGCCCGAGCCCAAGGAGGGGAGGCCGAGCTGCGTGGGGCGCACACGTGGGATTTCACCAGACATCTGTGGACACGTGCGCGGCCGGATCGCGGAGGACAGCGCGTTCGGCTGAGCCCCAGCAGTGAGGCAGGGGCCTGAGCCGGCCTCCGAGCGGAGAGAGCCGTTCCCAGCCCGCTTCTCCTTTGTCCCCTGGCCGGGGCACCGCGCGGTTGGAGACCCTTTCCGGGACCCTCCAGCCAGCAGGCTAGAAAGCGCCGCCCCAAGAGGACGGGGACAGAGGGAGATTGAATGGGGAGCCGGCGGCCAGTCCCAGACTCGGAGCCTCACCCCCATTGCCTTTCTTGGGGGTAGGAGGAGCCTGGCGGCTTCTTGGGTGGAAGATTTTACTTCTGCAGATCCGGAAGCAACGGTATCTTCCCGTGGGGTGGTCTCTGCTCTCCTGCTTTCTCCCTGGCTGGCCTGTGGTCTCAGTACCTGACTTTGAAGGGGGGACCGTGAGGGCTCACAGCCCTGGGGCCTGGCTGGGGCCGGCTGCAGGGTTTCTATGGCAACGTCAGTGCCGGGGGAGGGCCCTGGCCAGCTGTCTCATAAGCCCGGGGTGGGAACTGCGGAGTGAGGACAGAGAAAGCGGGGGTTGGCGTTCAGAGGGAACCCCTGCCGGTTCCTCCCCAGGCAGAGCCCCTCACTGTCATCATCCTCCACCCAGAAGCTCCTCTCCGCTGCACTGGGTGATGTGCGGGCCCAGGCCTGCCTCTCTTCCTGGGACAAATGGCCCCTCTCCCTCTTTGTCAGCCTGACGTTCAGGACTGCCCCCTTCATGCAGGTGTCCCTCACCGCCAAGTGGAGATAGGCTCCCGGGAGGAAGGGGGTTTCTTAGTCCCCGGAGGGCCAGGGTAGATCCCCAGCGTGACTAGAGTGGAGATGAAGGGCCCAGGGCAGCCGAGAGAGCTGTAGCCAGTCTGCACCCGAAGAGTGGGGTGTCAGGGAGCTGGGAGGGATCAGGTCCAAGTTCAGAGGTCAGCTCGTCACCACAGGCTGAGGCGGGGAGAGGCAGGTCTCTTGGTGGTGAAGCCCTGAGCCAGACACGCAGGGGGCAGAATGCCCTGGGTGTGCCAGCTCCCATGCCCTCTGGACCTGCCACGTGAGCAGGGCCTGTGGCGGCACCAGTGGCCTCTGGGACTCACCCAGTCTTTCCCTGTAGACAGCAGGCCCTTTTTTTGTGCCCTAGCATGAGGCCTCCCTGACATGCACCTGCCTTTAGCAGACAGATCCCACAGACACGAGTGGGTGTCAGCCCATCTCTGCCCCACAGCACTGAAATTCCCCATCCAGGTACACATAGGGTACCCTGTACCTGAGAAAGCCTCATCCTCAGGGTACCAGCCCTAGACAGATCCAGGTCAGGAAATGCCCTAGGGCTCAACCCCCAGGCAGCAGACAGGAACCCACGCGTGCTGGGGGTGTGGTGGCCACGGCTGAGGTCTGTGTCAGTGGGTGGCGTGGCCGTGCCAGGTCAGTCTGAGCCAGACCTGCCCCAGCTCATCCGTCCTCTCAAGGCTGCAGGACGCCTCTGCTCGCCCAAAGTGAAAGAGAAAGTAGCCCCCCCTCAGGTCCGCCCCACCCCGCCCCATGGCCAATCCCTGCGGCCCCTCGCATCCACCCCCGCAGCTTCCCCTCCGATGTGAGTGCCGGCTGGAGTGTGGAGGGAGGGAACCGTCCAGAGTGAGTGCCTGGGGCGAGCAGGACCAGCGGCCAGGTGGCGTGTCGAGGGTAGGTGGCGGATGGGCCAGCCCTGGAAAGCCAAGGTGGTCACGAGTTCCTGGTGAACTGCGGGTGTGAGCCAGCCTTGTGGCCCTGGGCCATGGCGCTGCCGGTGCCCACAACAGCTGGCCTCGGGGGGCCTCGGGAGGGGGAAGGGCCCCTGAGGCTCAGACGTTATGGCCATGACCGTATGGGAGGCCCCTGAGTCTGGCTCTGGCTCCCCAGCCCTTCCCCTTAGTGAGAGAGGCCTGGTCTCCCCTCCCCTGTAGTGGGTGGAGGTGCCAACCACAGGGGGCCACAGAAGGCCAGCCATTCCCCCACGAGGCTTCCAGGGGTCCCCTCACTGGCTTCTGTGTGTCTGTGAGTGAAACTCCTCGGCGGTGTGGAGGGGAGGAAGGTGGGCAGGGGGCTGGGTATGGGGGCTGTGGCCTCTGCCTGGGGAGGAGCTCTGCAGGCGCAGGGTGGAGCTGCTGTACCTGGGGTGGCTGAGCCCAGGTGTGGGGGGCGCTTTAGGGCGCTCGGGACCCCAGCCCCTAGCGGGAAGGGGACAGGCGCCGGCCACGTCGATCTGTGCTGAAGGATGTGGGGGACAGTCACCACAGCTGTCCAGGTTGAGGTGCTCTGGTGGGCACACTGGCCCCTGGCACTGCCCCCAGAGGCGCCTGGCCCTTTAAAAGCCGGAGCTGGCCCAGGATGCACGTGAGCCCAAGCGTGAGCGTGCGTGTGAGGCTGGCTGGGAGGACGCTGGCGGTTGGTGGGGGGGGATTGCAGGGAAGCCAGGTTGTCCCAGGGGTGGGCATGGGACTGGGCAGCAGGTGCCTCCCATCGCTGCACCCTCAGGGAACAGTGACGGCTCCAGCCTGGGGTGATGGCTGAGGGGCCGCGCGTGAGAGGGAGGCTGGGGGAGGGTTGTCTTCGGGTGGCCCCACCCTCACTCATTCCCATCTCCTCTTCCTCCAGGACAAAAGTCGGGGGGCTGACGCCTGGAAATTCCCCTGAAGGTGGAGCACTGCCACCTTCCCCCAGCCCCTTTGGTCCCACCCTCTCCAGGCCTTCTTGCCTCCAACTCCGCCCCGCCTGGCATCCACCTCCTCAGCTCCCACCTGGGTGCAATTGAGTTAAATGGCTGATAAGCAGATCAGGTCAGATTCCAGTCCTGGCTACACGCCCCGCCCCCACCCTGATCCCTGGTCGAGGAGGCTGGTCCTGACACCCCCTGTCCACACAGTCTGCCAGCCAAGCTCATCAATGGCGGCATCGCCGGGCTGATCGGGGTCACCTGCGTGTTCCCCATCGACCTGGCCAAGACCAGGCTGCAGAACCAGCAGAATGGCCAACGCGTGTACACGAGCATGTGAGTGTGCTGGGCAGGCGCCGGGCGTGGGGCCAACGCAGGGCAGCTCGAGAGGCAGGGACTCTGCTCCTGTGCCCCACCCTGTTCGACAGGCAGGCAGGCCTGGGGGAGATCCCATGTGGGTCAGGGCTGGGATGAGGACTTGGCCTCTTCTGTCAGCCTAGACAGTGCAGGGCCCCGGGCCCCAGCTGGCCCCGGCTGGCCCCAGCTGGCCCCGGCTGACCCTGGCTCACCCCGTCCCCTTGGCCACAGGTCCGACTGCCTCATCAAGACCATCCGCTCCGAGGGCTACTTCGGCATGTACCGGGGTGAGGCTCGGCTCGACTTGGCCCGGCTTGGGATGGGCAGGCCTGGGTAGCGCCCGAGAGTCTCGGTGGGGGAGGCAGGGCAGGGCGGCCAGCTCGGGCTGGGCCTGTGAGCGTGAACATGTCTGTGGGGGCTGCGCCAGTGTGGGGGGACTGGATGCCTGGTGAGCCATGGCAGCTCCCCGCCCCCACTTAGTGCCTGGTGCGTGGGATACTACTGCACATCTGCCTCCTCTGAGGTGGTGGTGGCAGCCGCCGCTGCCTTCTGGGACAGGCTAGACCCATCTGGCTGGGGATGGGAGACAGTAGGGGCCACGACTGCAAAGCAGCTTAGGACACAATCCGCAGCCTGGATTTGGCAGAAGCTCTACAGCCCTGAGTTCGGGACACTGAGATGGGGCTCTCCACCGTCTCCCCCGAGCTCTGGCCCACTCCAGACCACACGCTCGTGTGACCTCTGGCTCCAGCCGCCTGACAGCACAAGCACCCTCTGTACCCCCAGGGAGGGAGAACCCCTCAGGGAGGCCTCAGGGGTACCCCCCATGCCCTTAGCAGCAAGACGCAGCCCAGAATCAGAGATAGATGGAGCTGCAGTGGACGTGGGAGCGCCTGAGCCAGAGGTGCCACCCCACCCTGCCTGGCCCCGCCCTGCCTGGCACACACCAGGCCCAAATACGGGTGAGAGGGCAGGAGATGGTGGCCAGGAGTGACAGGGATGGGGCTTTGCCAGCCAGGAGGCAAGTCCTGGCAGAGCGCCTCCCCACCCAGGCCACCGAGCGTGTCCCCCGGCTGACCCCCTGCTCCACAGGAGCCGCTGTCAACTTGACCCTTGTCACCCCCGAGAAGGCCATCAAGCTGGCAGCCAACGACTTCTTCCGACATCAGCTCTCTAAGGACGGGTGAGGGGCCTGCCTGGGGTCCTTGGCTTCAGACAAAGGATGGGTCCCCCTGGCCAGCTGGGTCCCACCTGGGGGCTCTGCCTGTCTTCACCCCCTTGCTTGGGGCTTCTTTGACCTTGTGGGGCAGGCTCTCTCCTTTTCCCTGACCAGGGGAGCCCGGCCGTCCTTGGCCCGCAACCACTGCCTGCTGCCCGTGTGAGTGAGGGCTTCAGGGCACTGACCGGCTCCCCCATCCCTTGCAGCCCCTTTTTGGGGCACTCAACCCCCAATTTCCCATTTTCCTTTGTTGGAGACAGCCCCACTGCCTTTCCCAGGCCCCTGCCTGTGGGGCCGTCTGTCCATCAGGCTCCTCCCTGCCCGCTGCTGCAGGGCTGGAGGTGGGAGGAAGGGAGGCTGTACCTCCACGGCTCCCAGCATCCTCTGCAGCCAGGCACAGTGGGCAGCCCAGAGGGTGGCAGGTAGGCTTGTCTTTTGCAACTCACCGAGGCCTTGTCCCTACCACAGGCAGAAGCTGACCCTGCTTAAAGAGATGCTGGCGGGCTGCGGGGCTGGCACCTGCCAGGTGATTGTGACCACGCCCATGGAGATGCTGAAGATCCAGCTGCAGGATGCAGGGCGCATAGGTGAGGGGGGAGGGGGAGGGGAGGGGAGGGGGAAGAGGAGAGGAGGGAGGGGAGGGCAAGGGGAGCGCAGGGCACAGAGGGCCAGAGTGTGGCCCCTGCCCACTTTGCGCAGAAGAGACAGCAGCTCCTTTCTCCCCAGCCGCCCAGAGGAAGATTCTGGCTACCCAGGGCCAGCTCTCGGCCCAGGGGCGTGCCCAGCCCTCAGTGGAGGCTCCAGCTGCCCCTCGGCCCACGGCCACCCAGCTGACCAGAGACCTGCTGCGGAGCCGCGGCATTGCCGGTCTCTACAAGGGACTCGGGGCCACGCTGCTCAGGTCGGAGGCACAGGGTGGGTGCGGGGTGGGGCGTGGAGGGAGGGCTGGCCTGCCCACCCTGCCACCTCCTGTCCCCACCACCTCTGCCCTCCTCACAGGGACGTCCCCTTCTCCGTGGTCTACTTCCCGCTCTTTGCCAACCTGAACCAGCTGGGCCGCCCGGCGTCCGAGGAGAAGTCGCCCTTCTACGTGTCCTTCTTGGCCGGTTGTGTGGCCGGGAGTGCAGCTGCTGTGGCCGTTAACCCCTGTGACGGTCAGTGCGTGGGACAATGCCTGGCTGGGGATGGGGTGCGAGCGGGCCCTTGACCAGACGCACTGTGACCCAAGCACCCCTTGCAGTGGTGAAGACGCGGCTCCAGTCGCTTCAGCGGGGGGTCAACGAGGACACCTACACCGGGTTCCTGGACTGTGCCAGGTGGGGAGGTCCCCCGACGGGGGGCCTGGGGGCCTGGGGGTCGCATAACGGGCTGAGCCTCCACTCCTTCCCCTAGGCGGTGGACCTGGGGGCCTGGGGGTCGCGTAACGGGCTGACCTGCCCCTCCTTCCTCCACAGGAAGATCCTGCGGCATGAGGGCCCCTCAGCCTTCCTGAAGGGCGCCTACTGCCGTGCCCTGGTCATCGCACCTCTCTTCGGCATTGCACAGGTGGTCTACTTCCTGGGTATTGCAGAGTCCCTGCTGGGGCTGCTGCAGGCCCCCCAGGCCTGAGCCAGCGCCTGCTCCACCCCAGCCAGCCGGGCAGGGCCATTGTGGGGCCGGAGCCAGGCAGCCAGTACAGAACAGAGCAAGGGAAGACCTCTCCCCAGCCCTCCCTGTCGGCAGGGGCAGCAGGGGGTGGGGTGCAGGGTCCACATGGGTGGTGCACACGCGAGCCCCCGGGGTGCTGCCCACACCATTGGGATCAATGTCTTATTTATGTAGAAAATGCAGAAATCTTTACATTCCTCAATCTCGCCCCTGCCCCAGTCCTGCCCTGGCCTGGACACCCCCAGGGACAGAGCTGGTCTCTGGTCTGGGGGCTCCAGTCTCCATGGCCGTCCTGGTCCACACAGGGACCCCGCACAAACCTATTTATTGAACCTGCTGGGCCCAAGGGGCTCTCCGGCCCTTCCGTCCTTCCCCAGCTGCTCTTGTCTCCTTGGCAGGGCCTGACTCTGCCTCCCTAGCCAGACTTGCAAGAGGACTGGGGTCCCCGACCCTCCATGTTGAGCTAGGAATCCCAAGCGAGGGTTGCCCTGGGGTGTGACTCTCAGGGCAAGCCCCCTACCCACTGTGGGACTTTCTGGTGAGCCCCTTGGCTCCCACCCCAGGCTGGGGCCCAGACTGTGAGATCTGTGTGCGTGTGCGTGTGCGTGTGTAGTGGGGAGCTAGCCTGGCCCTTGGGTATGGGGCTGCCAGGGGCTGCCCTCCTTCCTGCCCACTCTGTGTGCTGGTGTGTGCCCCAGGCTCTGTTGACCCCATCCAGGAACGAACTTACCCAGCCTGGCCTCTCTTCTGAGTCCTCCACCCTGGCCTGGGATTGGCCAGGTAGCAGGGCGGCCATGGGGACCAGTGTGGAGCCTGAGGGGGGCTGCCCTGCTCAGGAGGGAGGGCTGCCCCCAAGTCCCCTCAGGGCCCACCCTTCTCTCTGGGCCTCTGTATAAGGCCCTTGACGACACTCCAGAAGCCCCGTCCTCCCACCGGGCCCATCCCTATTGTGAGCCGAAGCTCTCCCTGCCCCACCCCCGCCATGTGATCGTGCTGGTGCTGTGTCCTCCAAACCGGGGCCCTCCTCGGAGGCCCCTTCCCAGCGACACTACCTGGGGCCCAGGCCCGGGCCCCCCGGTTCACGGTTGTTCCTGGGAGCTGCCCCTCCCGTCACCTCTGAACCTTGGAAGCCGCTGCTGCTGCTTAGAGAATTATATTTTTTTCTTTTGAAGAGTTTTAAGAAGTTGTAACTTTTTGTGTCTTGTCTTGTCAGAGAATAAATAAATATTCTAAGTAGATGCTGCCGTCTGTCTGGGGGGTCTGTTTGGGGGTGGGGAAGGGCAGTCCCCTCTTCCCATAACTGGCTTCACTCAGACTGCAGGGCTAGGCCCACGCACCCACCCACCCACCGACCAAGGGGCACCCTGGCCCGCAGGGGATGCTGGGTGCCGCCCCACCCCTGCTCCCGCTCCCTGCCTCTGGCCGTCAGGGATGGGACTTGAACCCCGCCGCTGCTCTCCCTGGCCCTAAGCTTGGCCCCCACCCCGGGTCTGGAGCGGAGCTGGGTTTGTGGCCCCCGCGGTTCCCTGCGGGGCGGAGCCTCCGTCGTCCCGCCCCGCCCCCAGCCCCCGGAGCAGTGCATTGTGGGAAACTCCCGAGCTGTCCTCCGCGTCTGCAGACGCCGTCGCCCCGCCCCGCCCCCAGCCCCCGGAGCAGTGCATTGTGGGAAACTCCCGAGCTGTCCTCCGCGTCAGCAGCCGCCGTCGCCCCGCCCCCAGCCCCCGGAGCAGTGCATTGTGGGAAACTCCCGAGCTGTCCTCCGTGTCTGCAGCCGCCGTCGCGCAGCGGAGGAGCGTGCAGCCCGGGGAAGGCCGGAGGACGCGTAAGGCGGGAGGCTCCCAGCCGGCGGGGCGGGGCGAGGCGGGCGCTGGGTCCCGCGGCGCGAGGAGGTGGCTCCGAGCCCTGAAGGTCAACGGGGTTGCGCGGGGTGGGTGGGGGCCTGTTCTCCGGGGCGCAGCTGCTCCTGGGACTAAGTGCCACAAATAGCGAGGTTGGGGGGGCAGACCACCTGCCCTTTGCAAACTTGATGCCCAGCAGCTGGGCCCCCCAGAACTGCCAGGGTGTAGGGGTGGCTGGGCTTCCCTGGAAAGTCGGCAGCAGCTGGGCCTCTCCCGGAGACACCCTCATCACGCTGTGACCTTCGGGTGACCTTCAGTGTGGTCAGTGCACCCGGTGGTGGGGGTGGGGAACGCGCCTCCCTGGGTGCCTTTCCCTGCAGGTCAAGGGGATTTCTCATCCTTCCCTGGGAGAGGCAGACAGGTGGCCTCTAAGGCTTTGGGGCAAGACCCACTCAGGTTCAGGGCAGCTGGGCCCCAGGGCTCTCCCCAGCTCTGCCTGGGTCGTGGAGAATCTGGTCACCGCCTTTCCCACCGCCCAGAACCCCGTCCTCCACCCTGACCCTCGGGCCAGATGCAGCCTGTGTCCACCCTGTTTCATGCCAGGGACTGTCTGCCCACAGAGACAGCACAGCCTTGGGCTTGGCAAGGACTCCGACCCCAGGGCTGGAGGGAGGCACCGTCCCCTGTTGGGGAAAGGGCCCCAGAGGCTGGGGAGGGGCAGACGGCCCAAGGAGGCACAGCCCTGCACTGCCGGCCTGGAGAGGCACCTCGGTTTTCTCAAGTCTGGGTTCTCGTGGACCACCCACCCTGATGGCCACCTGAGATCCCAGGTCGCAGCCTCGTGGCCTCAGTGTCCGTCTCTGCAGAGCAGGAATGCTCTCCTGAGAAGGGGCTCCCATCACCTCCCCTCCTTGGAAGGGAGAATGCTCTTCTCTCCAGTTCTCAGGACCAAGCTCACTTCTCCACAGAAAGCCTCCTGCGGCATTTTCATGGGTTTCACAGAAGAGCACACGGAGGCCCCTAGCTCTTCCCACCCTGTGCGGCTGGAGGGGCTCCTTGGGGAGTGGTCACGGACAGACGGAGGCCAGGCCTTGGAAGAGAAGCGCCTGAGGCCCTCGGGAGGTCCCTGAGCTGGGGCTCCAGGGAGTCCAGAGAACTGGGCAGGGGCTTCCTGGGGACCAGATGTTCAGGGCGGTATGGGGCGGGGGTACTGGACCCACACGCAGCCTCTCTGTATCTCCCTCCAGGCCCATAGAATGCTCAGGGGCGGTGAGCTGTTCTGAGCCCCCAGTGCAGCCACCTGCCCGGCCCATACGCCTTGCCCACCATGGAGTCCAGAGGGAAGTCGGCCAGCAGCCCCAAGCCCGACACCAAGGCACCCCAGGCCACCACCGAGGCCAAGGTACCCCCGGCAGCTGACGGGAAAGCCCCTTCGACCAAGCCCTCGAAGAAAGAGGCCCCGGCGGAGAAGCAGCAGCCACCGGCAGCCCCCACCACGGCGCCCGCCAAGAAGACCCCGGCCAAGGCAGACCCCGCCCTCCTCAACAACCACAGCAACCTGAAGCCGGCCCCCACGGGCCCCAGCAGTCCTGATGCAACCTCAGAGCCCAAGGGTCCTGGGGACGGGGCAGAGGAGGAGGCGGCTGCCAGTGGGGGGCCTGGGTGCCGAGGTCCCTGGTCCTGTGAGAACTTGAACACCCTGCTGGTGGCTGGGGGTGTGGCCGTGGCAGCCATAGCCGTGATTCTTGGTGTGGCCTTCCTGGCCCGGAAAAAATAATACCGTGGGGCCAGGTGGGGGGCATGGAGCCACTTCCCGTACAGACCTGAGGAAGCCAGTGCATGCAGAGTTCACCCCTATTTATGTGTACACACGCACATTCATTACACACCCCTATATGCCCCACACATGCACACAGTGGACAGGAGGCCAGAGCCTGCCCTGCCGATCCAGGACTGCCCCAGCCTCCAGGGCAGAAGGAGCCCAGGCTCCCGGGTCCACGGCACGGATGCCTGGAGGGGGCACAGCTGGGGAACCGTGAGAAAGGAATGGATCCTGTGTGTGGCCCCCTGGGCAGGGTGATCCAGGCCCCCAGGGCTGGTCTCTGAGTGCAGGTCGGGGTGCTGGGATGGGTTCCGCCTGGGCCCCCACCTGGTGGGGACATTAAAAGTTGCCCCACTCTCCGAATTTCTGCTCTTTTCATACCCCTGGGGGTCTGCCTGGGCCGAAGCAGTGGGACCGACCTGGGGTGGTCCCTCCCCATACCACCCGAGCCTGGCTGGGTGGAAAGACAGAGCCTGAAGCCTGGCTGTGTTTGGGGCTTCCCAAGGGTCGCCCTCCCCAGCTTGTGCTCCAGGGGAGCCCTGAGGCTGTCGGGGAGGCAGGGATGTCGAGGGCCCCTGGAAGCTGTGCCCACCCGGCCCCGCTACACTGCCCCTACAGCCCGCACCCGGCACCCTCTGCATCTACCCAGCATATAAATGCAGTAACAGCCAGTGTAGAACAGCTTGGTGGCGACCGTCACACTGTCCTCGGCCCCCGAGCCTGACAGGCCCTTTGCACAGCCCCCCTCAGCGCGTGTGGCCCTCAGCACACAGCAGCAGGCGAGCTCCCGGAGGTGGTGGTGGGCACTGTGGGAACGGGGCCTGCTCTCACTGGCCATCGGCCACAGGAGCCCTGGGCCTGAGTGGAGGCTGAGTCTGAAATAAACTCTGTTGTCTAAAGGCTGGGCTTGCATCCTGACCTGCATGTGGCAGGGAGACGCAGGGGCTTCTCACGGGAATGAGGGGGTGGCATCCATCCCCGGGCCTTCCAGGGGAGGGGTGCTGCATCCAGGTCCCTCTGGCTGGCCCCCCTGCCAGTCCTATGCCCTTATCCCGGGAGGCTTGGACTGAAGCCCCACCCAGGCCCTGCCCCATCCTCCTCCCTGGCCTTCCTGTGGGTCCTGATCCAAGGTGGACACCCAGGGCCTCCAGGACCAAGGAGCGGTGAGGACATGGGGTGAGGAAGGGCAAGCACCGCTCTCAGGCTGAGCTCTCCAGCCAGGGGAGGCCCTTCCTCAGCCCTCCCTGCAGCGAGCCCCACATCCTGAGAGCAGAAGAGGCTCCCCTCAACACCTCTCGCTCATGGCCCCCCAGCCCACTCTGACCAGGTGTCTAACTGGCAGCTTGGCTATGGGTGAGGCTGCAGCATGTGGGCCAACAGGATGCAAGGTTGCTGCTGCCCTGGAAGCGCCCCCGTGAGCTCCGCGCCCTGCGTCCCTGGAAGCGCCCCCGTGAGCTCTGCATCCTGGGCCCCCAGGCCTCACCCCACAGGTGGCTGAGGCTGGCAGACAAGAGCCCGCTGGCCCCCTCCCCTCCAAGCCTTCTTCAGATGGTGTGGGGGGACAGCCCAGCCATCTCCCTCCTGCCCTCCTGGCACACTCCCTCCCCAGAGCATTAGTCCCTGTACGTGCACCCACACCAAGGCCTAGACAGACACGATGGCGCACGAGGTAGAAACAGCCAGAACCGACCCTGCCGCGCTCACCCAGGCTGCCCTGCGACAGCCTCCTTCGACCACCACCTGCGCTTCTGCCTCCTGCCAGTCGCGGAGGCCCCTACCCCTCGAGCCCCACGACCCAAGCCAGGTGTACAGAGGAGATGGCTCCGTGCAGACGCTGCTCACGCCTCCAGCTCCCAGCTCACCTGCCCATGGGTGCCAGGGCTACCGTCGTGATAGGCCAGCAGGGCCCTCACCACCTCAGCCTGCCCTCCAGCCACCCATTCTCTCCATTCTGTGGCTTGTGCTTTAAAACCAACCAGCCAGCCCTTTGTGATACAGCAGGGACTTGGAGGGAGCTGAGAGGACAGAAGGTGGGCCCGCCGTCTTTACCCACGCAGCTTGGCGCTTTGCTGCTGTGATACTCCACCCATGATGCCGCCTCATTTCACTCAGTGATTCTCTATTAAAGGATTCTTAGATTTTCCAAAACTTTTTCACCTTTAGACAAAGCAGGAATGAAAATCCTTGTAGGCCGAGGGAGGTGGCTCACACTTGTAATCCCAGCGCTTTGGGAGGCTGAGGTGGGCAGATGGCTTGAGCTCAGGAGTTTGAGACCGACCTGGCCAACATAGTGAGACCCCCATCTCTACAATAAAAATATAAAAAGGAGCCAGGCATGGGGCATGGTGGTGTACGCCTGTGGTCCCAGCTATTCAGGAGGCTGAGGCGGGAGGACTGCCTGAGCTGGGGAGGCTGGGACTGTAGTGAGCTATGACTGTGCCCTCTGGCCTGGGCAACACAGCAAGACCGTCTAAAACAACAGCAACAAAAACACCAAGAAAATCTTTGTGAAACCTATTCTGGCCGGGCGCGGTGGCTCACACCTGTAATCCCAGCACTTTGGGAGGCTGAGGTGGGCAGATCACCTGAGGTTGGGAGTTCAAGACCAGACTGACTGACATGGAGACACCCGTCTCTACTAAAACTACAAAATTAGCCCAGCGTGGTGGCGGGTGCCTGTAACCCCAGCTACCCGGGAGGCTGAGGCAGGAGAATTGTTTGAACCTGGGAGGCAGAGGTTGCAGTGAGCCAAGATCGCACCACTGTCCTCCAGCCTGGGCAACAAAAGTGAAACTCCGTCTCAAACCAACCAACCAACCAACCAACCTCTTCTGGATTTGTGGTACGGCACGCACGTCTTTTTTGGGGTTTATTGTATAAACACAAAATTTACTGTCTCAGCCACTGAGAAGTGCATGGTTCAGCAGCTTCATGTGTGTCCATTACCGCCGGCCACCTCCAGAACGCCTCATCACTCCAAACAGACACTCTGTCCCCTTCACACAGACTCCCCGCCTAACCCCGGCACCCACCACCTACCTTCTGCCCGGACGGCTCTCCCAAATCGAGCATTGCCTGTAGATGGGATCATGCAACATCACCCTTCTGACCGGCCTGGACCTGTCTTTTATCAGGGTCCATCCTTGATGTAATCTGTTCAAGTTCCCTTCCTTATTCTTGTTATTTTATTTTTATTAGTTTGAGATGGAATCTTGCTCTGTTGCCCAGGCTGGAGTGCAGTGGCGCACTCTCGGCTCACTGCAACCTCTGCCACCCAGGTTCGAGTGATTCTCATGCTTCAGCCTCCTGAGCAGCTGGGATTACAGGCACCTGCCACCACACCTGGCTAATTTTTGTTTTTTTTTTTTTTCTTTTTTCCTATTAAACCAAAAACAAAATTTTTGTGTTTTTAGTAGAGACAGGTTTCCATCATGTTAGCCAGGCTGGTCTCAAACTCCTGACCTCAGGTGATCCACCCACCTGAGCCTCCCAAAGTGCTGGGATTACAGGCGTGAGCCATGCCTGACCCTTTTTATTTTATTTTATTTTTTGAGACAGTCTCTTTCTGTCACCCAGGCTGGAGTGCAGTGATGTGGTCTTGGCTCACTGCAAACCTCTCCTCCCAGGTTCAAGCGATTCTCCTGAATCAGCCTCCCGAGTAGCTGGGATTACAGGCATGCACCACCGCACCCGGCTAATTTTGTATTTTTAGTAGAGACGGTTTCTCCATGTTGGTCAGGCTGGTCTCCAACTCCTGACCTCAGGTGATCCACCCACGTTGGTCTCCCAAAGTGCTGGGATTACAGGCATGAGCCACCGCGCCCGGCCCGAAACCCTGTCTCTTCTAAAAATACAAATGTAGGCTGGGTGCAGTGGCTCACGCCTATAATCCCAGCACTCTGGGAGGCCGAGGCGGGTGGATCATGAGGTCAAGAGATTGAGACCATCCTGGTCAACAAGGTGAAACCCTGTCTCTACTAAAAATACAAAAATTAGCTGGGCATGGTGGTGTGTGCCCGTAATCCCAGCTACTCGGGAGGCTGAGGCAGGAGAATTGCCTGAACCCAGGAGGCGGAGGTTGCGGTGAGCCGAGATCGCGCCATTGCACTCCAGCCTGGGTAACAAGAGCGAAACTCCATCTCAAAAGAAAAAAAAAAATACAAACGTTAGCCGGGCATGGTGGTGCATGCCTGTAGTCCCAGCTACTCAGGAGGCTGAGGCAGGAGAATCGTTTGAACCTGGGAGGTGGAGGTTGCAGTGAGTTGAGACTGTGCCATTGCACTCCAGGCTGGGTGACAGAGCAAGACTCTGTCCCCCTCCCCCAAAAAAAGAAGGCTCCTGGCTATTTGGGTTTCATCATTTGATTTTTCCTCATTGTGCCACTTGCGTGTGTTTTTTTTCTTTTGTTTTTGAGACAGAGTCTTGCTCTGTCACCAGGCTGGAGTGCAGTGGTGTGAGCTTGGCTCACTGCAACCTCCGCCTCCCAGGTTCAAGCCATTCCCCTGCCTCAACCTCCCAAGTAGCTGGGACTACAGGCGCCCACCACCATGCCCTAATTTTTTTGTATTTTTAGTAGAGGTGGGGTTTAACCACGTTGACCAGGACGGTCTCAATCTCCTGACCCCATGATCTGCCCATCTCAGCCTGAGCCATCATGCCCACGGTGTTTTTCTTTTCTTTTTTTAAGACAGAGTCTTGTTCTGTTACCCAGGCAGGAATACAGTGACGTGACCTTGGCTCACTGCAACCTCTGCCTCCCAGGTTCAAGTGATTCTCTTGCCACAAACTCCCTAGTAGCTGGGACCATAGGAGCTTGCCACCATGCCCGGCTTTTTTTTTTTTTTTTTTTTTTTTTAGTAAAGATGGGGTTTCAGCACGTTGGCCAGGCTGTTCTCAAGCTCTTGACCTCAGGTGATGCACCTGCCTCAGCCTCCCAAAGTCCTGGGATGACAGGCGTGAGCCACCGTGCCCGGCCTGTGTGTCGTTTGCGGGAGTGCCTTCTCATCTGTTAGACTTCTTGCAGTGTTTTGCGTCCTGAGCCCTTTGCCGCTTGCGTGCGTCCAATGACTTTCTCCAGTCAGTAGCCGCTTGCTTCTCTGTGCTCCCGACGTTCTAAAACCCGAGTTTATTGACTTGGAACCATTCTCCCCGTACTGAGTAAGCTTTTGGAATCGCGGGCAGAAGGATATCCTGCCACGTTCGAGTCTCACGTTACCGGCATCTACTCATGCGTAGGCCTTTCATCCATCTGGCACTTAGGTTGTGTGTGGAGCGAGCCGGGGGCCTCACGTTTCCTTCCCATGAGATCGGATGGCCCCAGCATCAGGGAGTGGATGACCCCGTGCCACGGGCAAGGCGGTGAGCACAACCTGTTCTGAGCTGGCAGAGCCTGTTCTGAGCTGCGACTGCGGCTTTGTCACGATGTCACCTCCTCCTTTCTCTTTAATCCCCCGCAGGTGCTCGGCTTCTGGCTTCCCTCCCGGGAGGAGGTCACAGTCTCCGCGTGGGATTCTGAGGCTTGGTTTCTGCTTTCCGGTGCCCCTAAACCTCAGCAGTGTAGGAACCTTTCCCAAAGGAAAACAATTATCGGGGATGCCCAGAGCTGTATCGTTTCAGTTTTATGACAGAACACTTTTCTTTTTGAGACAGTCTTGCTCTGTTGCCCAGGCTGGAGTGCAGTGGTGTGATCTCGGCTCACTGCAACCTCTACCTCCTGGGTTCAGCCTCCTGAGTAGCTGGGACTACAGGCACCCACCACCACGTCTGGCTAATTTTTAATTTTTAGTAGAGACAGGGTTTCACCATGTTGGCCAGGCTGGTCTCAAATTCCAGACCTCAGGCGATCCGTCCACCTAGGCCTCCTTTTTTTTTTTTGAGATGGAGTTTCGCTCTCGTTACCCAGGCTGGAGTGCAATGGCGCGATCTCGGCTCACCGCAACCTCCGCCTCCTGGGTTCAGGCAATTCTCCTGCCTCAGCCTCCTGAGTAGCTGGGATTACAGGCGTGAGCCACCGCACCCGGCTCACCTAGGCCTCCTAAAGGGCTGGGACTGCAGGCATGAGCCACTGCATCTGGCCTCAGAACACTTCTAAGGGCTAAATAAATACCAGATACAAATATATAAAAAGGTCAAGCTGTGAAGTCAAATCGCTTACGGGGAAATCTGGAAATGGGAAAGCTCAGATGTGCAGCATCATCTCGAAGGACAGAGGTGTCCACGTCTGTCGTTCGAGATGATGCTCAGACAGTGCCACGTCCAGGCACTGAGGGAGGCTGTGCCCCCCAGGCTCTGTGAGAACTCCCTGCAGACCCTCAGCTCTGAGCCTTTCTGGGAACCTGCGCCAGCATCTCAGGTCCCATCCTCGTGTTAGGAGCCAGCGACACACGTGTGGCTTCCTAGGGCGCATGTGGTATTTATCATAGCGTGCAGAACAGCGTGGGCTGGGGGGATGTTCCACTTTTCCTCTCCAGCATCCCCTCCCTGCTGCCGAGAGGGTCCAACTCCTCTTCCAGGACTCCCACCCTAGTGCATTCTCAGCGAGACTGCTGATCACACCCCACATGCGGGCAGGGCACAGCGACCAAGGCCCACGGGGGCACTCACTGCTCCAGACTCCCACCCCGGGCTGCTGCAGGTCCTGGCTGACAGCTGGGCCTCTGGTGTTTCCCTGGTCCCAGGGCAGGGCGGGCAGATGCCAGGCTCCCTGCCTCTCAGTGACCAGTCCCTCAGCACCTGGACACACTCCCATCTGCTGTCTCCAGGCCCAGGCTGTTTGTACCTGCCCTGGAGGCACGCTGGGCAGAACAGGGCCTCTGCTGTCAACTGCATGCCCCACGTGGGAACCAACCAGGGCAGGAAAGGCGTGTGGCGTGGCCAGTGCTGAGGACACCCCCTGGGGCCCGCCCTGACACAGGGGACCAAAGGCACAGGTAGGTTCGGGTTGCCCCCAAGTGAGCGAATCCGCAAGTGTTTGAGGGGCGTGTCCAGCCCCTCCCGGGGGCCCTGCCCGGGGCTGCTGCACCTTGTCTTCCCATGTCATGGGCACTGGATTGGGCCAGCTTGCGACAGGGCCTTCCTCCTTGCTGCATCTCTCTCCAGAGGCCAGCACCTGCCACGTCTGACGTCTCTGGCCAGGCCACACCAGCTGGGAGGGCAGACATCGCAGCCAGCAGCTCGTCCTCTTGACAGTGCTTCCGACGCCCCGGTGAAGGCACCCTCATGCCCCAGCCCGCCACGTCTTAGCGGCTGTCACTTACTGCCCTCTGCTTCCAGCTTCTGGGTCTGCATGACCCACGGTGCTGGGGTCTCAGTCTCCAGACTCCACCAGGCCCAGCCTTGGTGAAACAGGAACCCGGCTGAGCCCTGCTGGGAAAGGGCCCTGTCTGGACGACCTCGAGGGCTGCCCAACACACCCCATCCCAAGAAAGAGGCCACGTCTCCTGGTCCCAGGCCCCCACCTCTGAGGTCCACCCTGTGGTGGGGCTGAGCTAACAGAGGGCACCCAGGGCAGCCCTGCATGGGGGATGTGCTCAGGAAGGGGGTACAGTCAGCTCTCAGGATCCGTGGATTCAACTAACCAAGGATGTTAAGTATTTGAAAAAGTAAACGTGAGTGGTTGTGTCTTTTTTCCCCTCTTATTATTCTCTAAACGACACAGTACAGCAACTCTTCGCACAGCAGTCACGCTGCATTAGGTATTACAAGTAACCTAGAAATTAGTTAAAATACACAGGAGGACATATATCGGTTACATGCAAACACTACACCTTTGCTTTTTCCTTTGAGACAGAGTTCCACTCTTGTTGCCCAGGCTGGAGAGCACTGGCGCGATCTCGGCTCACCACAACCTCTGCGCCCCGGGTTCAGCCTCCCGAGGGGGTTTCTCCATGTTGGTCAGGCTCATCCTGAACTCCCGACCTCAGGTGATCCACCTGCCTTGGCCTCCCAATGTACTGGGACGACAGGTGTGAGCCACTGCACCGTTTTTTCATTTTTTCTTGAGATGGAGTCTTGCTCTGTGGCCCAGGCTGGACAGCAGTGACACAGTCTCAGTTCACTATGACCTCCGTTTCCCAGGTTCAAGCAATTCACCTGCCCCAGCCTCCTGAGTAGCTAAGATTACAGCTGGGCACCACCACGCCCAGTTAATTTTTGTATTTTTAGTAGAGATGGGGTTTCACCGTGTTGGCCAGGCTGGTCTCAAACTCCTGACCTCAGGCGATCCACCCACCTCGGCCTCCCAAAGTGCTGGAATTACAGGTGTGAGCCACCATGCCTGGCCAAACACTACAGTGTTTTACATCAGGGACTTGAGCATCTGCAGGGGTCCTGGGATCAACCTCGCGTGGATACTGCAGGACACCTGTACGTCTGTGTCTGTGGAGTCTCTGAGATGGTGCTTCTGGTGCCTGTGGGCTTTGAGGGTTGGTTAGGAGTTTGATAAGCAGAGGGAAGAGTGGCAAGTGCAAAGGCAGCAGGGGAAAGGCGCAGCATGCCCCGAATTCACTGAGCAAGGCAGCAGGGGTAACAGGAGGTCCCGGGCATGGGCCAGCCCCAGAGGGCAGACATCTCCAGGGACGGACCCCTCCCACCCGTCCTTGGATTCCAGCATGTGCAAGTTCTGGAGGCAGGAAACAGAACAAAACCTTTTCACTGCTGCATGACATGTCCTGTGACCCTCCCACACCCGAGTCTCTCCGTCTCCAAGCGAAGGCAAGACCCCAGGTTCCAGGTATTTGCCACGGGCTCTGGCAGAGCCCCTGGTGTTCAGCCCCCAAACCTGCCCCGCCTGGGGCATTCATTGTGAGATGCATCAGAACTCCACATTCACAGGGCAGGCAGTGAGCCCCACTCCAGGACTTGAGACGTGAAGCTGGGCAATGGCTGAGGGAGGAGGCTCAGTAGGGCAGGATGGTGAGGTGGGCAGTCCAACAGGTGCCCCTGGATACCCCACAATAGGGCCATGGACCCACATCAGTGACGCCATTACCCCCAGGCCTGGGCCCCTTCCCAGGAGACATCACTGGGACGGGCTGCTGACTGCAGACCTGTTGGCCCCATGAGACCCTCAGGGGCTCCGCTCCCCCATGGCTCCCCCAACTGTGCCCAGGTGTCCTGCCACCCAGCCCAACGTCAGCCCTGAGCAGGGCCTGAGGAGCACCCTTTCCCATGGGCCAGGGGTGGAGAGGTGGGGAGCAGAGGCTGGCCTGGTGGAGAGGAGGACATGGCAGCACACTTGGGTGGGCACACAGGGTTGGGGGCTGCTGCCAGAGCAGCAGCGGGGTGCCCAGAGGGCACCCACCCTCCAGGGCTCAGCAATAAGGGTACAAGGGTGGCCTTGCACACAGGAGACCTGGCAGCCAGGGAAAGCGGATGGAGCTCCTGCCTCCTGGAGGGCTGCTGCTACGGCGGCCGGTCACGCTCTGGCCAGCCACCCTGGACTCAGAATGCCACGAGGGACGTGCACTTTCCCGGGAACCAGTGACGCTCACTCACAGACCTGACAGCTGCACTCCTGCGAGGCCTCAAGCGCACACTGGGGGGCACACCGCCTGTGGACACGGGTGCACACGCAGGTGCTGGACTTGCCACCAGGGTCCCGGCCGAGCCTGGCTTCCAGCTTCCTCCTCCATACTGCTGTTCTAACTCAAGGGAGGGAGCTCCTGCACCTGTAGCTGGCCCAGCTCAGCTGTGAGGGACACCCTGCGGCCAGCACAGGTGAGCGCAGGGCCCAGCCCCGCAGGGTCTAGTGCCGAGACGACAGATCACAGCAAAGAAGGACACAAGACACAGAGACAAGAGTTCGGCTGGGCCCGGGGACCACTGCCACCAAGGCGGAGTCCAGCAGCGGCCCTGAACGCCTGGACGTGCTGACATTTACTATATACAGGGAAGCAGGGCAGGGTCAGGAGAGTGAATTATCTGACGTGACTGACAGGGTCAAGCACATCACGTGCTTACAGAACAGGGGCCTCCCTCTCAGGGAGCTGCTGCACGGAGGGGAGGTGCGTACATCAGCATCTGCTCATGCACTTATCAGACGGACCAAAGGCTTTTAGGATTCCTCTGTGCTAACTCCCCATGACTTCTGAGAACTTACAAAGAGCACCGGGCGAGAAAGCGGAACATGAAGGTGGACGAGGATGGTGACCATCGGCGTGCAGCACCGCAGAGAGGCATTTAAGCCCCTGGATGTCTGAGGGCCAGCCCGGCTAATGCCAGGCCTTCCTCAAGAGCCGGGCAGAGCAGTGTTCTCTGAACTCCCCCAGTAAGGGAAACTCCCCTTCACCGCCTGCTAAGTAACAGGTACTTTTCCAGGCGCTGGCGCTACCACAAGGTCCGCCTGCTAAGTGACGGGCGTGTTCCCAGGCGCTGGCGCTACCACAAGGTCCGCCTGCTAAGTGACGGGCGCGTTCCCAGGCGCTGGCGCTACCACAAGGTCCGCCTGCTAAGTGACGGGCGCGTTCCCAGGCGCTGGCGCTACCACAAGGTCCGCCTGCTAAGTGACGGGCGCGTTCCCAGGCGCTGGCGCTACCGCGAGGCTCTCACTCTCGCCTCCTGATCACTTCTCACAACGTCCCTCCAGTTCCTAATTACATTTCACCCAATTGTTTCTATACTGTAATACTAAAATGATTCTATGCTGTAACAGTAAAGCAAACATTAATAAAGAATACCGATTTAATAGGATTGATCGTATAATTGATTATGTGATTGCTTCTAACTGTATTTGGTACCATTGCTAAAACTAAGTAATCCGTTTATTGTACTAGGACAGCTCCTGCCTTCTGTCTCTTGCCTTGGCACTGGGTCACTTCCTTCCCACAGGTGGGGCTGGGCAGGCAGGCAGACCTGCCCCAATCTGCCCCTCCGGCTCCCGGGTTTGAGGCCCACAGTGTGCGCCTGTGGGGGATGTGATCCTCTGCAGATCCATAAAGTTCTCCAGGTAGCTAGGCCCAGCCTGCGTTGTGCCCACAGGCCTGCGAGGCTTCAGACACCCGCACCCGCCTAAAACTGGACACTCACTCAGCTCAGTCTCCACTCCCCAGCCCAACTCCCGGCTTTGCCCGTGCCAGCCCCTAGCTCCCGCTTCCCCTGTGGTAGGAGGGCTCTGTGTCAGGTGAGGCAGGGTGCACTGCCTGTTAGGCATGGATCAGGGATCCTTCTCCAGGCTGAGCTGGGGGAACCAGAGACCAATGGTTTTGAGGGGGTGGAACCCACAGAAGTCCTCCCCTTGGCTGTTCCCAACCATGACAGTTTCCCTGGGTGGAGCAGAGGCTGGTGGGACCTCCATACTGGCAGCAGGGGGCCAGGGGCTTCTCCATGTTGGTCATGACACGGAGAAGATGGGGTTTCTCCATGTTGGCCAGGCTGGTCTCGAACTCCCGACCTCAGGTGATCCGCCCGCCTCCACCTCCCAAAGTGCTGGGATTACAGGCCACCCACTCACCTGGCAGCTCTGTCCCAAGCGCCTCTGTCGCCTCCCCTGTGCTCTCCTGCCCAGGACCTGAAGGCTGCCTGCCTGTCTGCTGACCGCCCCACGTGGTCACCCCCTCCCACTACAGTCTAAGGAAAAACTGCTTCAGGCTGGGCGGGCGCGGTGGCTCATGCCTGCAGTCCTCGAACTTTGGGAGGCCAAGGCAGGCAGATACTCGAAGTCAGGAGTCCGAGACCAGCCTGGGCAACAGAGTGAGACCCCGTCTCTACTGAAAACACAAAGGAATTAGCCGGGCGTGGTGACGTGCGCCTGTGGTCCCGGCTGCTCAAGAGGCTGAGGTGGGAGGATCACTTGAACCCGGGAGGCAGAGGCTGCAGTGAGCTGAGATGGCGCCACTGCACTCGAGACCCTGTCTCAAAATAAATAACTAAATAAAATAAGGAAGGCCGCGCGCGGTAGCTCCGCCTGTCATCCCAGCGCTGTGGGAGGCGGACCACCTGAAGTCGGGGGTTCGAGACCAGCCTGGCCGACATGGAGAAACCCCGTGTCTGCTGAACTTACAGAATCAGCCGGGCGGGGTGGCGCGCCTGTAGTCCCAGCCGCTCCGGAGGCCGAGGCAGGAGCGTCGCTGAGACCAGGAGGAGGAGGCCCGCCTTCGCCCACACCTGCGCGCCCCGACGCCCCCACCCCAGGCCAGGAGCGCTTCCCTGCTCAGGCGCCAGGTAAGGCGCGCGGCAGATGCCTCCGGCCGGGAGGACCCTCGCGACCCCACCCATCGGCCCCGCCGGACTCGGAGGCAGAAACCGCCGAGGCCAAAGCGGGCGCGACCGGAACTGCCCAGGAGCGCTGAGGGGCGCGCAGCCGACACGGCCGGGGACGAACGCGCAGGCGCCGAGCGCCGCCGAGGCCCGCCCCGCCCCCGGCCGCCGCGGCACGTGACCCGCGTCCTCCCGGGCGCGCCAGCCGCCGCGCACGCACGCACGCGCAGACCCAGCGCTGTCCCAGCGTCGAACTCGCGCCATGGCGGCCGAGCGCCTCCCTAGCCGGCCCGCCTGTCTGCTTGTGGCCAGCGGCGCCGCCGAAGGTGAGGCCCGGCGGCCGGGGCCGGTGTCCGAAGAGGCCGCTGCCCGGGGCGGGATCCTCCGAGGCTGGAGGTCCGGGACGCGGTGGGCGCGCGTCCTGTGGCACCGCAAGTCCAGGCCGCTGAGGGCGCCGGGTGGGGGCCGGGATGGGGCTCGGGGCGGGACGCGGGTTGGGGCGGGGTCGGGGGGGATGGGAACGGGGGTGGACCCAGGGGTGGGGTCGCGGCTTGGGGTGGACCTCCTGGCGGGGTAGCCGTGGAGCCCCCTCCCTGGCGCTGCGTCGCTCCTCGGAGTCTTGTCTACGCGGCGAGGCGGCCCTGGCCCGACGTTTCTAGCAGGGTGAACCGCGTGTTCCCGAGGCCGCTGCGCTCCGAGAGGGGAGCCCCGGTGTGGGGAGGGGCATTCGGGAGTGGACCCCGCTCTGACGTCGGGCGGCCGCGGGGTTCCTGGTTTCTGAGCCACCGGGTCCTGAGGAGACCCAGAGCCCCCTCCTGGAGAAGGCGCCCTCGGCCCCCGCCCTGGGGCAAGTGTGTCAGGGCGATGCTGGCCTGGGGCTCTCGCTGGCGGAGTGCGGCGGGGGCGTCGGCTGAGCCTGCGGGGTCTCGGGACAGCAGGGGAGGGATGAGCGGCGGAGCCCGAGGGTCCCGGCCCTGTTCTGAGCCCTTCGCCTAAGGTCACCACGGAGAGGTGGGTCCGCGTTGGGACCCAGGGCCCTCCCTCTTGAAGTCTGTAGCTCCTCAAGTGTGGGCAGGGGAGACGGGGCTATGGGGTCGTGGGGGTGCGCTGAGCTCTGGGGGCCCTGAGTGACGCCCCCAGCTGCAGGTGGGAGGAGCCTTGGGTGGGGTTCAGTTCTGGGGGTGTGGGTTGGGGCTTATTTCCAGAGCAAGTAGGGGTGGGGGTGCGGTCAGGCCAGATTGGCTGTGCCCCTGGGAAGGCACGTTGAGGACAGGGGGTCTTAGGGCCAGCAGGCCCCGGGGCAGTACTTTGGGAGGAAGAGAAAGGCGGGCAGGAGGTAGGGAGCTGAGCACGCGGCAGTCTACCGGGCGTTTTTTTTTTTTTTTTTTTTTTTCCATATGTGGACACTTTACAGTGAATACGTATTAATTTATATAAGAATGAAGATTAGCCGTGCGCGGTGGCTCACGCCTGTAATCCCAGCACTTTGGGAGGCCAAGGCAGGGGAATCAAGAGGTCAAGAGATCGAGACCATCCTGGTCAACAGATCGAGACCATCCTGGTCAACATGGTGAAACCCCGTCTCTACTGTACAAAAAATTAGCTGGGCATTGTGGCGCGTGCCTGTAATCCCAGCTACTCAGGAGGCTGAGGCAGTAGAATTGCCTGCACCCAAGAGGCGGAGGTCGCGGTGAGCCGAGATCGCGCCATTGCACTCCAGCCTGGGTAACAAGAGCGAAACTCCGTCTCAAAAAAAAAAAAAAAAAAAAAAAAAAGAATGAAGATTAAAATGAAGTTGAAAGATTGGGGCCCAGAATTAAATGTAGAAAGATGCGGCTCATGCTACTTTGGAATAAACGTGTGTGTGCTTTCCGGCTGCCAGGGTGGGCGGGGCTGTGTCCTTCCCCTGGTGGGACAGCAGCCCCCAGAGCCTTCTGGACTGGGTGTGGTGTGTTATTTTATTTTAACCTTTTTTTTTAAGAGATGGGGTTTTACCATGTTGGCCAGGCTGGATTTCTTTTTTTTTGTTTTTATTTTTATTTTTAAAGAGACAGGGTTTCACCATGTTGGTCAGGCTGCTCTCGAACTCCCGACCTCAGGTGATCCGCCTGCCTCAGCCTCCCAAAGTGCTGGGATTACAAGCGTGAGCCACCGAGCCCGGCCTTGGATTTCTTTTTTAAAAGTTCTTTGAGGGGCAGGAGGAGGCTGAGAAAAGCTGCGGGGAGGGGCAGAATCCCAGAACCCTTGTGAGGAATGGGGCCCTGAGTTTTTTCCCTAGAGGGGGTGAGGAGGGGTCAGAACACTTTTGCGTACTCCATGGTGCCAGCGGGCCTCAGTCTCTGGTGGGGGGATCAGTGAGGGGATGAGCTGAACCCTGTGACCCTCGTACCCCGGTTTGTCGCCCAGAAAGGCCTCTCGTGGCTCTGTTAGCACCGGGACAAGGCTGGGGTTTGGGAGTGGCATGGACAGTTGAGGTGGGTTGTATCCTGTCCCTGCTTCTGGCTGGGGGCTGGAGGTGATAGTGCCAGGCTGGGGAAGAGCTTGCCATGGGGGATGCAGGCCTCTGGGTCTGGCAGACCTGGGTATGCCCCTCTGACTCACGCCTTCCCAGCTTCCTCCTCCTGGACATGCATGGGCGACTGGTCCTGCCTCAGGGCTTCCAGTAGTGGGCCCTGTGTGTAGGGGAGTGGGCTCCTGGGGTCAGGTGAGGCCATGGGGGTGGAGCGGGATGGAGCTCGGGGTGGCGTTGGGGGCAGTGCCCGTGCCCTGCTGTGGGGCCACTCTGGATACCCTGGTGTCTGGATGGCTCCCTGAGGTGAGGTCTGGGGTCAGGCGAGGCCATGGAGGTGTCTGGGTAGTCCCCGAGGCGGGCAGGCTGGTCCTGTCGAGCCCGTACCCACTGGGACCCTCTGCAGGTGTGTCGGCCCAGTCCTTCCTCCACTGCTTCACGATGGCCAGCCCCGCCTTCAACCTGCAGGTGGCCACCCCTGGGGTAAGTCCAGCCACTCCTTCCCAGCCACACTTGGGGTCTGTCCCCACCTCTCCAGGGGCAAGGTCAGGAGAGTGCCATCGCTGCCTGGGAGGCGTGGGGAGCCCCTGCAGTTGGCGGAGGGGTGAAGGGTCTGTAAGCAAATCCTGGTGGTGTCCTGAGTCCAGGTCCCCACTTCCTGGGCTCTGACCCACGTGTGACAAGGCAGACCTTTTCGTTGCAGGTCTGTGCTTCTGCGTGTGTGTGAGCGGGAGACCAAGGCACAGCCCTGGTGCGAGGGACCCGCACAGATATTTCTATGGGAGGAGTTCTCCACCCTCTGATCATGGGGACCCAGGGATAGCAGATGCAAGGCGCAGCCGTGGTGCGAGGGACCCGCACAGATGTTTCCACGGGAGGAGTTCTCCACCCTCTGATCGTGGGACCCCCGGGATAGCAGATGTAGATAAATCACGGCAAGGATGCATTACATATTCGCCACTGCAGGCTTTTATTTGTAAACTGTGGGTGTGTTTGCTAGGAAGCAGACCACTGAGGCTGCTCCTGGGACAGGCTCCCCAGCCTGGGAGACCAGTGGAGGAGTGGTCGGTGCCTGTCAGCATTTCCAGGCTCCCTCTGAGCCGACAGGGAGAACCCGGGTGCTGACCCTCGGCCCCTGGGCTCTGCTCCTCCAGGGGAAAGCCATGGACTTTGTGGATGTGACCGAGAGCAACACACGCTGGGTGCAGGACTTCCGCCTCAAGGCCTACGCCAGCCCTGCCAAGCTTGAGTCCATCGACGGTAGGCCCGGGACCCACTCCCTGGGGTGGGGTGCCTGGGACCTTGGAGGGTCAAGGGTTCCAGATACGTTGGGTCTTAGTGAGTGCCCCAGCTCGCCTGCTGAAGCACTGTGACCATCTAGGGCAGCCTCCAGACCCACGTCTGGGGCCCCAGGGTTCCTGAGCTGCTCTGGGGAGGAGAGCTGGTAGGCGTGTGGAGACGGGAAGGTCGGGTGGCCCTTGGGAGCTGTGGCCCGTGGAGGAAAAGGGACAGATGATGTCATCAGACCTGCTGGTCCCTGTGGAGCCCTGGTCCTGCAGGGGGCCTCACTTGGACTGATGTGTGGCCACCTGGTCTGTGGTCTCCCCCAGGTGCCCGCTACCATGCCCTCCTGATCCCCAGCTGTCCTGGGGCCCTGACTGACCTGGCCAGCAGTGGCTCCCTGGCCCGTATCCTGCAGCACTTCCGGTCAGAGAGAAGTAGGTGACCCTGGGGCCCGGGGTAGGGGCTGAATGTGCAACTCACAAGAAATGGGTCTCCCACCAGCAGGAGAGGTGGGAGGACGCCCAGGTAGGGGTTTCTGGGCCTCTAGTCAGTGGCCATTGCAATGGCTGTGGGTGGGAAGTAGTGACACCCATCTTCTCACACACACACACACACACTTGTCCTCTTCTGGTGACTGTCTTGCAGGCCTCTGTGTGGGCTCCCGAGGGTGGGTGGTCATGCCCTCCTGGCCCTTCATGAGCAAGGCAGGACACCAGCCTGGTTCCTTCCGGAAAAGCCTGGCATCCAGGGCTGGGCCTGGGGCTCGAGGCCGGCAGGGGTGTGGTCAGGAAGTCCATGGCAACCTGGCGGCTGCCCCGGCTCAGTGTTGGCTGTGATGAGGAGTGTGTCCACTGGCCAGGTGGACAGGCCAGTGCTCTATACAACTCCTTTTGTAGGTGGGAGCCAGGCCGCTGCCCCAGCGTGGCCTGGGCAGGCAGTGATTGTTTGTGGCCACCTCAGCCGTGGGAACGCACTCAGCATTTCCGGTGGAGCCAGGGTGACCCCACTGCGGGGTACGGGCACCGCCGCAGGCTTACCTCCCCTGCACAGGGCATCCTCTAGCGCCTGCCACTGCGCCGGGCAGTCGGGCTCTGTGCCCTGGGGTTGCCGGGCAGTGGCCTGGGTTTTGGTGAAAAGACCCGGGAGGAGGGGGCCGGGTAGGCGGCATAGGCCTGGGGGAGCCACATGCAGTGGCATCGGGAGGCGGGTGGCCGGGGCCCCAGAGCGCCACGTGCTGCTTCCAGAGCCCATCTGTGCCGTCGGCCACGGTGTCGCCGCTCTGTGCTGTGCCACCAACGAGGACGGATCCTGGGTGTTCCAGGGCTACAGCCTGACAGGGGTGAGTGCCTGGAGGACAGAGGCCCCCTGTGCTCCCCGCCCTGTCCTCCCCATGACAGCCAGGGATGAGGACGGAGACTCCAGAACCCCTCACCGCTAGTCTTGGCCTGGGGCCTGCTGGAAGCCCAGGCCCTCTCACCAGAAGACGTGGGGAGGGAGGGGCAGTGGACCTGCGCATGCATCAGGAGGAGCTGAGAGCCTAGTGGGGCTGTCCTCGGAGACGGCCTGTGTCCATCTGAGGCCCAAAAGCTATGAAGTGGGCTCTGTGGGCGCTGGACCGTGGGAGCAGCTGACGCACAGGCCCTGGGGCGGGGAGAGGTGGGCTGCCATGCGGATGCAGGTTTCACTGGAAGTGAAACGGGCCTGGCCCCCAGCTGGGATGTCACTTTCCCTCTCGGGGCCCCTCTTCAGTGAGTACTCAGTGCTGTCCTCTGAGGGGCAGCACCAACCCAGTCTCAGGTTACAGGTGGGTGTGACCCCTCACGTGAGTAGTTAGAGTCACGCCTGCCCAGAGGGTGACTGCCCAACCGTCTGCCTGCCACGGGGCTCACCCTCGAAGCCCTTGCCATTGTATTCACCTGTGTGCTCCAGTGCTGGGGAGCTGGGCCCTCGTCCCGTGGTGGCCTTGTCGCTCCCAGGGACACCCCACAGGAAGATGGCTGGCCTCGGTTGTCTCCCCGGCCTCCAGCCTTAGTGGCCGTCCCTGTCACGAGCAGTGACACCCCTAGTCCCACTTGGTTGGGTGAGGCTCCCTGCCCTGATTTGACCTTCCTGTCCCCTGGAGTGGGCCCTGGCTCAGGAGCCCCACCCCCTCCCTGCAGCCCTCTGTGTGTGAGCTCGTCAGGGCCCCCGGCTTCGCCCACCTACCGCTGGTGGTGGAGGACTTTGTGAAGGATTCTGGTGCCAGCTTCAGTGGTGAGCCCTGAGAGTGCCCTCTGTGCTTACAGAAGAAGGGGTGGAGGGGCTTGCCTGCTTCAGCTTGGGGGAGGAGCCTGCTGGGCCCTGGGTTCTGTAGACCCCTGTGACACTGACTTCGACCCAGACAGGCTGACCTGCTGACCCTGGGCGCCCACCTGAGCTCGGGCTTCTTGGTGGGTGGGGTGGACACTGCCTGAGGCGGGTGCCCGTGGTCCTCCCCAGCGAGCGAGCCTGATGCCGTGCACGTCGTGCTGGACCGCCACCTGGTCACAGGCCAGAACGCCAACTCCACTGTCTCGGCCGTGCAGAACCTGCTCTTCCTCTGTGGCAGCCGGTGAGGGCACCAGGGTGGGCACATTCCTGCCACATCTGCAGAGCCGCGCCAGGTGCCGAACCTTGACCACACGTCTGTCCTGCAGGAAATGAACCTGCTGGGTAGATGCACCCCTTGAGACAGCCCACGTGTCTCCAGAGGCAGGCAGCCCCGTCTCGGATCTCCAGGGACCCCGCCTCGCCCCTCCTGACAAGGAACCTGGATGGCGGCCCCAGATGGCTGCCCGGCCTGGCCTTATTGGGACTGTTGGAGGCCTCCTGGAATCAGCTCTGAGGGGGTGTCAGTCTCCTGGAGGCTCCAACACCCCAACGCCCTGCATGTTCTAGTAGGAGGCAGAGAAAAGACCCCAGATGCCCGGAAAGCTGTGGTGGCTGCCCGGTGGTCCTCGGGAATTCCAAGCCAGGTGTTGCAGGGACTGGTTGCCAGAGTCAGCTCAGGGGTCCTCTGTGGGGGCTGGCCCTGTTGTGGCCAGTCCGCCACCCACCACCCCTTTAGCCGTGGGCGGGGGCCTTGAGGGGAGGCAGCCGGCGAGAGCTGGCTCAGAACTTCTCTGGCCACAGGTGAATGAAGTTTTTTGGGAGCAGCAGCCTCCTGCCCCGAGGCTGACTGGCAATGGCAGCACTTTCCTGTTGGAGATGTCTTCCTGGCATGTGGTTTAAAATGTGAGCCCCGTCCCGTCTAAGCATTTAGAGACTTGCTTAGCTGTGACTATGACACCGTGCGGGTCTCACTGAGAAGAAAGTGCTGTCCCCGGTGGCCCTGCACAGAGTGGCCTTGGGCACAGCTGCTGTCAAGAGCAGACAGTGGTCCGGCGTGCTGGGCACCTGCCTGGGCCGTGTGTCTCCAGCGGGCTGCCCGCTGGCCCCAGCACAGGGCCTCCAGGAACGGCTTAGACCCTCTTCTTCACAGTTCTGCAGTTTGAGCCATCTAAGGCCTTCCTCTAGCCCACCTTACCCTCTCAGCCACAGTCATCCCCAAGCACCAGGGTGGCTCCTGGTGCCAACGACCTGCCAGGAGGCCCCTTGTGATTATAAAACCATTCAGTAGGGCGGGTGTGATGATGGGCGCCTGTAATCCCAGCTACTTGAGAGGCTGAGACACGAGAATTGCTTGAATCTGGGAGTTGGAGGTTGCAGTGAGCCAAGATCATGCCATTGCACTCCAACCTGGGTAACAGGAGCGAAACTAATCTCAAAAGTAAATAATAATAAAACCGTTCAATAAGGAGAATTCAGAAAAAAGTGGAAGAAGGAAGTACTGCGGCCACGTCCCTGCCCTGAAGGCTGCGTTTCTCCAGCGCCTTGGGGATTACTCAGGACGCCCGTGTAGCACTGGCCGCAGGGCTCTGGGGTCTGCCCTGACCCCGGTGTGGTGATGCACATCTCTGGACAAGTACTTAGGTTTATTTTTAATTTTTTTTTTTTTTTTTTTTTTTTTTTTTTTTTTCGAGACGGAGTTTCGCTCTTGTCGACCGGGCTGCAGTGTAGTGGTGCAGTCTCGGCTCACTGCAACCTCCACCTCCCAGGTTCAAGCGATTCTGCCTCAGCCTCTGGAGTAGCTAGGATTACAGGTCTGTGCCACCATGCCCAGCTAATTTTGTGTTACTATTTTTTGAGACAGAGTCGTCCTCTGTTGCCCAGGTGGGAGTGCCTCAGCCTTAGCCTCCCTAGTAGCTGGGATTACAGGCCCAGCTAATTTTTCTATAATTTTTAGTAGAGATCATGTTTCACCATGTTGGCCAGGCTGGTCTTGAACCCTTAACCTCAAGTGATATTCCTGCCTCGGCCTCCCAAAATGCTGGGACTACAGGGGCCTGCCATCGTGCCCGGCCTAATGTTTGTATTTTTAGTAGAGATCGGGTTTCACCTTGTTGACCAGGCTGTCTCGAACTCCTGACCTCAGGTGATCACATGCCTTGGCCTTCCAAAGTGCTGGGATTATAGGTGTGAGCCACCGTGCCTGGCCAACAAGTACTTTTTTAAAGAAAACATAAAGGCCGGGCGCGGTGGCTCACGCCTGTAATCCCAGCACTTTGGAAGGCCGAGGTGCGTGGATCATGTCAGGAGATCGAGACCATCCTGGCCAACATCATGAAACCCTGTCTCTACTAAAATACAAAAAGTTACCTGGGTGTGGTGGCGGGCGCCTGTAATCCCACCTGCTGGGGAGACTGAGGCAGAATTGCTTGAACCCAGGAGGCGGAGGTTGCAATGAGCCAAGATCGTGCCATTGTACTCCAGCTTGGCAACAGCAAGGCTACGTCTCAGAAAAAGAAAAGAAAATTTAAGATCCTGCCTTAATGTCTTAGTCCATTTGGGCTCCTGTACGGAAAGACTGTAAAGCTACTGTCTTATGAACAGAAATCAGCTTCAGTTCTGGAGGCTGGAAACCCAAGATGAAAGCGCCAGAGTCACCCTCTTGTGAGGGTGAGGCTCTGCCCTGTGACCCGTGACCTCCCACATGCCCCACCTGCTGCCGTCCCCTGGCAGGTGAGGACTGAAGCGGGCGGGTTTTGCGGGGACATCTTCAGGCCACAGCAGGTAGATGAAGGGCGGTGAACCATGCTGAGCCCCTCTGGTCAGCCAGATCGACTGAGCCCAGCATTGAAGGTCAAGGCAGTTGTGGCTTTGGGGATGTGAAGTAGTTGTCACAAGGGGCCCCACAGACCTGTCCCCGGGTGAGCCGCCCACAGGCCTCTTCACCATTCCTCAGCTGCGTGCGAGGCCTTTGGCATGGAGAGCCTCCCTGCTGTGCCCAGTTCTCTCTGCCAGGACAGGGCTTGGGGCAGCACCAGGCTGGGGCAGAGGAGGAAGGCAAGAGGACAGAGCCTCTGGAAGAGCAGTGGAGGGTGGATGAGGATTTCCCCACATACCCAGTGTGTGTTCACTTGCCCAGAGAAATAAACCATGCGGCTCTGTACCCTCGTGCATGTGGCAGAGCTACTCACGATAATGGATGAGTCATTTTCGTACAATGGGTAATCAATACGTCTGATAATTATTGGTATCTATTAATAAGGCTTATGTAGCCATTTGGTGGATTATTTGGCTATAAAAAGGAATGACGCTATTTTTAGTGTGGTCTTGCTATGTTGCCGTGGCTGGAGTGCAGTGACTGTTGACAGGCACAGTTATGGCTCGCGGCAGCCTTAAACTGGCCTCAAGTGATCTCCCACCTCAGCCTCCCCAGTAGAGACTGTGGGGACACACCACTGTGGCCAGCTAGGGATGACGTTCTTTTACCTTCTGTAATATGGGTGGACCTGGAAAAAATGCTGAGTGAAAGAAACCAGTCTCAAAAGGCCTGTGCTCTGTGATTCCATTTTTTGTGAAATGTCCAGAAAACGTAAGTCAGAAAGTAGATTGGTTGAGGGTGGGAATGGGGACAGTAGGTATGAGATTTCGTTTTGGGGTGATGGTTTCACAGTTCTAAGTGCTAAGATGGTTGAATGTTTGCAAATGGCATTCACAGTCGTATGCAGAGCATGGCCTCCGTCCCCAGAGCTGCATTCTGCCAGGTCTCCTGGGAGATGCTGGTGCTGTTAGTGATTCGGAGCCACGAGACCTTTGATGTCTCCTTAGGACTTAGCCTGTTGACCGGCTCAGAGGCACAAGCCCAGGCTACTGTGGGAAGCCTTGAAAGGGAGGAGGGACTCCTCAGCAGTGGGGAGGGCTCTGCCCACTCAGCTCTCCACCCCAGGGGCAGCCCTGCACTGTTCTTGACCAAGGGGCACTGGCAGCCCAGCTGTCTCCCTGGCCTGCCATCCTGCCTCAGAGTTGTCCCCTCAGCATGCTCGATGGGCCAGGCATGCTCAGGCTGGAACTGAGGAGGGGTGGCCAGGTGCCTGGGTCTAAAGGTAGCTCGTAGGTTCAGGGTGAGAAGCTCTGCTGTCCCTGCCATTGGAGGGCTGGGGGCAGGTCCAGAAGCTGCTCCAGACCCTAGCAAATGGGGGCTCAAGGGACCCTCATTTTGCAGTTCCTGGCATCCCTAGAGCCAGGCAGGACCAACCTGTGACCTGGTGGCGGCTTCCAGGGACAGGAGGAAGGGGGTGCCCCAGAGCCATGGGGGTCCCCTGCTGACCCCTGGGTGGGGCCCAGGGCAGTCCCTGGATCACTGGCTAGACTGGCCTTTCATGTCCACAGCTGGGAAGCCAGACAGATGTGGGTTCAGGAGCCCCCACTTGCCTTGTTCTCCCTGCAGCCTCACCAGGACTGGGTGTGGCAATCACCCTGTAGTGTTTGTCGGAACTGAGGGACCACCTCACAGGCCACCCATCACCGCCTCCACAAGCCCTTCCTAGTGCAACCCATTGCATTCAAACTCAGTGTATGAACTGTTTGCAGGCCTGGGCTTGCTGTGCTGGGTTTCAGGTTTGGGTTAGGATTAGTAAAGGTGGCCAGGTGCAGTGGCTCATGCCTGTAATCCCAGCACTTTGGGAGGCCAAAGCAGACACATCACTTGAGGTCAGGAGTTTGACACCAGCCTGACCAACATGGTGAAAAATATCAACATGAGCCAGGTGGTGTGTGTGCCTGTAATCCTAGCTACTCGGGAGGCTGAGGCAGGAGAATCGCTTGAACCTGGGAGGCGAAGGTTGTAGTGAGCCAAGATCACACCACTGCACTCTAGCCTGGGTGACAGAGCAAGACTCTGTCTCAAAAAAAAAAAAAAAAAAAAAACAAAAAAACCCAGGCACAGTGGCTCAGGCCTGTAATTCTAGGGAGCTGAAGCAAGTGGATCACTTGAGGTCAGGAGTTTGAAACCAGCCTAGCCAACATTGTGAAATCCCATCTCTACTAAAAATATAAAATTAGCTGGGTGTGGTGGCACATTCCTGTAATCCCAGCTACTTGGGAGGCTGAGGCAGGAGAATCACTTGAACCCAGGAGGCAGAGGTTGCAGTGAGCCAAGATTGCAGCATTGCCCTCCAGCCTGGGCAGTAAGAGTGAAACTCCGTCTGAAAACAAACAAAATGGGATGGGGGCTTCAAAGCCTGTGGCTGGTGCATGTTGTGCTGTTCCCACGAGGTGATGCCATGACCCCATGCAGGAACCTGGCATCCCTTGCAAGGTGTCAGCCACAACAGGACAAGATGGGGGCACGGTGGGGCAGCCTTGACAGGGAACAGGAGGCCCAGGCCCTCAAAAGCAGGAGGGAGGGTCTGGCTGGCACTGCTCCTCTGGCAGGCGTCCACACGTGCCTGTGCTTGGAGGCCTGAGACTGCATCAGCATTCATCTGTGACCCACCTGGGACAGCACCCTGGGAGCCCCTGGCATCATAAGCATACCCTTCGCCCAGTGTAGGGCTGAGGGCCCCACAGGGTCGTGGGGTGAGCCTTATGCTGTGCTGAGGCGCAGGATCGAGAAATAGAGAGGACACAGAAGTGCAAGGAAAACGCAGCTGGGCTCGGGGGTCCACGACACCTATGAGCAGAGTGAGGCGAGGCCCCGAATGTCCAGAAGTGTGAGTATTTATTGTGTATAGGTTAGGGGGCAGGGCAGTGAGTGAAATCATCTTTAAGGATAGTGATAGGGTCGTGAGCAATAAAACATGGGGTCCACCCCCATTAGGTCACCTAGGCCAGGAGGTGGACAGTGCGCAGCAAGGGGCGGGTTCCCATGAAGTCAAGGGCCGTGTGCAGTAAGGGGGTCCACCCCCATTAGGTCACCGAGGCTTGAAGGTGGGCCGTGCGCAGTGAAGAGGGTGCATGTGCAATACTTCCATCTATGGGAAACTACTTCTAAGAAGATTTATGGGACGATGCTTTAAGTCACACAGCAGTGACAGAGCTGTCAGGGTTACCGCCACCTGCTGGCAGCTTCCAGTGGGTTCTGTGGGAAGATGCTTTTCGAGCAGCACAGTAGCAAGAGCTGATAAAGTTCACAGTCACCAAGGTGGATTGTGGGTCTGAGGGCAGCCTTCCACAAGAACTGGAGCAAGGTCCTATAACTCCTTTATCAGGAGTGGCTCTCGCTCCAAGCCTGCCATACAGTGGGTATCTTTACGATACTGAACGCTGCTGCCTGGGCCATGGGTTCTTGTCCTGGTGTAACTGTTTTCCCTTAAATCATGCTCTGCACTGTGTCTGCTCCAGGAATTCCTCCGATTATAAGCTGCTTATTCCTTAAATCATGCTCTGCACCGTGTCTGCTCTAGGCATTTCTCCAATTATAAGCTGCTTCTTCCTTAATTCATGCTCTGCACTGTGTCCACTCTAGGCATTCCTCCGATTATGAACTAAGATATAATTATAGGTATATATGTAGGGAAATATTCTTTAGGTACTCATACTATCAACTATTATATGATAATATATAGAGGATTATATAAAGGGATTCTTCAAGCCCTAATTCTATAAACTAATATGATTATGTAAAGGATTATATAAAAGGAAATAGCTGAGTAGTAACGCTGTAAACTGAGATATTCCTCAAGCCCTAACTAACTGTGCCAGGGTTCTGCTTAGCTCTCATTCCTCGGTGCCTATATGGGGGGTTACCCACACCCAGCTCCACCGATGCACCCTATAGGTCTAAGGGCTCAGGCAGGTCCCTACCGAGGAAGGGACCCCTGTCAAAAGGCCACCCAGCAACAACCCTGACCTGGTTCCCAGGTAGTGGCACAGGCGGTTGTGTCTGGGGTACCCTGACCCCGACCCCATCTCTGAGTCCTGGCCTATGTTATAGCCCATCACAGCTGGGGCAGGTGATGTTTAGGGGACAAAGGGGACGGAGACAGTGAATGAAACAGCACAGGAAAAATGACTGCTTTAATGTATTAGGCAAAATTTTACATAAAATCAGAAATCTATGATCTGTCCCTGCTCCAACTGGTAAAAATGCAAGATTCACCACAAGCCACGTGCAGTCAGGCCCCAGCTGGCCAGCGGTGCAGACCCGGAGTCCAGCCGCAGGTGTTGCACTACTTCCCATTCTCTGCATTGAACATCTGTTCCTAAGAACAAGCACAGCATGAGGGGCACGGTCGGCCTCGCCACCCCTGCCGTCCGCACCGTGAAGCCCCACAAGGCACCACTTGAAGGAGGGAGGCCCTTGTGGGTTCTGGGCCCTGAATGGGGGCCAGGGCCACAGGGTGGCCAACACCACAGTCAGTCACCACACAGGCCAGAGAGGAGCCACGACCCACCAAGGGGAACCGTCCTCCCCGATGGCCTCAGCAGGCCCCTCTTGCTGGGCAGCCCGCGAATGAGACCTGGGGTCTCTGCCCAACTTTAACACCCATGCCCAGGCCTGGACTCTCGTGGGGCTCAGCGGATGTCTGCGGCTGCCCACACACAGCACTCACTGTCAGCATCCGCTCCAGCTTCACTGCGTCAGCAGCAAACTTGCGGATCCCGTCGGAGAGCTTCTCCACAGCCATCTGGTCCTCATTGTGCAACCAGCGGAAAGCCTTCTCATCCAGGTGGATCTTTTCCAGGTCGCTGGCTTGGGCTGCGGGGACAAGAACCAGCTGTGTCCCTCCCCACCTTGGCCCTTGAGCTGTCCCTGAGCTTGCTGCCCAGCATCTCCCACCAGGGCCAGCCCTCAACCCCAGCCAGGCTCACACTGAAGTGGGGTTCAGCCCACTGTGCCTCAGCTGAGGACTAGAATGAGATGTGTTAGGGAAGCCCAGCCCTCTACTGAGGTTCACTTCACCCTCATGTCTCCCGAGATGTCCTTGCCCCAAGGTGGGAGGTTCCCCCGCACCACCACAGGGCAGAGGGGCCTCACCCGCCTTGGCTGAGAGCACAGGCACCAGCTTGGTGTTGTCCTTGAGCAGCTCTCCCAGGAGCTTGGGCGAGATGGTGAGGAAGTCACAGCCGGCCAGCGCTTTGATCTCGCCCGTGTTGCGGAAGGAGGCGCCCATGACGATGGTTTTGTAGCCGAACTTCTTGTAGTAGTTGTAGATTTTAGTGACGCTCTTTACCCCTGGAAGGAGACCAGCCTGTGTCTAGGAAAGCGTCCGCAGAGGTACCGCCCCGCCTGCCCTCCCAGTGCCTGCCGACTGCACTACCTTAGCCGACATCCCTGCTGCCCCGCGCCGACCTGTGCACCTCACTGCTTGTTGATGCACCAGCTCCATCTCAGGCTCTTCCCGCCTGAGGTGCGGCTGAGGCTTCTTCCCTTACCCCATTACCTCAGGGGGACCCTCACCGGGGTCTTCCAGGGGCTCGTACGATTTCTTGTCGGTGTTTGCCACATGCCAGTCGAGGATGCGCCCGACAAATGGGGAGATGAGGGTCACACCCGCCTCGGCACAGGCCACGGCCTGGGCGAAGGAGAAGAGCAACGTCATGTTGCAGTGGATGCCGTGCTGCTCCTCGAGCTCCCTGCGGGGCGGGGGCAGGTAAGTGCGGGCCAGACGCCCACCCAGAGCCACAGGCTGCCAAAGGTGCTCATGGGGCCTTAAACTAAAAATGGCAGGAACAGGCTCGTGCCATTGTTGAGAACAAATCTGTAATACTCAAGAGGGTTCTAAATGGATAGTGGGTTATGGGTTTTCTCCAACCCACCTTACACAATAGACAAGCTGGATTTTCTCCAACCCACATTACACAATAGATGAAGGCAAGGAGGCCCCTGCTCTTGCACAAGGCCCTCACCTCATCCCAGAACTCACCAGGGCTCAGCTCCCAGGCCGAACCACTGAGTCAGCCCTACCACAGTCTAGTCCTCACCCTGCTCCACCCTAGCCCTTCCTGGGGCCACCCTGCAGCAGCCCACAGCACCCTGGTGTGTGCTGAGAGGAGCCCCTTGGCCACACTAGGCCCCTTGCCCCAATCCCAGTGCACTTTGGACATCCTGGGGTTGATCCCCAAGGACGGGGCAGTGCCCATACTGTGCCATGTGGCTGGGGCATGGGATGAGACAGCAAGCCTCTGCTCAGGCACCTTCAAACACAAGATCCCCCTCCCTAGGTGCCTCTGCCACATGGCCACACAGGGGTGTTCAAGTGTGGCTGCAGAGCTCACACCCGGCAAGGGGAGGGCAGATGGCACAGCGGAGCTGGGAAACAGCCTGCAGTTCCTCCACTCCTAGGCATACGTCCATGAGAAACAAACGTGTCCAGAGCAAAACTAGCACATCTGTATTCAGAGCAGCAATATACATCACAGTTCCCAAGGCGGAAACTGACCATGTGTCCATCAACAGATGAGTAACTATGGCCTATCCGTACAATGGAGTATTTTTCAGCACATAAAAAACGAGGCCGGGCACAATGGCTCATGCCTGTAATCCCAGCACTTTGGGAGGCCAAGATGGGTAGGTCTCTTGAGCCCAGGAGTTCGAGACCAGCCTGGGTAACATGGCGAAATTATCCAGGAATGGTGGTGCCTGCCTGTCGTCCCAGCAACTTGGGGGACTGAGGTGGAAAGATCGCTTGAGCCTGGAAGTCAAGGCCACAGTGAGCTGAGTCCGTGCCACTGCACTCCAGCCTTGGTGAAAAAGTGAGACGCATCTCAAAGCAGGTAGTGATGGCAGGTGGTAGAACATGCAAACACAGAGACGTGGCAACAGCACACCTCCTACTGATGTGATCTAAGTGTAGCTGGCACTGGCTACTGGTGAGAACACCACAGAGGAGTTTTACTTTGCTTTAGACATTTTCTGTCTCTCTTCCACTCTGAACGTACATATATTTGTTTTCATTTTTCTGAGACAGGGTCTCACTCTGTCACCCAGGCTAGAGTGCAGTGGTGCGATCATAGCTACTGCAACCTCAACCTCCCAGACTCAACCGATCCTCCCGCCTCAGCCTCCTGAGTAGCTGGAACCACAGGGCTTCGCCACCATACCTAGCTAATTAAAAACTTTTGTTTTTTGAGACGGAGTTTCACTCTTGTTACCCAGGCTGGAGTGCAATGGTGTGATCTCAGCTCACTGCAACCTCCGCCTCCTGGGTTCAAGCGAGTCTCCTGCCTCAACCTCCCGAGTAGCTTACAGGAACCTGCCACCATGCCCAGCTAATTTACTCCTGACCTCAGGCGATTGATTTACTTGCTGTGGCCTCCCAAAGTGCTGGGATTACAGCATATATTTTCTATAACAATGGTTGACTTTTTTTTTTTTTTTTTTGGAGATGGAGTTTTGCTCTTTTTGCCAGGCTGGAGTGCAGTGGCATGATCTTGGCTCACTGCAACCTCTGCCCCCAGGTTCAAGTTATTCTCCTGCCTCAGCCTTCTGAGTAGCTGGAATTATAGGTGCACGCCACCACACCTGGCTAATTTTGTATTTTTAGTAGAGATGAGGTTTCACCATGTTGGCCAGGCTGGTCTGGAACTCATGACCTCAGGTGATCTTCCTGCCTTGGCCCCCGCAAAGTGCTGGATGACAGGCGTGAGCCACTGCGCCCGGCCAACAATAGTTTACTTTTTAAAAATCATGTAAATATAGGTTTGTGTTGATCAGGACAGAGGAATGAAAGACAGAATTTGCAGGTGTTAACCAGTGGCTGTTCTTCTCTGCTGGGTGGGTGAATGGCACTTCCTGGGAATCCCTTCATTTCTGATCACCAGCAAGTTGGGGAGCTGGCTCTGGAGCAGAGGGCAGATCTAGGTTGACATCAGCTGGTCAAGTCCGAGCTGTGGGCTGTGCTCCCCATTCTGGCATGCCCCAGGGCTGAGAGTCAAACCTGCCTGATGCCATTTAGATCCTGCCCACCAACAACAGAGACAGAGTATCTGAAAGCTCCTTCCTTGTGGGGGACTACTTACTTTCCAGCCTGAATGCCCTCCCAGGTTGAAGACAGCTTTATAAGAATTCTGTCCTTGCTGATCCCAGCTTCCTTATAGAGCTCAATGAGGCGTCTGGCTCTGGCCACCATCGCATCTTTATCAAAGGAGAGCCTGTGGGAACAAGAACCCATCCCCTCAGATCAGGTAGGATGCGCACCACGCAGTGCAAGCTGGAGGCAGGGTGCCTGCCGAAGTCAGTTTTGAGCTGCACCGTAAGCACCAAACCCCCACCACCCGCCCACCTTCCCCTCGCACGAGGCATGCAGAATGGCTCCGACAGCAACTCACACCCAGTCTCGCAATCAAAGGTCCTCAGTGGGATCCCTTGGCTATAATTTGTATTTAAAAAAAACTAGAGCCGGGCACGGTGGCTCACGCCTTTAATCCCAGCACTTTGGGAGGCCGAGGCGGGTGGATCACGAGGTCAAGAGATCGAGACCACCCTGGTCAAAATGGTGAAACCCCATCTCTACTAAAAATACAAAAAATTAGCTGGGCATGGTGGCGCGTGCCTGTAATCCCAGCTACTCAGGAGGCTGAGGCAGGAGAATTGCCTGAACCCAGGAGGCAGAGGTTGCAGCTGAGCCGAGATCGCGCCATTGCACTCCAGCCTGGGTAACAAGAGCGAAACTCCGTCTCAAAAAAAAAAAAAAAAAAAAAAAAAACACTAGAGATCAGTTGCTAAACAGGAAGCTCTTGGTCCTCAGTACCAACTATGGGAGAGCTCAGAATAAACCTTCTCTTGGAATGGAGACTATGGGTGGAACAGCCCCTTGACCTCACCTTGGCATTCATGTGTTTAACAGTGGACACCTGACCAGCCCGTCCAGTGCAGGAGTGTGGGTAACCCCCCATCTGGGCATAGAGGAAGGAGAGCTAAGCAGATCCCTGGCACAATTAGTGCCTGAAGAATATCTTACTACTCAGCTATTTCCCTATATATATATAATTATCTTAGTTCATAATCAGAGGAATGTCTAGAGCACACACAGTGCAGAGCATGAATTAAGGAATAAGCAGTTATATATATATAATCATATCTTGCTTATAGTCGGAGGAATATCTAGAGCATACACAGTGCAGAGCATGAATTAAGGGAAAAACAGTTACACCAGAACAAGAATCTATGGCCCAAGTGGTAGTGCCCCTGCCTGAAAGGGCATGTGCTACATGACAGGCTGGCCCAGGTGGCAGCATTCAGTATCCTAAAGATACCCGCTGTATGGCAGGCATGGAGCAAGAGTCACTCGTCCTGAAAGGGAGTTGCAGTACCTTGCATCAGTTCTTGTGGAAGCTGGCCTCAGGCTGGCAAGCCCTCGAGCATCCGAGAGCTTAAAACCCCTCCGGTATAATCGCGCCCTGGTGGCTGTGAACCCTGGGCTCTGTTGCTAGGTACTGACTCAAAGCATCCTCCTGTAGAAATCACTGGAAGCTGCCATCAGGTGGCTGTATTCCCTGTCAGCTCTTCAGCTACTGTGCTGACTCAAAGCATCCGCCTATAGAAGTCCTTAGAAGTAGCCTGCACCGTAGATAAGAGATATCGCACACTGCACCCTCTTCACTGCGCACGGCCCACCTCCTTGCCTCGGTGACCTAATGGGGGTGGACCCTTTGCTTATCGCATGCATGACTGTCTTGACCCTATCACTGTTCTTAAGATGACCTCACTCACTACCCTGCCCCCTAACCTATACCCAATAAATACAGACGCTCCTGCATGTTTGGGGCCTCGCCTGTCTCCGCTTGTAGGTGGTGTGGCCCCCCGAGCCCAGCTGCTCTTTTCCAGTCCTTCAGTGTCTTGTCTCTTTACTTCTCAGATCCAGCACCTCAGCACAGTGACAGGGGACACCCCACAACCCTGTAGGCCTTGACCCTACACAGGAGCAAGCATACTTACCTTGCATCTACTTCTGTGGATACTCGGCCTGGAATCTTCTTTAGTATTTCTGCTCCAAACAACACAAAAAGTTTATCAATAGCATTTTTAATCTGGTCCTCTTGTGACCTGAAATTCAAAGGGAAAAACGTAGGTTAGAAGCTTCTGAGATTTAAGTGCACAAGAGTCTACAAAATGAATTCTGTTATTTCTTTTTGGTCAGGCTGGTCTCGAACTCCTGACCTCAGGTGATCCGCCTGCCTCAGCCTCCCAAAGTGCTGGGATTACAGGAGTGAGCCACCGTGCCCGGCCGAATTCTGTTATTTCTTTGCCAAATTTCTTTCCCTCCATCTTTTTTTCTGTCAAAACATTTTTTTCTATTGTAGTAAAATAACATATAACATAAAATTTCCATCTTAACCTTTTTTTTTCCCCCAGGACAGGGTCGCTCAGGCTGAAGTGCAGTAGTGTGATCACGGCTTACTGCAGCCTTCACCTCCCAGGCTCAAGTGATCCTCCCGCCACAGCCTCCCAAGTAGCTGGGACTACAGGTGCACACCTCCATGCCCAGCTGTTCTCCAACTCCTAGGCCGAAGGGATCCTCCTATCTTGGCCTTCCAAAGCACTGGGGTTACAGGCATGAGCCACTGCCCACAGCCCATCATTTTTACGTGTGGTGGTATTAAGCTCATTCACAATTCTGTTCAACCATCACCATCCATCTCCAGAGCTCTCTTCATCATCCCAAACTGCATCCCTGCATCTTTTGGCACTTGCAAAATATTGTATTTTCCATCTCTTCAAAGTCACTGGACAGACACCAGGTGAAGTCCATGATGCTGTTCCAAAATGAGCCACTATCTGAGTGGCCTCATTAGCTCACTACACATAGGAAGATCTTCAGTTAGACTGTCAAGGGTTAGAATTCTTGGGCCAGACCAGTTGCAGTGGCTCAAGCCTATAATCAGGCACATGCCTGTAATCCCAGCACTTTGGAAGGCCAAGGTGGGCAGATTGCTCAAGCTCAGGAGTTTGAAACTAGCCAGGGCAACATGGTGAAACCCTGCCTCTACAAAAAAATACAAAAATTAGCCAGGCATGGTGGTATGCACCTGTAGTCCCAGCTACTTGGGAGGCTGAGGTGGGAGGATGGCTTGAACCCAGGAGGTAGAGGCTGCAGTGAGCTGAGACTGTGACCCTGCACTCCAGCCTGGGTGACAGAGCTAGACTCTGTCTCCAAAAAAAAAAAAAAAGTCCTTGGGCTACCTGGACATGGGGGCGGAGCTCTGTTGATCACCCAGCCAAGCAAAGGCACCAGTGTCACCCAATACAATACCAGAAGCACCAAGGCCTTAGGCCTGGCTGATGCCACAGGGGCGCAACACCCCCATGAGAGGAGGAAAGGGGAGCCAGCTAGGATGAGAGAGAGGAGGGTCAGACTCAGCATCCGGAGTGGCTGTCACAATGGTCAGGGGAGCCACTCACCAGCCAGCTGGACCTAAGCGAAGCCAGTACCAGAGAGGGACCTGTCCTGTGTGGTGCCCAAGTTGCCTGCTCGGCACCATCTTCCAGCTGTGAATTACCTTGGAGAGAATCTAAAATGACATCTGAAATATGCAAAGCCATGGGCATGAAGAGTGGTCTGCAGTCGCTTGGTTGGGTAAGGGACTGAGGACCTACTGCAAACAGGTGCCAGAGAACATTCTGGGAGTTATAAAATCCAGACTGTGATGATGCTGCATCATTGCACAAATTTACCAAAACCCATCAGGCTGTGTACTTAGTGTATTTTATATCAATAAAGCTGTTAAGAAATTAAAAAGCCAGGTGCAGTGACTCACGTCTGTAATCCCAGCACTGTTTTGAGACCTGCCTGGCCAACATGGTGAAACCCCATCTCTGCTAAAAATACAAAAATTACAGTCAGGTGTGGTGGCACATGCCTGTAATCCCAGCTACGCGGGAGGCTGAAGCAAGAGAATCTCTTGAACCCGGGAGGCAGAGGTTGCAGTGAGCTGTATGTCATTGCACTCCAGCCTGGGCAACAAAAGCAAAACTCCATTTCAAAAAACAAAAAAACAAACACCCCAATAATTAGCCAGGAGTAGTGGCGCACACCTGTAATCCCAGCTAATTGGGAGGCTGAGGCAGGAGAACTGCTTGAACTGGGGAGGTGGAAGCTGCAGTGAGCCAAGACTGCTTCACTACACTCCAGCCTGGATGACAAAGCAAGACTCCATCTCACAAATAATAAAAAAAAAAGACAGCCAGAAGATACGTGTTACCAGAGCCGGGGAGACTGACTGCAAAGTGGGGGGCCTCTGGGTCTGCAAATGCTCCATTTCTTGACTGGGGTGGTGCTTACAGGGTGCACACATGGCAAGACTCTGCTCGCTTACGTCAGGTGCAGGTTACTCCAGGCAGATTTCATTTCAAAAAGACAGTTTCTTCCCCCCTTGAGTTCATGGTGTTTGAGAACTAAAATTCAGTTTAGGGAGGGAAACAAGGCCAACTAGACTAGCATGAGGGCCTAGCTGGGACTCCCTCCCGCAACCCCGAGTCCAAGGCACTCACCCGCCCAGCTTCCGACCATAGGCAATCGCCTCCTCCACCAGCTCCTGGTAAGTGGGCATCTGCGCTGCAGCCAGGATCAGGGATGGGTTGGTGGTAGCATCCTGGGGCTTGTACTCATCGATGGCTAGGGAAATAATTTTCAAAAGGAAAAATGAGTGCTTGCTTCCAGCTGGAAACACGTGAAGGAACCCTGTAAGTCCCAAGGATGTTAGGGGAATCAAGCATTTCCCAAAGTGGGGTGCAGCCACACTTGTCACACCTTCTTCCTGGTGACCAATGGTTTGTCATGAGGCGGCTGTTTGCACAATGATGAAAAACAAACTCTAAGCGCCACTGCAAGAGCTGACTTGTAACTACATGGGAGAGGTGAGAGCTGGGAGGGTGCTGGCCACTGGAAAATGTGCTTCCCACTGCTGTGCCCCCACAAGGAGGCGTCCGGTCTAGAGTCAATGATCCAGATGTGAACGCTGATCTTACGGACTCAGCCCCGACCAAACCATTATTCACTTCCCACCAGTCACAAGTCTGGGCCTCCAGAACTTCTGACCCACTGGCATCATTGGGGTCCCCAACTTGAATTAACCTTCATGTTCAGTTAATTTGCTGGAGCAGATCACAGAACTAAGGGAGACACTTACTTACATGTACGAGCTTATTATACAAAGGATGCAGATGAAGAGATGCACAGGGCAAGGCATGTGAGAAGGGCACAGTGCCTCCCCGGTGCACCACCCTGTGGGAGCCTCCACGTGTTCAGGTATCTGGAAGCTCCCCGAACCCTGTCTTCTTGGGCCTTTTATGGAGACTCTATTGGAGAGACAAGATTGAAGCATGGCCAGCCCTGCTGAAATGTTATTGGACAAAAGGGCTATCATCTACTGAGTGAGGAAACCCAGCAATGCCTCTCTGTTCAGATTCTTACTGGCCTCTGTGCAACACTTTCTCCAGGGCATGTGGTGGGACCCCTTCTGAAATGAAGGTCTTTGTACTTTTTTTTTTCTCCTTTCACTGGAAGCTGAGCAGTATTTTTTTTTTTTCTGAAATGAGGGTCTTATGACCCAGTTAGAAAAGTAGTAGAGAATTTCTTTACGGACAGCTCCGAAACAGAAAGGCAGAAAACAGTCCTGCCTTGAGAAGAGAAAGCAGGTGAAAGGAGAGAAGGTCAGCGACAGAAACTCTGTTTTCTGAGGCCTGCACCTGAGGCCTAGAGTGCCCCAACATTAGAACAACGGTTGCGGGAGTTATGAGCCAGGAACTGTGTTCACACATGCATGCACACACATCAGTTACCTTCAAAATTACGTTCGTGCCTTACTATTTTCGAGATGGAGCCTTGCCCTATCGCCCAGGTTGGAGTGCAGTGCTGCAATCCCGGCTCACTACAACCTCTGACTTCTGGGTTCTAGCAGTTCTTTTGCCTCAGCCTCTTGAGTAGCTGGGATTATAGGCAGCTGCCACTACACCCGGCTAATTTTTTGTATTTTTAGTAGAGAAGGGATTTCACCATGTTGGCCAGGATGGTCTCAAATTCCTGACCTCAAGTGATCTGCCAGCCTCAGCCACCAAAAGTGCTGGGATTACAGGCGTAAACCACCATGCCCAGCCTATTGCTATTATTATTTTTTAAAATACATGGTCTGTCTTACTTAGGCTGGTCTTGAATTCCTGGGCTCAAGGGATACTCCTGCCTCAGCCTCCCAAAGTGCTGGGATTGCAGGCATGAGCCACCACGCCTAGCCAGGTTCATGGTTTAGAACCATTCTTTTAAAAAAATAAAATAAACTTGTGGGCTGGGCGCAGTGGCTCATGCCTGTAATGCCAGCACTTTGGGAGGCTGAGGCAGGCAGATCACGAGGTCAGGAGATAGAGACCATCCTGGCTAACATGGTGAAACCCCGATTCTACTAAAATACAAAAAAATTAGCCAGGCGTGGTGGGGGCACGCCTGTAGTCCTAGCTACTCGGGAGACTGAGGCAGGGGAATTGCTTGAACCCAGGAGGTGGAGGTTGCTGTGAGCCAAGATCGTACCACTGCACTCCAGCCTGGCAATAAAGCAAGACTCTGTCTCAATAAATAAATAAACTTAAGAACATTCTTTAGAGACAAACTGTCACTTTTTGTTGCCCAGGCTGGTCTTGAACTCCTGGCCTCAAGGGATCCACCTGCCTCTCAAAGTGTTGGGATTACAGGTGTGAGCCACCACGCCTGGCTAGAACTATTATTCAAAGTAGATTTATTATATTGTTGCTATTTTTTGTATTATGATTTTTAAACTTTGTTCTTATCACCTTCTAGTCTTTGCAAAGCCAACTCTCCTAACGGGATAATCTTAGCTCAACATCCAGAGATTACTGATCCTGTGAAACTGGTAAGAGGGAACTTGAGGCTGGATTCCAAACAGACCTGCTCTGATAACACTTTTCCTTCTGGTCTCTTTGTTGCTCAAATGTGGCCCAGGTCGCTGACATAAACCCTCATACCTTCCCTCCAAAGTGGGCAGGTCAGTCCCAGCACTGACAGACAATTAACCTACCTTCAAAATGGTTGATCAGTGACGCTTTCAGAGAAATAACTTGATCAAAACAGGAAAATATAAAAAGTTGGTCATACGAATTGCATGATTCCTGTTATACCCAACTACAACAAAGTCAAGAAGCTGGGGGGTAGAGTCCTCTGGACACATAACATTGCCACAAAAATGTAATTCAATGCATACCTGGCTACTGAAACTGCCGCCATAACCTAAAGCCAGTTGATCTAACAGCTGCTGAAACAACCTGCGGTGACTCTGAGACTAGTTTTCTCCACCACTATTACTCACAGATGAAAACGCACCAGCTCTCCAGAACCTTGCTAGTGCCAATGAACCTTCTCAAAGAGCAACATGGAACATTCCTCTTTTATAAAACCTCCGACTTTTTTTTTTTTTGAGACAAGGTCTCTGTCACCCAAGCTGCGGAGCAGCAGCACAAACAGGACTCACCGCAGCCTCTAACTCCCAGGCTCAAGCGATCCCCTGCCTCAGCCTCCCGAGTAGCTGGGATCACAGGTGGCTAAAAAATTAGTCACCATTCCTGGGTAATTTTAATTTTTTTATTTTTTCCTGAGACGGAGTTTCTCTCTTCTTGCCCAGGCTGGAGTGCAATGGTGTGATCTCGGCTCACTGCAACCTCCGCCTCCTGGTGTCAAGCAATTCTCCTGCCTCAGCCTCCCAAGTAGCTGGGATTAAAGGCATGCACCACCACGCCCAGCTAATTTTGTATTTTTAGTAGAGATGGGGTTTCACCATGTTGGCCAGGCTGGTCTTGAACTCCTGACCTCAGGTGATACACCCACCTCGGCCTCCCAACGTGCTGGGATTGCAGGTGTGAGTCACCGTGCCCAGCCAAAATTTTTTGGTAGAGATGTGGTCTCACTTTGTTGCCCAGGCTGGTCCTGAACTGCTAGGCTCAAACGATCCCCTGCCTCAGTCTCCCAAAGTGATGGGATTACAGGCATGAACCACAGTGGCTGGCCCCAACTTTCTCTTGCTCTTTGGACATATCGAAGACCACCTAGTCTGCCTGAATTGCAGTTTTTTCTTCCCAAATAAATCATTAAATTTAGAGATTCGTCTCTACATTTTATTTTGACTTCAACATAAGCACCACATGGTTATCTTCAACAAGGGCTGTTAGCTGGGAGTGGTGGCACACACCTGTAGTTCCAGCTACTTGGGAGGCTGAGGTGAGGGGGGATCATCTTAGCCCAGGAGGTCAAGGCTGCAGTGAGCCTCGTTGTATCATGTGATTGTACCAACACACAGCCTGGGTGACAGAGCAAGACCCTGTCTTAAGAAAACCCCCAAAAACAAAAACCCAAGGATTGTTTTATTTTTAAAACTATTGTTTCTTTGAACACATTAGTTCTTTCTCAGGTAACCAAGGTAGGAATTCAAAGCCAACAAGGCTTAACCTAGGATCTTGTTGATCAGGCTGTCCAAATGGAAAGTGGAGGTGAAGAGGAGATTAGCCAGTTCAGTAACTTTATTTGGCAAATAAGTACCTTTTTTTTGTGGGGGGGGGCAGTGGGGGACAGGGTCTTGCTTTGTCTCCCAGGCTGGAGTGCAGTGGCACAGTCACAGCTCACTGCTGCCTCAACCTCCTGGGCTCAAGTGATCCTCCCAACTCAGCCTCCTGAGTAGCTGGGACTACAGGTGTGTGCCAACACGCCTGGCTAATTTTTTTTTTGGTAGAGATGGGGTTTTACCATGTTGCTCAGGCTGAAGTAAGTACTTTCAAAGGGCCCTTTAATGACAAAACTATAGAGGTAGAGAATAGAGGTTGCCAAGGAACAGGGAATGAGGTGGCTCTTGGGGACACAGGGGCATCTCAGTGACAATGGGACAGCTATGTCCCATCACAGTGGTCACAGAAATTTACACATTTTATGAAATTGTAATATAGCATCCTTGCCCCAATGCAGGGGAAAACTGGAGAGCCCTGAGCCAGGTCTGCAGTCTGTAACAGCGCCAGCATTGCACCAGTGCCCACTTCCTGGTGTGGATACCATGCCGTGGTCACACAAGATATCACAACTGGGGGACACTGGTTAAAGATTCATGAGACTGTATGGCCTGATTTTGCAACCTCTGTGCGTCTATCCTCATTTCAACATGACAAGTTAAGAAAAAGCCAGTTTTGGCACAGTGCTGACACAGGTGTGCCAGAATGCACTGAATGAGGCACTGAAAAGAACCCATTTCTTTGTGTAAAATCACCCCTTGATAAAGTCAGCTTTCAGCAAACGGCTTTTACAAAATTAAAACAAAATCAAGGCCCATTGGGGCAAAAATGGGTTTCGGGGTCCAGGGACCTCTAAACTGAATGCAAAATGGAGAGGGTCACATTTTTTTGGGAAGAGCATTCACAGCTTTGATTCTATTTTCTGAGGTCTGTGCCTTCCTCCCTCAAGGAGTTAAGAACCTTCACAAAATACAGATCACAAACCCAACAGTCCATTTTACAATTACATAACATTTATGAACATATACTATCAATGAATGTATTTTTTTTTTAACATTTATTTAAAAATATGTCACGACTTGGGTTCAGAAGATTTTTTTTTTGAGATGGAGTCTCGCTCTGTCGCCAGGCTGGAGTGCAGTGGCGCAATCTCAGCTCACTGCAGCCTCTGCCTCCTGGGTTCAGCGATTCTCCCGCCTCAGCCTCTTGAATAGCTGGGATTACAGGCAGGTACCACCATGCCAGGCTTTTTGTATTTTTAGTAGAGACAGGGTTTCACCATGTTGGTCTAGCTGGTCTTGAACTCCTGACCTGAGGTGATCCACCCGCCTCGACCTCCCAAAGTACTGGGATTACAGGCGTGAGCCACTGTGCGTGGCCAGATTTCTTATTTATTTATTTATTTTATCCTTTTTTATAGAGACAGGGTTTCACCATGTTGGTCAGGCTGGTCTCCAACTAATGACCTTAGGTGATCCACCCGCCTTGGCCTCCCAAAGTGCTGGGATTACAGGCGTGAGCCACACGCCTGGCCAGAAGATTTCTTTTATTTATTTATTTATTTATTTATTTATTTATTTATTTTTATTGTATTTTAGGTTTTGGGGCAGAAGATTTCTTAAAAAACAAAACAACAACAACAAAAACAGGATCCCCAAAGCCCCCTACGGATATGGGTTTAGGAAAATCCATCTTTCTTGGCCCTGCACTGCCAAGTGTAATGGATCTGATACTCCCACCAGCTGTGCCCTAACTGGCGGGGGTCGGCAAGGAACAATACAGATAAGGGCTCTGTCCACTAAGGAAGCTGCAAATTATTCTCCGTGCTAAGAAGGGAAAAAACTGACAATCAGAAAAATGTGCAGCCACTTTTCTGGCACTTGCTTTCTTATGAAGAAAGAGGTCTGGACTACAACAGGGGGCTGTGTGTGTGAGAGATTCACAGCTCTAGCTTTGGATCTCCCAAAGAGGGGTTTGGAGCAGGCTGTGGCACCTCAAGCCAATCACTGAATCCCCATCTTTTATGGTTAAGCAGCCAAACATGCCAATTCACTCTTCAGGCTCTGCTGGATAAACAATGCCCTTACTGTTAACAAAGAGGAATTAAAGCCTGTTTCTCAAGTCACCATGAGAAAGCAGAAAAGACAGGAAGTCACTTCCGTATTAGGTGCTCACAGCATTCATCCATGAAACATTCTATGATTTTCTTAAAAAATATTACTTGTTCTCCACAAAACACAGACACAAGGCTCATCTACTCTGCACTGCAGAGGACGGAAGAGCGAAGTATTAGTAAAATAACCCTTCTTTGTATTTTCCAAGATCTCTCCAATGAAAACAATTCAATCCCAAGAAAATGTACTATCTGAGAGCGGAACAACCCTGTGCTCTCGTGCGCCCGGCGTTCCCGCAAACGGCGGCCTGGCGGTGGCCGCCCACCCAGGCCCAGCACTGCCGCCCACGGGGCCACCCCCGGGCACGCAGGGCTCAAGCGCGGCGGCGCACCGACAGTAGCTCCTCCCGCTCCGCCGGGAAATCAGCCCAACAAAGTCGCAGCCGGCCGACCACAAACCGGCCACGTGGAGTCAGCTCCAAGCTCCCCCCGGCGTCTCCCGAACTCGGAGGCTCTGGAAGCTGCCGAAGCTCCCAAGGGCGCACAGCGCGCAGCTCACCCCACCCTGGGCGGACGGAGCGGGCGAGGCTGCGGCTCGGGCTTCGTACCCACGGCTCCCAAGGGCCTGCCCGCACCGCCGACCCCAGCTCGACCCGCGCCCCTCACGGCCTCCCCCGACCCAGCTCCCCTCACGGCACCCGGGCCCCGCTCCCCTCGCGGCCGCCCCGGACCCCGCTCCCCTCGCGGCCTCCCCGGACCCCGCTCCCCTCGCGGCCTCCCCGGACCCCGCTCCCCTCGCGGCCGCCCCTGACCCCGCTCCCCTCGCGGCCTCCCCGGACCCCGCTCCCCTCGCGGCCGCCCCCGACCCCGCTCCCCTCGCGGCCTCCCCGGACCCCGCTCCCCTCGCGGCCTCCCCGGACCCAGCTCCCCTCGCGGCCGCCCCCGACCCCGCTCCCCTCACGGCACCCGGGCCCCAGGACGAGGCACCTGCGCTCGTTCCCCCGGAACCGAGCCGCTCGGGGCACCGTTACCCGGTCCGCGTCCCGGAACAGGGGACCGGGGGAAGTCGAGGCTTCGCGCCGTCCTCACCGTGGAAGTCGCCCGTGTCAGCCACCACGGTGGTGAACTGTTTGAGCTGCTCCAGCGCGGACTCCATCCTCTGGCGCTTCACGGGGGAGCTCGACATAGCAAGGTCGAGGAGGCTGCGGCGGTAGCGGCGACGGAACGGGCGCACGGGCGGCCCACAATGCCCCGCGGGCGCCGGCCAATCGGAGTGCGGCGCGGGAGGGCGAGGCTCGCGGGGTCCTGCGCGCCAGGATCAAGCCCCGCCCCCGGGGACGAAGCCCCGCCCCAGGGACAGACCGAGCCCCGCCCCCGAGGACGAAGCCCCGCCCCGGAGGCAGACCGAGCCCCGTCCCGGAGGCCGGGCCCGGAGTGCTGGCGGCGGGTCCCGCAGGCGAGGTCTCCGCGGGTCCGGAGCCGCCGCCGCGGGCGGGCCAGGGGAAACGCCGGCACCATGCGGGGCGGCTGGGCCTCGCCTCCTTCCTGCCCCGCGGGACGCACCGGGAGGGCCTGAGGTGGACCCACCCGGGCGCCGAACCCGGCGAGGCGGGGTCCGCGGTGACTCCGAGCTCAGCCCCTATGCGGTGGGGCCGGGGCCGCTGCAGGAAGCAGGGGAGGGGCGGCTGCGGAGCCCGGGCCCGGACGCGGCGGGGAACCTGCTTCTGGGAATCCGCCCCCACCACGCCCGGCTGATTTCTGTATGGTTAGTAGACACGGGGTTTCACCAGGTTGGGCAGGCTGGACTCGATCTCCTGACCTCGTGATCTGCCCACCTTAGTCTCCCAAAGTGCTGGAATTACAGGCGTGAGCCACGGCGCCCAGCCGAAAAGACACCTTAAAAGGCAAGTCCTGCGGGGCGCAGCGGCTCATGCCTGTAATCCCAGCACTTTGGGAGGACGAGGCGGACAGATCACCTGAGGTGGGGAGTTCGAGACCAGCCTGACCAATATGGAGAAACTCCGTGTCTACTAACAATACAGAAAATTACCCGGGCGTGGTGGCGCATGCCTGTAGTCCCAGCTACTCGGGAGGCTGAGGCAGGAGAATCACTTGAATTCAGGAGGCGGAGGTTGCAGTGAGCCGAGATTGTGCCACAGCCTGGGCAATAAGAGCAAAAGTCTGTCTCAGGGAAAAAAAAAAAAAAAAATGCCAGTTTTAGTGGCACGCACCTCTAATCCCAGCTACTTGGGAGGCAGAAGGCAGAAGAATGGCTTGAACCAGGGAGGTGGAGGTTGCAGTGAGCCGAGAGTGTCCCACTGCACACCAGCCTGGCTACAGATCGAGACTGTCTCAAAAAAAAAAAAAAGGCCAACCCAAGTGTTGGAAATAGATGCTCGGTGCCGCAAAGAAAACAGCACTGAGACAAAAGATCTTTCAGCAATGAAATTTTTACTTCCTGGCCTGCAGGAAGGGTACCCTTGCTAGAGAGTACAATGAACAAAGGAAGACAGACAGATGTATCCCTTACACACTTGGCAGTCGTCCTTACTGCTGTGTCTGATCTCCCTGGGTTAGAGTCAGACCTCACAGTCTAAACTAAAACCCGATTGGCTAATAACTTAAAACTTTTCGAAACAGGTAAAAGCAATGGCGAGCTGGACATGCCTGTGAGCACGTCCAGCACAGATACCTTGGTTAAAATACAAGGACATAGAATGTACTACATGCCCGCAAACATGGCATGTTAACAGCTACATAGGATAGGACTTCACAAAGTTATTAGCACACTTATTCTTTAACAAGAAAGGGAACTTTAAAAAGGAACTTTTCTACTTCCCACACCAAGGTTCACAATGGTATCGATATCTTTAAGAGTAATTGGGGAAGTTACATATCTTATCTTATGACTTCCTCCGGAATAATGGCTGGTAATATTTAGAATTCCAGCCCCTCCATCCTAATTTGGTGGCTGGTGGCCTTTCACTCATTTTACAGAACAGTCTAGTTTTTGGGAAACTAGACTGTTTTTATTTATATATTATTTAAACTATAAACGGCCAGGTGCGATGGCTCATGCCTGTAATCTCAGTACTTTGGGAGGCCAAGGCAGGTGGATCACAAGGTCAGGAGTTCGGGATCAGCCTGACCAACAAAGTGAAACCCTGTCTCTACTAAAAATATAAAAATTAGCTGGGCTGGTGGCACGCGCCTATAATCCCAGCTCCTCAAGATGCTGAGGCAGAAGAATTGCTTGAACCCGGGAGGCAGAGGTTGCAGTGAGCTGAGATCGCACCATTGTACTTCAGCCTGGGCGACAGAGTGAGACTTCGTCTCAAAAACAAAAACTGAACTAAATTCCTTCCCAAGGCTTGTTTGGCATGGCCAGGAATGGACAAGCACGTTTGAAGGTTAGAAGCAAGATGGGATTGGTTAAGTCCGATATCTTTCACTGTCATAATTTCCTTAGTTAAAATTTTGCAAAGGTGGTTTCTTCTTCTTTTTTTTTTTTTTTAGAGATGGCCATATTGGTGAGGCTGGTCTCGAACTCCTGACCTCAGGTGATCCACCCGCCTCGGCCTCCCAAAATGCTGTGATTACAGGCATGAGCCACCGTGCCCGGCTAAAGGTGGTTTCAATACTTCCTCTCAGTATGTGTTCCCTTCCTTTTTTTTTTTTTTTTTTTTTTTTTTGAGACGGAGTTTCGCTCTTGTTACCCAGGCTGGAGTGCAATGGCGGGATCTCGGCTCACCGCAACCTCCGCCTCCTGGGTTCAGGCAATTCTCCTGCCTCAGCCTCCCAAGTAGCTGGGATTACAGGTGTGCGCCACCATGCCCAGCTAATTTTTGTATTTTTAGTAGAGACAGGGTTTCACCATGTTGACCAGGTGGTCTCGATCTCTTGACCTCGTGATCCACCCACCTCAGCCTCCCAACGTGCTGGGATTATAGGTGTGAGCCACCGCGCCCAGCCTATCAAATTTTAATTTTATATTTATTACTGTTTTTGGTATTTTCTCTAAGAAGTCTTTGCTTTCTCCCAAGTGATAAAAATATTTTCTCATGGTTTCTTCTGAAGGTGTTTTGCTTTCATGTTAGTCTTTGAGGCCTCTCCAATTGTTTTGTTTTTGTTTTTTTGAGATAGGGTCTTGCTCTGTCACCCGGACTGGGGTGCAGTGGTGTGATCATGGCCCACAGTGGCCTCCAACTCCCAGGCTCAAGCAATCCTCCCACCTCAGCCTCCCGAGTAGCTGGAACTATAGGTGCACCACACCGTGCCTGGCTAATTTTTTTTTTTTTTTTTTTTTTTTGAGACGGAGTCTCGCTCAGTGCCCCAGGCTGGAATGCAATGGCGCGATCTCAGCTCACTGCAACCTCTGTCTCCTGGGTTTAAACAATTCTCCTTCCTCAGGCTCTAGAGCAGCTGGGATTACAGGTGCCCACCACCACACCCAGCTAATTTCTGTATTTTTTAAAATAGAGACAGGGTTTTACCATGTTGGCCAGCTGGTCTCGAGCTCCTGACCTCAGGTGATCTGTCCACCTTGTTCTCCCAAAGTTCTGGGATTACAGGTGTGAGCCACGGTGCCCGGCAATTTTAAAGTTTTCTGTAGAGACAGGGTTTCCTTATGTTGGCCAGGCTAGTCCCCAACTCTCAGCCTCAAGTGATTTTCCTGCCTTGGCCTCGCAAAGTGCTGGGATTACAATGGTGCTTACCACCATGCCTGGCTAATTTTCATATTATCTGTAGACATGGGGTCTCGCTGTATTGCCCAGGCTAGTCTTGAACTCCTGAGCTCAAGGAATCCTCCTACCTTGGCCTCCCAAATTGCTGGGATTACAGGCATGTGCCACCACACCGGGCTCCCTTGATTTGGAAGGTAGTTTTTCTCCACCTGTTCCAGCATCTATTGAGGGGACTTTCTTCTCTCCATTGAAATAAAAAATAGGAAATCTGCATCACAGAAGAAGTATACAGCAAGTGTCCATCACAGAAGAAGTATACAGCAAGTGTCCATCACAGAAGAAGTATACAGCAAGTGTCCATCACAGAAGAAGTATACAGCAAGTGTCCATCTTTTGGTTTCCCTCGGCCACGTTGGAAAAACTGTCTCAGGCTGCACATAAAACTCACTAACAGGCCGGGCGCTGTGGCTCGCACCTGTAATCCCAATACTTTGGGAGGCCAAGGTGGGTGGACCATGAAGTCAGGAGTTTGAGACCAGCCTGGCCAACATGATGAAACCCCATCTCTACTAAAATAATAAAAAATTAGCTGGTCGCGGTGGCCTGTGCTTGTAGTCCCAGCTACTCGGAGGCTGAGGCAAGAGAATCACTTGAACCTGGGAGGCGGAGGTTGCAGTGAGCTGAGACCACGCCACTGCACTCCAGCCTGGGCAACAGAGCGAGACTCTGTCTCAAAAAAAAAAAAAAAAAAAAAAAAAAAACCACTAACAATAGCTGATGAGCTTTAAAAAAACATTGCAAAAAAAATCTCATGTTGTAGGGCTGAGGGCCCCACAGGGTCGTGGGGTGAGCCTTATGCTGTGCTGAGGCGCAGCATCTGAGAAATAAAGAGACAGGACACAGAAGTGCAAGGAAAATGCAGCTGGGCTCAGGGGGCCACGCCACCTATGAGCGGAGTCAGGTGAGGCCCCGAATGTCCAGAAGCGTGAGTATTTATTGTGTATAGGTTAGGGGGCAGGGCAGTGAGTGAAGTCATCTTTAAGGATAGTGATAGGGTCGTGAGCAATAAAACATGGGGTCCACCCTCATTAGGTCACCTAGGCCAGGAGGTGGGCCGTGCGCAGCAAGGGGCGGGTTCCCATGAAGGCAAGGACCGTGTGCAGTAAGGGGTCCACCCTATTAGGTCACCAAGGCTTGAAGGTGGGCCGTGCGCAGTGAAGACGGTGCATGTGCAATACTTCTATCTATGGGAAACTACTACTAAGAAGATTTATGGGGCGATGCTTTAAGTCACACAGCAGTGACAGAGCTGTCAGGGTTACCGCCACCTGCTGGCAGCTTCCAGTGGGTTCTGTGGGAAGATGCTTTTCGAGCAGCACAGTAGCAAGAGCTGATAAAGTTCACAGTCACCAAGGTGGATTGTGGGTCTGAGGGCAGCCTTCCACAAGAACTGGAGCAAGGTCCTATAACTCCTTTATCAGGAGGAGTGGCTCTCGCCCCAAGCCTGCTGTACAGCGGGTGTCTTTACGATACTGAACGCTGCTGCCTGGGCCATGGGTTCTTGTCCTGGTGTAACTGTTTTCCCTTAAATCATGCTCTGCACCGTGTCTGCTCTAGGCATTCCTCCGATTATGAGCTGCTTATTCCTTAATTCATGCTCTGCACTGTGTCCACTCTAGGCATTCCTCCGATTATGAACTAAGATATAATTATAGGTATATATGTAGGGAAATATTCTTTAGGCACTCGTACTATGAACTATTATATGATTATATATAGAGGATTATATAAAGGGATCCTTCAAGCCCTAATTCTATAAACTAATATATGATTATATAAAGGATTATATAAAAGGAAATTGCTGAGTAGTAACGCTGTAAACTGAGATATTCCTCAAGCCCTAACTGAGCCAGGATTCTGCTTAGCTCTCATTCCTCGGTGCCTATACGGGGAATTACCCACATGTTTTAAGAAAGGTCGCAAATTTGTATTGGGCCACATTTGGCCTGCGGGCCTAGGGTTGGACAAGCGTGGTGGTGTACAGTATTTATTAGGCAAGTGCCAATGTAAAGCACCGTCAGGGCCAGGGCGGCAGCTCACGCCTATAATTCCAGCACTTCAGGAGACTGAGGAGGGCGGATCACAGGGTCAGGAGATTGAGAACATCCTGGCTAACATGGTGAAACCCCATCTCTACTAAAAATAAAAACAAAATTAGCTGGATGTGGTGGCGGGCACCTGTAGTCCCAGCTACTTGGGAGGCTGAGGCAGGAGAATAGCTTGAATCCAGGAGGCAGAGGTTGCGGTGAGTTGAGATCGCACCATTACGCTCCAGCCTGGGCGAGAGAGCCAGACTCTGTCTCAAAAAAAAAAAAAAGAAAGGAAAGAAAACCACCGTGCGATCTGTCCACATGGATCATAGTGAAAACGAAAGACTGGCAAGGCCAGGTGCCGGTGGGGACGAAGAGCCTCGGGAACACCCATCCCCGCGGGTGGAATGAAAGTGGAACAAAGGCCAGGCACGGTGGCTCTCAACTGCCAGCCCAGCACTTTGGGACGCTGAGGTGGGTGAATCACCTGGGCTCAGGAGTTCGAGACCAGCCTGGCCAACATGGCAAAACCCTGTCTCTACTAAAAATACAAAAATTAGCCAGGCATGGCGGCGAGTGCCTGTAATCCCAGCTACTGGGGGGTGCCGAGGCAGGAGGATCGCTTGAACCTGGGAGGTGGAGTTTGCAGTGAGCTGAGGTCATGTCACTCCACTCTAGCCTGGGCAACAGAGTGAGACTGTCTCAAAAAAAAAAAAAAAAAGGAAGTGGACCAAAATGAGCTGTGGAAAATGGTTCTGTGGTTTCTGATAAACTCAAGCATGTAGGCAGGTGCCTACCAGTCCTCAGTAAAAAGTTCCCCACAAAAAGATTGACACACAGATCTTCATAGCAGCTTTATTGACAAAAGGTCCAAACCGGAAGCAACCCAAATGCCCATCAGCAGGAGAATGGGCCAGCGAACTGCAGCCCCTCCGCAGAGTGGCGCGCTGCCCACTAGACAGAGGGATGGGCCCCAAGGGGTGTTGTGTGGGAAAGAGGGCACACGTGCACGCAGGCTGTGGCAGCCCAGGCCTGGATTTCCAGGGCTTTGGGAGGCCAAGGTGTTAGAGGTGTTTGAACCAGAGCAAATCCATCTTGAACAGAGGCTGGGTAGAATGTGTCTGAGTCATTGGGTGAGATAGAAGGTCAGCACAAGACACAGGTCATAAAGACCTTGCTGATAAAACACGTCATGATAAAGAAGTCTAACCCTACCAAAACCAAGATGGCGATAAAAGTGACCTCTGGTCACCCTCACTGGTCATGACACACTGATTATAACGCATTAGCACGCTCAGAGCCACTCCCACCAGCGCCATGAGCGTTTACAAATGCCTTGGCAATGGCAGAAAGTTACCCTATGTAGTCTAAAGAGGGAAGGAACTCTCAGTGCTGGGAATTGCCCACCCCTTGTTTAGCACATAATCAGGAAATGACCACAAGCATGCTCCGTGGAGCAGCCGCGTCACCGCTCTGCCGACGGGATAGCCAGCCTTCCGTTTCTTTACTTCCCTGATAAACTTGTTTTCTGTTTTTTCTTTTTCTGAGATGGAGTTTTGCTTTTGTCACTTAGGCTGGAGGGCAATGGCACAATCTTGGCTCACTGCAACCTCTGCCTCCTAGGTTCAAGTGATCCTCCTGCCTCAGCCTCCAAAGTAGCTGGGACTGCAGGCGCATGCCACGATGCCCAGCTGATTTTTGTATTTTTAGTAGAGACGGGGTTTTGCCATGTTGGCCAAGCTGGTCTCGAACTCCTGACCTCAGGTGATCCACCCACCTTGGCCTCCCAAAGTGCTGGGATTACAGGTGAGAGCCACCGCACCTGGCCCCAAACAGCTTCTCTTCACCTGTCCTCCATTACTTCACCTGGATGGCCAGCAAGACCCTCTACTTCTGAGATCTCTGTGGGGTGAGAATGGCTGGCAGGAGGGGTCAGCGTGGCTCCATGCTGCAGGTGGGAGACAGGCATGAGTCAGCTACGGGGCAGGAGGATCCTGCCTGGCCTGTGTGGGGCGGACGAGGGAGGTGTCTGTGGACTTTGCCCCCAACCTTGGAGCTGACTCAGGGAAACACCTGACCTGTTCCTTTTTCTTCCAGTCTTGCATAAAGGAGTGGCGAATGTCCCTGAGCCCTCTGCCGGCTGAAGCAGCCCCTCCCTTTGCTCCTGGGGCGTGGGACACAGCGGAACTAATGAGGGTGGGTGTGACGGACCTGCAAGCCTCAGTCAGTCAAGGCTGGCTTCCTCAGCCTCAGCATGGTGATCGGATTTTGCAGTTACAGACCTCAGATCATCACCTGTCACGGACAAAGTCATTCACCTGTAACTGCCTGATGGGCTCTTCTGCCAGTGCACAGAGGACATCGATTCAGAGATGTAGCATTGCAGTAAGGAATGTAACTGATGCAAGGCTGGCCATGCCCCAGAGGAGACGGAGTTATTACTCAAATCAATCTTCTCGAAAACTCAGAGACTAAGTTTTTCAAGGATAGTTTGGCAGAGAGGGGACCAGAAGTGGGGAGTGCTGGTCGGCTGGGCCGGAGATGAAATCACAGGGAGTTGAGGCTGCCTCTTGCATTGACTCAGTCCCTGGGTGGGAGCCACGGTGTCAGAGGTGTTTGAACCAGAGCAAATCCATCTTGAATAGAGGCTGGGTAAAATGAGTCTGAGACCTGCTCAGCTTCAAGGACTGGTTGGCAAGTCCAGGTGGAACCGTCAGTCACCATGATGTTGGCAGCGATCCATCCTGTTTGGCCACTGCGAGGACAGCAGCTGCAGTGGGGGAGACAGAGCTGGGGCTGCACACTCCGTGGAGCTGGCAGGGCTGGGAACAGGTGCCCTGTGCCCCACTGAGTTGGCAGGGTGGGAGCCCAGGCTCCCGGGCACAGCTGCAGCTACCCAGCCGTGGCTCGGGACCTGGGCATCCGTGTGCTCCTGCAGGCTCAGCTCCCACTCCCTGGCCTCTCCCTGCTGCTGGTGTCTGCTCTAGGGCAGAGCACAACTGTGGCCTAGCGCAGGCTCTGTTGCAGCCCAGCCAGGTGTGCGCAGACGGGGTGGTGCTGCCACGCCAGCCCCCTGCTGCCTCTGCTCCCTGGAGACTGGAGGGCTGAGGGCAGCTTGGCGTGGGCCTACAGGCACCCCTCAACAGATAGCTGGGCACTGTGGATGGCATGTTGATGGTGATGTGAGGCAGACAGGTTCCTAGGTGGGAAGGAGTGGGTCCCTGGTGAAACTCTGTGTTTAGGCCAGGGACGACCTGAAGCCTGGGGTGGGGCTGCCCGGTCCAGGTGGAGTCCGAAATCCAGAGTGAGAGATTCATGGATGCCTTCTGAGCCCATAAAGACCCCAGACTCAGCTAGACTCAGACTTGTTGGGAGGACCTGCAGGCAGACAGAAGCTACCCACACTGGGTTTTGTCTGCACTGAGAGCTGCTCTGTGGCTCAGTCAAGCTCATCTCCGCCTTGCTCACCCTCCAGATGTCCCTGAAACCTCATTCTTCCTGGATGCAGGATAAGTATTCAGGACCTGTCAAATGGCAGGAGTGAAAGGAGCTGTAACACGTTCCTAGCCGCTCGACAAGCCGCTGGCGGTGATGCTGAAAGACACTGAAAGCGCTGTAACAAGTGGACTGAAACGCGCCCCCACGACCCCCCACCACCCGCTCTCTGCGCTGCCAGTGATGAACAGCAGAGAAGAGCTGCAGCCCTTCTGGGAGCCCAGACCGTGGGGATCACCAGGCCAGGGGTGTGACGTGCTATAACACTGTCTTTGGGGCTCTGTGGTTCCTGGCATCTCTGAGCTCTCAGGTGCCGCTGCCCTCCCATCGTCTGGACGCTGGCGCCTGCAGTGGAAGCTGCTTGTGGTACGTCTGGTCCAGCCACGGCCTCGCGTGGAGCCGGCGCCTGTGCCAGTGCCCGGAGCTGCCTGGCCTGCTGCAGCACTCAGCGTGGCGGCGCCTGTGCCAGTGCCCGGAGCTGCCTGGCCTGCTGCAGCACTCAGCGTGGTGGCGCCTGTGCCAGTGCCCGGAGCTGCCTGGCCTGCTGCAGCACTCAGCGTGGCTGACCCTGCGCTCGCTCGCCCACACGCCCCTTGCCGCACCGCACCTGGCTCGCCCTTGGCAGGTGTGGGATCCAGACTGGTAGCATGAGCTGAGTGCAGCCCACCAGCCGAGTGGGCAGAATGAGCCCAGCAGGTACAAGCAAAACTCAAGCGAAGGCGTCGCCAGCCGCAGAGCTCCCTGGCTGTCAAAGTGACCCCTGAAGGATCCTGTGATAATCAGAAATGCAAAGCTTGAAAAGACATCTTAAAAGGCCGGTCTTAGGCGCCATAATAGGGACGTGATCTGCAGGAGGAATTGGGAAAGCTGCCAATCTTGTGACCTCTGGGAGAATGCCTGGTAATTATTCAACTGTGTCTACAGCTTAGTAAAAGCCAGGCGTCGGCCGGGCACAGTGGCTCATGCCTGTAACCCCAGCACTTTGGAAGGCCAAGGTGGGCTAATCACGAGGTCAAGAGATTGAGACCATGGGGAAACCCTGTTACGATAAAAAAAAAAAAGTAAAATCCAGGCCTCATCCTCCTAAATGGGTGGCTTTTCGTTAGTTATGTTTTGGGGAATAACTATTGTCATTTGAACTATAAACTAAATGTCTCCCAAGGTTAGCTTGTCTCATGTCCAGGAATGAGCAAGACAGCCAGCCTGTGAGGCTGGAAGCAAGACAGAGTCAGCCGTGTCAGATTTCTCTCGCTGTCATCATGTTCAAAGGCAGTTACATGGTGGAGTGGGACGGAGAGGAGCTTGGGGGAATGGGGAAAAGCCCCAGAGTCTGCTGACCAAGTTCTGAGCCATGAGGCAGGGGCTGTAGGGTCTCAGGGTGCCTAGTGCTGTGTCCTGGCCCACCCTGCTGAGCCCTCTCCGTGGACAGCCTCCTCCGTAGACCCCAGTCCCTGACCTGGCACCCAGGTGGTGGGCGGCAGGGACAACCCTCCCCCAGGGGGCCATGGAGAGTGTTGGGGCCCACCTAGGACCACCTGGCCCGAGGCACAGTGCCGACCCTGCCCTCCTGCCCACCCTGCCCAGGCACTTAAACCACAGCGACTCCATCTTGACCAAGACCTGGGTGGAACAAGGGTGGGGGCTGCTGGGCTGCATTCCCAGGAGGTTAGTCACAGGATAGACAGGAGGTCGCCCACCACACAGGTCCTGTTAAAGAAGCTGGTCAAGGCCAGCACAGTGGCTCAGGTCTGCAATCCCAGCACTGTGGGAGGCCCAGGCGGGTGGATCACTTGAAGTTAGGAGTTTGAGACCAGCCTGAACAATATGGTGAAACCTTGTCTGTTCAAAAAAATGCAAAAAATTAGCCGGGTGCAGTGGTGGGCTCCTGTAATCCCGGGCACCTGGGGAGCTGAGGTAGGAGAATTGCTTGAACCTGGGAGGCAGAGGTTGCAGTGAGCCGAGATCGTGCCGCTGCACTCCAGCCTGGGTGACAGAGTGCGGCTCCGTCTCAAAAACAGAGAGGCCAGCCAAAAGTCACCAAAACCAAGACGGTGAAGAAAGCGACCCTCCTGGGCCTAGTCATTCTCACTGCCCACGATATGCTGATTATAACGTATTAGCTTGCTGAGAGACACCCACCAGTGCCATGACAGCTTACAAATGCCATACGGTTTACACACGTCAGGAAGTTACCCTATATGGCCTAAAAGGGGAGGAACCCCAGTTTTGGGAATTGCCCACCCCTTTCCTGGAAAACTCATGAATAAGCCACCTCTCGTTTAGCATATAATCAGAAGTAACGATAAACAGAAGCAGTGGAGTGGCCCACGGACTGGGGCGTTGTCTATGGAGTTGCTATCCTTTTTTTTTTTTTGAGACAGAGTTTCATTCTTGTCACCCAGGCTGGAGTGCAGTGGCACAATCTCAGCTCACTGCAACCTCCACCTCCCGGGCAATTCTCCTGCCTCAGCCTCCTGAGTAGCTGGAATTACAGGCGCACACCACAGTGCCCGGGTATTTTTTAGTAGAGACAGGGTTTCACCATGTTGGCCAGGATGGTCTTGATCTCCTGATGTGACCTGCCCACCTCGGCCTCCCAAAGTGCTGGGATTACAGGTGTGAGCCACCGTGCCTGGCCCTACATTTCTTTTTTTTTAGATGGAGTCTTGCTCTGTCACCCTGGCTGGAGTGCAGTGAGCCACCGTGCCTGGCCTACTTTCTTAATAAACTTGCTTTCACCGAACTGTGTGGATTTGCCTCAAATTCTTTTTTGCATGAGATCCGAGAGCCCTGTCGTGGGGTCTGGATTGGAGCCCCTTTTCAGTAACAGGAGGGCCGTCCTGAAGAGCTGCAGCTGGAACCCCTGAGGTGGTAGCCATGTAGCTAGACGCACAGGAAGGACTCTGGCTGGCCCATGGAGGCAGAGAAGGCAGAAAAGGAGGCATGAGGCTGAGTGGACACCAGCACCTCTGAGGCCAGACACAGTGAGCGGCGGACGGGCCGCCCGGGACAGCCACAGAGGTGGCCCAGGGGAGCCTCATCGAGTGAGGCCGGCACTGTCCTGGGGCTGACCCGGAGGGCAAGTGGGCCAGTGAGCGCCCTGACCATCAGTCTGGGAGGATGGGGTTGGGGGCCAGTGTCTGAGCAGAGTCCAGGGTCTCAGGGAGGGAGTGCCAAGCAGCCCTTGAGACAGGAGACGCCTGTGCCAGGCGTGGGAAACGGCTGAGGTCCGGAGACAGCAGGACCCCTCGATGCTGTCCATCCCCTCAGAGGAACTCAGGCTTTCAGACCTTGCTGATAAACAGGCTGCAGTAAAGAAGCCGGCCAAATCCCCCCAAAACTGAGATGGCCACAAGAGTGACTGCCGGTGCCTCTCCCCTACACCCCCACCAGCACCGTGACGGCTTACAAATGCCGTGGCCACGTCAGGAAGTTACCCTGTGTGCTCTAAAAAGGGGTGGCATGAATAATCCACCCCACAGGGTGCGGGGGCTCACACCTGTAATCCCAGCACTTTGGGAGGCCGAGGCATGCGGATCACCTGAGGTCCAGAGTTCAAGACCAGCCTGACCAACATGGAGAAACTCCGTCTCTATTAAAAATACAAAATTAGCCGGGCTTGGTGGTGCATGCCCAACTACTCGGGAGGCTGAGGCAGGAGAATCGTTTGAACCCAGGAGGGCGGAGGTTGCAGTGAGCCGAGATCATGCCGCTGGTCACTGCACTCCAGCCTGGGCGACAGAGTGAGACTCGGTCTCAAAGAAAAGAAAAAAGGAAGGGAATTCTGACCTATTAAACACAGATGAACCTCGAGGACTGTGCTGAGTGAAGTTAGCCAGTTATGAAGACCAATGAGTGCGATTCCATTCATCTGAGGTCTGGAGAGCGGCCCCACAGAGGCAGGAAGCAGGACGGTGGGTGCCAGGGACTGGGGCAGGGAAATGGGGACTGAGGGCTTTATTTATTTATTTATTTTAAAGACAGGGTTTCACCATGTTGGTCAGGCTGGTCTTGAACTCCCGACCTCAGGTGATCCGCCTGCCTTGGCCTCCAAAGTGCTTGGATTACAGGCATGAGCCACCATGCCCAGCCGGGGAGTGAGTGCTTAATGAGGACAGGGTTTTGGTTTTGCAAGATGAGAAAGTTCTGGAGCCACGTGGTGGTGATCTGCAGGACAGGCGAGTTAACTAACCCTGAGAGATTCTGATGGATTAGACACAGCGATAGATAGAGATAGATACACAGGCAGGTGGATGCATACATGCAGACAGTTAGATAGAGACAGACACAGATTAGACAGCTCGACCCATATATCCGTAGAGGTGTGTATACAGCGTTTAGAGACGAGGTCTCACTATGTTGCCCTGGCTGGTTTTGAAGTCCTGAGCTCGGCTGTGGGCGATGGCTCACCCCTGTAATCCCAGCACTTTGGGAGGCTGAGGTGGGCGGATCACCTGAGGTCAGGAGTTCGAGACCAGCCTGGCCAACATGGTGAAACCCCATCTCTACCAAAAATACAAAATTAGCCTGGCTTGGCAGCGGGTGCCTGGAGTTCCAGCTACTCAAGAGGCTGAGGCAGAAGAATCACTTGAACCTGGGAGGCGGAGGTTGCAGTGAGCTTAAATTGCACCACCGTACAATCTGTAGCCTGAGCGACAGAGTGAGACTGTCTCAAAAAAAAATAAAATAAAATCCTAGCCGGGTGTGGTGGCTCACACCTGTAATCCCAGCACTTTGGGAGGCCGAGGTGGGCGGGTCACCTAAGGTCAGGAGGTTGAAACTAGCCTGGCCAACATGGCGAAATCCTGTCTCTACTGAAAATACAAAAAAATTAGCTAGGCACTGTGGCTCATGCTTGTAATCCCAGCTACTTGGGAGGTTGAGGCAGGAGAATGGCTTGAACCTGGGAGGCAGAGGTTGCAGTGAGCTGAGATTGTGCCACTACACTTCAGCCTGGGGGGCAGAATAGGACTCCTCAAAAAAAAAAACAAAAAACACCTAAAAGTAGGACTCTATCCTCCCCCCGCCTTTCTGTCTTGGAGCTGGCCATAAGTAAATTCTCTGACCTACCCTGTCTGACTGTGGGTCACAAGACCCCCATTTCGGAAGAGGCCCTGCCCCACACCCTGGAGGAAAGAATGCCGCAGAGAGGCCAGGAAGAATCTGCACAGACAGGCCCTGCTGGGTTCAGACCACACCAATCTGGTCCAGTCCCATTTGTACACGGCTGTCACTCATGCCTATCCAATGAAGTCTCCATAAAGGGCCCAAGAGGACAGGGTTTGGGGAGTGTCCGGACACCTGAGCACATGGGGGCCAACAGGAAGGTGAACAGGAATACTGCTGGGTGCGGGGAGGGCGGCGCATCCCAACCTCACGGGGACAGAAACTCCAGCGCCCAGAGCCCTTCCAGACCTCACCCCCTGGTTTCTCCATCTGGCTGTGTCTTTCTGTGCTTTTACATATTCTTAGTGATAAGTTGGTAAACATGTTTCCCTGAGTTCTGTGAGCCTCTCTAGCAAATCAAATCCAAAGAGGGGGTGGCGGGCACCCCAATTTGATGCCATTTGGTGACACCTTCCAGAGGCCTGGACTCACGGCTGGTGGGAGGTGTGGGGCAGTCTTGTGGGGCTGAGCCCCCGCCTGTGGATCTGAGCTCACTGCAGGTACACGGCCTCAGAAGCGAACTGAACGGGCGACACCCAGCCGGCGTCTGCTGCAAAGCCCACTGCTTGCATGGTGGCAGGGAGAAGCAGGAGTCCTCCGAGCTGATGACTGCCATGTGGTGACAGCAGAGAGAACTCGGTTTGAGTTTTTCCACTTTCTCAATGCCACTGGCCCGCACAGTTAAAAATGATGAAGATGGTCAATTTTCCTTGATCCTGAGAGTCAGTTTTGAAAAAAAAAAAAAAAAGGATGGAGCCATGTGCAGTGACTCACACCTATAATCCCAGCGCTTTGGGAGGTGGAGGCGGGGAGGATCCCTTGAGCCCAGGAGGTCAAGGCTGCAGGGAACAGTGATCGCCCCACTGCACTCCAGCCTGGGCAACAGAGCGAGACCCTGTCTCAAAAACAAAACAAAACAAAAAACAGTAATAGACTGCTGAGCCGGGGAAGTCTTACTCACCCGGGAAGATGAGGTTGTGAATGCCTTGTGTTGGGAACTTCCTAAAAGTCTTTGTCTAGGACCTATGAGTGGATAGCTCAGCGAGGCTCAGTCTCCAAACCCTTCAGATGTCCATGAGTCCCGAAACGATGACATTCGAAACACGCTCGATCCTAACTCAGTCTCCTAAAGACTCACCTTAAACCAGACCCCAAAACCTTACACACGCCCACCCCAGCCCTCCTTTCCCCTCAGACCCTGTGAAGACTCTCAGGCAGCGTTCCGGCTGCAGCACTCATGCCCACGTGGCTGCGTCAACAACCCAAGTCCTCGTGGCTGTTTGGGGAGCTAGCGCCTTTCACACTTAAAGAGCAATTTCTATAAATAATTATGCTTTTTTGTTTGTTTGTTTTTTTGAGATGGAGTCTCGCTCTGTCACCCAGGCTGGAATGCGTTGGCGAGATCTTGGTTCACTGCAACCTCCGCCTCCCGTGTTCAAGCAATTCTTCTGCCTCAGCCTCCAGAGTAGCTGGGACTACAGGCGCACACCACCATGCCCAGCTAATTTTTGTATTTTTAGCAGAGATGGAGTTTCACCATATTAGCCAGTCTGGTCTTGACCTCGTGCTCCACCTGCCTCAACCTTCCAAAAGTGCTGGGATTATAGGCATGAACCACCACGCCCGACTACATCTTTTTTAAACAAAAAAATCTAGTGGGCAGAGTGGCATTGGTATCCACATTTGCAAATGTCTGCTGTGTCGGGCTTCCTGGCAGCTGAGTCCTCCTCCCCGCACCTGCCTGGGCCTCTGGGATCCATTGTTCTAGGTGAGGTACGTAAGGAAAATCTGACTTCATCCAGATTTGTGGTTGGAACAGGGAGGAGCAGCCTGATGGCCTTTTTGGATCACTGTGGACCTTCTGTGACCGGCTCAGGCCTGTGAGTGATGCCGGAGTGTGCTGTCTTAGCTGTCTGGTCTGTGGGGTTCCCCAGACCTCCAAGCGCTGACCCGTCCCATTTCAATAATGAACAGGTGGCCAGGCGTGGTGGCTCACGCCTGTAATCCCAGCAGTTTTGGAGGCCAAGGCGGGCGGATCACCTGAGGTCGGGAGTTCGAGACCAGTCTGACCAACATGGAGAAACCCCTGTCTCTACTAAAAATACAATATTAGCCGGGCGTGGTGGCTCATGCCTGTAATCCCAGCTACTTGGGAGGCTGAGGCAGCAGAATCGCTTGAACCCAGGAGGCAGAGGTTGCAGCGAGCTGAGATTGCGCCATTGCACTACAGCCTGGGCAACAAGAGCAAAACTCCGTCTCAAAAATAAATAAATAAATAAATAAAATAAGGAACATGCATACTCCCTAACCGAGCCCATCAGAAAGAGCTTCAGGTGGCGGAGCAGCCTCGCCTACGGGGGCAGGTTTCGAAATTCTAATGTTCACGGGAAAGTGCGGATTTATCACGGCAGCGAAGACGGTCCGTTGTTTTTACTTTGTTCATTTTGGAGCAGAAGTCCCCAGGTCTGAACAACCACAAGAGCTTCTTTCAAGTAAGCTGGATAAGCCGGCCAGGTCAGCCGCGGCTGGAGCGTGGCTCCCAGCTCTTCCCGGACACTGCCAACAGCTGGGCAGCAGGTGCCCAGGACTCTGGATATTCATGCTCCGGGTCAGGTGAGACGGCATCAAATCAGCGACGTCTGCTGGTCCACCTGGGGCATCCAGGGTGCGGTTGAAAAGGCGGGTTACTGCGTTTCCTGGGGCTGGCGATCCTCGGCAGGTGGAAGCCTCCCTGCCCCGCTCCCCGCCAGCAATCAAGGTGAGCGTGTCTGTGTCCACCTTTCCCCTTTTTATTTGTTTTGCTTTAATTTTTTTTTTTTGAAGCAGAGTGTTGCTCTGTTGCCCAGGCTGGAGTGCAGTCTGTGGTACTGGGGCAAGGACTGACACATGAATTTTAAAAGGACTTAATTCAACTCAGAGCACACTGTTTCTTTTTTTTTTTTTTAAGATGGAGTCTCAGAGGGGGGTCAGGGGAAAAAAAAAAGAAAGAGACAGAATCTCACTCTGTAGCCCAGGCTGGAGTGCAGCAGCTCGATCTCCACCTCCTGGGTTCTTGCAATTCTCCTGCCTCAGCCTCCTGAGTAGCTGGGACTACAGGTGCATGCCGCCATGCCCGGCTAGTTTTTTTTTTTTTTTTTTTTTTTGTATTTTAGTAGAGACAGGGTTTCACTGCATTGCCCAGGCTGGTCTTGAACTCCTGAGCTCAGGTAATCTGTTGGCCTTGGCCTCCCAAGTGCTGGGATTAGAGGCGTGAGCCACTGCGTCCGGCCGCACCCTGTTGTGGGTCATTGTTGTTTTTTTTTTGAGACAGCGTCTTGCTCTGTCACCCAGGCTGGAGTTGCAATGGCACCATCACAGCTCATTGGAGCCTCGAATTCCTGGGCTCAAGCAATTCTCTCGAATCAGCCTCCCGAGTAGCCGGGGCCACAGATGCACATCACCACATCTGGCTAATTTTTTAATTTTTAGTGGAGACAGGGTCTTGCTGTGTTGCCTAGGCTGATCTCAAATTCCTGGGTTCAAACAGTCCACCAGCCTTGGCTTCCCAAAGTGCTGGGATTACAGGTATGAGTCACGTGTGCCCAACCTCCTTCTCATTCTTGCTACAAAAACAGTTTGGAGGCCGGGTGCAGTGGCTCACACCTGTAATCTCACCACTTTGGCAGATCACTTACGGTCAGGAGTTCAAGACCAGCATGGCCAACGTGGTGAAACCCCGCCTCTACTAAAAATACAAAAATTAGCTGGGCGTGGTGACAGGCACCTGTAATCCCAGCTACTCAGGAGGCTGAGGTAGGAGAATCGCTTGAACCTGGGAGGCAGAGGTTACAGTGAGCTGAGATCACGCCATGACACTCCAGCCTGGGTGACAGAGTGAGACTCCATCTCAAAAAAAAAAAAAGAAAGAAAAAAGAAGAAACCAGTTTGGAGCTCACAGTGCTCTAAGAAGGTCCCCTGGAGACCCACAGACTCCGCCTAGAGAGGGAGCTGCTGCCCTGGGTGTCTGCCCTGCTCTCCGCTCAGCGTTCGGTCCAAGTGGCCTTTGGTGAATGCAAGTCTTTAAAAAAACATTTTTCATTAAATTTTTTTTTTTTTTTTGCCAGGCACAGTGGCTTACACCTGTAATCCCAGCACTTTGGGAGGCGGAGGAAGGCCGATCACCTGATGTCAGGAGTTCGAGACCAGCCTGACCAACATAGCGAAACCCCCGTCTCTACTAAAAACACAAAATTAGCCGGGTGTGGTGGTGCATGCCTGTAATCCCAGCTGCTCAGGAGGCTGAGGCTGAAGAATAGCTTGAACCCGGGAGGTGGAGGTTGTGATGAGTCGAGATTGGACTCCACTGGACTCCAGCCTGGGCAAAAGAGTGAAACTCTTTCTCCAAAAAAAAAATAAATAAATAAATAAAAAAAATTTGGCTGCATGCAGTGGCTCACGGCTGTAATCCCAGCACTTTGGGAGGCCGAGGCAGGTGGATCACTTAAGGTCAGGAGTTTTAGACCAGCCTAACATGGTGAGACCTTGTCTCTACTAAAAATACAAAAATTAGCTGGTTGTGGTGGCAGGTGCCTGTAATTCCAGCCCAAGAATCCCTCGATTCTGGGAGGTGGAGGCTGCAGTGAGCTGAGGTCACACCATTGCATTTTTGCCTGGGTGACAGAGCGAGACTCTGTCTCAACAACAATAAAAAAATCACAGTGGTGTGATGCTGGTTCACTGCAGCCTCAACCTCCCAGGCTTGAGGGATCCTCCCCGCTCAGCCTCCCAAGTAGGTGGGATCACAGGCACTCACCACCAGGCTTGGCTAATTTTTTTGTTTGTTTGTTTGAGACGGAGTCTCACTCTGTCACCCAGGCTGGAGTGCAGTGGCATGATCTCGGCTCACTGCAACCTCTGCCTCCTGGGTTCAAGCGATTCTCCTGCCTCAGCCTCCTGAGTAGCTGGGATTACAGGTGAGGGCCACCAAGCCTGGCTAATTTTTATATTTTTAGTAGAGACGGGGTTTCACTACGTTGGTCAGGCTGGTCTCGAACTCCTGACCTTGTGATCTGCCTGCCTCAGCCTCCCAAAGTGCTGGGATTACAGGCATGAGCCACTGTGCCTGGCCTGGCTAATTTAATAATTTTTTTTGTAGAGACAGGATGTCACCATTTGCCCAAGCTGGTCTTGTACCCCTGGGCTCAAGTGATCCTCTCCCTTGGCTTCCCAAAGTGCTGGGATTATACGTGTGAGTTACTGTGCCTGGCTGCAAGTCTTTAATTTTGCCGAAATCAAACTCACCAACTCCTTTTTGTTTTTTATTTTTATTTTTTATTTTTTTTATTTTATTTTTATTTATTTTTTTTTTTGAGACGGAGTTTCGCTCTCGTTACCCAGGCTGGAGCGCAATGGCGCGATCTCGGCTCACCGCAACCTCCACCTCCTGGGTTCAGGCAATTCTCCTGCCTCAGCCTCCTGGGTAGCTGGGATTACAGGCATGCGCCACCATGTCCAGCTAATTTTTTGTATTTTTAGTAGAGACGGGGTTTCACCATGTTGACCAGGATGGTCTCGATCTCTTGACCTCATGATCCACCCGCCTCGGCCTCCCAAAGTGCTGGGATTACAGGCTTGAGCCACCGCGCCCGGCCTATTTTTATTTTTTTGAGATGGAGTTTCGCTCTGTTGCCCAGGGTGGAGTGAAGTGGTATGATCTTGGCTCACTGCAACCTCTGCCCCTGGGTTCAAGACGGTCTCCTGCCTCAGCCTCCTGAGTAGCTGGGATTACAGGTGAGGGCCACCAAGCCTGGCTAATTTTTATATTTTTAGTAGAGACGGGGTTTCACTACGTTGGTCAGGCTGGTCTCGAACTCCTGACCTTGTGATCTGCCTGCCTCAGCCTCCCAAAGTGCTGGGATTACAGGCATGAGCCACTGTGCCTGGCCTGGCTAATTTAATAATTTTTTTTGTAGAGACAGGATGTCACCATTTGCCCAAGCTGGTCTTGTACCCCTGGGCTCAAGTGATCCTCTCCCTTGGCTTCCCAAAGTGCTGGGATTATACGTGTGAGTTACTGTGCCTGGCTGCAAGTCTTTAATTTTGCCGAAATCAAACTCACCAACTCCTTTTTATTTTTTATTTTTATTTTTTTGAGATGGAGTTTCGCTCTGTTGCCCAGGGTGGAGTGAAGTGGTATGATCTTGGCTCACTGCAACCTCTGCCCCTGGGTTCAAGCCGGTCTCCTGCCTCAGCCTCCGGAGCATCTGGGATTACAGGCGCTCGCCACCACACCTAGCTAATTTTTGTATTTTTAGTAGAGATGGGATTTCACCATGTTGGCCAGGCTGGTCTCCAACTCCTGACCTCAGGTGATCTGCCCACCTCAGCCTCCCAAAGTGCTGGGACTACAGGCGTGAGCCGCCGCGCCCGGCATCCACTCCTTTTTGAAATGTTGTACAGAAAGGTCTTCCCCTTCCTCACACCAATGTCTTCACATCTCCTGTGACCTCGGCCGTTTGCCTCTCTCACGACGTTGAGTGCTGCTGGGGTCGTTCAGCTTTGTGGGCTCAGCAGGGATCCTTTCGTGTTCTCCACACACAGCGCCATTTTCTCAGTCCCACTCTCACCCCCTCCCCAGGTAACAGGTGCTGGCTGGGCCCATGGCACCCTCACAGGTGTGAGGGGCATCTTACCACACGTGCTGCTGTGCCAACCTCTGTGACATCTTTTTAAAGAAGAAACAGCCCTCAGCCGGGCGTGGTGGCTCACGCCTGTAATCCAAGCACTTTGGAGGCCAAGGCGGGCAGATCACCTGAGGTCGGGAGTTCAAGACCAGCCTGACCAACATGGTGAAACCCCACCTTTATAAAAAATAAAAATAAAAAAAAAATTGTTTTTCAATGTTGTTTACAGAAATTTAGGTCTCGTCTAATCTGCTAAATACGTTAATCAGTGTCAGATGCTGGATTCCAATTCATTTTTAGTGTGCCTGTATGACTTTTTCCACAACCTTTAATTAAATTTATATTACTTGTTAAAAAAATAAAAATAAAATAAAATAATAAAAAAGAAACAGCCTTTCCTAAGTGGCACGGGAAGCCCTTCTTGGGTCCTGCTGGGCCTGACTGGGCGTGGGTGGACAGGGCCAGCTGGGGGAGGAGAGAAGGAGAATGGCAGCCACAAAGAGACGCTTGTCCCGAGACAGACAGGCCTTGTTGGTGGGGATATTTGCTTGTGGCCACTGGCAGTCCCCCTGGCAGCTCAGGCCACCCACCCTGAGGTCTGGGGTTCAAAGCCCCGCCCTCCCTCGCCCAGGGCACACTCTCTCACATTCAGGGACAGACCCTTGGCAACCCAGGCCCCGTGAAGCCAGCCCCAGCAGATCGCCCTCTTTCTGTGGACCTGCCTGGCGGGGAGGTGGCCGGGGAGGCTGGGGTAGGGTGAGTGGTTAGGACACGTTGGAACTATGAGAGATGGCATTTTATCCCAGCCCCTGCCCCAAACACGCACCTCGAGCAGGTGACCTGGCCCTCTACGTGTCATGCTTCTCCATGCCTGCCTCACAGGGCTGCTGGGGCAGCACTCGGAACATTGAGGCCCCAAACGGTGATGCCCTCAGGGAGGAAGGGGAGCGATCCTCACCCCTGGGGTGGGCGGCCAGAGCGGACACAGAGAGCCAGCCCACCTGACACCAGGTGACCTGTGCCCGTCGCCAGACTGGTGGAGTCAGTGGTCCCATCTGCTCTCAAGGGGTCTCAGGAGGTGGCATGAAGCCCCTTAGAAGAAATGGGGAGAATTTCTGCAAGCCCAGAGATCTGAGCAGACAGCTGGGGCCAGGGTGCCTGGGACTCAGGGCTCCTGGGGTGTGAGCCTGCTTGGGGCCTGGCGCTGGGATCTGGGGATCCAGCTTCCTGGGAGCTCCTCAGCTGTCCAGGAGGCAGAGGGCTCTAAGTGGGCTAGGGGAGGTGGGCGGGGAGGGGGCTGAGGAAGCAAGTGTAGGTCTGGGGCCCTCGAGAGCTGAGCAGCCTGGAGCGGGCATATGAAGCCCAGACCATCCTGGCAAAGACAGGCTCTGTTGCTGGGGTGGTCGGGAGTGGGCAGCCCCTCCCCCGCTTCCCAGGCCCAGCATCTTGGGGCCCACAGAGGCCCCTTTTGGAACAGATGTAGCCCCGGGTGCCGGTCCCCATCTCGAGGTGGGGGCTTGGCAGGCAGGGCACCCATCCCACTGCTGGGGGTCCCTGGCTCCCAACTGGCCGGATCTGTGGGCGGCAGGGAGGGGCCAGCGCCCCATCCCTCCCCTTTTCCTCTTGGGACTGTCTCCGTGTCTGCAGGGTCCATCTGACAGGGTGGGGACCCTCTTCCGGGGGGCCTGGGAGAGGGATGGTGGTCATCAAGCCCGGGTCATGGTTCAGAGAACACCAGACACTCTCAGCCGACCCGACCCTGGCCAGACACTGTGGTTACGACTTGGCCCAGTGCGGCCTGAACTGAGTCAGGGATTCTGAGGCCTGGTGTCCAGGCCTGGATGGGTGCTGAACAGGGAGAGGGACACGCCCCCCCAACCCAGCCCCACCGTCGCCCCTGCCCAGGCCAAGACCCCAGGACTGTGTCTCCGGATGCCCCGCCCCAGGGTTGGGTCCTGCCCCGTGCCCCCTGCCACCAATCCATGGCAAGGGCACCGCTGGGCAACACCCATGGCAGCACACGGAGCCACCAGCAGAGGGCACCAAAGGCCCCTCCCAGGGTGCGGCTCCCGTGGACACTGGATGGGCAGTCAGGCGCCCCTCCCAGGCAGGGCGCTGAGTGTGGTCCGGTCCCTCTTTTCCGGAGCCTCCGTCAGCCTGGGGCTGAGATCTCCAAATCCAGTTTCGGCCTCACCCTCTGACTCATGCCCCTCCCTCGGCCTGCTCACAGTCTGGCGGAGCTGGCTCCATCCCCACCACTCCCACTAGGGTTGTGCCCAGCAGAAGCTGGGCTTGGGTGACAGGCTTTGGGCCTTCTGGATGCCGGGACTGGGAGGGCCACAGGAGGAGGAACCGGCAGGGTCCCCTCTGGGTTCAGGGGTTGAACAGCCTGGCTGATGGCCGGCCCCTGCCTGGCAGTGCTTAGAAAAGGTGCCATCTCCAGGGGCTCCAGGACCCACTCCCGCTCCCAGGGAATGAGACACACGGCTCCTGGAGACTTTACTGCTTTAATCGCTTAGCCCTGGTGCCTCGGCCACCTCTTAGCTCTAGGGTGAGACTCAAGTCCAGGCACCAGGACCCACCAGCACCCCAATACCATGCAGGGATCCTTGGCCTGAAACCTCTCCAGAGGAAGTTCCAGTCCTGGGCCTGTGAGGGTGAGCGCTGGGGGTGTCTGAGGCCAGCTCTGCATCCCCTGCATTCTCACCCATGCAGGTGAAACATGTGGCATTCCCCCACCTACTCCCTAAGGCAGGCACAGCCTGCTGGAGCCCCTCTCAGGCCCCCCTCAGGGAGCAGAACCCTGTGTGTGTGCCGGGCTCAGCCCTGCCAGACCTAGCTCCAGCCCACCCTGGGGTGTGGTGGATGTGGAAGGGGGTGGAGATGGGGGAGCATCAGAGGGGCCTCGACCCCCACAGGTGCACTGGGAGGCCAGGGACAGAGGCCCCACCCCAGGGAGTTCTGTGGTCTTGGGAAGGTGGACAAGGGGCTGGCACCACCAGGCGGCAGGTTTGGCTGAGATTGGCCTTGGTGTGGGCCGGGCCTTGGGCACTGCTGGGCCCAAGGATGGGCCTTGTGCCTTCTGACAGGGGCAGGGACCCAGGCCAGCACCACACCCCCTCCGTGTCCTTGGTACAAAATACATACACATATAAAAATAGTACTCCATGCCCTGCGGGTGGGCTTCCCCTCTGGCAGACCCGCCCGCCGCAGCCGGGTCTAGCTGTCCTCCCCCCTCCTCTGATTCATGGAATGAAACTTGTTCATGAGTTCTTCCAGCTCAGACCCGCTTTGCTGCTTCTAGGAAGAAAAACGGGGGCAGCCTCAGCCCAGGGCCCCACAGGTCCGGGGACTGCCTCCTCCTTGCTCTGCGACCCCAGGAGCCGGCGGGGGTGCAGGGGCAGGAGGGGAGGGGGCGCCGCAGCGCAGGCGGGCTCACCTCCTCCAGGAAGGCCTTCTGCACCGTGAGCTGGCTGTACACGCGGGTGCCCTCCTCCCCGCACACCTTCTTCAGCTCCTCCTTGTTGAGGGAGAAGAGCTGCGGCCCGGTCAGGATGCCCAGGTTCTCCACAATCCTAGGGCAGGCGGGCAGGAGGGCATCAGGGCCGCACCGTGGGCGTGGCTGCCTGGATCCCCCTCAGCCCGTCCCCGACGGCTGCGCACCTGCGCACACCTGCGGCCGCGCCCCCAGCCCCGCCCCGCCCCGGCCGCGCCCCGCAGACCCCGCCCCAGCCCCGCCCCACGCCCTGCCTCACGCCCCAGCCCTGCCCCCACGCCCCCAGCCCCGCCCCGCAGCCCCCGCCCGCGCCCCCACCCGCACCACCGCTCACCGCGCGCTGAAGGCCTTGGCTTCCAGCCAAGCGCGGACCTCGTCGGGGCCCGACTCGTAGGTGAGCGGCTGGCTCACGGGCTGGCTGCGCTCCACACGGAAGTGCCGCTGCGGCTGCGCCTTAATGTGGCTGATTTTCCGGATGAGTTCGTCGTTGACCTCGTCCATGTGCTGCATCAGCTCTGAGAGGGCGCGAGACTCAAGCCCCCGCCCCCGCCCAGGGCCTGCCCCGCCCCCGCCCAGGGACCCCGCCCCCACCGCGGCCCCACCCCTCCCACGCCCCGGCCCAGGGACCCCGCCCACCCCCGCCCCTGCCCCTGCCCCGCCCCGCCCAGGGACACCCTCCCCCCGCTGGCCCGCCTCCCTCAGGGGGCCCTGGGCCCGGGACCGCCGCCTCGAAGCCGCAGCTCTCACCGTCTTTGTTCCCCGGGAAGCTTGGGAACAGTTTGCGGGTCGGGCTGGCGGGGCCCCAGTACTTCTGGCCGGTCTGCGGGCGGGGCGGGGGCATCAGGCTCCGCGCCCCGCCCGCCTCCCCGCACCTGCCCGGGACCCCGTGTCGCCTGCGCGCCAGCCATTCCCTCCCTCCGCGAGCCCTGGGGCGCCCGCGGGCTCACCTGCTCGAAGGGGGCGCCGGCGTCCTCCGGCCTCGCCTCGCCCAGGATGTTGCAGGGCACGTACCCCGCCTGGCCGCTGCGGCTGCGCAGCTTCCACCACTGCCTCCCGTCCTCCAGCACCTGCGGGGCGCGCCGTCAGCTCCCACACCCGCAGAGGCCAGAGGGCGCCCCAGGGTCTCCCGGACCGCGGCTTTGCTCTGTCCCTCCGCACCGCCGTTTCCAGCCCTCCATCCCTTGCGGGGCTGCTCCTCCTCCGCCCTGCCTCGAGAGGTCTGGGAGCCCGTTTTTGAGACAGGGTGCCACTCTGCCGCCCGGGCTGGAGTGCAGTGGCGCGGTCACTGCTCACGGCAGCCTCGATCTCCTGGGCCCAAGCGATCCTCCCACCTCAGCCTCCCGAGTAGCTGGGACCACAGGCGCACACCACCACACCCAGCTACTTTTTATATTTTGTGTAGACATGGGGTTTCGAGGTGTTGCCCAGGCTGGTCTCGAACTCCTGGGCTAAAGGGATCCTCGGGCTTGGCCTCCCACAGTGCTGCGGTTACGGGCGTGAGCTGCCTCACCGGGCTGTGGATGTGGCCCACTTTCTGTCCCCCAGTGGGTGGCCTGGATTCCAGCTGGCAGAGGCAGCCAGTGCGCAGGGGCTCCGGGGTGGGTGTGAACGACAGGCCCCCGCTGGGTCCGTGTGGTACAGACGCTCCCCCCAGCCTGACACAGGGGTCCCTGCACACTTTTGGGGAGCCCCAAGATGGGGAGGCCCCTCCAGCAGGCTTTGGATCCTGATCAGAGCCCAGGGGTGGTGACCCTGGAGAAAGGGGCCGGCAGCTGTGCCCCGTCCTGGCGTCACCCAGCCTGGCCCTAGACGGCTCCCCACCTCTCCTGGTAGCCCCTCCCTTGAGGCCCTGCCCCGTTTCCCCCTCAGACCCCCTCGTCCAGCCCCCTCACCTCTAGGACCTCATCCTTGAGCACCGACAGCTCGTTGGCGTTTCGTGCTGTGAAGTCGTACAGGATCTTGACGTATTTGGCCATGGCTGGTGTTGGCTGGTAGCCCCTGTGAAGAAGAGGAAGGGCTGAGGCCAAGGCTGGTGGGGGTCTCCTCTGAGACCCGGGCAGGGGCTGGGGGCAGCAGCTTCCCAAGGGCACGGCTGGCTGCCTCTTCTGCTCTGGAGGGCACTGTGGAGACAGGCTGCAGCGCCGGCCCAGAATGGAAACTGTGACAGCCCCAGAGCTTTGGGGCCCTGCGCGGAGGAGGGGCAGGCAGGAGGTGGGCGTGGCGCAGGGACCTGTGGCACAGCAAGGCTGGCCCATCCCAGGCCACCTGGGGGTCTCCAGGCCGGCACCCCAGGGGAACCAGAGCCAGGGGCGTTCCTGGGAAATGCCAGGGTCACAGCTTCCCCAGCTGGCCAGTGAGCTCCAGGATGTCTTCGGAGCCATGGCACCTCTGAGTACTGAAAACAGCCCGCGTAGTTCAGCAGAGGACTGGTCTCAAGCTCCTCTCTGTGGGGTGGGACCTGCCCCTCAAAGGTCCATGGGGGCTGCCTCTGGCACAGAACAGGCCTGTGGCTGTCACCAGGCCAGGCCGTCCATCCTGGTCAGTGTGGCCCTGGTCATCAGGGCAGCTCCCATGTCCAGGTGCTCAGAGAAATGAGGGGGCTGCGGACTATCAGGACAGGGCTGGGGGGGGACAGGCCAGGAGCAGAAGTCAAAGGGTGGAAATGTTCGTTCATTCGTTCGTTCCTTTCCTCCTCCTTCCTTCCTTCTTCCTTCCTTCTTCCTTCCTCCTTCCTCCCTCCCTCCTTCCTTCCTTTCTCCCTCCCTCCTTCCTTCCCTCCTTCCTCCCTCCCTCCCTCCTTCCTTCCTCCCTCCCTCCCTCCCTCCCTCCTTCCTTCCTTCCTCCCTCCCTCCCTCCCTCCCTCCTTCCTCCCTCCCTCCCTCCCTTCCTTCCTTTCTTTCTTGTTTTTGAGCTGGAGTCTTGCTCTGTCTCCAGGCTGGAGTGCAGTAGCGTGATCTCGGCTCACTGCAACCTCTGCCTCCTGGATTCAAGCAATACTCCCGCCTCAGCCTCTAGAGTAACTGGGATTACAGGTACGCGCCACCATGCCCAGCTAATTTTTGTATTTTTAGTAGGGATGGGTTTCACCATCTTGGCCAGGATGGTCTCAATCTCTTGACCTTGTGATCCACCCACCTCCGCCTCTCAAAGTGCTGGGATGACAGGTGTGAGCCACTGCGCCCGGCCAGGTACAAATGTTTCTAAGTGTGGTCCTAGGCCCGGGGCCAGGGGAACCAGGCTGACGTGTGGGCAAGGGGAGGCCATGCTTGCTTAGAAGATGGCTTTCTAGCCCCCTTACCCCCAAAAGCAAATCCTGGAATGAGAACAGAAGGGAGGAGGGGAGGCAAGGACGGGACTCCCCTAGTGCCTGGGCTCGTCCTTTGTCTGCAGTCGGGGGTGGGGCGGGGAAGGGGGAGAGGCGTCACTGGCCGAGGACCTCGGTCTCCTCTTGTGGCTCTACAAGAGGCTGGGCCTGGATCAGTCCCAACAGCCCCAACAGGGCAACAGTGTTTGGTGAAACCACTCAAGTTCAGGGGTTTAGTAAGTTTCTAACCTTGATTCTAAACATAAATGTGGATGCACGAAAGAGCTGATATATTAGGGTCGAGAGTTTGTACGTGACTTTTGAAATGTTTCCTTTAATTAATTATTACACAGTTAGAATGAAAACCGCTTCAAATCTGGAAAAGTGGCATTTTGACCCACTTGAACAATGCACTTGCCAGCATCTGGTGGCAGTGTACCCGTATGTTTTTAGAGCCTGTAGGTTTTGAAGGGATTTACTTCCATGCTTCCTCACTTTGGGGGCTTACCTGTGAGCCTGTGGGGAGCTGAGTGGCGGCAGTGCATCCCCCGGGGGTGTGGCCTCTGAAGCGAGACTGTGCTTCTGGGAGTTTCGTATGGACTGTCGGCTCACTGGATTCACCTGTGGGGAAGGTGGGCAGCCTGAGCTAGACGTGGGGCTGCGGCTGGGTAAGGAGGGCAGGGGCAGGCTGGGTGTCCAGGCTGGGGAGGGGAGCTCTGGTGAGGGGTAGGTGTTGGGGCCGGGGGTGAAGCTCTGGTGAGAGTGGGTGTCGGGGCTGTGGGGGGAACTCTGGTGAGAGTGGGTGTCGGGCTGGGGTGGAGCTCTGGTGAGCGGTGGGTTTCAGGCTTGAGGGGAGCTCTGGTGAGAGTGGGTGTCGGGCTGTGGGGGGAACTCTGGTGAGGGGTGGGTGTTGGGCTGGGGGGGATGGGGCTGCTGGTGCTCTCACCTCCTCGACAGGCGCAGGCGCCAGCCCCTCCACCTCCCAGGGAGCCTCCTGCAGCACATCCACGGGTGTCTCCCAGCCGCTGTGGAACTTGGGCACATACAGGGGCACCTGCGGCTCCCGTGGCCACTCGGAGCTGGGGTGAGAGGTCCCGAGATCAGCCCCGCCCCCCAGAACTGGCCCACCCAGGACCCCCACGCCGGCCCCCAGGGCAGCCCCGGCTCGGCTCCGCGTGGCCGTACCGGGGCCGTGTCCAGGTCTCTCCCAGCGACTCCCACAGCGACATCTCCTTGGGGACCAGGTGGCCACGCAGGAAGCCCACGGCATCTCGGGACAGCAGTGGGCAGGAGACGGAGCGTGCGATGTCAGGGCCGCCACAGGTGTTGACGATCTGGGGCGGCAAAAGGGTCTGAATCAGAGGGGACAGCAGCCCGCAGACCCCCCCCCACAGCCTGCAGACCCCCCCACAGCCCGCAGACCCCCCCCGCAGCCCGCACACACCCCCGCAACCCGCAGACCCCCCACAGCCCGCAGACCCCCCACAGCCCGCAGACCCCCCCACAGCCTGCAGACCCCCCACAGCCTGCAGACCCCCCCTGCAGCCCGCAGACCCCCGGAGACCACAGACCCCCCACAGCCCGCAGACCCCCGCTGCAGCCCACAGACCCCCCACAGCCCGCAGACCCCCCTACAGCCCACAGAACCCCACAGCCCACAGACCCCCCCGCAGACCCCCACAGCCCACAGACCCCCCACAGCCCGCAGACCCCCCCGCAGCCCACAGACCCCCCCGCAGCCCACAGACCCCCACAGCCCGCACACCCCCCCCGCAGCCCGCAGACCCCCGGAGACCACAGACCCCCACAGCCCACAGACCCCCGGAGACCACAGACCCCCCCGCAGTCCGCAGACCCCCACAGCCCACAGACCCCCCACAGCCCGCAGACCCCCCACAGCCCGCAGACCCCCCGCAGCCCACAGACCCCCCACAGCCCACAGACCTCCCACAGCTCACAGACCCCCACAGCCCACAGACCCCCCCACAGCCCACAGACCCCCCACAGCCCACAGACCTCCCACAGCCCACAGACCCCCCCACAGCCCACAGACCTCCCACAGCTCACAGACCCCCACAGCCCACAGACCCCCCACAGCTCACAGACTCCCACAGCCCACAGACCCCCACAGCCCACAGACCTCCCACAGCCCACAGACCCCCCCACAGCCCACAGACCTCCCACAGCTCACAGACCCCCACAGCCCACAGACCTCCCACAGCCCACAGACCCCCCACAGCCCACAGACCTCCCACAGCTCACAGAACCCCACAGCCCACAGACCCCCCACAGCCCACAGACCCCCCACAGCCCGCAGACCCCCCCGCAGCCCTCAGACCCCCACAGCCCACAGACCCCCACAGCCCACAGACCTCCCACAGCTCACAGACCCCTGGAGACCACAGACCCCCGCCCAGCCTCCTGTAGCCCACAGACCCCCGCCCAGCCACCCGCAGCTCCACAAGCTGGTCCTCAGGAAGGGACTTTGGACCCCAGGTACTGTGGCCACACAGCGTGAGCCCGGCTGCCCAAGGCAGGCACCTGCTACCCCGACCCCGAGCCCGGGAGACACTCCAGAGGCCTCTGCCCCGACAACGCTCCGCCCCCACCCCCCACCTCCCGAGAACCCACCCCGCCCCGCCGCCCCAGCCCCAGGCACCAGGTCCAGAGGCCCGAAGAGGAAATGCACGAGCTCGGAGGCGCTGGGGTTCTGAATGTGCTTCTGCAGCTTTGCCTGTGGGCAGGGAGGAGTGAGCAGGGCGGGGTCAGACCTCCACCCTCCCTCAGCACGGGTGGCGGGCAGGGCTGTGACCACCGGACTCACCAGCAGGTTGATGGCCAGCTTGGTTTTCTGGAAGCAGTCGACAAACTCGCCCTCAGAGGGGGGCCGCGCCCGCAGCGTGAGGACACCCTCTGGCATGGGAGGCTCCGTGTGAGCCGAGCCGCCCCGGTCTCCCCACCCCCGCGCCTTCGGTCCCAGGAAGCCCACTGTGCGGGCCGGAGCTTCCCCCAGCTCCCTTAGCGTCCCCCGTACGTCCCCGTCCCCGTCCCCGTCCCCCGCACCTGCCGGTCCCTTCTTGCCCTTCTTCTTCCCCTTCTTCCGCTGGTTCAGCTGCTTGAAAGCCTCAGCCGCCTTCTGCAGCCGGGCCACAAACCACTCGATGTCATCCAGGGCGCAGTTGAGGATTTGCTGGGGTCAGAGGGGTCAGGGGTCAGCCTCTGACACTCCCACCGGCCCGTCCTGCGGCAGGGACAGCCCCACAGGTGACGGGACGAGCCGGGGCCACAGCTGGGGCGGGGCAGCAAGGACCAGCGTCCACTGCCGGGGATGCGGCGGGGAGGGAAGTGGGGCGCCAGGGATGCCTCAGGGAGGGAAGTTGGGGGGCACCTGCCCGGCCCGGGCACCCACCGTCTCCTTCTCTATCTTCTGAGCCAGCACGGCCCTCGGCTCTTCCTCCTGCGAATCCTGATGGCGGAAGCCTGCCAGGGGACACGGGGCTGCTGACCGAGCCCCACAGACAGCCCCCTGGAGCTCCCACCAGCGTCCCCACCTACCTGGCTCGCTGAGTGGCACCTGCGGGCCCACGCGGTTCTTGGCCTGTGGGGAGTCCCCGCCACGGTGCTGGAAGGGGATGGGCGCCGGGCCCTGGGGAGGGGGCAGGATGGACTGCCGCTGCCGGATCTTCTCCTGGTGTCCCCTGGGGGGCGAGGGGGCGCTGCTCAGCCCCGCCAGGGCCACACCTGGCCCTCCCTCCCTGCCTGGCCCCTTCCCCACCTGCCCCCTCGACCCCGCTCCGCCCGCAGCCTACTTCAGCGTCTGCGGCCGCATCTTCTTGCCCAGCCGGCAGTCGGCCAGTGCGCTCTCGATGTCCTCGTGCACCAGCTCTGCCTGGGAAAGCGGGTGTCAGGCGGCGGGGGGGAGGGGGTGAGGGAGGGCACGGCGCTGTGGAGACCGCCTCCCGCGGTGCCGCCTCACCTCCACCTCGTCGCAGTGGAAGAAGTGGATGTCCGGCTTGCTCTGCTCCGAGTCCTGGCACACCAGCAGCAGCACAGACGGGTACCGCAGCTGGTTTAGCACCGTCTGGCTGTGCTGTACCGTGGGCAGCGGGAAGTGCTCCAGCTCCTCCTGCGGGACACGCCGCAAGCGTGGTACTCACCCAGGGCCCGGGCACCCGCGAGACACCAGCAGGGAGTGCCTGGAGTCGTGGAGGTGCCTGGAGCACAGGCCCTCGGACACAGCCAGCCAAAGCGAGGGCGAGGCCCTGGACACGCCCCGTGGGTGCGTGCACGGCAGACCCAGGCTTCCGAGCTCCCCTGTGCTCTCAGCTCCATGCGGCCCTCCCTGCCCACCCTGGTCCCAGCCACTTCCAGGGACCAGATGATGGGAAATGGCTGCCCCTGCAGAGAGGCCCAGACACACCTCTGGGCAGCAGCAGGTGGCAGCCACTGCCTCTACCCACTGTGCCTCCACCCCCGCTGCCTCCACCCCCGCTGCCTCCACCCACCAGGCTCCCTGCCCTGTGGGCTGGGCCCCACCTGAGACTCGATGTCCAGCAGCCGCAGGGACTCGCCGTCCACCCGCAGTAGCATCTCCTGGGTCCAGATCTTCTCCTTGGAGCTCAGCTGCACCAGCTTCCGGATGGCGTCGTCCACAGATGTGATGGCTTCGCTCTTGTCCATGATGAATGTGGCCAGGTGCTGGGGGTGGGCAGGTGGTCACTTTGGGGCAGAGCCCTCCTTGTGCTGAAAGTCCAGCCCCCAGGGGCCACAGCCAACCCTGGGTTGGGCAGTAGGAGGGGGACCCAGCCCCACTTTTGGTGGGGGGAGCCTCTATTCAGCCATGAAATCTGTAGAGAGCACACTTGTGTCCAGACAATCCCCTCAAAAGAATTCCTACTGCTGCCCGGCCCCTTGCTGCTGACCTCACCCGGCCACCTCCCCGCGCGGGCTCAGTGCCCACCCACCACACCTGCCCTCACCTGGCCACCTCTCCGCGCCCACCACACCTGACCTCACCCAGCCTCCCCAGCACTCTCCCTCCTCAGACGCCCCTTCCCTGGCCACCTGGCCACAATGTCGCCGTCACCCCATCCCTGACCCTGCCCTGTTTCCCTGAATTGAACCCAGCGTCGCGCTGCACTTGGCCTGCTGTGAGGCCGGCGTGCTCGCCACTCCAGGGCAGGGTTCCGGCGGCCACTTGCTGAGCTGTGTCCCAGGTCCAGGGCAGAGCCTGGTGCACAGCTGACCCCCACAAGTGCGTGCCAGATACATCCATCCCTGAGGGTCTGCGGCCAGCCCAGCCCCACCCTGCGCCCTCCACCTCTCCTCTTTCCAGGCCTGGCTCAGGCCCCTCCTGCAGCCAAGCTCCACGTTTGCCGAGTAAAACCCTCCCACGAAGGATTGACCATTCGGTGCACGATGCTGGCACAGCTGGATAAACACTGACGTGAACTGCGGGACAGTCAAAGACAACCGTAAAACGCAAAACAAAAGCTCACGTGGCAGGGTGCCGTGGCTCATGCCTGTCATCCTAGCCTTTGGGAGGCCCAGGTGGGTGGATCACCTGAGGTCAGGAGTTCGATCCTAGCCTGGCCAACATGGTGAAACCCTGTCTCTACTAAAAATGCAAAAACTAACCAGTCATGGTGGCAGGTGCCTGTAATCCCAACTACTCGGGAGGCTGAGGCAAGAGAATTGCTTGAACAGTTTGGAGGTTTCGGTGAGACTATATCGCAGCACTGCACTCCAGCCTGGGTGACAGAGCGAGAGACTATGTCTCAAAAAAAAAGCTTGTGAAGAAAATACCAGATGATGGGCTGGGCACGGTGGCTCATGCCTGTAATCCCAGCAGTTTGGGAGGCCGAGGCTGGTGGATCATGAGGTCAGGAGTTCGAGACCAGCCTGGCTAACACAGTGAAACCTCGCCTCTACTAAAATACAAAAAATTCACCAGGTGTGGTGGCACACGCCTGTGGTCCCAGCTACTCAGGAGGCTGAGGCAGGAGAATCGCTTGGACCCGGGAGGCAGAGGTCGCAGTGAGCCGAGATCATACCATTGCACTCCAGCCTGGGCAACAAAGCAAGACTTCGTCTCAAAAAAAAACAACAACAAAAAAAAACAGATGTTGGCTGGGCACAGCAGCTCACCCTGGTGTACTCCCAGCACTTTGGGAGGCTGAGGTGGGTGAATTCCTTGAGCAAGAGTTTGAGACCAGCCTGGGCGACATGGTGAGACCTTGTCTCTGCAAAAACTGAAATAATTATCCAGGCGTGGTGGAGTGCACCTGTAGTCCCAGCTACTCAGGAGGCTGAGGTGGGAGGGTTGCTTGGGAGATGGGGGTTGCAGTGAGCCGAGATCTCGCTCCAGCCGGGTGACAGAGGAAGACTGTCTCAAAAAAAAAAAAGAAAAAACTGGATGATTTCTGATCGCCTCAGAAAGGGCCTCTTAACAGGGTGCTTTCCTAAGTGGGAAGGAAAATACAGTTGCTCGAAAGAAAAGACTAATAAATTTGACCTAATTTTTTTTTTTTGAGACAGTGTCTTGCTCTTGTTGACAGGCTGGGGTGCAGTGGCACGATCTCGGCTCACTGCAACCTCTGCCTCCCAGGGTGAAGCCATTCTCCTGCCTCAGCCTCCCGAGTAGCTGGGATTACAGGTGTCTGCCACCACGCCCAGCTAATTTTTGTATCTTTAGTAGAGATGGGTTTCACCATGCTGGCCAGGCTGTTCTTGGACTCCTGACTTCAGTTGATCTGCCCGCCTTGGCTTCCCAAAGTGCTGGGATTACAGGCATGAGCCACTGTGCCCAGCCGACTTAATTTTTAAAAAGTTTCTGCCCAGAAAAAAAAGTACCATATGCAAAGGGAGAAATCAACCCACACAACAAAATGTAAAAATGGGAAAAACACAGGTAGTAGATACCAATTTTCTTACTATAGAAAAAGATCAATACATGCATTAAAATGATAGTTCTTGGCCGGCTGTGGTGGCTCATACCTGTAATTCCAGCACTTTGGGAGGCCGAGGCAGGCTGATCACCTGAGGTTGGGAGATCGAGACCAGCCTGACCAACGTGGAGAAAACCCATCTCTACTAAAAATGTAAAATTAGCCAGGCCTGGGCCGGGTGCGGTGGCTCACGCCTGTAATCCCAGCATTTTGGGAGGCTGAGGTGGGCAGATCACCTGAGGTCAGGAGTTCGAGACCAGCCTGACCGATATGGTGAAACCCCGTCTTAAAAAAAAAAAAAATTAGCCAGGCATGGTGGCTCTTGCCTGTAGTCCCAGCTACTCGGGAGGCTGAGGTAGGAGAATGACTCCACGCCTGGGACAACGGCTGCAGTGAGCCGAGATTGTGCCACTGCACTCCAGCCTGGGCGACAGAGCAAGACTCTGTTTTAAAAAAAAAAAAAAGCTAAATCATCTAAGCTTTCACGTTAAGCAGGTAGAAAAGTGAATCAAATAAAACCCAAAGTAAGTGTGGCAGGTAGGAACGGAGGTCCACGCACCGGCACGCAGACCGACGGCGGGGGCACATCAGCAGAGCCCAAAGTTAGTTATAAGACAGTTAATAAAACCGGCCGGGCACTGTGGCTCATGCCTGTAATCCCAGCTCTCAGGGAGGCAGAGGCAGGAAGATAGCTTGAACCCAGCAGTTTGAGGCCTGCCTGGGCGATATAGCCAGACCCCGTTCTCCACAAAAAAGAAAAAGACCAAAAAAAAAAAAAAAAAAAACCACCAAGCTGGTAAATACTACAGAAAACACGATTCTCAAAAACCAGAATGAGGCCGGGCGCGGTGGCTCAAGCCTGTAATCCCAGCACTTTGGGAGGCCGAGGCGGGTGGATCACGAGGTCAAGAGATCGAGACCATCCTGGTCAACATGGTGAAACCCCGTCTCTACTAATACAAAAAATTAGCTGGGCACGGTGGTGCGTGCCTGTAATCCCAGCTACTCAGGAGGCTGAGGCAGGAGAATTGCCTGAACCCAGGAGGCGGAGGTTGCGGTGAGCCGAGATCGCGCCATTGCACTCCAGCCTGGGTAACAAGAGCGAAACTGCGTCTCAAAAAAAAAAAAAAAAAAAAAAAAAACCAGAATGAAAGAGGGGACATCATTACAGATCTTACAGGCATGGGAGGGAATTAACAACTAAAACCTTTCCAGTAAGAAAATCCTGCACTCCCAGCGTGTCACCGGCAAATCCTAACAGCTACCTAAGGCAGAAACAGTAACAAGCTTTCACAAACTCTTCCTGAAAACAGAAGCGGAGGGAATACTTCCCTGCCCATTTTGTAAAACCAACATAACCCTGCCACGAAACCTGCCACAGGCATCATAAGAAAATTACAGACCAATGCCACTAACGGCCACCAAAGCAAAACTTCCCCAACAATATCACCAGATTAGCTCCTCAGCACACGACAAGTACAGCACACGGAACAAATGGGGGTGAGGTGGTTCAACATTCCAAACAGTCAGTGTGGCTCACTACGTCGAAACTCTGTCTCAAAAATCATTAAGAATTTAACATGGATCCTGGCCCTAACGCAGAGGCCTATGCTGTGAAGCATCCGAGAGAAGACACCGGACCTTCCACACTGAATTCCTAATCTGCAAAAAATACAAGAAAACACAGAAGAAATCGCCACAAATTTGGTCAAGGAACGATTTTTTTTTTTTTAAGAGATGGGGGCCGGGCGCGGTGGCTCAAGCCTGTAATCCCAGCACTTTGGGAGGCCGAGGCGGGTGGATCACGAGGTCAAGAGATCGAGACCATCTTGGTCAACATGGTGAAACCCCGTCTCTACTAATACAAAAAAATTAGCTGGGCATGGTGGCGCGTGCCTGTAATCCCAGCTACTCAGGAGGCTGAGGCAGGAGAATTGCCTGAACCCAGGAGGCGGAGATTGCGGTGAGCCGAGATCGCGCCATTGCGCTCCAGCCTGGGTAACGAGAGCGAAACTCCGTCTCAAAAAAAAAAAAAAAAAAAAAAAAAAAGAGATGGGGTCTTGCCATGTTGCCCAGGCTGGAGTGCAGTGGCTATTCACAGGCGCGATCCCACTGCTGATGAGCACGGGAGTTCTGACCTGCTCCGTTTCCGACCTGGGCCGGTTCACCCCTCCTTAGGCGACCTGGTGGTCCCCGCTCCCAGGAGGTCACCATACTGATGCCAAACTTAGTGTGGACACCTGATCGGCATAGCGCACTACAGCCCAGAACTCCTGGGCTCCAGGGATCCTCCAGCCTCAGCGTCCCGAGTAGCGGGGACTACAGGCACCTGACACCACGCCCGGTGGAACGACTTCTTAGGAGGTCAGTAACCCTAAACCGTAAAAGAAAAACACATACGAATGGACTTCATCAAAATTAATTTCCGATTTTCAAAAGACAGTGACGGAGGCCGGGCACGGTGATGAATGCCTGTCATCCCAGCAGTTTGGGAGGCCGGGGCCGGCAGATCACTTGAGGTCAGGAGTTCGAGACCATCCTTGGCAACATGGTGAAACCCCATCTCTACTAAGATACAAAAACTCGCCGGGCACAGTGGCTCGTGCCTGTAATCCCAGACACTCGGGAGGCTGAGGCAGGAGAACTGCTTGAACAGTTCGGAGGTTTCGGTGAGCCGAGGTCACACCACTGCACTCCAGCCTGGGTGACAGAGCGAGACTCTGTGTCAAACACACACACACACACACACACAACTGTGGTGATGAAGGACAGATAGTGTTTCCAGAGGTTGGGCTGGGGCCACTGAGGTGGAGGAGCCACAGGTCTGGAGCGGTGGGGCCGATGGGCTGACTGGTGGTAACAGAACCCCACCCCACACACATGCCTGCAAACCACGGACCCAGGCTCAGGTGCCCTCCCCCAGCCCACTGTCAGGGCAGCTCTGATCTGCCCCCACCTGGCTGGAGAGACTTCCCACCACGCTCTCATCCTCTCTCTGGGCCCCAGTATCCTCATGCGGAGGGACAGGAAAACCCCACCCACCACCCACTCCTCACTCTGTTGCCCTCACACAGGCAGGAAAGGCTCCCGCTGGCGGGGGGCTGGGCCAGGCTTGCAGGGGCCAAAGTCCAGGAGCCAGGTTGGGAGGTTCCAGGCTCCTCCCCAGGAGGGCAAAGTCCCTGAGAAAGGCGGCAGAGCTGCCCAGGAAGACCCGGCCCCCGCTCCGTGCCTTCACCCAAAACAGTCTGATTCAAAAGCTCAGGGACTCGTGACAGCTCTTTGGACCCTTTGTACAGATGAGGAAACTGAGGCTCAAAGAACAGTGACCTGCCTCACCTCTGCAGGTGTGGAGGACAGCAAGGGGAACCAGGGAACACTGGGGCCACAGCCAGGCCTGCTTGCAGCAGAGAGGCCTGGCCCCGCGGGAGGTCCCAGCTCCTGCCTCCCCCATCCTCTCTCCCTTTCCTGGTCCTGTGGGCTTGGACCACAGCCAGGAGCCCAGGGAGCACCCAGGCGCAGGGGGGCCTTTTTTGTTTTTTTTTTTTTTTGAGACGGAGTCTTGCCCTGTCCCCAGGCTGGAGTGCTATGGTGCGATCTTGGCTCACTACAACCTCCGACTCCCCGGTTCTAGTGATTCTCCTGCCTCAGCCTCCCGAGTAGCTGGGACTACAGGCGTGCACCACCACAGCTGGCTAATTTTTGTATTTTTAGTGGAGACAGGATTTCACCATGTTGGTCAGACTGGTCTCAAACTCCTGACCCCAGCTGATCCACCTGCCTCGGCCTCCCAAAGTGCTGGGTGTAAGCCCTGCACTCAGCCCCTTTTCTTTTCTTTTTTTGAGATGGACTCTGGCTCTGTTGCCCAGGCGGGAGTGCAGTGGCACGATCTTGGCTCACTGCAACTTCTGCCTCCTGGGTTCAAGCCATTCTCCTGCCTCAGCCTCTCGAGTGGCTGGGATAACAGGCATATGCCATGATGATTTGGTATTTTCAGTAGAGACGAGGTTTTGCCATGTTGGCCAGGCTGGTCTCAAACTCCTGACCTCAGGTGATCACCCATCTCAGCCTCCCAAAGTGCTGGGATTACAGGCGTGAGCCACCGTGCCTGGCCTAAGACTTTGTTGCCCAGGCTGCTGGAGGATCGTGGTGGAATTCTAGGTTGAAGTCTTGGGCTCAAGTGATCCTCCTGCCTCAGCCTCCCAGTAGCTGGACTACAAGCTCAGGCTACCAGGTCTGGCTAGGAGTGGGAGGATCGCTTGAGCCCAGGAGTTCGAGAGCAGCCTGGGCAGCAAAGAGACTCCCATCTCTACAAAAAATAAAATAATTAGACAGACATGGTGGTGCCTGCCTGTAGGCCCACGGGGAGGCTGAGTCGAGGGGATCACTGGAGCCCGGGGGGAGGAGGCTGTAGTGAGCCAGGATCTCGCCCCTGCACGCCAGCCTGGGCACCTGGGTGACAGAGCAAGACCCTGTCTCAAAACAAACAAACAAAATAGAAAGAAAGAAAAGAAAACAACCCCCCAAAAGAACACATTTCCTGAGTTCTGTGTGTGACTGAAACTGATCCTGAAGAACTGAAAAGCCGTCGGGGTTGGCGGCTGATCCTGCGCTTGTAGGCAGCCCTGTCTGAGCCCTGAGAACCCGCCGGCCCTCCCTGCAGCCTCCATCAAGGGCGTCTTTGCTCAGCCTGCCCCCTCCCCATCCAGTTCCTTGTTTGGGGGCCAAGATGATAATTTCCTCCACTGGCTCTTCCCACCCAGGGCTGCCCAAAACCCACAGTGTTCCCTCTGCACACCCTGGGCTACCTCACCCCCCAGGACGGGGTCCCTGTGTCCTCTGGCTCTGGCCTCCTCCAGCCCCTGTGGGTGTCAGAACCTGGAGCATGAGGACAGCGAGGTCCTGGGGGTGCCCTGTGGGGGCGGGGCCTCACCTGGACGTGGTACTGGGATGTCTCGTGCATGATGAGGTTGGAGTTGGAATACTTCTTCCTCTGCTCTGAAAGGGGAGACGCCAGTCACTCACCCCACAGGTGGGACCCACAGCCTCCCATCCAGCTGGGACCGGACCCCCAGGCGGGGCCACGAGGGAAGGCAGAGTCAGGCTGAGGGGGCTGCTCCGTGGGAGGATGTCAGTGTGAAAGCAGGACCTGCAGGAAGACCCCTCCCTCCCTCCGGGGAAGCCCCCTTGGAGAAGGATGTGGCTCACGGGCTTGCTCAGAGTGGGGACCTGGAGCCTGTTCCCTGGGGGGTTCTTGTCCTGGAGGGTGAGGGGACAGGAGGGGCCCTGGCCAGGCTTCTTCCCACCCTGAGAGCTGCCAGCTTCACCCCCTGCCCTCCCAGGTCTTCTCGCTTTCCAGACTGGGTCGCGTGTCCCAAGACACAAATAGAGGGGTGCGTCTAGCTAGGGAGAGGGTGGGGTCAGGCCTGGGGAAGGGCGGATTGGAGGGGGGGATGTGGGGCTCACCAGGCCCCCCTCCTGGGGCAGACACCTGGCGGCTCATCCTGCCTGAACCCCACTACGATCAGGTTGCAGCGAGGAGTGCAGGGGAATCAATATTGATGCTCCCTGAATTATTAGTAAAGGCCTCTCCCCTTACGGGGTGGGGGAGGGGATCCAGTGGCCTGGTGTTTTCCGAAGGTTGATTAGGGTCCAGAGGCCGCCCTGGGCCCCCAGGGATCCCCTGTGCTGGGCCAGGCACAGCCGTGGGGCAGGCTGGAGGCAGTGCCCATTTCCCCCCCGTGACACCCAGTCCCTGCTCAGCCCTCACTCACCAAACAGGTCCTTGGGGCTCATCTTGGCCATACCGTCAGACCGGCCCAGGCTGCCGCTGCAGGGGAGGGACTGGTGAGGGAAGGGCCCAACTGCACCCCTCCCTGGGGACTGCCGGGGGGGTATTCGGGATGGGCGGGGGGCTCACTTGGTGGCACCCGGGCAGCAGCTCACGGACCCGGACTGGCTCATGGTGTCCTGGAAGGCGGCCAGCGGGGGAAGGGCAGCCCTTAGCGTGGCCCGAGTCTGAGGCCGGTGCCTGGCCCACACCTGGGTGGACAGGGGGGCTCTGTTGACTCTTCCTCCTGGCCTGGCTGGTGTCTTCCATATACTGCGCCCTCCCTGGGCCAGAGCCCCGACTGGCCTGGGTTGGGCAGGGGTTCCTGCGGGGGCACAGCCCCTCCCCAAGTCCCAGTTGGCCTTGTTAAGCCTCATAGTGCCCCAGACCTTGGACTCTCCACAGGGACCCCCAGAGCCTACTTGGGAGGCTCTGACAAGGGCCCTGGGGGAAAGCGCCTTCTGAGCAGGGGAGCATCGAGTTCAAGGCTCTGGTGCTGGGGGGCAGCAGGGGTGTGGCGGGGGAGTGGGGTGGGTAGGGGAGGGGTGCGGTGGGTAGGTGGGGGAGGGCAGGTGGGAGCTGCAGGGTGGCCGGAGAGGTGAGGCTGGAGCCAGGGGGTGGGCATGAAGTCCAGAGGGAGCCGGCTCTGGCTGCCACTCCTGCCCCGCCCAGGCCTGCACCCCAAGGGGCCCCTGGCCACGCATGTGGACTTGCCACCCATGCATGCCACCTCTGTCCAGGCCCCAGCAAAGAGGCCGGCCCTTGGCTCCTTCCTGGGCCTGGGAGGCATGGCAGGGAAGAGGCCGTGCGGACAGGGAAGCCTGGGGTCCTGGGGGTGCGGTGTCTCCTCACCCCGAGGGCAGGAAGGTGGTCACGCGGCCAGCCCAGGGAAGGGACTGGAGGGATGGCGTGGGTGCGGCTGAGACTGGGAGCCCCGTCCAGCTGCCCCACCACACAGCATTCCCTGCCCCTCCAACGAGGTAGGGTGGCCATGGGGTGGGCAGCTGGCGCCTCTGGCCTCCCCAGGGGCAGAATCCCTAGAGCTGCCTCTGGGCTCCCAGCCCTGACCTCTCCCCTGATGCATTTTGGAGAAACTAAAGCCCAGCTGCCAGAGCAGGCAGGTGGGTCTGATTTGGGCTGGACCTGGGGACTTCCCTGGGGGATCGGCACAGCCGATGGCCCTGAACCAGCCTGACTTGTCTCAAGGGGACTGCGACCTGCGTCGACCTGGCTGTCTTCTGGCTCTTCGGCCAGCTCCCCAAGGGTCCACGCCATCCGCCTCCTGCCAGGGCCGGCGGGGCCTCGCCCTGTGGCTTCAGAGTTTGGGTCTGCCAGGGTGGGGGCCCCCGGCCAGCGTTGCTGGTATGGAGGGTCATGGGAGTGGCCTGAGCACCCAGTACTTTCTGGTTTGACCAGGTCTGGCCTAGAGGGCGGGCTCCTGCGAGGTCTGGGGGGCCACTAGGGGCTGGGCTCGCCAAGAGGGCTTGGCCGCTTCCTCCGTCCACCTATGCATGGAGAATGTCCGGAATGTTCACGGGCTCAGCGGCGGGCCTGAGTGTTTGCTTAATGGGATTCCTGCTGGGCTCCACCAAGGGTGCCAGGCACGTGTGCCCAGGCACACGCTGGGCAGGACACCCACACACCGTCGCAGACTAGGGCCCGTGGGCAACAAACACGAAGGCAGGGCCGTGACACGCGTCCCCCCGGGGAAGGCCAGGCTGGGAACCTGCTGGCCAGCGGCTGCCTGCGGGGTGTGGAGGACCTGAGGGCCAGGCAGCAGCACGGTGGGCCCAGGAGTGGTGTCTGGGTCGGAGGCACCTGGGGCCTGTGGGAGCCCCGCCCCCGCTCAGTGGGGGTGGGGGTGGAGCCCTGGAGGCCCAGGCTGCACTTTGGTTTTACTGCGGTCATTTTCCTGCTGTGAAGCGGGGCAGAGCAGGGTGCCCGGTCAGTAGGGCAGTGGAGGTGAGGAGGCCCTGGCAAGGACAGGGGGGTGGAGGGACGGGCTCCAAGTTCAAATTCCAGCTCCACATGCTGAGTGACCTTGGAGAGGGATCAGTTGAGTCACAGGGGCTCCAGGCTGCCTTCAGGGGCATGGGGTGGGACCCTGGAATGGGGTGCCCCTTATGCCAGGGCCATGACCTGGTTTGGAAGCTGTGGTTCGAGGGAGGAAGGGGTAAGCTGGGAAGCTGAGGGTGGAGAGGGAGACGGAGGCAGGTGGAGAAGGCCCAGTGGGAGCGCTGTGCCAAGGCCTGGGTCCTAAGCAGGCCCCGGAGAGGCTGGGCACAGGGTGGGACCCAGGAGGAGCAGGGAGGGGAGGGGCCGCCGCCAGCTGGGCCTGCCTCCCAGTACAGCCGACGGGGGTGGGGGGGGTGGGCACGGAGTGGGTGGGGGACGAAGGTCCAAGTATGCCTGGCCCTGCCTCCCCCTCCCCTGCCACCAGGGAGACCCCACACCAAGGGGCGACGCCAGGCAGCTGGGCCCAGGAACCGGGAACCTGGGATGGCGGAAGATTGCAGGCCCACAGGCTCCTGACAGCACCCCCTCCTGCCTCACCCGGCAGGGCCCCTGCAGCCCCCGTCCCAGGCTCCCCCCTCCCCGAAACTCCCACCCCGACCCTGACCTGGAGACGGACCCAGCTGGTGCGTCCCTGGCCTCTGGCTTCCTTCTGGGCTGCGACACCCGGGAAGCGCGTCCTGGCTTCGGCCCAGCGGGAACGGGCTTTTGGGGCTCACCTCTACGGTCAGGCTCCCGGAGGGCCCCGCCGCCCAGAAGGGGGAGAAGCCTGGCTGCCACCTGCACCCTCCGGAGGCAGGATTGCCCCCACCAAGCCCCAGAGCTGGGAGGGGGCAGGACGGCGGGTGAGTCACCCGTTGCTGGCTCAAAAATGCCCCGACTCACCGGCCGCCGCCCAGGACCGACGGGGCAGGCCGGGCTGCAGCAGGACCCGCCGGAGCCCCGAGTCCAGGGGAGGCAGGGCCCGGCCAGGCCCCCAGCCCCCCGCCCCCCGCCCCGGGCCGGCCGGCCTCCTAGTGCCCCAGGCCCTCGACGCCGCGCCCGGCCTTCTGGGTGTCCTGACCCAGAAGCCCCAAGTCCCATAGCCCCCGGGTAAACTGAGGTCCGGGCGTGCTCCCCCGCGTCCGCGGCGCTCACCCGCTCCGGCCTGTCCCCTCGGCTCTCGCCCGGGCGTCCGTCTGTCCGCACCTCGGCCGCGGCGCCCGGTCTCCCGCAGGCGGGTGGGACGCTCGGCGGGGCCGGGCTGGGGCGGGGCCGGGAGAGGAGGAACCTGAGCGACAGGTTGCGGAGTCACCGAGAGCGGGCGGGCGCGCGGGGAGGAGGAGGTGGGCTGGAGGCGCCCCGGTCGCCTGGGACCTGAGTGCCAGCTCCGCCCCGCCCGTGTCCCCCAGGGCTCCAGCCCCAGCCCCAGCCCGACTCGTCCTCCCCAAAACCCCCCGGGGTCCCCTCCGAGGGCCTAGCCCCTAGAGCTCGGACAGCGAGGGATGAGGAGGGCGAGGCCCAGCTGCAACCCAGCAGGCGAAGGTGAAGGGAGGGGACTGGGGAGACACTGCCCGTGGGCCTTGGGGGACAGCGCCAGCGCGATGCCTGGGAGGGTTCCAGCCCTGGGGAGGTCACAGCCTCAGGCCTCGGGAAGCTGGGGCAGAGGCTTCAGTGAGTGGGTGGGCCAGGCAGGACCCAGGCCTGGAGCCTGGAGCTCCCAGGGTGAGACGGAGCCTCCTTCCCACTCCTACAGGCCCCACTTCTGCCCATCCTGGGCACTGAGGGACAGGGGTGTCGGGGGAGGTGGGGACACCTGTGACCCTCTGAGGATGCCTCTCTCCCTGCATGGCCCCCTCATCAGGCCCAGGCCCCACCCTCTGCCCACAGCAGGGGGACTGTCCGGTTCTGTTCTCATCTCCCTGGTTCCCAGGATGGCCCTTCGGCCTCAGCTGCCCTGACCGCTCAGAACAGGGCCAGGGTGCAGTGGACACAGCGGGTAACCGGCTGCCATGCAGTGAACTGGGCAAGGAGGGGGTGAAGGGCACAGGGCACGCCAGGCCCATGCAGGGACCTGAGGCTCCGGCTGCTTGCTGGTCCTGGGCAGTGGAGGGAATGAGTGTGGCCAGGAGTCTGGGTCCCTGGGGCCGTGGTCCCAGAGGGGCAGGGCTTGTGTGTTTACCCTGGGTTGGCCAGAGGACTTCCTGGGGAGGTGCCACAGGTGAGCTCCGTGAAGGGGTGGCAGGAAGTGGCCCTCGTCCTTCGGGCCCAGTGCCTGCCCGAGCCCCGGCAAAGCCTGGCTTCCTGGTTTATGGCCTTTGCAGTTTGATCTCCTAGAACCTGCCATGATCCTGCTCCACGTGTGATCTTGCCTGACCCAGGGCACAGGGGCCAAGAACCCCAACCCCACTGCGCCCTCACCCTCCCTGGAGGCAGAGTGGGGAGTGGCCAAGAGGGCACAGCCAAGGGGGGTTCTCACCACCCATGACTGTGAGTGCCGGCCTGCCCTCAAGGGGGTCCCTCTCCACCCATACACGGTGTCTACGGTGTGACTGTGAGTGCCGGCCTGCCCTCAAGGGGGTCCCTGTCCACCCATACACGGTGTCTACGGTGTGACTGTGAGTGCCGGCCTGCCCTCAAGGGGGTCCCTGTCCACCCATACACGGTGTCTACAGTGTGAGTGCCGGCCTGCCCTCAAGGGGGTCCCTGTCCACCCATACACGGTGTCTACAGTGTGAGTGCCGGCCTGCCCTCAAGGGGGTCTCTCTCCACCCATACATGGTGTTTATGGTGTGACTGTGAGTGCCGGCCTGCCCTCAAGGGGGTCCCTCTCCACCCATACACGGTGTCTACGGTGTCACCATGAGTGCCGGCCTGCCCTCAGAAAACAGTCCAGACCGGTCTCACGGGCCTCACCCACTCTGGGCTACCTGGAGCCATGGCGTTCCCTGTGGAACAGGTGACCCCGGCCTCTGTGCACCCACTGAGACTGGAGGTGTCAGGATCCATTAACCACAAAGGCAACAGGTCTCCAGCCTGGGGAGGAGGCCCTTCCGCAGCCCACGTGGTCCCTGGGCTGAGTACTCCAGGTGGCAGGCGTGCCCAGCTGGTCGTCTGCAAGTCCAGGCAGGAGTGTGCAGGGCAGCAGGCACTAGTGTGGGAGGTGCTCTGGCACTGGTGTGCGGCGCTCTGCTGCAGGGGCACAGGGATGGGAAGCAGGTCCTCAGGCCCGTCCTGCAGCTCACGTGGCCTCAGGGGCCACAGACAGGTCACAGAAAGTCAGCCCACGGCAACCAGGTACTTCCACGAACACAGGAAGGAAAGGCTGCTCAGGTGCTGCAGCCGCAGCCACCCTAGCTGAGGGAGCCCCAGGGGAGGCCCAGGAAGTCCCACAGCTTCCTGCCTTCAGGAGTCCACCGAGCGGAAGGCACCCAAGGGCGTCTCGGACAAAGGCAGCCAGGGCTGGAGGGTGAGGCTCGCCAGGACCTGAGTAGTGGTGAGCAGGGAGCACTCTCTCCCAGGGAGGGGGAACTGGAGATGGGGTGTGGTGGTGGCCGTGACCAGCAGAAATTCAGAGGCATACGCAGTCCTTTATTTACAAAATTCGATGAAGAGAAAATCTCTAGATATTTGGATGTAATTATTCCTAACAGAAAACACAACAGAAGCAAATGAAGGAAAGCTACTGTAAGTAACAGTTTAGATACTTTTTAAGGGGAACTTACAGTCAATCTGGGAATGGGAAAAAAGATCACAGACAGAATTTGCTTAGGACTAAGTGCACAAGGCAAAAGTTGCTAAACTTTTCGTGGCCAGAGGCTCAGAACGCGAGCCCCGCAGCTGCTCTCTCTCCCTCGGTCCCATCCCGGCCTCAGCCCTGACCTCTCCTCAGAAGCCCCTAAGGAAGGGAGGAGCGTGGCTGAGATGGAAATTCCGACACCAGAGCTGCTGGCTTGTTTGCATTTATTGCTTTTGGAACCCAGAGTGCACTACTGCACCTGGGCCTGCCTGCCCGTGAGCCAGAGCTGGGGCGCTCGGGGCACAAGGCCCACGCCATCCTGCTTTTCCTTCCCAACTAGGAAACATGGCTGGGGCCTGGCCAAGGAGTAAATTGGGCTCCCAGAACACACAGTAGGACCATCGGGGAAGGAGGGGTGATGGGGAATGCTGAGACGAGGCCTCTGTTCTGAGGGGCTCTATCCTTCCTCTTGGCCCTGGGGGCTCGTGGGGTCCATGGAGGCCTGGCTGCTGAAGCCAGACCCTGACAGGGCCTCACCTGGAGGGCAGTTCCATGTGGTCCCTGCCATTGTCCCCAACACCGGGACCTCCAGCATTTTGTTCTGCCTTGGCTCCTGCCCCCACCCCTGCCAAGGCAGATGGAACCATCCAGAACCATCTACGGCCAATCACTAGGAACAGTGCCCTTCTGGTCCAGGAAATGGGAGGTGACAGCTGGGGGTCTGGCTGGCCAGGAGGGGGCCCCAGCGTGGCGTGTCCTGGGTGCCCGCAACTACCTGGCGAAGGCGGCGATGGCCACCACCTGCAGCATGGCCTCCAGGCTGTGGAGCACCAGGAGCGTGGCGCTGAGGGCCCAGTCCACCCACAGCACCAGGGTCTGCCATAGCAGGAAGTGGGCAGAGAGGAGGGCGGTGCCAGCCGTGAGGGCCAGGCTGGCGGCCAGTGGCCTCTCAGCCTCTGTCAGGTTGCCCCTGGTGCCTGGAGAGCAGAGCAAAGGGGGAGTGAGAGTGGGGCAGGGCGCTCCCCAGAGCCCACCACCCGCGGGTGCCTGCAGGGCTGCTGGGACCAGAGCAGCCCCTCAGCCTGTATCGCTCCGGCCTGGGGAATCCCAGGGAAACCACCCCTGGGGGCCACCCAGGACCCAGCAGTGTCAGAGAGCACGTGCAGCACGGCGTGAGCCCCTCCTGGGAAGGTGCCCCTGCAGCACCACGGCTGAGCCGCCTCTGGGTCCTGTGGCCGGCTGTGTGAACGGGGCGACTCTGGTTTCTAAAATGATTCAAGTGCATCTGCCACCTTCTCCTAATTCCAAGTGGAACTGAAGGGACTTTTTTGAAAAATCCCAAAAATATTTTTCTCTGGTCCAAGGCCAGTTCTGGAAAATTTCATGAATACATATTAAAAACAAAAGTGCGTATTTAGCAAACAAATGGGTCAGTCACTAGCTGAGCTGGGTGCCTGGAGCCCCTGCAGGGTGTGGTGTGCTTGGGGAGGGTGCTAGTTGGCCTAGCAGACTCTGAAGGGCCAGGACACACCCTGCCCCCACCACCTTGGGGCGGGCCAAGACCCGAGGCTTGTGCCACAGTAGCACCGGCACCCTCCCAGCAGTGTGGCTCTGGGCAGCGAGCTGCAGAGGCTCAGGCACTATCTGCCAGCACAGACAAGACACGGACAGCCGGGCACCCCGCAGGGGGCAGGACAGGACGGGCAGCTGAGAGGACTGCCTCCATCCTCTCCTCCTAGTGGGGTCTGAGGCCTCATGACAAGCAGAAGGGGGCCCACCTTCCCTGCAGCCTCGGCTCTTCACTGGACATTGGGCATCGGGGTGTGTCTGTGTGTGAACAAGAGGGGCCTACGATTCCAGCCTGGTGGGTGCAAAGTGCCTTGGACGTGCCTGCCGTGTCCCCACGGCAGGGCAGCATTTCACAGACACACGTGCTATGACCATGAACATGCAGAGGGCTAGAAGTCTGGACCCCGAGGGCCACAGAGCTGAGCTCCGAGGAGGGCGAAACCAAACTCACCCCCCAACACACAGACGACCAGAGAAGATCAAATTAATAAACTATGTGGTTGAAAAAAGGGAGGAAGGGCCGGGCACTCTGGGAGGCCAAGGTGGGCAGATCTCTTGAGCCCAGGAGTTCAAGACCAGCCAGGGCAACACAGTGAAACCCTGTCACCTTGTCTCTACCAAAATAATAATAATAACAATAATAATAATTAGCTGGGCATGATGGCAGGTGCCTGTAGTCCCAGTTACTTGGGAGGAGCAGGAGGGCTGAGGGGAGAGGGTCACTTGAGCCCAGGAGGTCAAGGCTGCAGTGAGCTGTGATCGTCCCAGTGCACTCCAGCCTGGGCAACAGAGTGAGACCCCATCTCAAAAAAAGCAGGCCGCTTGAAGGGGTTGCAGAGTTGGGGACTGCTAGAGTTGGACTGGGGAGGCTGGGGGTGCTCCCACCCCTCTAGACTCTGCCTCCTTGGGACCTGGCAGAACTCTCCAGGCCCTCCTCCTCAGACAGCTGAGGCCAAGGGGAAGGAAGGGGACGCAGCTCCGGATGTGCTGGCGGGCTGGGCTTCTGCAGGACATACTTCCAAACGGAGTTTCCCCAGCGATGCCCCCAGTGTTATCTGTCTCTGGGACAAAACTTCTCAATTAATACTTAATGATACTGTAAGGGGAGCCTGCAGGCAACAGGGCCAGCAGTCTGGATGAAAAATGTCTCCAAGAACCATACTACGAAAAAATGAGTATTTAAAGGCTGCGGCAGCAGACAGCAACTCCTATCACAAGTTCCTCACAGTCTGACCGGCCACTCACCCAGATACAACCGGACTGCTTCCAGAATCCCCATGAGAAGCAGCAGAACGAGATCGAGCACCAGGCAGCGGTGAGGGTAGCTGAACATCTGACCTGAGGAGCACAGGTGGAGAAAGGACACACATTACCCAGGGCAGCAGCGGCGGCCTCAACGTACCTTTTCCTCTTCTGTTTTGAGACAGGGTCTTGCTCTATCTCCAAGGCTATAGTGCAAGGGCACGATCTCGGCTTGCTGCAATCCTCCCACCTCAGCCTCCTAAGCAGCTGGGATTACAGGCACCTGCCCCCACGATCGGCTACTTTTTGTGTTTTTAGCAGAGACAGGGTTTTACAATGGTGGCCAGGCTGGACTTGAACTCCTGACCTCAAGTGATCCACCCGCCTCAGGCTCCCAAACCACCAGGATTACAAGTGTGAGTCACCGCGCCCAGCCCTGACTTACTTTTATACGTGACTATCAGGAGCGTGGCGAGGAAATACAGGGTGTAGTAGGTTCCGCTGACGTAAAACAGCATTTGAAGGGGAAGCGAAGACAGCTGGTGAGTGGCTAAGGAGCCCCAGGCTCAACAGGCTTGGGAGCAGCCTCCCGGGTGCTGACAGGAAGGGCTGCTTCTGCCATCTGTTTCCAGGGGGCCACGGGGACCTGGCCACGGCTCCCAGTCTGTCTGGGGCTTCTATCACTATGCTTGAGGCAAATGTGGTCCCATGAGCCAGCAGGGCCTTTGTGGGACCCCCCCCCCATCCCAGAACGATGCGGTCTGTGCACCGAAGCCCCTGCCCTCAGTGACTGTGGACAGGACTGGTTAGGGGACAGCCTCCATACACAGGCACTCCCAGTGATGTTACCATGACTCTTGTCCCAGCTACGAGTTAGAAAAAATAACTTTGTCATTTTCTTTCTTTTTTTTTGACAGAATCTTGCTCTGTTTCACAGGCTGGAGTGTAGTGGCGTGATCTCCGCTCACTGCAACCTTGGCTTCCCAGGTTCAAGTGATTCTTCCGCCTCAGCCTCCTGAGTAGCTGGGACTACAGGCATGCACCACCACACCCGGCTAATTTTTTGTATTTTTAGTAGGGCCAGGATTTCACCATGTTGGCCTGGCTGGTCTCAAACTCCTGGCATCAAGTGATCCATCCACCTCAGCCTCCCAAAGTGCTGGGATTACAGGTGTGAGCCACCGTGCCTGGCCACTTTTTTCATTCTCTTCAGAGAAAATATATTTCTGTTTGGGGGCACTTAAGTATCTGCTAGCCATTTCCTGGGCTGTGTACGTTTCATACTGCGGCCAGGCACAGCGGCTCACACCCGTGATGCCGGTGCTTCAAGAGGCCAAGGCCGCAGTGACCTGTGTTTGCCGCACTCCAGCCCGGATGAGATCAAGGCTCCATCCTTAAAAATACATGGACAAAAATAAAATAGAATGAATCTATGGACATACAAATTGGGGGGTTTCCATCTTCCTGCCACTAGTGGTCAGGACAGAGGCAGGTGGCCACCCCTTGGTAGCTGGGTTTGGGCGTGCTAAGGCACTTTGTGCATGCAGGCCTCAGCAGGTGGGGGACGGAGCCAGCACGCAGACCAGAGGAAGTTACATCAACTCTAAATCTGTGGAGGAACAGGAGGCAGAATTTAGGGAAACCGTGGGGGTGAGGAAGACGCTCTGCGTGGCAGCACTTGCGCCCTCTGGGCTCTGTCCTGGAGGAGCATGCAGCAGGATACCATGGTGGAGGAGCCTCTCCCTGGAAGAGAAGGGGTCCGTGAGCAAGGCCTGACAGCCACCAGGATGCTTTCCTGTGTCTTGCTCTAGACAGGAACCACCCGCTTTATTCTCCTTTGATCGCATTCACTGTGAGCCCTCTCCACCCTCTCCGTCCAACCTTCACTGAGGCAGTAGTCTCTGCCTTTCAGAACCTGAGGCTGCAGACGCTGAGTGTGGGGGTGGGTGGAAAGTGAACCCTCAGCGGGCCCTCACGGAAAGCAACATCCCGAAGCTTCCCAAACAGCAGCTCTCCTCAACTTCTGATGCTTCTCTGTACTTGCCACATACGGGACTAGATGAAAACCTTTTCTGACTTGAGTTGTAACAAATCTTTTTCCATAATTGATAACAGACATTTGGATTCCTCTGGAACGTTATCCTCAAATATCCCTCCAAAAATAAGAATTTTCCAAAGCAGCAGTGCCACAGTCCAACCTGTTCATCGTGCAACTCCTGCACCCTCTCCCACTCACCTGGGGCGACAGGAAGCCCGATGAGTGAGTGAGTGGAGCCTCTTTCCTCCTTTCTGATTCTGAGGTTTTGCATCTGAAGACTCCTCTGACTCGCCCTGGATCCACCATGGCCCAGTGGGATTAACTGTCTGAAAAGGGCTCGTGCGAGTTGCACATGTGGATCAGGCAACACTGATCTAGAACTGGGTGAAAACCTCTCATAAAAGGAGGCTTAAGCTGCACCCCTGGGCAGCAGGCAGCACAGCCACCTGAACACAGCCTCTCTTCCATTTCCCCTTCAGCGCCAGGGAGGGCAGGACAGAAACCCGGCCTCAGTGAGATTTTTGTCTTATTGGGCAGATCTGGGGCCTTCTGTGCCATGGTTTGTGGAATCTCACATGGGCAAGAGTCTTAAGCCAGTAAACACAGGCTGTTGGCATCAGAGGCTCAGAACTGGGCTCCCGGAAGAGGCGGCACCTGCTGGAAGCAGAAAGCCAAGGGCATCGCAAAGCACATGGCATCGTATTACCGGCAGGCCACTCATTAAACCTGATCTGTTCTTAAACCGGGCTACCTAAATACCTGTCATTATTTGTGCTGATTTTGCATTAACTGGAGTTTTCATCCCTTCTGGTCCTTTTTTCTTTTCTTTTTTTTTTTTTTGAGACAGAGTTTCGCTCTTGTTACCCAGGCTGGAGTGCAATGGTGCGATCCCGGCTCACCGCAATCTCCGCCTCCTGGGTTCAGGCAATTCTCCTGCCTCAGCCTCCTGAGTAGCTGGGATTACAGACACGCGCCACCATGCCCAGCTAATTTTTTGTATAGTAGAGACGGAGTTTCACCATGTTGACCAGGATGGTCTCGATCTCTTGACCTCGTGATCCACCCGCCTCGGCCTCCCAAAGTGCTGGGATTACAGGCGTGAGCCACCGAGCCCGGCTCTGATCCTTTTCTTAAAGGTTGGGTTCTTTCGCCAGGCACAGTGGCTCATGCCTGTAATCCCAGCACTTTGGGAGGCTGAGGTGGGTGGATCATGAGGTCAGGAGTTCGAGACCAGCCTGGCCAACATGGTGAAACCCCATCTCTACTAAAAATACAAAACTTAGCCAGGTGTGGTGGCCTGTGCCTGTAGTCCCAGCTACTCAGGAGGCTGAGGCAGAAGAATCGCTTGAACCCGGGAGGCGGAGGTTGCAGGGAGCTGATGCGCCACTGCACTCCAGCCTGGGCAGTAGAGCAAGACTGCCTCGCGGGAAAAAAGAAAAAAAAAAAAGTTTTTTTTTTTTTTTTTTTTTGAGACAAAGTTTCACTCTGTGGTCCAGGCTGGAATGCAATGGTGCAATCTTGGCTCACCATAACCGCTGCCTCCCAGATTCAAGCCATTCTCCTGCCTCAGCCTCCCGAGTAGCTGGGATTACAGGCGTGTGCTACCACGCCCGGCTAATTTTGTATTTTTAGTAGAGACGGGGTTTCTCCATGTTGGTCACGCTGGTCTCGAACTCCTGACCTCAGGTGATCCGCCCACCTCAGCCTCCCAAAGTGCTGGGATTACAGGCATGAGCCACCGCGCTGGCCAAAGGTTGGCTTCTTAAACAATTCCAATGTATCTGCTATGTGCAGCTGCTCACTGTTACAGACTGAAGTTGTGGGGCTTGGGAAAAACAAGTGTGTAAAAGCCTCGGCAGGACAGAAGTTAAGCATGCAAGTAAATGGGTCAGATGTCTTCCGTGATGTAAGGGACAAGGTGTGTGAAGACATCTTGTCCTGGAATACGCTTAAGTTTTTTGGAGACGGTGTTGCTCTGTCGCCCAGGCTGGAGTGCAGCGGGGCGATCACAGCTCATGGCAGCCTCGACCTCCCGGGCTCCGGGGACCCGCCGGCCGCTCAGCCTTCAGCGTGGCTGAGAGCACGGGCGTGCGCCACCATGCCTGGCCGAGGTTTACAAATTCCGTGTACACAGGGGTCTTGCTACGTTGCCCAGCCTGGGCCTCCCAAAGTGCTGGGATGACGGGCGCGCGCCACGGCGCCGGACATGAACTTAATGTAAACACGCAAACCATCCTGTGGACGAGACGCTGCCTGCCTGCGGAGCGGCCACTCTTTACTCCTTCAAACTGGGAACGTGCGCGCAGGCGCGGCGCCGCGCGGGGCAGCATGGCCGGCGGCCCGCTCCGGGCTGTCCATCCCTCCTCTCGGAGGCGTCTCTCAGGCAGGGCAGCCGGAGCCCCGCGCCCGTCCCGCCCACGTGTCCTCACAGAAGCCGCGCGCGGGACAGGAGCTGCCCGGGACCGGGGCCCCCAAAATCGCTCCAGAAGTGCTCCGCACCCGCCTTCCCAGGGCCAGGCGTCCGCGCGCGGGGCAGCTCCGCGGGGCGCACGACGCCCGCCACCCCGGCCAGGCCGCGCTTCTCGATGGGGTGACGGAGCTGCCTCGCTCACGTAGAGGCGGTGGCACAGCCCCGTGAGCGCACCGAAAACGGAAACCTGACTGCCACCACATGGAAACGCCGCACCGGCCGCGGCAAGCCCGGAAGCCCCCACCCCGCCGGAGCTCACCTCGCCGCGCGGCCGCCATTTTAGCCGTCCCGCCCGCCGGTCCGTCGCGATCCCGGCAGCCTCTGAGCCTGCGCCGCTCGCGCTCCTTCGGCCATTTTCGCGTCTCCTGACGAAGGGGCCCGACCGTGCCGCGTTTCGGAGCGGACGGCCGAGCCACGGCCGAGGCCCGATTAGTCTGTCCGGGAGCGCTCGGGCACTTTCGGAAGGGAGGAGGCGGAGAGCAGAGGTTCGGGAGCATTCGGGCTCGGGGACATTCGGCTCGGCTCGGCTCGGTGTCGGGTTGACTCGGCTCCCGCCGGCAGCGGGAAGGAGCGAAGCCCGCGGCACTGGGCTCTCTCTCAGAGGCCGAATTGCGTCGAGCGCCAGCGGGAATCTGCCCAGAGCCGTCCAGCCTTGTCGGCCGGGAACGACAGCAGCCTCAGCCTCTTAGGCAGTGAGGAGAGCTGGGCCGAGCTTCTCGGAAACCCTCGTGCGGACTCGGACCTATTCGGACTGACTCGGCTTCCCACTTCGGGGAGCTTCGACCCTCCTCGGTTCCGGACTGGGTCTCGGCTCGGCGGCTTCGTGCAGGTTCGGCCCCTGCTCGGTCAGCCTCGGTTCGCCTCGGCTCCGCTCGGTGGCCGGGTTCGACTCGGCTCCGCTCGGCGGCTGGGTTGGACTCGGCTCCGCTCGGCGGCTGGCTGCCTTTTCGGCCCCTGTTCGGGCGGCGGCTTCGGGCGGCCTCGGCCCAGCTCGGGCGTCCTCTTCGGACCTCGCTTCGGGCTCCGCGACCGGCGCTTCGGGCGGTCCCGGACGGGCCTTCGGGAGGGCTCGGCGGAGTCCGGATGGAGGACTCGGACTCGGCGGCAAAGCAGCTGGGCCTGGCTGAGGCGGCTGCGGTGGCGGCCGCGGCCGCTGTCGCGGCGGCGGCCGCGGCCGCGGCGGGAGGCGATGCGGAGGAGCCGGTGCTGAGCAGGGACGAGGACTCGGAGGAGGACGCAGACTCGGAGGCGGAGCGGGAGACGCCGCGGGTCACGGCAGTGGCGGTGATGGCGGCGGAGCCCGGGCACATGGACATGGGCGCTGAGGCCCTGCCCGGGCCCGACGAGGCCGCCGCTGCCGCAGCCTTTGCAGGCAAGTGCGCCCGCCGGCCTCTTGCCTCGCCCGGTTCCCGCGCGCCTGCCCCGCACACCTGCCCCACGTGACCGGCCCGCCCCACACACCTGCCCTTCACACCTGCCCCTCACACCTGCCCCACGTGACCGCCCGCCCCACACACCTGCCCTTCACACCTGCCCCTCACACCTGCCCCACGTGACCGGCCTGCCCCACCCTCCCCTCACACCTGCCCCCGCACACCTGCCCCGCACACCTGCCCCTCAATGTGACCAGCTCGCCCCACCTGCCCCTCACACCTGCCCCCGCACACCTGCCCCGCACACCTGCCCCAGGTGACCCGCCCAGCCTCACCTGCCCCCCCCGCCCCGCCCCTTTTCTTTGCGGCAGCCTCGCCTCCTACCACTGCCCCGTGCAGCCCTGCCCCTGCCCTGCCTTGGTCCATCCTGGTTCCCCTCACCCACCTGTCCCGGAGAAGCGCGACCTGAGCGCTGGGGAGCCAGGGTGGGCGGCCTGCTGGAGGCCTTGCTGCCAGAGGTCAGCGTGGCTGTGTGGTGGCCCAGGGGGCGCGGAGCCACCTGTGAAGGCTCCCCGCCCAGTCCTCCTCCTTCCTCCTGCCTTCTCCTCTAAGGCCTTGCTCCTCCCGCCCCGTCCTGTCGGGCTTCCTTTGGGGAGGCCGCTGGGGATTGCCAGCCCATATTTTTGTACAAGCTGCTGTAGTTTCTTGGCACACAGAGCAGCCTCGTTCTCAGGCTCCAAAGCACTGGGAGCCCCGGGCAGAGCCCACAGATGCTTGCGGGGCTGGGGCGGTCCACTGCGGCCTGTCCCACCGTCTCCTGTGTCCCGCCCTCCCCACCCACTGGCTTCCCCACTCACGGCACCCTTCCCAGTTGGAGCTCCCGAGTGTCCCCAGGGACCGGCAGCCGAGTGTTCAGAGCCCTGCAGATGCTGCTTGGTGGGTGTGCTGGGTGTGTCAGGGCCTTGCAGGTGCTCTGGGTGCTTGCTCGGCCTGGGGCAGGGTGGGGGTTGGCAGCAGTGACTGGGCTGCGCATGCGTCAGCTGTGTGGCCTTCGGAGGCAAGGGGGTCACTGCTGCTTGTTTGGTTGGTTAAGGAAAAACAGTGGGGGAAGGCTTTGTGACTCTCAGAGGTTGGCTTTTGTTCATAAACTCTGGTTTGACATTGGGATTTGGGGCCATGAGGTTTACTTCAAGTTTCTGTCATTTTTGCACATTTATTTCTTTCTCTCTTTTTGAGATGGTGTTCACTCTGTCGCCCAGGCTGGAGTGCAGTGGTGTGATCTCAGCTCCCTGGAACCTCCGCTTCCTGGGTTCAAGTGATTCTCCTGCATCAGCCTCCTGAGTAGCTGGGGTTATAGGTGCCCGCCACCATGCCCAGCTTATTTTTGTATTTTTAGTAGAGATGGGGCTTCACCATGTTGGTCAGGCTGGTCTTGAACTCCTGACCTCGTGGTCCACCCGCCTCGGCCTCCCAAAGAGCTGGGGTTACAGGCATGAGCCACCTTGCCCGGCCTTTTGCACGGATTTTTCTGAATGTGGAAAAGAAATATGATGCTGTCTGTCATGATGTCAGAGAAACATGTTGATGTATGTTTTCTACTGCAGAATGTCGTAGTTGTGTTTTGATGTGGTCAAAGCATTTTAGTATGTTCTACAAATTGCTTATAGCTGAAGTCAAGTAGTTTCCAGGTTTGAGTAACTCAGCTTTGGGCGGGTGCCCAGGGCTGCTGTAGGCCTGGCGTTCAGCACTCACCGTGGCCTGGTGCCGCCTGCCAGGTATTGTGCTGCTGAGAGGTGAGGGCGAGTTAGCCGTGTGCCTGGTGTGGTCTGCTAGTGGAGACAGATATCGAACAGGCATTTTTAGGGCAGTTTGGTGAGTGCTGGATTAATGGTATGGTCAGGACTCATTCAACCCGTATCTTTTAAGCATCTGCTGTGTGCCAGAGATTGCCCTGGGCACAGGACATTCTAGAACACTGGGTGACAGAAGAGTCCCTTGCTTGGTCTAGGAACATAAGGAGAGGCTTTGCAGAGGCAGACAGGAGGGTGTGGGATGTTGGCGGCAGGGCCGCACACAGAGGCTGCAGCTGCGGGACCTATCTGGGGTGACAGGTGGCGGGAGGTAGGGTGCAGCTGAGCTCTGTGAGACCTGCCCTGTCTGCATGGCAGGGGGCTGAGTTCCATGCTTTGGGGTGGGGTGGGTGGCACCAAGGGGCATAGGCAGGTTGGATGCACTTTTTTTTTTTTTGAGACAGAGTCTCATTCTGTCACCAGGCTGGAGTGCAGTGGCACAATCTCGGCTCACTGCAACCTTCATCTCCTGAGTTCAAGCAATTCTCCTGCCTCAGCCTCCCAAGCAGCTGAGACTACAGGTGCATGCCACCACACCCAGCTAATTTTGTGTATTTTTAGTAGAGACGAGGTTTCACCATCTTGGCCAGGCTGGTCTCGAACTCCTGACCTTGTGATCCGCCCGCCTTGGCCTCCCAAAGTACTGGGATTACAGGCATGAGCCACCACGCCCGGCCTGGTTGGATGCCCTTTTTAGGAGGAAGGGGTTGGAGACCAAGGGCAAGGACAGTGAGCACGGGGCTGAGGGCGCCTGTCGGTGGTGGCCTGACCCCTGTGTTGGAGGAGAGTCGGGAAGTGAGCTGCAAGAGTGGGTCCAGGAGGTGTCCTTACCTGTGGGGAGGCCGAGAGCTCCTTGTAGGCACAGGGCACACCTGACCGGCAGGACTCAACAGCCTCGCCGTAGGAGATAGAAGCCAGGGGTGGTTTCGTAGAGCATTGTGGAGGGGGGCTGTTGCCGTAAAGAGCTTTACTGGGAAGGATAGATTTCCTGTCCTATGGCTGAGACTACGGACTGGAGATGTTGATGGAGTGTTTGAGGGAAGTGTAAGCTCTTTCTGGCTGCAAATGTGCATACCTGAGGGGGATCACTTTGCTTGAAGCACCTGAGTGAGGTTGTTTGCTTTATCAGTTCTGGCTTTTGTTGCTTGTTAAATGAGATTCTTCTGTTGCAGAGGTGACCACAGTGACAGTGGCTAATGTGGGGGCCGCCGCAGATAACGTCTTCACCACGTCTGTGGCGAATGCGGCGTCCATCTCAGGACATGTTCTGGTAAGCTGCTCCTGGGGGCATAGCCTAGCGGGGTTGGTGCCACGCCGGGGCTCAGCCTGCAGTGTTAGCGTCTGCTCTGTGAGCTCGGGAGGACGCACTGGCTCACTCTGCACTCAGGAGCCTTCGAGCTGTGCTGAGGTGGGAGAAATCAGAGCCGGGGTAGAAGCTGCCTGCCCATGGAAGGCCAGTCGAAGAGTCTCACCTCGCCAGATGGGCTTGTGGCCTGCGATGGGCGGGGACTCCCAGCTCCCGACCCAGCCCAGGCTGCTGTCAGGCCGCAGTTCAGCTTCTGCTCGAGGCCCGGCCTGCCTGTGCCTCTTGGTTCTGGAGCTGCAGGACGGTGGAAAGAAGCGTCCCACCCCCTCCCACATGTCCTGTTCTCCTAGCATCTGTGGCGCAGCCTCCCCACCCTCCGTTCTGCACGCCTTCCTGCTGCCTATTTAGGAAACTGCGGGGAGCCAGTTGCGTTTCAAATAGTGTCTGTGGCCACATTGAGAGCTCTTTCACAATCGTGTCATATCAGCCTGCTTTGTGTGTTGTATGTGGGGCCTTCGGCGATTCTGGGGACACCCCGTCAACCAGGGCAGGCAACCTTGTTTCTAAGTGGCAGATGCTGTGGTGGGTCCGGTCCCAGAAAGGGGTTTTCCCGGGGTCCACTGGCACCTGTTCGTTACAGTCTTTTCAGCCTCGATCACACACCTGGGACGTCCTCTCCGTATACCTGAAAGCAGAGTATTTGTTTCAGCCTTGATCACACACCTGGGATGTCCTCTCCGTATACCTGAAAGCGGAGTATTTGTTTTTTTTGTTTGGTTTTTGAGACAGAGTCTCACTCTGTCACCTAGACTGGAGTGCAGTGGTGCAGTCTCGGCTCACTGCAACCTCTGCCATGTGAGTTCAAGCCATTCTTGTGCCTCAGCCTCCTGAGTAGCTGGGATTACAGACACCCGCCACCATGCCGGGCTAATTTTTGTATTTTTAGTAGAGACAGGGTTTCACCATGTTGGCCAGGGTGGTCTTAAACTCCTGACCTCAGCTGATCCACCTGCCTCGGCCTCCCACAGAGCTGGGATCACAGGCGTGAGCCACCATGCCCGGCTGGAAAGCAGAGTTATTGTTAGAACAGCAGCAAACAGAAAACTTATGAAGGACTTCAGTAAAAACGTATGAAACTTGGAAAGTTGGTTTCTTTCTTTCTCTTTTTTTGAGATGGAGTCTCACTCTGTCACCCATGCTGGAGTGCAGTGGTGCAATCTCGGTTCATTGCAACCTCTACCTCCTGGGTTCACCATGTTGTCCAGACTGGTCTTGAACTCCTGACCTCAGGCAGCTACCACCTTGGCCTCCCAGTATGCGGGGATTACAGGCGTGAGCCACTGCGCCCAGCTGAGAGACTTGGTTTAGTTCTGGTGGGTGTTGGAACACACACAAGCTGACCCACAGCCACGTGGCCATCTGTCCTTTCAGTCAGGCTCCTCCTTCCTGGCAGCGGGGTCTGGGCTCTCCTCATCTCCTAGGAGGGGCTGAAGCCCAAGGCACCTATGGGTACCCGGAATGTGTTGATGTCAGGGAGCAGGGGTGGCTTGCACAGGGCGAGGCTGGTCTTCTTCCCTCCAGGCCAGGAAGACCAGAGACTGGTGTGTTCCTGTTTGGAAACTGACAACCCAGCAGCGTGTGCTCTCAAATAACTGTATGTTCCCTTCCTAAGAAAAATACCCTGTGACTCTTAATCACGAGACATTTCCTTTCTCAGTGAAGAGCCGCAGATCTGTGGTGACTCAGGCACAGGGTAGGACCCCCGGCGTGAGGTGTTGACCCTTGGGCCTCCGGGAGCCCAGGCGCCAGGCGTGCGTTTTGGGGGTCCCTCAATTCCATGATAAACTCCTGCTTAGTGCCCTGATGTGAAAGGGACATTTTCAGATATAAGAAACAGTTGTCTTTCTGCTTTGCCTCTGTTGGTTTCATATTCAAAATGAAAACCTTGGAGCACCCGGAACACTGGGTTTGGAGAGGCCCCTGGAGATCTCTGGTCTGCCCCACAGCTGGGTGAAGAGAGCCTGGAGGCCAGAGTTTGCTGGATGACGTGGCCAGGGTGGGGGTAAGGTTCCAGCAGTGCCAGGTGGGCATGGGGACTCTGCTGCCTGTGGCGGGGTCTGTGCAGTTTCAAGAGTAATTTGGGGACCTGCCCAGAGGAAGCAGTCAGCAGTCAGCAGCATCATTCAGCCAGTGTGGAAATGTGGATTTGAGGCCCTGGTCTCTAGCCGCCATCTGTACAGAGGACATCTGTAGGGGCCTCTGGGGCCAGGGCCTGAGAGGGAGGCCTGCACGAGGCCTTGCTGTGGCAGCCATCTTGGTCTGCTGGAAACCCTCCATGAAAACTGACCTTGTGGGAGCTGCTCAGGTGGAGGGCAGGGTGTTTCCTATTTGCAGAGCACATTTATTCTTTCCCTGTAACAAACGACGGCAAACATTTCCCTCAGCACCACGCAGACGCAGGCATTGTCTGTTCTTGCTCTGGGCTCTGTTTTTAAGTCTCTTGGAGGTGTCTGGGTCAGCGGCCCTTCTTGGTATAACAGCCAGAGCCTTGCTGGAGGCAGCACAGCTGGGTTCAGTGACAGGCCGGTGTCCTGCTCAGACGTGACCTGACGGAGCCATTTTTCCTTCCAGTCTGGTAGGACAGCCCTTCAGATCGGGGACAGCCTGAACACCGAAAAGGCAACACTGATCGTCGTTCACACGGATGGCAGCATCGTGGAGACCGCCGGGCTGAAGGGCCCAGCGGCCCCCCTCACCCCAGGTACAGCAGCGCACCCCCCACGCCAGGTACAGCGGCCCCCCTGACATCAGGAATAGCGCTCCCCCCAATGCCAGGAACAGTGGCCCCCCCGCCGCCCCAGGTACAGCGGCCTCCCTCCCCCGCCCCAGGTACAGCAGCCTCCCGCCCCAGGTACAGCGGCCCCCCCCCACCCGAGGTACAGCGGCCCCCCCCGCCTGCCTCAGGTACAGCGGCCCCCACCCCCACGCCAGGTACAGCGACCCCCCTGACATCAGGAATAGCGCTCCCCCCAACGCCAGGAACGGCCCCTCCGCCGCTCCAGGTACAGCAGCTCCCCCCCGCCCCAGGTACAGCGGCCTCCCCCGCCCCAGGTACAGCGGCCCCCCCAGCCCCAGGTACAGCGGCCCCCTGCCGCCTCAGGTACAGCGGCCGCCCCCCGCCTCAGATACAGCGGCCCCCCTCACCCCAGGTACAGCAGGCCCCCCGCCCCAGGTACAGCGGCCCCCCCGCCGCCCCGGGTACAGCGACCTCCCCCCCACCCCGGGTACACCGACGCCCCCCGCCCCGGGTACAGCGGCCCCCCCCCCGCCCCAGGTACAGCGACTCCCCCCGCCCCAGGTACAGCGGTGCCTGCACCCCGAGGCCTTGGGCAGAACATGCTTCAGAGGTTCTAGAATTTATTTCAGGGATTTAATTGTTTGTTTGTTTCTTTTTGTGGTAAATTTTGAATATCAGATATTAATAGATTTTAAGTAGAGCCGTGAGATTTTCCTGGCTGAGAAGAGTTCCTCTACAGTTGAAGGAGGTAGTGCTGCGGGAGGTGGGTGCCTGTAAGATGAGGGCGCCTGCTGTACTACCCCAGCTGGTGTCCTGCCTCTCACCTTCATACTTCTCTGCCTAAGGTCCTCAGTCTCCTCCAACTCCTCTGGCTTCCGGCCAAGAAAAAGGTGGAACCAAATACAACTGGGACCCCTCTGTGTACGACAGCGAGCTGCCCGTGCGGTGCCGGAACATCAGCGGCACGCTGTACAAGAGCAGGCTGGGCTCAGGTGAGAATGGACTCTGTACAGCAGCAGGTGACAACGCTGTACAGGCTCAGGTGAGGACGGACTCTATACAGGTTCAGATGAGAACGGACTCTGTACAGGAGCAGGTGAGAACGCTGTACAGGCTCAGGTGAGGACAGACTCTGTACAGGAGCAGGTGAGAACGGACTCTGTACAGGAGCAGGTGAGAACGGACTCTGTACAGGCTCAGGTGAGGACGGACTCTGTACAGGCTCAGGTGAGGATGGACTCTACAGGCTCAGGTGAGGACGGACTCAGTACAGGAGCAGGTGAGAACGGACTCTACAGGCTCAGGTGAGGATGGACTCTGTACAGACTCAGGTGAGGACGGACTCTGTACAGGCTCAGGTGAGGACGGACTCTGTACAGGCTCAGGTGAGGACGGACTCTGTACAGACTCAGGTGAGGGAGCTGTACAAGACCAGGCTGGGCTCAGGTGAGGACGGACTCTACAGGCTCAGGTGAGGACGGACTCTGTACAGGCTCAGGTGAGGACGGACTCTTTACAGGCTCAGGTGAGGACAGACTCTCTACAGGCTCAGCTGAGGACAGACTCTCTACAGGCTCAGGTGAGGACGGATTCTACAGGTCAGGTGAGGACGGACTCTACAGGCTCAGGTGAGGATGGACTCTACAGGCTCAGGTGAGGACGGACTCTGTACAGGCTCAGGTGAGGACGGACTCTGTACAGGCTCAGGTGAGGATGGACTCTACAGGCTCAGGTGAGGACGGACTCTGTACAGGCTCAGGTGAGGACGGACTCTACAGGCTCGGGTGAGAACGGACTCTACAGGCTCGGGTGAGGACGGACTCTACAGGCGCAAGTGAGAACGGACGCTGTACAGGCTCAGGTGAGAACGGACTCTACAGGCTCAGGTGAGAACGGACTCTGTACAGGCTCAGGTGAGGACGGACACTGTACAGGCTCAGGTGACGACGGACTCTGTACAGGCTCAGGTGAGGACGGACTCTACAGGCTCAGGTGAGGACGGACTCTGTACAGGCTCAGCTGAGTACGGACTCTGTACAGGCTCAGGTGAGGACGGACTGTATACAGGCTCAGGTGAGGACGCTGTAAAAGAGCAGGCTGGGCTCAGGTGAGGACGGACTCTACAGACTCAGGTGAGGATGGACTCTGAACAGGCTCAGGTGAGGACGGCCTCTGTACAGGCTCAGGTGAGGACGGACTCTGTACAGGCTCAGGTGAGGACGGACTCTGTACAGGCTCAGGTGAGGATGGACTCTACAGGCTCAGGTGAGGATGGACAGCAGGCTCAGGTGAGGACGGACTCTGTACAGGCTCAGGTGAGGATGGACTCTGTACAGGCTGAGGTGAGGACGGACTCTCTATAGGCTCAGGTGAGGACGGACTCTGTACAGGCTAAGGTGAGGACGGAATCTACAGGCTCAAGTGAGAACGGACTGTGTACAGGCTCAGGTGAGGACGGACTCTACAGGCTCAGGTGAGAATGGACTCTACAGGCTCAGGTGAGGACGGTATCTACAGGTTCAGGTGAGGACGGATTCTGTACAGGCTCAGGTGAGGACAGACTCTACAGGCTCAGGTGAGGACAGACTCCGTACAGGCTCAGGTGAGGACGGACTCCGTACAGGCTCAGGTGAGGACGGACTCCGTACAGGCTCAGGTGAGGATGGACTCTACAGGCTCAGGTGAGGACGGACTCTGTACAGACTCAGGTGAGGACGCTGTAGAAGAGCAGGCTGAGCTTAGGTGAGAACGGACTCTACAGGCTTAGGTGAGAACGGACTCTGTACAGGCTCAGGTGAGGACGGACTCTGTACAGGCTCAGCTGAGGACGGGCTCTGTACAGGCTCAGGTGAGGACGCTGTAGAAGAGCAGGCTGGGCTTAGGTGAGAACGGACTCTACAGGCTCAGGTGAGAACGGACTTTGTACAGGCTCAGGTGAGGACGGACTCTATACAGGCTCAGCTGAGGACGGACTCTGTACAGGCTCAGGTGAGGACGGCGTCTGTACAGGCTCAGGTGAGGACGGACTCTGTACAGGCTCAGGTGAGGACGGACTCTACAGGCTCAGGTGAGGACGGACTCTACAGGCTCAGGTGAGGACGGACTCTGTACAGGTTCAGGTGAGGACGGCCTCTGTACAGGCTCAGATGAGGACGGACTCTACAGGCTCAGGTGAGGACGGACTCTGTACAGGCTCAGGTGAGGACGGCCTCTGTACAGGCTCAGGTGAGGACGGACTCTGTACAGGCTCAGATGAGGACGGACTCTGTACAGGCTCAGGTGAGGACGGACTCTGTACAGGCTCAGGTGAGGACGGATTCTACAGGCTCAGGTGAGGATGGACAGCAGGCTCAAGTGAGGACGGACTCTGTACAGGCTCAGGTGAGGACGGACTCTACAGGCTCAGGTGAGGATGGACAGCAGGCTCAAGTGAGGACGGACTCTGTACAGGCTCAGGTGAGGATGGACTCTGTACAGGCTCAGGTGAGGACGGACTCTCTACAGGCTCAGGTGAGGACGGACTGTCTACAGGCTCAGGTGAGGACGGACTCTGTACAGGCTAAGGTGAGGACGGAATCTACAGACTCAAGTGAGAACGGACTCTGTACAGGCTCAGGTGAGGACGGACTCTACAGGCTCAGGTCAGGACGGTCTCTACAGGTTCAGGTGAGGACGGATTCTGTACAGGCTCAGGTGAGGACACACTCTACAGGCTCAGGTGAGGACGGACTCCGTACAGGCTCAGGTGAGGACGGACTCCGTACAGGCTCAGGTGAGGACGGACTCTACAGGCTCAGGTGAGGATGGACAGCAGGCTCAAGTGAGGACGGACTCTGTACAGGCTCAGGTGAGGATGGACTCTGTACAGGCTCAGGTGAGGACGGACTCTCTACAGGCTCAGGTGAGGACGGACTGTCTACAGGCTCAGGTGAGGACGGACTCTGTACAGGCTAAGGTGAGGACGGAATCTACAGGCTCAAGTGAGAACGGACTCTGTACAGGCTCAGGTGAGGACGGACTCTACAGGCTCAGGTCAGGACGGTCTCTACAGGTTCAGGTGAGGACGGATTCTGTACAGGCTCAGGTGAGGACACACTCTACAGGCTCAGGTGAGGACGGACTCCGTACAGGCTCAGGTGAGGACGGACTCCGTACAGGCTCAGGTGAGGACGGACTTTAGAGGCTCAGGTGAGGACGGACTCTACAGGCTCAGGTGAGGACGGACTCTGTACAAACTCAGGTGAGGACGCTGTAGAAGAGCAGGCTGGGCTTAGGTGAGGACGGACTCTACAGGCTCAGGTGAGAACGGACTCTACAGGCTCAGGTGAGAATGGACTGTGGACAGGCTCAAGTGAGGACAGACTCTACATGCTCAAGTGAGAACGGACTCTGTACAGGCTCAGGTGAGGACGGACTCTGTACAGCCTTAGGTGAGGCCGGACTCTACAGGCTCAGGGGAGGACGGACTCTAAAGGCTCAGGTGAGGACAGACTCTACAGGCTCAGGTGAGGACGGACTCTGTACAGGCTCAGGTGAGGACGGACTCTGTACAGGCTCAGGTGAGGACAGACTCTACAGGCTCAGGTGAGAACGGACTCTGTACAGGCTCAGGTGAGGACGGACTCTGTACAGGCTCAGGTGAGGACGGACTCTGTACAGGCTCAGGTGAGGACGGACTCTGTACAGGCTCAGGTGAGGACGGACTCTACAGGCTCAGATGAGGACGGACTCTGCACAGGCTCAGGTGAGGACGGCCTCTGTACAGGCTCAGGTGAAGACGGGCTCTGTACAGGCTCAGGTGAGCACGGACTCTACAGGCTCAGGTGAGGATGGACTGTACAGGCTCAGGTGAGGATGGACAGCAGGCTCAGGTGAGTACGGACTCTGTACAGGCTCAGGTGAGGACGGACTCTCTACAGGCTCAGGTGAGGACGGACTCTGTACAGGCCAAGGTGAGGACGGAATCTACAGGCTCAAGTGAGTACGGACTCTGTACAGGCTCAGGTGAGGACGGACTCTACAGGCTCAGGTGAGAATGGACTCTATAGGCTCAGGTGAGGACGGACTCTACAGGTTCAGGTGAGGACGGACACTGTACAGGCTCAGGTGAGGACGGACTCTACAGGCTCAGGTGAGGACGGACTCTGTATAGGCTCAGGTGAGGACACTGTAAAAGACCAGGCTCGGCTTAGGTGAGAACGGACTCTACAGGCTCTGGTTAGAACGGACTCTACAGGCTCAGGTGAGGACGGCCTCTACAGGCTCAGGTGAGGACGGCCTCTCTACAGGCTCAGGTGAGGACGGCCTCTGTACAGGCTCAGGTGAGGACGGACTCTGTACAGGCTCAGGTGAGGACGGACTCTGTACAGGCTCAGGTGAGGACGGACTCTGTACAGGCTCAGGTGAGGATGGACTCTGTACAGGCTCAGGTGAGGACGGACTCTACAGGCTCAGGTGAGGACGGACTCTACAGGCTCAGGTGAGGATGGACAGCAGGCTCAGGTGAGGACGGACTCTGTACAGGCTCAGGTGAGGACGGACTCTGTAGAGGCTCAGGTGAGGACGGACTCTACAGGCTCAGGTGAGGACGGACTCTGTACAGGCTCAGGTGAGGACGGACTCTGTACAGGCTCAGGTGAGGACGGAATCTACAGGCTCAAGTGAGAACGGACTGTGTACAGGCTCAGGTGAGGACGGACTCTACAGGCTCAGGTGAGAATGGACTCTACAGGCTCAGGTGAGGACAGTCTCTACAGGTTCAGGTCAGGATGGATTCTGTACAGGCTGAGGTGAGGACAGACTCTACAGGCTCAGGTGAGGATGGACTCCGTACAGGCTCAGGTGAGTACGGACTCCGTACTGGCTCAGGTGAGGACGGACTCCGTACAGGCTCAGGTGAGGATGGACTCTACAGGCTCAGTTGAGGACAGACTCTGTACAGGCTCAGGTGAGGACGCTGTAGAAGCAGGCTGGCCTTAGGTGAGAACGCACTCTACAGGCTCAGGAGGACGGACTTTGTACAGGCTCAGGTGAGGACGTACTCTGTACAGGCTCAGGTGAGGACGCTGTAGAAGAGCAGGCTGGGCTTAGGTGAGAACGGACTCTACAGGCTCAGGTGAGAATGGACTCTACAGGCTCAGGTGAGGACGCTGTAGAAGACCAGGCTCGGCTTAGGTGAGAACGGACTCTACAGGCTCTGGTTAGAACGGACTCTACAGGCTCAGGTGAGGACGGCCTCTACAGGCTCAGGTGAGGACGGCCTCTACAGGCTCAGGTGAGGACGGCCTCTCTACAGGCTCAGGTGAGGACGGCCTCTGTACAGGCTCAGGTGAGGACGGACTCTGTACAGGCTCAGGTGAGGACGGACTCTGTACAGGCTCAGGTGAGGACGGACTCTGTACAGGCTCAGGTGAGGACGGACTCTGTACAGGCTCAGGTGAGGACAGACTCTACAGGCTCAGGTGAGGACGGACTCTACAGGCTCAGGTGAGGATGGAGAGCAGGCTCAGGTGAGGACGGACTCTGTACAGGCTCAGGTGAGGACGGACTCTGTACAGGCTCAGGTGAGGACGGTCTCTCTACAGGCTCCGGTGAGGACGGACTCTGTACAGGCTAAGGTGAGGACGGAATCTACAGGCTCAAGTGAGAACGGACTGTGTACAGGCTCAGGTGAGGACGGACTCTACAGGCTCAGGTGAGAATGGACTCTACAGGCTCAGGTGAAGACAGTCTCTACAGGTTCAGGTGAGGACGGATTCTGTACAGGCTGAGGTGAGGACAGACTCTACAGGCTCAGGTGAGGATGGACTCCGTACAGGCTCAGGTGAGGACGGACTCCGTACTTGCTCAGGTGAGGACGGACTCCGTACAGGCTCAGGTGAGGATGGACTCTACAGGCTCAGTTGAGGACAGACTCTGTACAGGCTCAGGTGAGGACGCTGTAGAAGCAGGCTGGGCTTAGGTGAGAACGCACTCTACAGGCTCAGGAGGACGGACTTTGTACAGGCTCAGGTGAGGACGTACTCTGTACAGGCTCAGGTGAGGACGCTGTAGAAGAGCAGGCTGGGCTTAGGTGAGAACAGACTCTACAGGCTCAGGTGAGAATGGACTCTACAGGCTCAGGTGAGGACGCTGTAGAAGAGCAGGCTAGGCTTAGATGAGAACGGACTCTACAGGATCAGGTGAGAATGGACTGTGTAGAGGCTCAGGTGAGGACAGACTCTACAGGCTCAGGTGAGAACGGACTCTGTACATGCTCAGGTGAGAACGGACTGTTTACAGGCTCAGGTGAGGACGGATTCTGTACAGGCTCAGGTGAGGACGGACTCTGTACAGGCTCAGGTGAGGACGGACTCTACAGGCTCAGGTGAGGACGTACTCTACAGGCTCAAGTGAGAATAGACTCTGTACAGGCTCAGGTGAGGACGGACTCTACAGGCTTAGGTGAGGACGGACTCTGTACAGGCTCAGGTGAGTACGGACTCTACAGGCTCAGGTGAGGACGGACTCTACTTTCTCAGGTGAGAATGGACTCTACAGGCTCAGGTGAGGACGGTCTCTACAGATTCAGGTGAGGACGGACTCTGTACAGGCTCAGGTGAGGACGGACTCTACAGGCTCAGTTGAGGACGGAGTCTGTACAGGCTCAGGTGAGGACGGTCTCTACAGATTCAGGTGAGGACGGACTCTGTACAGGCTCAGGTGAGGACGGACTCTACAGGCTCAGTTGAGGACGGAGTCTGTACAGGCTCACGTGAGGACGGACTCTACAGGCTCAGTTGAGGACGGAGTCTGTACAGGCTCAGGTGAGGACGCTGTAGAAGAGCAGGCTGGGCTTAGGTAAGAACGCACTCTACAGGCTCAGGAGGATGGACTCTGTACAGACTCAGGTGAGGACGGACTCTACGGGGTCAGGTGATGACGGACTCTACATGCTCAGGTGAGGACGGACTCTGTATAGGCTCAGGTGAGGATGGACTCTACAGGCTCAGGTGAGAACGGACTGTGTACAGGCTCAGGTGAGGACAGACTCTACAGGCTCAGGTGACAACAGACTCTGTACAGGCTCAGGTGAGGACGGACTCTGTACAGGCTCAGCTGAGGACGGACTCTGTACAGGTTCAGGTGACGACGGACTCTACAAGCTGAGGTGTGGACGGACTCTACAGGCTGAGGTCAGGACGGACTCTACAGGCTGAGGTGAGGACGGACTCCACAGGCTCAGGTGAGGACGGACTCTGTACAGGCTCAGGTGAGGTCGGACTCTACAGGCTCAGGTGAGGACGGACTCTGTACAGGCTCAGGTGAGGACGCTGTAGAAGACCAGGCTCGGCTTAGGTGAGAACGGAGTCTACAGGCTCAGGTGAGAAAGGACTCTACAGGCTCAGGTGAGGACGGACTCTGCAGGCTCAGGTGAGGACGGACTCTTCAGTCTCAGGTGAGGACGGACTCTACACGCTCAGGTGATGACGGACTGTGTATAGGCTCTGGTGAGAACGGACTCTGCAGTCTCAGGTGAGAACGGACTCTACAGGCTAAGGTGAGGACGGACTCTGTACAGTCTCAGGTCAGGACGGACTCTATACGCTCAGGTGAGGACGAACTCTACAGGCTCAGGTGAGGGCGGACTCTGTACAGGCTCAGGTGAGGACCGACTCTGTACAGGCTCAGGTGAGGACGGACTCTACAGGCTCAGGTGAGGATGGACTGTACAGACTCTGGTGAGGATGGACTGTACACGCTCAGGTGAGGACGGACTCTACAGGCTCAGATGAGGACGGACTCTATACAGGCTCAGGTGAGGACGGACTCTACAGGCTCAGGTGAGAACGGACTCTACAGGCTCAGGTGAGAATGGAGTCTACAGGCTCAGGTGAGGATGGTCTCTACAGGCTCAGGTGAGGACGGACTCTGTACAGGCTCAGGTGAGGACGGACTGTACATGCTCAGGTGAGGACGGCCTCTGTACAGGTTCAGGTGAGGACGGACTCTACAGGCTCAGGTGAGGACGGAGTCTGTACAGGCTCAGCTGCGGACGGACTCTGTAAAGGGTCAGGTGAGGACGGACTCTACAGGCTAAGGTGAGGACGGACTCTACAGGCTGAGGTGAGGACGGACTCTACACGCTTAGGTGAGGACGGACTCCACAGGCTCAGGTGAGGACGGAGTCTGTACAGGCTCAGGTGAGGACGGACTCTGTACAGGCTCAGGTGAGGACAGACTCTACAGGCTCAGGTGAGAACGGACTCTGTACAGGCTCAGGTGAGGACGGACTCTGTACAGGCTCAGGTTGGGACGGACTCTACAGGCTCAGGTGAGGACGGACTCTACAGGCTGAGGTGAGGACGGACTCTACACGCTTAGGTGAGGACGGACTCCACAGGCTCAGGTGAGGACGGAGTCTGTACAGGCTCAGGTGAGGACGGACTCTGTACAGGCTCAGGTGAGGATAGACTCTACAGGCTCAGGTGAGAACGGACTCTGTACAGGCTCAGGTGAGGACGGATTCTGTACAGGCTCAGGTGAGGACGGACTCTACAGGCTCAGGTGAGGACGGACTCTACAGGCTCAGGTGAGAACGGACTCTACAGGCTCAGGTGAGGACGGTCTCTACAGGTTCAGGTGAGGATGGACTCTGTACAGGATCAGGTTGGGACGGACTCTACAGGCTCAGGTGAGGACGGACTCTGTATAGGCTCAGGTGAGGACGCTGTAGAAGACCAGGCTCGGCTCAGGTGAGAATGGACTCTTCAGGCTCAGGTCAGAACGGACTCTACAGGCTCAGGTGAGAACGGACTCTACAGGCTCAGGTGAGGACGGACTCTACAGGCTCAGGTGAGGACGGACTCTACACGCTCAGGTGATGACGGACTGTGTACAGGCTCTGGTGAGAACGGACTCTATAGGCTTAGGTGAGAACGGAATCTACAGGCTCAGGTGAGGACGGACTCTGTACAGTCTCAGGTGAGGACGGACTCTACAGGCTCAGGTGAGGGCGGACTCTGTACAGGCTCAGGTAAGGACGGCGTTTACAGGCTCAGGTGAGGATGGACTGTACAGGCTCTGGTGAGGATGGACTGTGCACCCTCAGGTGAGGACGCACTCTACAGGCTCAGGTGAGGACGGACTCTGTACAGGCTCAGGTAAGGACGGACTCTACAGGCTCAGGTGAGGACGGACTCTGTACAGGCTCAGGTGAGGACGGACTCTACAGGCTCAGGTGATAACGGACTCTACAGGCTCAGGTGGGAACGGACTCTACAGGCTCAGGTGAGGACGGACTCTACAGGCTCATGTGAGGACGGACTCTACAGGAACAGGTGAGGACGGACTCTACAGGCTCAGGTGAGGACAGACTCTGTACAGGGTCAGGTGAGGACGCTGTAGAAAATCAGGCTGGTCTTAGGTGAGAACGGACTCTACAGGCTCAGGTGAGGACGGACTCTGTACAGGCTCAGGTGAGGACGGACTCTACAGGGTCAGGTGAGGACGGACGCTACAGGCTTAGGTGAGGACGGACTCTGTACAGGCTCAAGTGAGGACGGACTCTACAGGCTCAGGTGAGGACGGACTCTGTATAGGCTCAGGTCAGGACGGACTCTCTACAGGCTCAGGTGAGGACGGACTCCGTACCGACTCAGGTGAGAATGGACTCTACAGGCTCAGGTGAGCACGGACTCTGTACAGGCTCAGGTGAGGACGGTGTAGAAGAGCAGGCTCGGCTTAGGTGAGAACGGACACTACAGGCTCAGGTGAGGACGGACTCTGTACAGGCTCGGGTGAGGACGGACTCTACAGGCTCAGGTGAGGACGGACTCTACAGGCTCAGGTGAAAGTGGACAGTGTACAGGGTCAGGTGAAGACAGACTCTACATACTCAGGTGATAACGGACTCTGTACAGGCTCAGGTGCGGACGGAATATACAGACTCAGTTGAGGACGGATTCTAAAGGCTCAGGTTAGGACGGCCTCCGTACAGGCTCAGGTGAGGACGGACTCTGTACAGGCTAAGGTGAGGACGGAATCTACAGGCTCAAGTGAGAACGGACTCTGTACAGGCTCAGATGAGGACGCTGTAGAAGAGCAGTCTGGGCTTAGGTGAGAACGTACTCTACAGGCTCAGGTCAGGACGGACTCTGTACAGGCTCAGGTGAGGACGGACTCTGTACAGGCTAAGGTGAGGACGGAATCTACAGGCTCAAGTGAGAACGGACTCTGTACAGGCTCAGGTGAGGACGGACTCTACAGGCTCAGGTGAGAATGGACTCTACAGGCTCAGGTGAGGACGGTCTCTACAGGTTCAGGTCAGGACGGATTCTGTACAGGCTCAGGTGAGGACAGACTCTACAGGCTCAGGTGAGGACGGATTTCGTACAGGCTCAGGTGAGGACGGACTCCGTACAGGCTCAGGTGAGGACGGACTCTACAGGCTCAGGTGAGGACGGACTCTGTACAGGCTCAGGTGAGGACGGACTCTACAGGCTCAGGTGAGGACAGACTCTGTACAGACTCAGGTGAGGACGCTGTAGAAGATCAGGCTGGGCTTAGGTGACAACGGACTCTACAGGCTTAGGTGAGGACGGACTCTGTACAGGCTCAGGTGAGGACGGATTCTGCAGGCTTAGGTGAGGACGGACTCTGTACAGGCTCTGGTGAGGACGGACTCTACAGGCTCAGGTGAGAACGGACTCTGTACAGGCTCAGCTGGGGACGCTGTAGAAGAGCAGGCTGGGTTTAGGTGAGTACGGACTCTATAGGCTCAGGTGAGAACGGACTCTACAAGCTCAGGTCAGAATGGACTGTGGACAGGCTCAAGTGAGGACAGACTCTACATGCTCAGCTGAGAACGGACTCTGTACAGGCTCAGGTGAGGACGGACTCTGTACAGGCTTAGGTGAGGCCAGACTCTACAGACTCAGGTGAGGACAGACTCTACAGGCTCAGGTGAGGACGGACTCTACAGGCTCAGGTGAGGACGGACTCTACAGGCTCAGGTGAGGACGGACTCTACAGGCTCAGGTGAGGACGAACTCTACAGGCTCAGGTGAGAATGGACTGTGTACAGGCTCAGGTGAGGACGGACTCTGTACATGCTCTGGTGAGAACAGACTGTTTACAGGCTCAGGTGAGGACGGACTCTGTACATGCTCAGGTGAGGACGGACTCTACAGGCTCAGGTGAGGACGGGCTCTACAGGCTCAGGTGAGGACGGACTCTGTACAGGCTCAGGTGAGGACGGACTCTACAGGCTAAGGTGAGGACGGACTCTACAGGCTCAGGTGAGAATGGACTCTACAGGCTCAGGTGAGGACGGTCTTTACAGGCTCAGGTGAGGACGGACTCTGTACAGGCTCAGGTAAGGACGGACTCTACAGGCTCCGGTGAGGACGGACTCTGTACATGCTCAGGTGAGGACCGACTCTACAGGCTCAGGTGAGGACGGACTCTGTACAGGCTCAGGTGAGGACGCTGTAGAAGAGCAGGCTGGGCTGAGGTGAGAACGGACTCTACAGGCTCAGGTAAGAACGGACTCTACAGGCTCAGGTGAGAACCGACTCTATAGGCTCAGGTGAGGACGGACTCTACAGGCTAATGTGAGGACGGACTCTACAGGATCAGGTGAGGACGGACTCTACAGGTTCAGGTGAGGACAGACTCTGTACAGGGTCAGGTGAGGACGCTGTAGAAGATCAGGCTGGGCTTAGGTGAGAACAGACTCTACAGGCTCAGGTGAGGACGGACTCTGTACAGGCTCAGGTGAGGACGGACTCTACAGGCTCAGGTGAGGACAGACTCCGTACAGGCTCAGGTGAGGACGGACTCTACAGGCTCAGGTGAGGACTGACTCTACAGGCTCAGGTGAGGACGCTGTAGAAGAGCAGGCTGGGCTTAGGTGAGAACGGACTCTACAGGCTCAGGTGAGGACGGATTCTGTACAGTCTCAGGTGAGGACGGATTCTGTACAGGCTCAGGTGAAGACGGACTCTACAGGCTCAGGTGAGGACGGACTCTACAGGCTTAGGTGAGGACGGACTCTATACAGGCTCAGGTGAGGATGGACTCTACAGGCTCAGGTGATGACGCACTGTGTACAGGCTCAGGTGAGGACGGACTCTGTACAGGCTCAGGTGAGAACGGACTCTACAGGCTCATGTGAGGACGGACTCTACAGGCTCAGGTGAGAATGGACTGTGTACAGGCTCAGGTGAGGACGGATTCTACAGGCTCAGGTGAGAACGGACTCTACAGGCCCAGGTCAGGAGGGTCTCTGTACAGACTCAGGTGAGTACGTTTACTCTGTACAGGCTCAGGTGAAGACGGACTCTGTACAGGCTCAGGTGAGGACGGACTCTGTACAGGCTCAGGTGAGGACGGACTGTACAGGCTCAGGTGAGGACGGACTCTACAGTCTCAGGTGAGGACGGACTCTACAGGATCACGTGCGGACGGACTCTGTATAGGCTCAGGTGAGGACGGACTCTGTGCAGGCTCAGGTGAGGACGGACTCTGTACAGGCTCAGGTGAGGACGCACTCTCCAGGCTCAGGTGAGGACGGACTCTCTAGGCTCAGCTGAGGACGGACTCTATAGGCTCAGGTGAGGACGGACTCTACAGGCTCAGGTGAGGACGGACTCTGTACATGCTCAGGTGAGGACGGACTCTGTACAGGCTCAGGTGAGGACGAACTCTGTACATGCTCAGGTGAGGACGCACTCTGTACAGGCTCAGGTGAGAACCGACTCTAAAGGCTCAGGTGAGAACGGACTCTACAGGCTCAGTTGAGAACGGACTCTGCAGGCTCAGGTGAGGACGGACTCTGTACAGGCTCAGGTGAGAACGGACTCTGTATAGGCTCATGTGAGGACGGACTGTACGGGCTCAGGTGTGGATGGACTCTGTACAGGCTCAGGTGCGGACGGACTCTGTACAGGCTCAGGTGAGGCCGGACTGTGTGCAGGCTCAGGTGAGGACGAACTCTGTACAGGCTCAGGTGAGGATGGACCCTACAGGCTCAGGTGAGGACAGACTCTGTACAGGCTCAGGTGAGGACGGACTCTTTACAGGCTCAGTTGAGAATGGACTCTGTACAGGCTCAGGTGAGGACGCACTCTGTACAGGCTCAGGTGAGGACAGACTCTGCAGGCTCAGGTGAGGACGGACTCTGTACAGGCTCAGGTGAGAACGGACTCTGTATAGGCTCATGTGAGGACGGACTGTACGGGCTCAGGTGTGGATGGACTCTGTACAGGCTCAGGTGCGGACGGACTCTGTACAGGCTCAGGTGAGGCCGGACTGTGTGCAGGCTCAGGTGAGGACGGACTCTGTACAGGCTCAGGTGAGGATGGACCCTACAGGCTCAGGTGAGGACAGACTCTGTACAGGCTCAGGTGAGGACGGACTCTTTACAGGCTCAGTTGAGAATGGACTCTGTACAGGCTCAGGTGAGGACGGACTCTGTACAGGCTCAGGTGAGGACGCACTCTGTACAGGCTCAGGTTAGGACGGACTCTGTACAGGAGCAGTCCGGGCTCAGGTGAGGACTGCGTACAGGAGCAGGCCGGGCTCAGGTGAGGACTGTGTACAGGTGCAGTCCGGGCTCAGGTGAGGACTGTGTACGGGAGCAGGCCGGGCTCAGGTGAGGACCGTGTACGGGAGCTGGCCGGGCTCTGGTGAGGACTGCAGCTTCAGACCTCAAAGCTGTATTCCCGTTTGTAATCCCCCTAGGATAAATTGGGAGCTGAGAAAGACCAAAGTCGTGGCACACAGTACTAGTTAAAAAGACAGTAGGTGCAGGTGACACCCATTTCCTGTGAACTGGAGCTGAGGCCTTGGAGAGGCGCAGGGCAGGGATGGGCCCGGGAACCATTTGAGGCTGAGCTGAGAAGCCCTCATGACCCATGCGATGGGGGACAAGCGGGAGAGGAAGCGGGAGAGAGGCAGGGCTGGCCCGTGTTCCTCCCATTGCCTGGTCAGCTTGGGACTTGTAGGTACCAGAGGTGCTCAGTGTGGGGCGGGCTGAACTTGCAATGACTGCAGACAGTGGGTGGAGAGATCTCATGGAGTCAGGGGCACAGGCCACAGAGGGAGACCTGTGGTGGCTCAGACGTGACCTGACAAGAGTCTCAGGTGTGACTGTCGAGACCAAGCACACGGGTGAGTGAGATTGCGTGAGCCGCTGGAGCGCTGGTGCTGGTGGAGCAGCGGAGGAGGTGCCAGGAGCAAGGCGACAGTGGGGCGACATTCCCCCCTGCTGTCATGGTGACTGCTGCCCTTCCTTGCAGGCGGCCGGGGGCGGTGCATCAAGCAGGGGGAGAACTGGTACAGCCCCACTGAGTTTGAGGCCATGGCAGGAAGAGCCAGCAGCAAAGACTGGAAGAGAAGCATTCGCTATGCAGGCCGGCCCCTGCAGTGCCTCATCCAGGTATCGGACGTGCACCCTCACCCGTGCTCGGCACGCAGCTCGGACGTGGGGCCCTCCTAGGTGGCCCAGCTGGTGGCGGGGCACAGGCCACGGGGTCAGACAAACCGTGTTTGAGGCCTCCGCTCGCTGCCTGTGTGACCTTGGGCGAGTTACCCTCTGTGTATTTCAGTTTCCTGATGTTTTACATGGGATGATGGTGATCTTGGCCCGGTGAGGATTGTTGGGAGAAGTGCGTGAGGTCACAGCGCCTGGCACAGAATGGGCGCAAATACATACAGAATGAGAAACGTAGAAGTTAAGATCACGGCCTCTGTTTGAGTGCCTGTGACCCTTTTGAAGTCACCCAACTTCTCTTCAGTCTGCTCCTAAGACAAGAGGCCTTCTACTTCCTATTCCAGTTTAGCTCCTCGGGTGGTGTTAAGGAAGCAGTTCTTGTAAAGTCTTTTGCAAATTCTTGAAAGAAAAGAGGTAGATCCTACCACCAATAATGGCATTGTGAAAAGTACAAGGCTCTGGAAGTTACCGGCTTTTTTTTTGAGACAATCTCACCATGTCGCCCAGACTGGAGTGCAGTGGCATGATCTCGGCTCACTGTAACTTCTGCCTCCTGGGTTTAACCTATCTTCCTGCCTGAGCCTCCCCAGTAGCAGGGACTACAGGCATGAGCCACCATGCCCAGCTAATTGTTTTGTATTTTTAGTAGAGACAGCGCCTGGCCCTGATTTCTCAGAATTTTTATTTTTATTAAGTTGGGTGCCATGGTTCACGCCTATAATCCCAGCACTTCTCCCAGCACTTCAGAAGGCTGAGGCAGGTGGATTGCTTGAGGCCAGGAATTCGAGACCAGCCTGGCCAACATGGGAAAACCCTGTCTCTACTAAAAATATAAAAATGAGCCAGGTGTGGTGGCACAGGCTTGTAATCCCAGCTTCTTGGGAGGCTGAGACATGAGATTCGCGTGAGCCGAGAAGGTGCCACTGCATTCCAGCCTGGGCTACCGAACAAGAACCTGTCTCCAAAAAAAAAAAGAATTTTTATCTTTATGAATGGCAGGTAAGTGGTAAAAGTGGTTGAAATCTTCTAGTATTGAACGATTCCCGTTTAGGGGCTGACCTTCTGATGCGTCATGGTAGTTTGTACGTTTCAGGATGGGATCTTAAACCCTCACGCTGCCTCATGCACCTGTGCCGCCTGCTGCGACGACATGACCTTGGTGAGTTGCCAGCACCTCTGGAGCAGGAGCACTTGGTGGGGCTGGGGCGGCTGAGCGGGTCCCACAGCCCTAGGCCTCTTGGCTGCTTCCCTGCTGCCTGCTGCCTTGGAGAGAGATGCGTCCTCACTTCTCCGGGCTGCTCTGTCCCCTGCTCCCAGATACACCACAGTGAATCCTGAGGTCTCGATGGGGGCACGTGGCTGGCCCCCAAGATGTAGTTCAAAGAGCATTTATGGAAAGCTCCTTAAATAATGAAAAGTGGGGCCGGGCGTGGTGGCTCATGCCTGTAATTCCAGCACTTTAGAAGGCCGAGGCGGGCGGGTCACAAGGTCAGGAGATCGAGACCATTCTGGAGCCCCTGTTTCTACTAAAAATAAAAAAAAATTAGCCCGGCATGGTGGTGCACGCCTGTAATGCCCGCTTCTCAGGAGGCTGAGGCAGGAGAATTGCTTGAACCCGGGAGGCGGAGGTTGTAGTGAGCCGAGATTGTGCCACTGCACTCCAGCCTGGCAATAGACTGCTCTGACTCAAAAAAAAAAGACTGCTCTGACTCAAAAAAAAAAAAAAGAAAGAAAAGTGGTTATAATGTCACCACCTTAACTCTAAAACTAAACATGCGCACTTTTCCTAATGACTGAAATAAATGTGTATGTGCTGTTTTATATTCTGCAATTTGTAACATGTCAGAAAAATGCTACTGTAAACTTATTCATGTAGAGAGCTTTTAATGTCTTTTTAACATATTTCCTTATTCTAAATTGTTAACTGCTTCAAAAAGACCCAAAATAATTTTATTTTTATTTCCTTTTTTTTTTTGAGACACAGTCTCACTCTGTCGCCCAGGCTGGTGTGCAGTGGCGCCATCTTGGCACTCTGCAACCTCCGCCTCCCAGGTTCAATAGATTCTCCTACCTCAGCCTCCCAAGTAGCTGGGATTACAGGCGTGTGCCACAATACCCGGCTAATTTTTGAACTTTTAGTAGAAATGGGATTTCGCCATATTTGCCAGGCCTGTCTTGACCTCCTGACCTCAGGTGATTTGCCCACCTTAGCCTCCCAAAGTGCTGGGATTACAGGTGTGAGCCACGGTGCTTGGCCTATTTTTTTTTTTTTTTTTTTGAGATGGAGTCTTGCTCTGTCACCCAGGCTGGAGAGCAATGGCATGATCTCGGCTCAGTGCAACCTCCACCTTCTGGGTGCAAGCACTTCTCCAGCCTCAGCCTACCGAGTAGCTGGGATTACAAGTGCCCAACACCACACCCAGCTAATTATTGTAGTTTTAGTAGAGATGGGGTTTCACCATCTTGGCCAGGCTGCTCTTGAACTCCTGACTTCATGTGATCTGCCCACCTCAGCCTCCCAAAGTGCTGGGATTTCAGGCATGAGCCACTGTGCCCGGCTCCAAAATAATTTTCCTTAATTTTGGTATATATTGCTGTGTAGCTTTCAAATGTTCATACATTACACTAGTTTGTAACATATGAACATACCAGTTTCATTTCAGCCTCCCTTAGTGTTGAATTCTATTTTAAAATATCTTAAAATTGGCTGGGCACGGTGGCTCATGCCTGTAATCCCAGCACTTTGGGAGGCCGAGGCGGGTGGGTCAGGAGATCAGGAGTTCAAGACGAGCCTGGCCAAGACGGTGAAACCCCATCTGTACTAAAAATACAAAAATTAGCCAGGTGTGGTGGTGGGCACCTGTAATCCCAGCTACTTGGGAGGCTGAGGTAGAAGAATCACTTGAACCTGGGTGGCAGAGATTGTAGTGAGCCAAGATTGCACCACTATACTCCAGCCTGGGTGACAGAATGAGACTCTGTCTCAAAAAAAAAAAAAAATCTTAAAATTAGTTTAAAAGCTGACTAATGAGATATCCTTATTTTAATTTTATTACTAATCTGGGTAATTATGAGAAAATAAAAACAAATTTAAGAACATGGAGTGCTGGACGCGGTGGCTCACACCTGTAATCCCAGCACTTTGGGAGGCCGAGGCGGGCGGATCATGAGGTCAGGAGTCCAAGAACAGCTTGGCCAACATCGTGGAACCCCTGTCTCTACTAAAAATACAAAAATTAGCTGGATGTTGTTTCGGGCACCTGTAATCCCAGCTACTCAGGAGGCTGAGGCAGGAGAATTGCTTGAATCCAGGAGGCAGAGATTGCAGTGAGCCGAGATTACGCCGCTGCACTCCAGCCTGGCGAGACTCCATCTCAAAAAAAATAAAATAACATGGAGAAACCTACCGTGTTCTTGGGGTGAAAAACTAAACGTTCTAGAATTGTCTAGTTCATATATAGATTTCACGTGATTCTAGTGGAAAAAACATCTTGTGAACGTAAAGTAATGTTGAACTTGATTTGGAAAAGCCAGTAGGTGAGACGCAGAGACGCTGCAGGAGTCAAGAGCAGGGAGATGGCGTCAGTCCCGTCGGGCAGTTCAGCCAGCAGGGTGGGTCGTTCTCAGTGGCTCCAAAACACCGGAGGACCTCGATGCTAACCTAGGAAATCATGTGCAGGATGTGTACGTGGAAGCCTCGAAATGCTGACAAGAGAGGCCAGGGAAGATTGAAATACTTCAGAAGATGTTCTGCGTCTGTGGATGGGAAGTATAGTAAAGATGTGACTTTTTCCCAAGTTGATTGTTAGGTTTAACACGATTACTATCAAAATTGCAACAATTCTTCATAGATGCAGACAAGCTGATTTTAAAATGTATATAGAAAGGTAAAGGAGATAAAAAGGCCAAATAAAAGTCTAAAACGGGTGAAATCGCATTGCGAGATCTTAAGGCTTTCTAGATCGTGACATGAATCAAGACCGTGTGGCGCTGGCAGAGGGAGAGACCCCCGGATCTGGGTCTGACTGGAGCGCCATGGTGGACTCCAGCACATGGCCTTGGGGTGACTGGACGTTCACAGGCAGAGACAGAGGATGACCACAGCTTCACAGTTTATACAAAAATGAACTCCAAATGCGCCATGGATCTAAAGGAAAAGGTAAAACGGTAACGCTTCTGGGAGAACACACATTGGAGAATCTTCCTTGCCTGCAGTTAGAACTAGGATTTCTTAGATTGGACTTTATCAAAGTTTAGAACTTTTGGACTCCACTTCTGGAGTCACTGTGTGATGAGCTCAATGGACTGACTCCACAGAGAAATTACTGGTGAATATTATTTTTAAAAAGGCTCTGGAAATTGCCCTAGGGGCATACAGCAAATAAAGAGACATCCAAGAGAATGTCCTACGTCTTGGGAAGGACACAGGGTTGTGGGATTTGCACGATACCCTCCCTTTCTGTCCCCAGCTCCCTGTGGGGGAGCCTCCACTCCTCCATATGATTGTGGCCAAGAAAACGGCTCCCACTCCTCACGGCTCCCAATCAAGGGATGTGGTATCCCACTGGGAGGCGCAGGCCACCAGCATTTCTCCACCCCTTCAGCTCCGAGTGGCAGTCAATTCCAGGGAAGTATGACTGGAAAACCTCTAAGTCAGCCCCACTCGGGGGCAGAGGCTTTACCCAGGCATGGCAGGCCAAGCACAGGGAGGCCCCAGTTTCCCTCAACCCAGGTTACCCACGGGGTGGAGGGTCCACGCAGTGAGAGGCTGCTGCCCCCACGCGCCGGGCTCCCTGATAGATGCAAACACCATTCCTACCTCCAGGTCTGGAGTAGGGGCTCAGACATTCAGCCCGAGAGAGACGGGCCGTAAGGACAGAGAGCTCCAAATCCCTTCCCAAAGGAGCTGACTTGATTTGAAACAGTACGGGGATGTTGAAGCCTGAAAGTGCCCTGGAGAGCAGTGGACATTCTGGTGGCAAGCAGTTAGAGGCAGCCAGCAGCGCCATTAGAGCAGGAAACTAAGCTGTAGGTCAGCGAGTTTACCAGAGATCTCGCCAAGGAAAGCCACAGCTGAGAACCCACCTGGGAAGCACACCTCAAAGCTCTGAGCCCTTGGTAAAGAAGCCCTAATTTCATTGGTTCAGACAGTGGAGCAGCGTGTGCCCCAGGGCACCGTCGGAAGTAATGAAGCAGACAGCTGGCAGTTAGTTGATTCTGACACTTCACTAAACCAACAGCTTGACAGAGATCAGGGAGAGAGACAGCCAGAACCCCCATCACCGAAGGTGACTGCACATCCCCAGGGCGGAGCCCTCCGAGGAGCAGCAGCAGAGGCTGCCACGGGAGAACAAGGCTCAGCAAAGCGTCCAGCCCGTCCTTGAATGATCAACAAGCAAATGGTAGCGGGGAGCCCAGAGTAAGGACCGCTCTCCACAGTGGCCACCATGTCTCGCCTGCATTGCGTGATGCTTAAGATTCTAAGACGTGAGCAACCCGGAAAGTGCGAACCGTGCACAGGAAGAAAGCAAGACAGTGCCTGGGAGAGGGCCCGACGTGGGCTTAACAGGCAAAGGCTTCAGTAGCCACCGTAAATACGTTCAGACAAGCAGTGGACAGTGCCTGGGAGAGGGCCCGACGTGGGGTTGACAGGCAAAGGCTTCAGTAGCCACCCGAAATACGTTCAGAGGACTGAGGGAAACCACAGCGAGAGACTTCCTGGAAGGCCTGAAGACAATGTCTCCTTAACTGGAGAATGTCAATGAAGAGATAGAAATTATTTGTTTTTTTGAGATGGGTTCTCACTCTGTCACCCAGGCTGGAGTGTAGTGGCGCGATCTCAGCTCACTACAACCTCTGCCTCCCAGGTTCAAGCGATTCTCCTGCCTCAGCCTCCCGAGTAGCTGGGATTACAGGTGTGCACCACCACATCTGGCTGATTTCTGTATTTTTAGTAGAGACGGGGTTTTACCATGATGCCCAGGCTTGTCTCAAACTCCTGACCTCAGGTGATCCACCTGCCTCGACCTCCCAAGTGCTGAGATTACAGGCATGAGCCACCGCGCCCAGCTCGTATGTTCTTTTTAAAAGTATCTTTTCTGTCATTTTAGGGGATTTAGGGCCTAAAGAGGTAGGAACTTTAGGGGCGATTACCTTGTTGCTGTGGTCTCACCGTGTGACTCACACACCCCGGGGTGCCCCCATTTAAGGAGCAGCATAACTTTTGCACACATGAACGTGGTGGCCTGTCCAACTTTGCCTTTCTCCCCCAGAGTGGCCCTGTCAGGCTTTTTGTGCCTTACAAAAGGCGCAAGAAAGAGAACGAGCTGCCCACAGCGCCCGTGAAGAAGGACTCCCCCAAGAACATCACACTGCTTCCCGCCACCGCAGCCACCACCTGTGAGTTTGAGAACACAGCTCTCGTTTACTGAGGTGACCTAAGTGCACTGCCTTCTCTCGTCCCCACTCCCACGGCCACTGCGGGATGCTCATTTCTAAGGCACTTCGCGTGGTGGGAGGGCTGTCAGCGCCTTGCCACTTCTTCCTTTACACTGTGGCCCTGGGCAGGAAGTGCTGCCCAGTGCCCAGCGCTGCTTGCTTCCCTGGGACCTGGGCACTGTTGGCCCTGTCCTGGGCGGTTTGCCAACGTGAGGAGTGCCGTGCCCAGTGCCCTGCACGTGATTGGGGACATTTCCTGACAAATGCGTCCTAGGTGACTGGTTCTCAGGGCGCTGGACGAGGCCCGCAGAGAGGTCTGGGGGCTTGTCTGTGGCCGGGCTGGAGGGCAGCGTCAGGATCCCAGCCTGCTCACTGCAGCCTCAGCCTCCCAGGCTCAGGCACTACTCCCATCTCAGCCTCCCAAGTAGCTGGGACCACAGGCAGGTGCCACCATGCCCAGCTCATGTGTCTATTCTTTGTACAGACCAGATTTAAACAGGGAGAGGTAGTAATAGGAGAAAATGTCTTCATAATGAGCCTCAGCTAATGTAAGTCTGGACTTCTGCATTTATAGAGCAGGGTCTTTCTGAAACACCCGAGGCCCTGGGTGGTAGGTACGGGAACTGTTCGACTCAGCGGAGTCTCCCAATCCATCACCGGGATTTCTTTTGGGCTGGAAAGGCAGCCGTGCTGTAGGACGTGGCCACTTTTTACTTTCAGCTTGGATGAAAGACTTTTTCTTGATTCAAACCACAAGTTTTTAAAAATCATTTAAAGTATTATTTTATTCTGGCTGGCAGCACATTTCCATGGCTCACAATGTAAACATAACAATTGGTGGTGGCGAGCTGCCATCCTGGCTTTCTTCTGTGGGGTCTTCTCTGAGGTCTGGGCTTCTCCCATGTCCTTTGTGTGTGAGGGTGTGGCTACTGCTGCCCGCACTGCGGCCCAGGCCCCCACGAGGATTGGCGCCCGTGCGTGGCACAGACCTGTGTGCCATGGGCACCACTGTCGGGCCTGGCCGCGTGAAACATGTTTCTGCCTTTCCAGTCACCGTGACACCCTCAGGACAAATCACGACCTCTGGGGCACTGACCTTTGACCGAGCATCCACAGTGGAGGCCACTGCTGTCATATCAGAGAGTCCGGCTCAAGGCGATGTCTTCACAGGAGCCACAGGTGAGCTGCTCCAGTGCCGACCTGACATGCTCAGTGCACCCTTGGCTGTGACATCACATCACCCAATTCACCATCCTCAGTGCACCTTTGACTCTGACATCTAATCACTCAATTCAGCATCCTCAGTTCACCCTTGTCTGTAACATCACTTCACCCAATTCACCATCCTCAGTGCACCTTTGATGCTGACATCTCATCACTCAATTCAGCATCCTCAGTTCACCCTTGTCTGTGATATCACATCACCCAATTCACCATCCTCAGTGCACCCTTGACTGGGACACCTCATCACCCAATTGGGCATCCTCAGTGCACCCTTGTCTGTGGCATCACATCACCCAATTCACGCATCCTCAGTGCACCCTTGTCTGTGACATCACATCACCCAATTCACCATCCTCAGTGCACCCTTGACTGTGACATCTCATCACCCAATCGGGCATCCTCAGTACATCCTTGTCTATGATATCACATCACCCAATTTACCATCCTCAGTGTACCCTTGTCTGTGACATCTCATCACCCAATCGGGCATCCTCAGAACATCCTTGTCTGTGATATCACATCACCCAATTCACCATCCTCAGTGTACCTGTGACTGTGACATCTCATCACCCAATTCACCATCCTCAGTGCACCCTTTTGTGTGACATCACATCACCCAGTTCACACATCCTCAGTGCACCCTTGTCTGTGACCTCACATCACCCAATTCAACATCCTCAGTGCACCCTTGTCTGTGACACCACATCACCCAATTCACCATCCTCAGTGCACCCTTGTGTGTGACATCACATCACCCAGTTGACACATCCTCAGTGCACCCTTGTTTGTGACATCACATCACCCAATTCACCATCCTCAGTGCACCCTTATCTGTGACATCATATCACCCAATTCACACATCCTCAGTGCACCCTTGTCTGTGACATCACATCACCCAGTTCATACATCCTCAGTGCACCCTTGTCTGTGACATCACGTCACCCAGTTCTCACATCCTCAGTGCACCCTTGTCTGTGACATCACATCACCCAATTCACCATCCTCAGTGCACCCTTGTGTGTGACATCACATCACCCAATTCTCACACCTTCAGTGCACCCTTGTCTGTGACATCACATCACCCAATTCACCATCCTCAGTGCACCCTTGTCTGTGACATCACATCACCCAATTCTCACACCTTCAGTGCACCCTTGTCTGTGACATCACATCACCCAGTTCATACATCCTCAGTGCACCCTTGTCTGTGACATCACGTCACCCAGTTCTCACATCCTCAGTGCACCCTTGTCTGTGACATCACATCACCCAATTCACCATCCTCAGTGCACCCTTTTGTGTGACATCACATCACCCAGTTCACACATCCTCAGTGCACCCTTGTCTGTGACATCACATCAACCAATTCACCATCCTCAGTGCACCCTTGTGTGTGACATCACATCACCCAGTTCACACATCCTCAGTGCACCCTTGTCTGTGACCTCACATCACCCAATTCAACATCCTCAGTGCACCCTGGTCTGTGACACCACATCACCCAATTCACCATCCTCAGTGCACCCTTGTGTGTGACATCACATCACCCAGTTCACACATCCTCAGTGCACCCTTGTCTGTGACCTCACATCACCCAATTCAACATCCTCAGTGCACCCTTGTCTGTGACACCACATCACCCAATTCACCATCCTCAGTGCACTCTTGTCTGTGACATCACGTCACCCAATTCACCATCCTCAGTGCACCCTTGTCTGTGACATCACATGACCCAATTCACCATCCTCAGTGCATCCTTGTCTGTGACATCATATCACCCAATTCTCACACCTTCAGTGCACCCTTGTCTGTGACATCACGTCACCCAGTTCTCACATCCTCAGTGCACCCTTGTCTGTGACATCATATCACCCAATTCACCATCCTCAGTGTACCCTTGACTGTGACATCTCATCACCCAGTTCACACATCCTCAGTGCACCCTTGTCTGTGACGTCTCATCAGCCAATTCTCACATCCTCAGTGCACCCTTGTCTGTGACATCACGTCACCCAATTCACCATCCTCAGTGCACCATTCTCTGTGACATGACATCACCCAGTTCACAGATCCTCAGTGCACCCTTCTCTGTGACATCACATCACCCAATTCTCACATCCTCAGTGCACCCTTGTCTGTGACATCATATCACCCAGTTCACACATCCTCAGTGCACCCTTGTGTGTGACATCACGTCACCCAGTTCACACATCATCCTCAGTGCACCCTTGTCTGTGACATCACGTTACCCAGTTCTCACATCCTCAGTGCACCCTTGTCTGTGACATCACGTCACCCAGTTCACACATCCTCAATGCACCCTTGTCTGTGACATCACATCACCCAATTCTCACATCCTCAGTGTATCCTTGTCTGTGACATCACATCACCCAGTTCACACATCCTCAGTGCACCTTGGTCTGTGACATCACGTCACCCAATTCTCACATCCTCGGGACACCCTTGTCTGTGACATCATATCACCCAGTTCACACATCCTCAGTGTACCCTTGTCTGTGACATCACATCACCCAATTCTCACATCCTCAGTGCACCCTTGTCTGTGACATCACGTCACCAAATTCTCACATCCTTAGTGCAACCTCGTCTGTGACATCACATCGCGCAATTCACCATCCTCAGTGCACCCTTGTTTGTGACATCATATCACCCAGTTCACACATCCTCAGTTCACCCTTGTCTGTGACATCACATCACCCAGTTCACACATGCTCAGTGCACCCTTGTCTGTGACATCATATCACGTAATTCAGCATCCACAGTGCACCCTTATCTGTGACATCACATCGCGCAATTCACCATCCTCAGTGCAACCTTGTCTGTGACATCACGTAACGCAGTTCACACATCCTCAGTGCACCCTTGTCTGTGACATCACATCACCCAATTCTCACATCCTCAATGCGCCCCTGTCTGTGACATCATATCACCCAGTTCACACATCCACAGTGCATCCTTGTCTGTGACATCACGTCACCGAATTCTCACATCCTCAGTGCACCCTTGTCTGTGACATCACATCGCGCAATTCACCATCCTCAGTGCACCCTTGTTTGTGACATCACATTGCGCAATTCACCATCCTCAGTGCACCCTTGTTTGTGACATCATATCACCCAGTTCACACATCCTCAGTGCACCCTTGTCCGTGACATCACATCGCGCAATTCACCATCCTCAGTGCACCCTTGTCTGTGACATCACGTCACCCAGTTCACACATCCTCAGTGCACCCTTGTCTGTGACATCACATCACCCAGTTCACACATCCTCAATGCACCCTTCTCCGTGACATCACATTGCGCAATTCACCATCCTCAGTGCACCCTTGTCTGTGACATCACGTCACCCAGTTCACACATCCTCAGTGCACCCTTGTTTCTGACATCATATCACCCAGTTCACACATCCTCAGTGCACCCTTGTCCGTGACATCACATCGCGCAATTCACCATCCTCAGTGCACCCTTGTCTGTGACATCACGTCACCCAGTTCACACATCCTCAGTGCACCCTTGTCTGTGACATCACATCACCCAGTTCACACATCCTCAGTGCACCCTTGTCTGTGACATCACATCACCCAGTTCAGACATCCTCAATGCACCCTTGTCTGTGACCTGACATCACCCAATTCAACATCCTCAGTGCACCCTTGTCTGTGACATCACATCACCCAATTCACCATCCTCAGTGCACCCTTGACTGTGACATCACATCACCCAGTTCACACATCCTCAATGCACCCTTGTCTGTGATATCACATCGCGCAATTCACCATCCACAGGGCACCCTTGTTTGTGACATAACATCACCCAGTTCACACATCCTCAGTGCACCCTTGTCTGTGACATCACATCACCCAATTCTCACATCCTCAGTGCACCCTTGTCTGTGACATCATATCACCCAGTTCACACATCCTCAGTGCACCCTTGTCTGTGACATCACATCGCAGAATTCACCATCCTCAGTGCACCCTTGTTTGTGACATCATATCACCCAGTTCACACATCCTCAGTGCACCCTTGTCTGTGACATCACATCACCCAATTCTCACATCCTCAGTGCACCCTTGTCTGTGACATCGTATCACCCAGTGCACACATCGTTAGTGTACCGTTGTCTGTGATATCACATCACGCAATTCACCCTCCTCAGTGCACCCTTGTTTGTGACATCATATCACCCAGTTCACACATCCTCCGTTCACCCTTGTCTGTGACATCACATCACCCAATTGTCACATCCTCAGTGCACCTTGTCTGTGACATCACATTACCCAGTTCACACATCCTCAGTGCACCCTAGTCTGTGATATCAGATCACCCCTTTCACACATCCTCAGTGCACCCTTTTCTGTGACTTCACGTCACCCAGTTCACACATCCTCAGTGCACCCTTGTCTGTGACGTCATATCACCCAGTTCACACATCCTCAGTGCACCCTTGTCTGTGACATCACATCATGCAATTCACCATCCTCAGTGCACCCTTGTTTGTGACATCAAATAACCCAATTCTCACATCCTCACTGCACCCTTGTCTGTGACATCACATCACCCAGTGCACACATCGTCAGAGTACCGTTGTCTGTGATATCACATCACGCAATTCACCATCCTCAGTGCACCCTTGTTTGTGACATCATATCACCCAGTTCACACATCCTCAGTTCACCCTTTTCTGTGACATCACATCACCCAATTCTCACATCCTCAGTGCACCCTTGTCTGTGACATCACGTCGCGCAATTCACCATCCTGAGTGCACCCTTGTTTGTGACATGATATCACCCAGTTCACGCATCCTCAGTGCACCCTTGTCTGTGTCATCACATCACCAAATTCTCACATCCTCAGTGCACCATTGTCTGTGACATCACGTCACCGAGTTCACACATCCTCAGTTCACCCTTCTCTGTGACATCACGTCACCCAATTCTCACATCCTCAGTGCACCCTTGTCTGTGACATCACATCATGCAATTCACCATCCTCAGTGCACCCTTGTTTGTGACATCATATCACCCAGTTCACACATCATCAGTGCTTCCTTGTCTGTTACATCACATCACCCAATTCTCACATCCGCAGTGTGCCCTTGTGTGTGACATCACGTCACCCAGTTCACACATCCTCAGTGCAACCTTGTCTTTGACATCACGTCACCCAGTTCACACATCCTCAGTGCACCCTTGTCTGTGACATCACATCACCCAGTTGACACATCCTCAGTGCACCCTTGTCTGTGACATCACATCTCGCAATTCACAATCCTCAGTGCTCCCTTGTTTGTGACATAATATCACCCAGTTCTCACATCCTCAGTTCACCCTTGTCTGTGACATCACATCACCCAGTTCACACATCCCCCGTGCACCCTTGTCTGTGACATCACATCACCCAGTTCACACATCCTCAGTGCACCCTTGTCTGTGACCTCACATCACCCAATTCAACATCCACAGTGCACCCTTGTCTGTGACATCACATCACCCAATTCACCATCCTCAGTGCACCCTTGACTGTGACATCATATCACCCAGTTCACACATCCTCAGTGCACCCTTGTCTGCGACATCACGTCACCCAATTCTCACATCCTCAGTGCATCTTTGCCTGTGACATCACATCGCGCAATTCACTATCCTCAGTGCACCCTTGTCTGTGACATCACATCGCACAATTCACCATCCTCAGTGCACCGTTGTTTGTGACATCATATCACCCAGTTCACACATCCGCAGTGCACCCTTTTCTGTGACATCACATCACCCAATTCTCACCTCCTCAGTGCACCCTTGTCTGTGACATCATATCACCCAGTTCACACATCGTCAGTGCACCCTTGTTTGTGACATCACATTGCGCAATTCACCATCCTCAGTGCACCCTTGTTTGTGACATCATATCACCCAGTTCACACATCCTCAGTGCACCTTTGTCTGTGACCTCACATCACCCAGTTCAACATCCACAGTGCACCCTTGTCTGTGACATCACATCATCCAATTCACCATCCTCAGTGCACCCTTGACTGTGACATCATATCACCCAGTTCACACATCCTCAGTGCACCCTTGTCTACGACATCACGTCACCCAATTCTCACATCCTCAGTGCACCTTTGTCTGTGACATCACATCGCGCAATTCACCATCCTCAGTGCAGCCTTGTCTGTGACATCACATCGCGCAATTCACCATCCTCAGTGCACCCTTGTCTATGACATCACATCACCCAATTCTCACATCCTCAGTGCACCCTTGTCTGTGACATCACATCACCCAATTCTCACATCCTCAGTGCACCCTTGTCTGTGACATTACATCACCCAGTTGACACATCCTCAGTTCACCCTTGTCTCTGACATCACATCACCCAGTTCACACGTCCTCAGTGCACCCTTGTCTGTGACATCACGTCACCCAATTCTCACATCCTCAGTGCACCTTTGTGTGTGACATCACATCGCGCAATTCACCATCCTCAGTTCACCCTTGTTTGTGACATCATATCACCCAGTTCACACATCCTCAGTGTACCCTTCTCTGTGACATCACATCGCGCAATTCACCATCCTCAATGCACCCTTGTCTGTGACATCATATTACCGAGTTCACACATCCTCAGTGCAACCTTGTCTGTGACATCACATCACCCAGTTCACACATCCTCAGTGCACCCTTGTGTGTGACATCACATCGCGCAATTCACCGTCCTCAGTGCACCCTTGTCTGTGACATCACATCACCAAATTCTCACATCCTCAGTGCACCCTTGTCGGTGACATCACGTCACCATATTCAGACATTCTCAGTGCACCCTTGTCTGTGACATCATATCACCCAGTTCACCATCCTCAGGGCACCCTTGTTTGTGACATCACATCACCCAGTTCACACATCCTCAGTGCACCCTTGTGTGTGACATCACATCACCCAATTCTCACATCCTCAGTGCACCCTTGTCTGTGACGTCATATCACCCAGTTCACACATCCTCAGTGCACCCTTGTCTGTGACACCACATCGCGCAATTCACCATCCTCAGTGCACCCTTGTTTGTGACATCATATCACCCAGTTCACACATCCTCAGTTCACCCTTGTCTGTGACATCACATCACCCAATTGTCACATCCTCAGTGCACCTTGTCTGTGACATCACATCACCCAGTTCACACATCCTCAGTGCACCCTAGTCTGTGACATCAGATCACCCCTTTCACACATCCTCAGTGCACCCTCGTCTGTGACTTCACGTCACCCACTTCACACATCCTCAGTGCACCCTTGTCTGTGACATCACATCATGCAATTCACCATCCTCAGTGCACCCTTGTTTGTGACATCATATCACCCAGTTCACACATCATCAGTGCATCCTTGTCTGTTACATCACATCACCCAATTCTCACATCCGCAGTGTGCCCTTGTGTGTGACCTCACATCACTCTGTTCACACATCCTCAGTGCAACCTTGTCTTTGACATCACGTCACCCAGTCACACATCTTCAGAGCACCCTTGTCTGTGACATCACATCACCCATTTGACACATCCTCAGTGCACCCTTGTCTGTGACATCACATTGCGCAATTCACCATCCTCAGTGCACCCTTGTTTGTGACATAATATCACCCAGTTCTCACATCCTCAGTTCACCCTTGTCTGTGACATCACATCACCCAGTTCACACATCCCACGTGCACCCTTGTCTGTGACCTCACATCACCCAATTCAACATCCACAGTGCACCCTTGTCTGTGAAATCACATCACCCAATTCACCATCCTCAGCGCACCCTTGACTGTGACATCATATCACCCAGTTCACACATCCTCAGTGCACCCTTTTCTGTGATATCACATCGCGCAATTCACCATCCTCAGTGTACCCTTGTCTGTGATATCACATCACCCAGTTCACACATCCTCAGTCCACCCTTGTCTGTGACATCACATCGCTCAATTTAACATCTTCAGTGCACCCTTGTTTGTGGCATCATATCACACAGTTCACACATCGTCAGTGCACCCTTGTCTGTGACATGATGTCACCCAATTCTCACATCCTCAGTGCACCCTTGTCTGTGACATCACATCACCCAGTTCACACATCCTCAGTGCACCCTTGTCTGTGACATCACATCACCCAGTTCACACATCCTCAGTGCACCCTTGTCTGTGACATCACATCGCGCAATTCACCATCCTCAGTGCACCCTTGTTTTTGACATAACACCCAGTTCTCACATCCTCAGTTCACCCTTGTCTGTGACATCACATCACCCAGTTCACACATCCCCCGTGCACCCTTGTCTGTGACATCACATCACCCAGTTCACATATCCTCAGTTCACCCTTGTCTGTGACATCACATCACCCAGTTCACACATGCTCAGTGCACCCTTGTCTGTGACATCACATCACCCAATTCACCATCCTCAGTGCACCCTTGACTGTGACATCATATCACCCAGTTCACACATCCTCAGTGAACCCTTGTCTGTGACATCACATCACCCAATTCTCACCTCCTCAGTGCACCATTGTCTGTCACATCACATCACCCAATTCTCACATCCTCAGTGCACCCTTGTCTGTGACGTCATATCACCCAGTTCACACATCCTCAGTGCACCCTTGTCTGTGACATCACGTCGCACAATTCACCATCCTCAGTGCACCCTTGTTTGTGACATCATATCACCCAGTTCACACATCCTCAGTGTACCCTTGTCAGTGACATCAAATCTCCCAATTCTCACATCCTCAGTGCACCCTTGTCTGTGACATCACATCACCCAGCGCACACATCGTCAGTGTACCGTTGTCTGTGATATCACATCGCGCAATTCACCATCCTCAGTGCACCCTTGTTTGTGACATCATATCACCCAGTTCACACATCCTCAGTTCACCCTTGTCTGTGACATCACATCACCCAATTCTCACATCCTCACTGCACCCTTGTCTGTGACATCACATTACCCAGTTCACACATCCTCAGTTCACCCTTGTCTGTGACATCACATCACCCAGTTCACACATCCTCAGTGCACCCTTGTCTGTGACATCACATCGCACAATTCACCATCCTCAGTGCACCCTTGTTTGTGACATCATATCACCCAGTTCACGCATCCTCAGTGCACCCTTGTCTGTGACATCACATCACCAAATTCTCACATCCTCAGTGCACCCTTGTCTGTGACATCACATCACCCAGTTCACACATCCTCAGTTCACCCTTCTCTGTGACATCACGTCACCCAATTCTCACATCCTCAGTGCACCCTTGTCTGTGACATCACATCATGCAATTCACCATCCTCAGTGCACCCTTGTTTGTGACATCATATCACCCAGTTCACACATCATCAGTGCTTCCTTGTCTGTTACATCACATCACCCAATTCTCACATCCGCAGTGTGCCCTTGTGTGTGACATCACGTCTCCCAGTTCACACATCCTCAGTGCAACCTTGTCTTTGACATCACGTCACCCAGTTCACACATCCTCAGTGCACCCTTGTCTGTGACATCACATCACCCCTTTGACACATCCTCAGTGCACCCTTGTCTGTGACATCACATCTCGCAATTCACCATCCTCAGTGCACCCTTGTTTGTGACATAATATCACCCAGTTCTCACATTCTCAGTTCACCCTTGTCTGTGACATCACATCACCCAGTTCACACATCCCCCGTGCACCCTTGTCTGTGACATCACATCACCCAGTTCACACATCCTCAGTGCACCCTTGTCTGTGACCTCACGTCACCCAATTCAACATCCACAGTGCACCCTTGTCTGTGACATCACATCACCCAATTCACCATCCTCAGTACACCCTTGACTGTGACATCATATCACCCAGTTCACACATCCTCAGTTCACCCTTGTCTGCGACATCACGTCACCAAATTCTCACATCCTCAGTGCATCTTTGTCTGTGACATCACATCGCGCAATTCACCATCCTCAGTGCACCGTTGTTTGTGACATCATATCACCCAGTTCACACATCCTCAGTGTACCCTTGTCTGTGACATCACGCCACCCAATTCTCACATCCTCAGTGCACCTTTGTCTGTGACATCACATCGCGCAATTCACTATCCTCAGTGCACCCTTGTCTGTGACATCACATCGCGCAATTCACCATCCTCAGTGCACCGTTGTTTGTGACATCATATCACCCAGTTCACACATCCGCAGTGCATCCTTTTCTGTGACATCACATCACCCAATTCTCACCTCCTCAGTGCACCCTTGTCTGTGACATCATATCACCCAGTTCACACATCGTCAGTGCACCCTTGTTTGTGACATCACATTGCGCAATTCACCATCCTCAGTGCACCCTTGTTTGTGACATCATATCATCCAGTTCACACATCCTCAGTGCACCCTTGTCTGTGACATGACATCACCCAGGTCACACATCCTCAGTGCACCTTTGTCTGTGACCTCACATCACCCAGTTCAACATCCACAGTGCACCCTTGTCTGTGACATCACATCATCCAATTCACCATCCTCAGTGCACCCATGACTGTGACATCATATCACCCAGTTCACACATCCTCAGTGCACCCTTGTCTGCGACATCACGTCACCCAATTCTCACATCCTCAGTGCACCTTTGTCTGTGACATCACATCGCGCAATTCACCATCCTCAGTGCACCCTTGTCTGTGACATCACATCGCGCAATTCACCATCCTCAGAGCACCGTTGTTTGTGACATCATATCACCCAGTTCACACATCCTCAGTGCACCCTTTTCTGTGACATTACATCAACCAATTCTCACATTCTCAGTGCACCCTTGTCTGTAACATCATATCACCCAGTTCACACATCGTCAGTGCACCCATGTCTGTGACATCACATTGCGCAATTCACCATCCTCAGTGCACCCTTGTTTGTGACATCATATCACCCAGTTAACACATCCTCAGTGCACCCTTGTCTGTGACAGCACATCACCCAGTTCACACATCCTCAGTGCACCCTTGTCTGTGACATCACATCACCCAGTTCACACATCCTCAGTGCACCCTTGTCTGTGACATCACATCACGCAATTCACCATCCTCAGTGCAACCTTGTTTGTGGCATCATATCACCCAGTTCACACATCCTCAGTGCACCCTTGTCTGTGACATCACATCACCCAATTCTCACATCCTCAGTGCACCCTTGTCTGTGACATTACATCACCCAGTTCACACATCCTCAGTTCACCCTTGTCTGTGACATCACATCACCCAGTTCACACGTCCTCAGTGCACCCTTGTCTGTGACATCACGTCACCCAATTCTCACATCCTCAGTGCACCTTTGTGTGTGACATCACATCGCGCAATTCACCATCCTCAGTTCACCCTTGTTTGTGACATCATATCACCCAGTTCACATATCCTCAGTGCACCCTTGTCTGTGACATCATATTACCGAGTTCACACATCCTCAGTGCAACCTTGTCTGTGACATCACATCTCCCAGTTCACACATCCTCAGTGCACCCTTGTGTGTGACATCACATCGCGCAATTCACCGTCATCAGTGCACCCTTGTCTGTGACATCACATCACCAAATTCTCACATCCTCAGTGCACCCTTGTCGGTGACATCACGTCACCAAATTCTCACATCCTCAGTACACCCTTGTCTGTGACATCACATCACCCAATTCTCACATCCTCAGTGCACCCTTGTCTGTCACATCACATCACCCAATTCTCACATTCTCAGTGCACCCTTGTCTGTGACATCATATCACCCAGTTCACCATCCTCAGGACACCCTTGTTTGTGACATCACATCACCCAGTTCACACATCCTCAGTGCACCGTTGTCTGTGACATCACATCACCCAATTCTCACATCCTCAGTGCACCCTTGTCTGTGACGTCATATCACCCAGTTCACACATCCTCAGTGCACCCTTGTCTGTGACACCACATCGCGCAATTCACCATCCTCAGTGCACCCTTGTTTGTGACATCATATCACCGAGTTCACACATCGTCAGTGGACCCTTGTCTGTGACATCACATCACCCAGTTAACACATCCTCAGTGCACCCTTGTCTGTGACATAACATCACCTAGTTCACACTTCCTCAGTGCACCCTTGTCTGTGACATCATATCACCCAGTTCACACATCCTCAGTGCACCCTTGTCTGTGACATCTCATCGCGCAATTCACCATCCTCAGTGCACCCTTGTTTGTGTCATCATATCACCCAGCTCACACATCATCAGTGCATCCTTGTCTGTGACATCACATCACCCAATTCTCACATCCGCAGTGTGCCCTTGTGTGTGACATCACATCACCCAGTTCACACATCCGCAGTGCACCCTTGTCTGTGACGTCATATCACCCAGTTCACACATCCTCAGTGCACCCTTGTCTGTGACATCACGTCACCCAGTTCACACATTGTCAGTGCGCCCTTCTCAGTGACATCACACCTCCGAGTTCACACATCCTCAGTGCACCCTTGTCTGTGACATCACGTCACCCAATTCTCACATCCTCAGTGCACCCTTGTTTGTGACATCATATCACCCAGTTCACACATCATCAGTGCACCCTTGTCTTTGACATCACGTCACCCAGTTCACACATCCTCAGTGCACCCTTGTCTTTGACATGACGTCACCCAGTTCACACATCCTCAGTGCACCCTTGTCTTTGACATCACGTCACCCAGTTCACACATCCTCAGTGCACCCTTGTCTGTGACATCACATCACCCAGTTCAGACATCCTCAGTGCACCCTTGTTTGTGACATCATATCACCCAATTCAGACATCCTCAGTGCACCCTTATCTGTGACATCACGTCACGCAATTCTCACATCCTCAGTGCACGTTTGTCTGTGATATCACATCTCGCAATTCACCATCCTCAGTGTACCCTTGTCTGCGACATCACATCACCCAGTTCACACATCCTCAGTCCACCCTTGTCTGTGACATCACATCGCGCAATTTACCATCTTCAGTGCACCCTTGTTTGTGGCATCATATCACCCAGTTCACACATCGTCAGTGCACCCTTTTCTGTGACATCATGTCACCCAATTCTCACATCCTCAGTGCACCCTTGTCTGTGACATTACATCACCCAGTTCACACATCCTCAGTGCACCCTTGTCTGAGACATCACATCGCGCAATTCACCATCCTCAGTGCACCCTTGTTTGTGACATCATATCACCCAGTTCACACATCCTCAGTGCACCCTTGTCTGTGTCATCACATCACCCAGTTCACACATCCTCAGTGCACCCTTGTCTGAGACATCACATCGCGCAATTCACCATCCTCAGTGCACCCTTGTTTTTGACATATCACCCAGTTCTCACATCCTCAGTTCACCCTTGTCTGTGACATCACATCACCCAGTTCACACATCCCCCGTGCACCCTTTTTTGTGACATCATATCACCCAGTTCACACATCGTCTGTGCACCCTTGTCTGTGACATCACGTCACGCAATTCTCACATCCTCAGTGCACCCTTGTCTGTGACATCACATCACCCAGTTCACACATCCTCAGTGCACCCTTGTCTGTGACATCACATTACCCAGTTCACACATCCTCAGTGCACCCTTCTTTGTGACATCACATCGCGCAATTCACCCTCCTCAGTGCACCCTTGTTTGTGACATCATATCACCCAGTTCACACATCCTCAGTGCACCCTTGTCTGTGACATCACATCACCCAGTTCACACATCCTCAGTGCACCCTTCTTTGTGACATCACATCGCGCAATTCACCCTCCTCAGTGCACCCTTGTTTGTGACATCATATCACCCAGTTCACACATCCTCAGTGCACCCTTGTCTGTGTCATCACATCACCCAATTCACCATCCTCAGTTCACCCTTCTCTGTGACATCACATCGCGCAATTCACCCTCCTCAGTGCACCCTTGTTTGTGACATCATATCACCCAGTTCACACATCCTCAGTGCACCCTTGTCTGTGACATCACATCGCGCCATTCACCCTCCTCAGTTCACCCTTGTTTGTGACATCATATCACCCAGCTCATACATCCTCAGTTCACCCTTGTCTGTGACATCACATCACCCAGTTCACACATCCTCAGTGCACCCTTGTCTGTGACATCATGTCGTCCAATTCTCACATCCTCGGTGCACCCTTGTCTGTGACATCACATCACCCAGTTCACACATCCTCAGTGCACCCTTGTTTGTGACATCATATCATGCAATTCTCACATCCTCAGTGCACCCTTGTCTGTGTCATCACATCGTGCAATTCACCATCCTCAGTGCACCCTTGTCTGTGACATCATATCACCCAGTTCACACATCCTCAGTGCACCCTTGTTTGTGACATCACATCACCCAATTCACCATCCTCAGTACTCCCTTGACTGTGACATGACATCATGCAATTCACCATCCTCAGTGCACCCTTGTGTGTGACATCATGTCACCCAATTCTCACATCCTCAGTGCCCCCTTTTCTGTGACATCACATCTCCAAAGCCAGTAGGCTCCTGGGCACCTCGAGTCGGGTCTGGAACCAGGCGTTTTTTGTGGGAACAGCATGTGAGCCACATCCGGTGGGTCGTGGAGTGTCAGTGGGGTCAGCGTGTGGGAGTGGGTTACTTGTGACAAACCCCAGAGCTGGCAAAGCTGAAAATACTCTCTATCTGCTGGCTCCTGTTTATTTTTGTTTTTTGAGACAGAGTGTTGCTTTTGTAACCCAGGCTGCAGTGCAATGGCGTAATCTCGGCTCACTGAACCTCTGCCTCCCGCGTTCAATCAATTCTCCTGCCACCACCTCCCACGTAGGTGGGATTACAGATGCATTCCACCATGCCCAGCTAATTTTTGTATTTTTAGTAGAGATGGGGTTTCACCATGTTGGCCAGGCTGGTCTCACACTCCTGACCTCATGATCCACCCGCCTTAGCCTCCCAAAGTGCTGAGATAACAGGCGTGAGTCACCTCACCTGGCCTGGCCCCTGCTTTTCACCAGGGTTGTGCAACAGAAATGCATCCTAGCCAGATGCCCGCTGGAAAATATTCTAGTAGCCACATTGAGAAAAATAAAGGAAATAGCTGGAACTAATTTCCATAATATGTTTTATTTCCCCTGATATGTCACCAGTCCTATCATGTCAGCAGTTCAGGCTCAGCACATTTCAGGGCTCGGCAGTAGCCACGAGCGGCCATAAGCTACTCTGTGTATCGAATGGCACAGCCACAGAGCGAGATATTTAGAGTCGGCTGTGCAGACAACCACCGCAATGCTCCTTGTCGCTTTTCTCGCCAACAGTCCAAGAGGCCGGCGTGCAGCCGCCATGCAGGGCCAGCCACCCCGAGCCTCACTACCCCGGCTATCAGGACAGCTGCCAGATCGCACCATTTCCAGAGGCTGCATTGCCAACGTCGCATCCCAAAATAGGTGGGTTTGAAAGAATTCACACATGTGCAGGCTGTTGTCCTCAGGATTGCGTGGAAGGATTTCTAAGTGAAATACTATTTGTTTTGGTTTTGGTTTTGTTTGTTGGTGTCGATGCATTAAAGCAGTGACTCCAACGTGTGGCCCACTGCCTGTGTTTGTAAATAAAGTTTTATTGACACAGCTACATCCATTTGTGTGTGTGCTGTGGAAGCTGCTTTTGCTACAACAGCAAGGCACTCCCCTAGCAACCAATTAGCCTGTGAAGCCTGAAGTTCTTCCTGATGAGTTTGCGTTCGTCTTCTCCGTGAGGGTAGACCCTCGGCAGGTGGGAACTGGTCTCTCCAGCTAGCATGGACGTTTGGTATCTGGTGAAAGAATGAAAAACCAAGCTTAGTATCACATGCGGCCTAAGTCTTTAAAGTGACAATACGCTGTAAACACATTTTAACTTTGATTTTTCATTTAATCAATTGCACTTTTTTTTTTTTTTTTGAAACAGTCTCTTGCTGTTGCCCAGGCTGGGGTGCAGTGGTGCGGTCTTTGCTCACTTCAACTTCCGCCTCTTGGATTCAAGCAATCTCCTGCCTCAGCCTCCCAAGTAGCTAGGATTACAGACGCACATCACCACACCCAGCTAAATTTTATATTTTTAGTAGAGACAGGGGTTTCACCATTTTGGCCAGACTGGTCTTGAACTCCTGACCTCAAGTGATCCACCCTCCTTGGCCTCCCAAAGTGCTGGGATTACAGGTGTGAGACACCTATTTAAACTATTTCCATCTTTAAAGCTCATCTCAGGGCTCGGTGCGAAGGCTCACCCCTGTAATCCCAGCACTTTAGGAAGCCGTGGCCGGGAGTTTGAGACCAGCCTGGGCAACATAAGAAGACCTCATCTCTATAGATTAAAAAAAGAAATGTGGGGCCGGTGTTGATGAACTATTTATACAAAGAAATCGGCAAATACTTCAAATCAGGGCTTTTTCTCCTGGAGGGCTGGGGGTTCCCATCAACCACTCGCCCCTGGTGCGAGCTGTGCCCGAGGCTCCTGGATCTCCGTTCCCGGCTGCTCTTGGTGCGCAGAAGTCGGGAGCACGCTCATGCGCACATGTGCACAGTTGTGCTCTGGGTCTGTGTGTGTTGAAAGCCGTGACTTGCCCCAGCGTCTCTAGTTTCAGTGCAAAACCTCAGCCTTTGTTCTACTTCCTTCCTTTCCCACTGTGTAGCTTTCTTCTCCAATTATAAGAAACTCGGCTGGGCCCGGTTGCTCACGCCTGTAATCCCAGCACTTTGGGAGGCAGAGGCGGATGGATCACCTGAGGTCGGGAGTTCGAGACCAGCCTGACCAACATGGAGAAACCCTGTTTCTCTTAAAAGTACACAATTAGCTGGGCATGGTGGCTCATGCCTGTAATTCCAGCTACTTGGAAGGCTGAGGCAAAAGTATTGCATGAACCCAGGAGGGAGGTGAAGGTTTCAGTGAGCCGCGATCGCACCATTGCACTCCACCCTGGGCAACAAGAGCAAGACTCCATCTCAAAAAAAAACAAAAAAAAGAAAAGAAACTGAACACCTATTTTCTTTACTCAATCACCCCAGTGTGACTGCAGGCACCCAAGAAGACTTTCTGTGTGAGCAGAACTGAAACCAGGAATTCTTTTGTCAGCTTTACTGTTTACAAGATTTAGCCTGGGTCCAGACACGGTGGCTCACGCCTGTAATCCCAGCACTTTGGGAAGCCAAGGCAGGTGGATCACCTGAGGACAGGAGTTCGAGACCAGCCTGGTCAATGTGGTGAAACTCTGTCTCTACTAAAAATACAAAAATTAGCTGGGCGTTCTGGTGGACACCTGTAATCCTGGCTTTGTGGGGCTGAAACAGAATTGCTTGAACCTGGGAGGGCAGTGAGCCAAGATCACGCCACCGCACTCCAGCCTGGGCAACAGAGCGAAACACTGTCTCAAAAAAAAAAAAAAAAAATTTAGCCTGGGGCCACTTTTTTCCGTGGTCATTGCCCTCGGCTGATTCCGTGAACATTTTCAGGTCCAGCAGGCACATTTGGATGATTTTTACAATGTGGAGCTGGGTGGGTGCAGTGGGAAGGCGTGGACACCTCACTTCTGGTGCAAGCTGGGGGGTGTCAGGCAGTGATTTGTTGTTCGTTGGTCAGTTTTTTACCTTACTTCCCAACATTTGGTAAGAGTTTTCTTTTCTGTTTTTTATTTTTGAGATGGAGTCTCACTGTCACCCAGGCTGGAGTGCAGTGGCTTGATCTTGGCTCACTGCAACCTCTGCCTCCTGGGTTCAAGTGTTGTCATGCCTCAGCCTCCCAGGTAGCTAGGATTACAGATGCTTCCATGCCTGACTAAGTTTTGTATTTTCTGGGTAGAGACGGGGTTTCCCCATGTTGATGAGGCTGGCCTCAAACTCCTGACCTCAAGTGATCTGCCCGCCTTGGCCTCCCAAAATGCTGGGATTACAGGTGTGAGCCACCACACCCAGCCTCTTTTCTTTTCTTTCTGAGACAGTGTCTCACCAGCTCTCCAAGGCTGAAGGGCATTGGTACAATCATGGCTCACTGTAGCCTTGACCACCTGGGCTCAAGTGATTCTCTCGCCTCAGCTTCCTGAGTAACTGGGATCATAGGTGAATGCCACCATGCCCAGCTAGTTGGTTTTGTTTTTCTTTTATAGAGACAAGGTCTTGCTATGTTGCTGAGGCTGGTCTTGAACTCGTGGGCTCAAGTGATCCTCCCACCTCAGCCTCCCAAAACATGGGCATTACAATGATGAGCCATTGTGCCAGGTGATGAGAATTTTTAATGGAGGCCATAAATAGGAAATGTATTGATTTCTTTGTTGTTTTGCTTTGCAAATGCTCTAGTGTTGACATCCCTGCCTGCCCTGGCGGTCCCACCCCCGACTCCCACCAAAGCATCACCTCCTGCGATGGTGAATGGGCTGGAGCTGTCGGAGCCGCGGAGCTGGCTGTACCTGGAAGAGATGGTCAACTCCCTGCTCAACACCGCACAGCAGCTAAAGACGATGTTTGAACAAGCCAAACATGCCAGCACCTACCGAGAAGCTGCCGCAAACCAGGCCAAGATCCATGCTGACGCCGAACGGAAGGAGGTAACCTGGGATAAGTGGAAAGACATGATGCATGCTGAACCCCTGGCCGCCTGGCGCCTGCGCCACTGTGCAAGACCCGCCTTGGCTTGCAAGGCCCCTGCCCCACCTTTCTGGAAAAGGGAGCTGTGGAGAATCATTTACACATGAAGCTTTTCCTATAGAAAAGTGACAACTGTGATTGTTAAGGTGGTTTTGGTTTTTGTAAATATGGTTGGTTGGTTTCAGAAAGGGAGACAATTTTATGCACATCAGCTATTATTTGTGAATACTCACCTTTTCTTTTCTTTCTTTGTTTTTTTTTTTTTTTCTGGAGTCTCGCTGTGTTGCCCAGGCTGGAGTGCAGTGGAGCAATCTTGGCCCATTGCAACCTCCACCTCCTGGGTTCAAGCAATTCTCCTGCCTCAGCCTCCCGAGTAGCTAGGATTACAGGTGCACGCCACCACATCCAGCTAATTTTTGTATTTTTAGTAGAGATGGAGTTTTACCACGTTGACCAGGATGGTCTCGATCTCCTGACCTCATGATCCACCCGCCTCGGCCTCCCAAAGTGCTGAGATTACAGGCGTGAGCAACCGCGCCTGGGCCTGTGAATACTCACCTTTTCTAGGCATTATTCATACTTGAGGTTGTCTTCACGTACTGAAACGTGCCTGATACTTTATTAAGTTTGGAGGACATCGTCTGTTGAGTCTTTGATTGTCGGCAACTGGCGGGGCAAATGCGTAGCCCCTTCCTGGTGCCGCGCTCCACCCGTCTGCTGTCATAGCGCCCGCCCAGCTTCTGGCACGCTCTTCAGAAGGTGGCTCCCGTGCACGGTGGGAGGCTCGCAGGTCGCCATGCCCTTGTTTTCTGCAGCACAAGCAGAGGCTCACCTAGGCCCCTTCGGCTTCTTTTCGTGTGAAGTCTGTGCTTCGTATGAACCCTTTACCTAGGCTGAAGACTTTCAGGTCACATAAAGGTTGAGGCGGGTGACATGAAGATGGCAGAGAGAAATTCCTAGAGCCAGAGTAAGTTGGAGAGAGGGTGGAGGCTTCTCAGCTTCTCACAGTCCAGACCCAGCAGACAGGCACCATGTGTCACCGGGCGCAGGGGTGAGAAGATGAGGGGGGAAGGCGTCTGTCTGCTCAGCACAGCTGGAGAGCTCTGAAGGCCACAGGGAAGAACAGGGATGTGTCGTCTGTAGCTGCTTTTTCGGGTATGGTAATGTGGACTTTGATTTGTAAACAAAAGTCAAATTCATATTTTTCCCACAAAATCTATTTAAGAAATGTTTTTCCTCATTTCTTTCTACTTTTTATTTTTTTTTGAGAGACAGACTCTCACTCTGTCACCTGGGCTAGAATGTGGTGCAATCTCAGCTCACTGCAACCTCCATCTCCCAGGCTCTAGCAATTCTTGTGCCTCAGCCTCCCACGTAGCTGGGACTACAGGCACCTAGCACCATGCCTGGCTAATTTTTTGTATTTTTGGTAGAGATGGGGTTTCACCGTGTTGCCCAGGCTGATCTCAAACTCCTGAGTGCAGGTGATCCACCTGCCTCAGCCCCTTAAAGTGCTGGGCTTGCAAATGTGGACCACTGTGCCGGGCTTCTACTTCTTATAGAACTTTTCATTTATTTATTTATCATTTATTTTTTATTTTTGCTTTTTTAGTAGTCGCTTTATTTTACTTTGTTTTATTTTTTGAGATGGAGTCTCGCTCTGTCGCCAAGGCTGGAGTCCAGTGGCTCGATCTTAGCTCACTGCAACCTCTGCTGCAGCCTCCCAAGTGATTCTCCTGCCTCAGCCTTGTCCCAAGTAGCTGGGACTACAGGCGCCCGCTGCCACACCCAGCTAATTTTTGTATTTTTAATAGACACAGGGTTTCACCATGTAGGCCAGGCTGGTCTCAAACTCCTGACTTCAAGTGATCTGCCCACCTCATCCTCCCAAAGTGCTGGGATTACAAGTATTTATTTATTTATTTTTAAATTTGTTTTCGAGATGGAGTCTCACCCTTGCTGAGGCTGGGGTGCAGTGGCACGATCTCAGCTTACCGCAGCCTCTGCCTCTCGGGTTCAAGTGATTCTCCTGCCTCAGCCTCCTGAGTAGCTGGGATTACCGGCACCCACCACCACACCTGGCTAATTTTTTGTATTTTTAGTAGAGATGGGGTTTCACTATGTTGGCCAGGCTGGTCTCGAACTCCTGACCTCATGATCCACCCATTTTGGTCTCTGAAAGTGCTGGGATTACAGGCATAAGATACCTCACCTGGCCTAATTTTTTGTATTTTTAGTAGAGATGGGATTTCATCATGTTGGCCAGGCTGGTCTTGAACTCCTGACCTCAGGTGATCCATCTGCCTCAGCTTCCCAAAGTGCTAGGGTTACACTTTGGACCACCACATCCAGCCTATTTATTTATTTTTTTATTATTTATTATTATGTTTTTGAGATGGAGTCTCACTGTTGTCACTCAGGCTGGAGTGCAATGATGCAATCTCAGCTCACTGCAGCCTCTGCCTCCCGGGTTCAAGTGATTCTCCTGCCTCAGCCTCCCGAATAGCTGGGATTACTGGCACGCGCCACCACGCCCAGCTAATTTTTATACTTTTAGTAGAGACGGAGTTTCCGCCATATTGGCCAGGCTGGTCTCGAACACCTGACCTCATGTGACCCGCCTACCTCGGCCTCCCAGTGTGCTAGGGTTACAGGCATGAGCCACTGCGCCCAGCCTGTTTATTTTTTAGTTCTTAAATTTTCTGTCATTGAATGCGCATCAGGTACTTGTTACTAATTCTCCTGGATCAGCACCTAGAGAACAGTTACTCTCTTTTCAGGCCGTAGTCAGTGGTTAGGAGTTGTCGCACAGGGGTTGTAGTTTCCCCCGGACCCGTGGTGGTGATCGTCCGGAAGCCTTCATGGGAGGAATGCCTGGTCTTTAGGTGTGCCCCAGCTCCACACCCCGGCAGCACCACTGAAGGGCTGCTGCGGTGATCACGGCAACGCTGCAGCTCCAGGTGGCTGGTGGAGCCTCACCACCGTGGCAGAGGGTGAAGCGGGAGGAAAGGCATGTCTTAATGGCCGCAGGCAAGCAGAAGAGCTTTTTAGATTCTGAATTTTTTAAATGACTTATCAGTATGTGATCAGGTTTTTTTTTTTTTGAGATGGAGTCTCACTCTGTCACCCAGGCTGAAGTGTAGTGGTGTGATCTTCAGTGCAGCCTTGCACCACCACGCCTGGTTTATTTTTTTTATTTATTTATTTTTTTTGAGATGGGGTCTCATTCTATTGCCAAGCTGGAGTGCAGTGACATGATCTCGGCTCACTGCAACCTCTGCCTCCCTGGTTCAAGCAATTCTCCTGGTTCAAGTGATTCTCCTGCCTCAGCCTCCTGAGTACCTGGGATTGCAGGCACGTGCCATCATGTCCAGCTAATTTTTGTATTTTTAGTAGACTTGGGGTTTCACCATGTTGGCCAAGATGTTCTCAAACTCCTGACCACGTGATCTGCCCACCTCAGCCTCCCAATGTGCTGGGATTACTGGGATTACAGGCGTGAGCCACTGTACTGGCCTTTTTTTTTTTTTTTTTTTTTTTTTTTTTTTTTTTTTTGAGATGAAATCTTGCTCTGTCACCTAGGCTGGAGTGCAGTGGTGCGATCTCGGCTCACTGCAAACTCTGCCTCCCGGGTTCAAGTGATTCTTCTGCCTCAGCCTCCTGAGTAGCTGGGATTACAGGCACATGCCACCATGCCCAGCTAATTTTTTGTAGTTTTAGCAGATACGGGGTTTCACCATGTTGTTCAGGCTGGTCTCAAACTCCTAACCTCAAGTGATTCACTCGCCTGGGCCTCCCAAAGTGCTGGGATTACAGGTGTGAGCCACCACACGTGGCCCTCAGGATCTATTTCTTTTGGCTCCTTTTTCTCTTCATGTCCAGTACTTCCTGATGGTCTGTTAGAATTTTAGTTTATATACTGTGTATATGGTAGAGGTTTTCTTTTTTTTCAGACAGAGTTTCGCTCTTGTTGCCCAGGCTGGAGTGCAGGATCTTGGCTCACTGCAACCTCTGCTTCCCGGGTTCAAGCGATTCTCCTGCCTCAGCCTCCCAGGTAGCTGGGATTACAGGAGCCCACCACCACGCCTGGCTAATTTTTGTATTTTTAGTAGAGACGGGATTTACCTGTGTTGGCTAGGCTGGTCTTGAACTCTTGACCTTGTGATCTGCCCGCCTCAGCCTCCTAAAGTGCTGGGATTACAGGCATGAGCCACTGCGCCTGGCCAATATATGGTAGTTTATATGCTGGAGACTCTGAATTCTGTTGGCTTCTCTTATCTTCCCCTGAAAAGTGCTGGACTTTGTTCTCCCAGGCCGAACTCCCGCTGATGACCCTGAAGAGGCTCCGCATTTGTACTGGTCGGGCAGGTCTCGGACTTTTCCCTCCGTCTGACTCATCCTTAGTCTTGGATCTGCCAAGGTGTGGCTTTTCTGGATTTTCCTGGGAAGCCTGTGACACTTTTTACGTCTCTATCTTGTGAAGGTTCAAGCTCCAGAACCTTCTTGGGTGGTAAGTGGCCGCTGTGGTTTCTGCTTAGTGCTCCTGGTCTTCCAGCGTCCATGGCGCTGGGCCCCGGGCGTCTCCCCACACGCTGTGTCAGCCGCTCAGCTTAGACAAGGACATGGGGAGCGTTTCTGTGCTGATGGAGATGTCCTCGCTCTGCCCCTCCTTTCTAGGTTTATCCCCTCATTTTCCAGCCACTTCATCAGCTCCAGCCAGGGGGACTGCAGCCTGTGACTGTGGTGTGGCACCCACACCTGGTGGCCTGGGGCAGCCTCCGGGAGAAGCCATCCTGGCTCCATCTCTGCGTCACTTGGTGGCCACCCACCCCCACCCATCCAGCAGCCGGGACGCCTGACACTTCTGGGTCAGCTGGGTCCTGCCCTCAAAGGCTGGACTTTGAATTTTATTTGTAATTTTATATATTTCTAAGAAAGAAATGTGGCATGAAATCCCTTTATTGTTAAAATCCTGTTTGGTGGAAGAAGGCTAAGCCTTTTAAAAGGGTAGAAAGGGCTGCCCCTCCCTGCCCTGGAAGCGGCTGTCGAGTGAACATCCTGTGCTTCAGAAAAGGTCAGCAAGTGTTAGCAGTGGTGTGTGCCTTTCTCTGAAGCTGCGCAGAGGACGTGTCATTCGTTCAGTCATTAGTTCAACAACAGGGCCAGGACTGAGAGACACCAAGTGTGGTGCCCCGTCCTCCTCTCAGTGTGAATAGCTGAGCCAGGACTTAGAGATACCAAGTGTGACTCCCCGTCCTCCTCTCAGTGTGAATAGCTGAGCCAGGACTTAGAGATACCAAGTGTGACTCCACATCCTCCTCTCAGTGTGAATAGCTGAGCCAGGACTTAGAGGCCCTGAGTGTGACTCCCCGCCCTCCTTTCAGTGTGAATAGCTGAGCCAGGACTTAGAGATACCGAGTGTGACTCCCCGTCCTCCGCTCAGTGTGAATAGCGGAGCCAGGACTTAGAGGCCCTGAGTGTGACTCCCCATCCTCCTCTCAGTGTGAATAGCTGAGCCAGGACTTAGAGATACCAAGTGTGACTCCCCATCCTCCTCTCAGTGTGAATAGTTGAGCCAGGACTTAGAGATACCGAGAGTGACTCCCCGTCCTCCTCTCAGTGTGAATAGCTGAGCCAGGACTTAGAGATACCGAGAGTGACTCCCCGTCCTCCGCTCAGTGTGAATAGCTGAGCTAGGACTTAGAGGCACTGAGTGTGCCTCCCCGTCCTCCTCCTCTCAGGGCTGTCACTTGAAGTGGACGCCACTTCACACTCCTGCCAGGTGTCCTAGATACACTGAGTTTCATTTTCTTTCTTCTTTTTTTTCTTGTTGCTACAAAAGTGAACTTTTATGTATTATGGGAATAAACCTCAAATTCTAAACTTTATTTGAAATAGGGAAAAATTTCTGATACGGCTAAGGTATTAAGAAAAAGACGTAGATGTTCCCAGCTGAGCTATAGCATATATACTTCAGCGTCTAGGACTTATTTAAGCTGTATTTGTCTATGGCCAGTGGCAGACATTTTTGATTTTGTCCATTTTTTTTTTTTTTTTTTTTTAAAGACGGGGTTTCACCATGTTGGTCAGGCTGGTCTTGAACTCCTGACCTCAGGTGATCTGCCCACCTTGGCCTCCAACGTGCTTGGATTACAGGCGTGAGCCACTACGCCCGGCAATTTTGTCCATTTTCTTGAGACGTCTTCAGTAAATGAATTTAAAATTTAGGGAATCCATGCTAGTGACAGGACCATAGTACTTCCTGTGGTGTGGCCTTCTCCTGGAGTCCCACAGAGAGGACCTTTGCAAGAGAAACCACTCAGGATCTAGAGGAGGAAAGGGTAACAGCCTGATATTTGCTCCAGAGGCAGTCTTTTTGTTTTGTTTTGTTTTGTTTTGAAGAATCTCACTCTGTCACCCAGGCTGGAGTGCAGCGGTGCGATCTTAGCTCCCTACAACCTCCGCCTCCTGGGTTCAAGTGATTCTCCTGCCTCAGCCTCCTGAGTATCTGGAATTACAGGCATGTATCACCACGCCTGGCTAATTTTTGTATTTTTAGTAGACATGGGATTTCACTGTATTAGCCAGGCTTGTCTTGAACTCCTGACCTCAGGTGATCTGCCCTCCTTGGCCTCCCAAAGTGCTGCGATTACAGGCGTGAGCCGCTGTGCCCGGCTAAGTTTTGTTTTTATAGAGACAGGATCTCACTGTGTTTCCCAGGCTGGTCCTGAACTCCTGGTCTGAAGAAATCCGCTCAGTGAACCTCTCTGAGTGCTGGGACTCTAAGTGTGAGCCCCTGCGCCTGGCCCCCAGGCCAGTAGTAAAAAACAAGACGTCACCCCTTACAGAGCGTCAGGACAGCGGCTGTGCTTAGGGAGGCTGGGAGCAGGCATCGTGCCCGCTAGGGTGCAGCACGGTTACGTGGCTGGTGGAGACATTCATGGTGCCGCTGTCCCCTGCTGCCCCCCTGCCACTCTGCCGAGGGCTGACACAGTGAACGGTCGCAGGTGCTTGCAGACCTGGTTGCCTGTGCCCAGTGCTGTGTGCATGCAGCCGTTCCAGCAAAGGTGGTGGCCATGATGGCCGCTGTGGTGCCATCATGGCTACAGCATCCAGGCAGGAGCAAGGCTGCTGGGACCTTGTGAGAGGAGGCTCTAAATTAGACTGGAGATTTCTTTGAGATCAGCCCCTCAGGCATCTTACGAGGGCTGGTGGGGAGGGAGGGGTCACAAGTCCCACCAGGAGGGGCCTCAAAAGCTGGTCCCTTCAGCCTGCGACAGCAGCACCAGCGGCCTCCGGGAGCCTGGGGGTGCGGGCTGGGCTTGGGCGGGGGGCGGGAGTCACGCGGCGAGGTGAGGAAGGCGGGCTCCTGAGGAGAGAGGGCGCCGTGCGTGTTGGCCTCCGCCTCCCCTGTGGAAAGCACCAAATGGTTTCCCACATGAGTAGGATCAAAATGAGTCTCCATTCCCTGATCTCATGCACTGCAGAATGGGAAGAAGGCTTTCTGCTAGCCATGTCCAATCTTTTGGCTTCCCTGGGCCATGCTGGAAGAAGAGGAATTGTCTTGGGCCACACATAAAATACACTAACGGTAGCTGATGAGCTAAAAAAAAAAATCACCAAAAAAAAATCTCAGAATTCTTTTTGGTTTTGAGACGGAGTCTCGCTCTGTTACCCAGGGTGGAGTGCAGTGGTGTGATTTCAGCTCACCACAACCTCTGCCTCCTGGGTTCAAGGATTCTCCTGCCTCAGCCTCCTGAGTAGCTGGGATTACAGGTGCGTGCCACTGCGCCTGGCTAATTTTTGTATTTTTCTTAGTACAGACAGGGTTTTGCCATGTTGGCCAGGTGGTCTTGAACTCCTGACCTTAGGTGATTTGCCCACCTCGGCCTCCCAAAGTGCTAAGATTACAGGTGTGAGCCACTGCGCCTGGCCTCATAACGTTTTAAGTTTATGAATTTGTGTGGGGCCTCATGCAGAGCCATCCTGGGCTGCATGTGGCCGCAGGCCTGGTGTTGGACAAGCTTGTTTTGTGCCATTGAATTGTTATTTGTCATTAGTGCTGGAGAGTCAGGGTTCGACGTGTCTGAATGGAAAGGTCCACATGTGGGAATGAGGAAGCCTCACTCACGAGCACCTGTGAGAGCACCAGAGCTTCCAGCAGTGGGAGGGCAGGCCTGAGACTGCCTGCTTTGATGTTTTGTCTGGAAGGTTTATTTTGTGTGTGTGTGTTTTTTGTTTTTTTTTTTTTTTTTGAGACAGAGTCTGACTCTGTCACCCAGGCTGGAGTGCAGTGGTACCATTTTGGCTCATTGCAACCTCAGCCTCCTAGGTTCAAGCAATTCTTCTGCCTCAGCCTCCCGAGTAGCTGGGATTACAGGCACTTGGCACCATGCCTGGCTAATTTTTTGTATTTTTAGTAGAGACAGTTTCATCATGTTGGCCAGGCTGGTCTCGAACTCCTGACCTCAGGTGATCTGCCCGCCTCAGCCTCCCAAAGTGCTGGGATTATAGGTGTGAACCACTGCACCTGGCCTTTTATCTGGAATTTTAAAACAATAAAATGAAGCCCAGCTGAAGCCATTATGGGGGTGTTTGCTAGTTTTAACCACAGGAAATCTGCGCTCATGTGCACATAATGAGCTCTGCAGAGATTCCACACAGCAGAAGAGCAGATGCCCTTGGCCTCCAAGGGCACAGTGTCCAGCAGAAGCCGGCCCAGTCGCCGCAGGTCTTGGACTCTCTGCCGTGGCCCTGGTTTGTTGTTCGCCATGCTGCCCTGAGCCCACATCCTGTTCCCAGCCTCTCTCTCAGGCTTTCTCCAGCCTCCCTAACTTCCTTTTCAAGTGTTAGATATACCATAGCAAAGAAATACATGAAAGGGAGAGGAATACATAAGTTGTAAAGTCATAACAATGTCACTGACTCCTAGAAAGCTCAGAAACAGGTCTGTGCTGTGCCTGGACGGTGCCTGCGTGCCTGGGGATTTGGAGGGCTGGAGCCAGGCCCCGGAGCAGCCGCTTCCCCGCGGGGCCTCTCCCAACACCGTGAGGCTGCCGGTACCACAAGCAGCGCCCAGAGGGGCTTGTGTTTCGGTGACACTTCCTTGAAGCTCAGGCATGGGGGTTTTTAAGTGAGGGCTTTTTCCTGCCTTGTGCTCTGGTGTCAGCCTAACATTCACATAGCCAGATGGGCCTGGCCAGACCGGAGGCAGGTGAGTCACCTGTTGTGCACGAGAAGTCAGATTCCAAAGCCAGGCCGACGCCCTGCCATGGCCGAGTCAGCGAGGGTTGCTGGTGTCTTTGGGATACTCAAGAGCAGCCTGCCATCCCCACGTCCCCAGGAGCTCTTCATAGCACCCCCGCAGTCGCAGCCATGGAGTCTCCTGCGGGAGCCAGGAGGTGTGTGAGGGGGGACAGGAGGAGTGGCCAGGTGCCCGGGAGGAGGTAGGTGGCACTGGCGGGGCAGGCTGGGAAAGCACGGAGGTGGCTCTGTACTCCCACCTCAGCCAGACCCTGGCTGGCCGGCGGGAAGAGGTGTTTGGGCTTTCGGGGACCGGAGCAGTTTGGGCTTTTGGGGACAGGAGCAGTTTGGGCTTTCGGGGACCGGAGCAGGGGCGGGTTGTAGACTTGGTTTTGCCCAATGCTTCTTCAGAGATCTGTTTCGTGGTCTTTTCATAAACACAACAAACTCTGTCCCAGCTCAGAAAGATGCTATTAGACTAATCCTTTGATCTCCTTACGCGTGCGGCTCAGCTTTCAGATAAACCTGCTTGATTTTTTGAGAGTTTTCTCTTATTTCAGTTGCTTCCTCCAGGGAGAATAATCCAGTCTAATTTGCATTGCTCTTTTAGCTGAGCTGCCGCGCTGTCTCAGGGTACAGTCATGGGGACCCTTCTGTCCTGTGGTGGGATTGGCGAAGCCGCATGGTCCTGGGACAGACCCCGAGGGCGCAGCAGCAGCCCCCTGGCCCCACTGTCCAGCCCCCGCTGGCCCCGCGCGCCCCAAGTCGGGGGTTGTATTTCAGCCTCCATGCCGGGGGACCTCGGGCTCTCCCAATTCCGGTTCACGACTTCCGGCTCTAGCAGCTTCTCCTGAAGCCCCGTCCACCGCTGCTTCCTGCTCAGTCTCCCCTCTTCCCGTCTGCCTCTCCAGAGGAGGCCAGGCCTGTGGAATCAGGCGGCTGCTTCACCTGAACTCACCGTGTGCCAGGAAAGGAGCCTCTGGACTAGACCCGGGCGTGGATCTGGAAGGGCACTCAGGCTTCTCCCAGTGGCTCTGAAACCCAGGCCAGTGACTGCCACTCACCCAGCCCCTGAGGCAGGCGGAGGGCCCTGTGCATAGAGGGCCTGTGGCCACAGTTGGCTCAGGGGTGATGGGGACGTGGACTCGGCCACAGTCGGCTCAGGGGTGATGGGGACGTGGACTCGCCCACAGTCGGCTCGGGGGTGATGGTGACGTGGAGTCACCCACAGTCGGCTCGGGGGGAGATGGGGACGTGGACTCGCCCACAGTCAGCTCAGGGGTGATGGTGACGTGGACTCGCCCACAGTCGGCTCGGGGGTGATGGGGACATGGACTCAGCCACAGTCGGCTTGGGGGTGATGGTGACGTGGAGTCTCTCACAGTCTGCTCGGGGGTGATGGTGACGTGGAGTCGCCCACAGTCTGCTCGGGGGTGATGGTGACGTGGACTCGCCCACAGTCAGCTCGGGGGTGATGGTGACGTGGACTCGCCCACAGTCGGCTCGGGGGTGATGGTGACGTGGACTCCTCCACAGTCGGCTCGGGGGGGTGATGGTGACGTGGACTCGCCCACAGTCGGCTCGGGGGTGATGGTGACGTGGACTCGCCCACAGTCGGCTCGGGGGTGATGGTGACGTGGACTCGCCCACAGTCGGCTCGGGGGTGATGGTGACGTGGACTCGGCCACAGTCGGCTCGGGGGTGATGGTGACGTGGACTTGGCTCCATCGAGGCCCTGTCAGCGCTCACATGCTCTGAGAGTAAGTCATAAAGAAAGCACTCCCTGGCTGGGCGCAGTGGCTCACGCCTGTAATCTCAGCACTTTGGGAGGCTGAGGTGGGTGGATTATGAGATCAAGAGATCGAGACCATCCTGGCCAACATGGTGGAACCCCATCTCTACTAAAAATACAAAAATTAGCTGGGCATGGTGGTGAGCACCTGTAATCCGAGCTACTCAGGAGGCTGAGGCAGAAGAATTACTTAAACCCAGGAGGCAGATGTTACAGTGAGCCAAGATCACGCCACTGCACTCCAGCTTGGGCGACAGAGCAAGACTCCGTCTCAAAAAAAAAAAAAAGGAAGCACTCCCTGTAAGATGCGTGATCCTCCCTGCTGTGCTGTGCATACTCCCTGTAAGATGCGTGATCCTCCCTGCTGTGCTGTGCATACCTGCCAGCTGCCGACAGTGCAGGGGTGTCTGCTGATTTGGTCACAGCAACACTAGAGCCGCAGGATTTCAGCACTCAGGAAGTGGACAGAGGACTGGAAATGACCCTCGGAGCCAGCGCAGACCCAGGAAGACCTGGGGTTATTGGCCAGTGGAAAACTCATATTGGTCACTGTCAGCAAAGTGGCCAGTCAGTTGTTACTGGCCCTCACTGTTACTCTGCAGTGCCCGGTTCAGCCATAGCATGCCTTCAAGAGCCCCATGCACAGAGCCTGGGCGGGACGCTGGCGTGGGCGGGCCCCCATGTGTCCCTCGCTGCCGGGAGGATATGTGCGGCACAGTTGGGTCTGTTGACCGGCGGTTTCTGGACACTTCTCTCTGCTCCTGTGGCCACTCTCAGCAGTGTGGGCACTGTTTGTGTCTGCAGCTTGGTCAGGTGTGAGTGTCCCACAAGCACACAAGTGCACACAACCGATGTGCTCTTAACAGATGAGGACACAGGCTCAGGCTCTTGGGCCCACCTTGGCCTCACAGCTGGAGGACCTGCTGCTGGCATGGAACGGGACCAGGTGCAGGTTCAGAGGGAGTGGAGCCAGGCGGGTGCGTTGGGGGTTCCTGAGGGGATAGCGGGGCCAGCCGGGCTCCTTGGGCGTTCCTGACGAGGAGCAAGGCCAGGCAGGTGCTTTGGGCATTCCCAAGGCCTGAAAATGAAGCCCCACATGGGGTGGATGCGGGGTAGTCTAAGGTGTCGCTTGGCTGTTGTAAAATTGTGGAATTCAGACATCAGAGGCAAAGGGGCAATTCCTTCTTAAAGATGTTTTCCTGGACACCAGGCTACCTCCAGCCACAGCCTCGGCTCCATCCTGGGTATGTCTAGGTTTCCTTTTTCTTTGTTTAATTGTTTAAGATATAGTCTCCATCTATCACCCAGGCTGGAGTGCAGTGGTGCGATCTCGGCTCACTGCAACCTCCATGCCCCAGGCTCAAGCAGTTCTCCCATCTCAGCATCTCTAGTAGCTGAGAGGTGCATGCCCCCATGCCCAGCTAATATTTGTGTTGTTTTGTAGAGGCAGGGTCTTGCCACGTCACCCAGACTGACCTTAAACTCCTGGGCTCAAGTGGTCCTCCCGCCTCAGCCTCCCAAAGTGCCGGGATTACGGTGTGAGCCACCACACCTGGCTGGTATCTAGGTTTTCAAGTTAGACTCCATTTTATTTGCAGAAATAATAATGAATACATTATTAACGTATTCTTTGAAAGTAAAAAAATTGATAGACATTTTATATGTGATCTTCTGGTCTTACTCTTGGTTGGCCGTTTCTGAAGGAGTGGCTCTGTTAGTTATCTGTAATTTGTCTAATTTAAAAATCAATCATAATGAAACCAGCTCATGTGATTCTCAGGCTTGTTTTCCACCTGGACCAAAGTACACCAGCTACTGTGTTGCTAAGCGTGTGTTCCCATCAGGCCGGGAACCCTTCAGAGTCTCTGCTGAGGGCCGCCCCGCTGCTCGGGCGGGACTCCCTGCAGGGTGCTCCGCTGCAGTCCTCTCCTCTGCCCGCCTGTGACCCAGAGAACTCTGAATGCCAATGGCAATACTAGCTGCTCGGGCAGCATGAGCTTCTCAGGTGCCCAGGCAGGCCTGGAGCCCCTGTGCCAAGAGCCATCTGGGGACTGCTGCCCTCCGCGCCATCTGCAGTCCTGTGATTCCTGGCAGTTTCCTGTCGGCGCAGAATGGGACTCGTCGATGTCCTTGGCAGCAGAAATATGCAGTGTCTTGTCCTAACCTCTTGCGACACACACTCACTTCTGCGGTAATGAATTTTTTTTTTTTTTGAGATGGAGTTTTGCTCTTGTTGCCTAGGCCGGAGTGCAGTGTGTGATCTTGGCTCACCACAGCCTCCACCTCCCGGGTTCAAGCGATTCTCCTGCCTCAGCCTCCCAAGTAGCTGGAATTACAGGCCTGTGCCACAACGCCCGGCTAATTTTTGTATTTTTAGTAGAGATGTGGTTTCTCCATGTTTGTCAGGCTGGTCTCGAACTCCCAAACTCAGGTGATCTACCCGCCTTGGCCTCCCAAAGTGCTGGGATTAAATAAATGTATTTCGGGATAATTTCAGTTTACAGAAAAGTTGCGAAGTGGGCAGTGAGGGCCCCTTCTGCTGCTCCGCCGCCTCCCCTCTGTAGCTTCTGAGTCCACAGGGCACTTCGCCGTAGCTGAGAAGCCAGTGTTGGTGTCACCGTGAACTCCAGACTTTGACTCTCACTAGCAACATCCCGCTTCTGCTCCAGGCCCGTCCCCGCCGCCCGTGGGCAGATGCGCTTCTGTGCACCATCTGCCCAGCACCCTCGGTCTATGACGGCCTCTTCGTCTTTCCTCGTTTCCCGCGCCCTGTGGTTCTGAGGTGGGCTTGGTCAGACAGTTTGTCCAGGTGCCTCGATAAAGGCTTGTCCGGTGCTTTCTCGTGGGGGCGGATGGCAGGTTTCGTGGGGTGGGGGGGCACCTGTCTCACCACACTGTGGGCGTCCCTGACAACCAAGTGACGTTGCAGATGGCTCTGACCTTCCCACCAGGGGCTGCTTCTCCTCTTCCACACGTAGTCAGGGAGCACGTTCATGGCTGGGGGTCCTCCTAGACAGCGGAGAATCCAGAATAGCGGGGATTTCTGTTCATTTGATCATTTGTTTGTATCAGGATGGACTTACTTTATATATGTTTTAAATTCTGAGCTAGAACACAACCCTACTTTGTTTTGTGAACCACACTGTCCGTCCTCGGCCCTGGGGAGCTCCTGCGGTCCGCTGCTGTGTCCCCTGATGCGCCCCCGTCAACAGGCTTTTCATTTGGGGCAAGTCGTGGCTTCCTTTTCATTTGGGGCAAGTCAGGGCACTCCAGGCTCCTCCTGTGTTCCCTGCCCCGGCCCGGAATCAGCCCCTTCTCCACGGAACCCCGGGTCCTTTTACTGGAGAGTCTTAGAAAGTGAGCCCTGGGTGCGGGGTGGGCCTGGTGCTGCTGGGATGTGTCGCTTGGAGGCGCTCAGCTGCAGAGCAGGAACAAGGGCGTCACCTGTGTCTGTGGACATCTCTGCCCCGTTTCTGTATCTGTGTGTGAAGAGAATATGAGTTCATGCTGCTCTAATTCAGACCCACGTGCTCCTTGCTAAAAAATTATTTTTTTAGTTAAAAAAAAAAAAGGTTTTGCAAAGGGCATACTACTGCAAAAGGCCCAAGTGGTTGAAAGTCCTGGCTGTAGCCAAAGAGGCGCCCAGGAGGCAGGTCCGTGACTGCTCCAGGACGGGCTTTCCATAGCTGGGCGTGGTGGCGCGAGCCTGGAATCTCAGCTACTCAGGAGGCTGAGGCAGGAGAATTGCTTGAACCAGGGAGTCAGGTTGTGGTGAGCTGAGGTTGCACCACTCAACTCCAGCCTGGTGACAGAGCGAGACTCCGTCTCAAAAAAAGAAAAATATTTTGTCATTTAAAGTAGAGGCACAGGCTGGGCATGGTGGCTCACGCCTGTAATCCCAGCACTTTGGAGGCCGAGGCAGGTGGATCACAAGGTCAAGAGATCAAGACCATCCTGGCCGACATGGTGAAACCCCGTCTCTACTAAAAATACAAAAAATTAGCCGGGTGTGGTGGTGCATGCCTGTAGTCCCAGCTACTTGGGAGGCTGAGGCAGGAGACTTACTTGAAACCAGAAAATGGAAGTTGTAGTGAGCCAGGATCGCGCCATTGCACTCCAGCCTAGTGATAGAGCAAAACCTCGTCGCAAAAAACAAACAAACAAACAAACAAAAACTCCAATAACATAATTTAAGGAGAAAGTACGCAAATGCTGCTGTCATCTTTTCAATCAACCACAGAAACCGACTGGGTGTGGGGACGGGGGTGGGGTGTCGGCTGTGGCGCCGCAGTGGCAGTTTGGGACACATGGCTGCCACGGTACGCCCAGGCTGACGCCCCCAGCCTTGCTCAGGAGTGTTGGTAGTGGTGGACTCCTGAGTTTGATTTTTCTGTGCTGGCCGGGCTGGAGTGAAGCTCCTTGGAGTTTGGAGAAATATTTCCATGATGATTTTCCTTTTGTTTTGAGACAGAGTCTCCCTCTGTCACCCAGGCTGGAGTGCAGTGGTGTGATCTTGGCTCACTGAAACCTCTGCCTTCCAGGTGTAAGCGATTCTTCTGCCTCAGCCTCTTGAGTAGCTGGGATTCCAGGCGCACACTACCATGCCCGGCTAATTTTCCTAATTTTAGTAGAGATAGGGTTTCGAGATGTTGTCCAGGCTGGTCTCCAGCTCCTGACCTCAGGTGATCTGCCCATCTCAGCCTCCCACAGTGCTGGGATTACAGGAGTGAGCCACCACGCCCGGGCCATGCTGATTTTCCGATGAATGAATGTAAGGGGCAAACTGCACTGAGGCCAGAAAGAGCTGATTCTGGAGGTGACAAGAACGTTCTGAGCAGCGGGTGGGGTGCAGTCCTAGTCTGGTGGGGAGACCTTGAGCCGCCGGCCTGCACCTGCCTCTGTCCCCGGCATCTTGGGCCCTCCATGGCCACGTCACTGACCAGCCTCGTGTGTCCTTCTTGCAGCAGTCCTGTGTTAACTGTGGCCGGGAGGCCATGAGCGAGTGCACTGGCTGCCACAAGGTCAACTACTGCTCCACCTTCTGCCAGCGCAAGGTAGGTCTCACCTGCACCGAGTTCATGCCCTACCTCCTCCCTTGCAGGGTAGACCTCTGGGTGGCTCTCCCTCCCCTTGTGCTCCTGCTGCCTCGGACCATGCTTAACTCCCCTCCTCCCTCCCTGCATCCTAGAGTCTGGGGCTCCTTTCTGGCTCTGGGAAGACCCGGCAGGAGGCTGGCATATGTCATGGCTGGGTAGTGCTCTCATGTGAGGCCCCATCCGTGGTGGCTGGGTACCCTGAGGGCTGCAGGCGGTGGCTGGGTACCCTGAGGGCTGCAGGTGGTGGCTGGGTACCCTGAGGGCTGCAGGCGGCTGCTGGATACTCTGAGGGCTGCAGGCGGCGGCTGGGTACCCTGAGGGCTGCAGGCGGCTGCTGGATACTCTGAGGGCTGCTAGTCATTGCTCCCTAGCCTCCACACCCATTGCAGAGCCACGTGAGAAAGACTGTCCACAGTTCCTGTTTCTGTTATTCAGTCATCTACTCCACAGAAATTAAAGAGAATTTTTGTAGGCAAGAAATGGAAGTTCAGGCCTGGATTACTTTTCCTACCGTAATCAGAGTGATTGGGGGCATTTAGTCGCTCTTTTTTTTTTTTTTTTTTTTGAGATGGAGTTTTGCTCTGTTGTCCAGGTTGGAGTACAGTGGTGCGATCTCAGCTCACTGTAACCTCTTGCCTCCTGAGTTCAAGTGATTCTTGTGCCTCAGTCTCCCAAATACCTGTGATTACAGGGGGCTGCCACCACACCTGGCTAATTTTTGTATTTTTAGTAGAGGTGGAGTTTCACCATGTTGGCCAGGCTGGTCTCAAACTCCTAACCTCAACTGATCCGCCCGCCTCGGCCTCTGAAAGTGCTGGGATTACGGGCGTGAGCCACTGTGCCGGGCTGTAGTCACTGTAATTTTTTTTTTTTTTTTGAGACAGGGTCTGGCTCTGTTGCCCAAGCTGGAATGCAGTGGCATGATCTCAGCTCACTGCAACCTCCGCCTCCTGAGCTAAAATGATTCTCCTGCCTCAACTTCCCAAGTAGCTGGTATTACAGGTGCCCACCACCATGCCTAATTTTTTTTTTTTTTTTTTTTTTTTGCTATTTTTAGTAGAGATGGGGTTTCACCACGTTGACCAGGTTGGTCTTGAACTCCTGACTTCAGATGATCCACCTGCCTTGGCCTCCTTAAGTGCTGGGATTACAGGCATGAGCCACCATTCCTAGCCTCTCATTCTCTTTGTTTTGAAACTGAGTCTTGCTCTGTCACCCAGCCTGGAGTGCAATGGCACGATCTAGGCTCACTGCAACTTCTACTTCCTGGGTTCAAGAGATTCTTCTGCCTCAGCCTCCCAAGTAGCTGGGACTACAGGCGCGCACCACCATACCCGGCTAATTTTTGTATTTTTGGTAGAGATGGGGTTTCACCGTATTGGCCAGAATGGTCTCAAACTCCTGACCTCATGATCCACCCGCCTCAGCCTCCCAAAGTGCTGGGATTACAGGCGTGAGCCACCGTGCCTGGCTGCCCAGCCTCTCATTCTCTTATAGAATAGTTTTGTAAAGAATAGTCTTGTTTATTTATTTATGTATTTATTTTTATTTTATTTTTTGAGATGGAGTCTTACTCTGTTGCCCAGGCTGGAGTGCAGTGGCGCCATCTCAGCTCACTGCAGCCCCATCTCAGCTCACTGCAGCCCCCACCTCCTGGGTTCAGGGGATCCTCCTGCCTCATCCTCCCTAGCAGCTGGGATTACAGGCATGCACTACCGTGCCAGCTAATTTTTGTATTTTTAGTAGAGACGAGGTTTCGCCATGTTAGCCAGGATGGTCTTGCACTCCTGGGCTCAAGGGATCCACCTGCCCCAGTCTCCCAGACTGCTGAGATTACAGCTGTGAGCCACTGAGCCTGGCGCATGTTCTTCCATTTGCTTTGAGAGGACTGGTGTTGGGGAGGGTGAGATGGGCAGGGCTCTCGCTGTCTTTGGGGTGAGGCCAGAGTGTTTGAAAGCAAGCCCCACGTCATGATTTTCATCTGTGGGGCCCGGATCACCGTAAATCAGGTTCGGATTGTTTCTCAACTGGATTTTTAGTCACTGTTTTTATTTCATTATTTATTGTAGGTTTTTTTGTAGACAGGGTTTTGCACTGTCACCCAGGCAGGAGTCCACTGGTGGCATCACGGCTCACTGCAGCCTTGACCTCCTGGCTCAAGTGATCCTCCTGCCTCAGTCTCCCGAGTAGCTTAGACCACAGGCATGAGCCACCCACACCCAGCTAATTTTAAAACATTTTTTTTATAAAGACAGGGTCTTGCTATGTTGCTCGAGCTGGGTCCTCTCCACCGCAGCCTCCCAAAGACGTCACTTTTAAAGTCTGTGATGTTGCGTTTTGTCATTCATTTGTTTCGGGCACTTTTACTATTAGCTTCTTGTGAATTTAACTATTTTTTTCTATTTTTCAAAAACTAAAACACTAATTTCTAATTCTGGCTTTTCAGATAATGATTTTTTTCCAAAATATTTTAACATTATACTGTAGGAAGAATCACAGTGATGTTTAACATGGAAAAGTTTGCTTTTAAAAGAACTAGTAGTTCTGATTTTAAAAGTCAGCCTTGGTGAAGAACTCGATGGAAGCTTCTATAGCTGAGTCAACAGACGTACGACCTCTCTCCCTCCTGCACAGGCCCCGGGGAGTGGCTCAACCTGAAGACCAGAGGGGGAAGCATCGAGAACTCCTGGGGGCCTCGTCCGGGGCCCACATCCTCTCAGTGGTGGCAGCTCCCATGAAGGGTGCAGTCCCCTCGCCACACACAGTCTAGGCACGAGCCAGAACCGCTCCTGGCCGCCCCGATTGGAGGCAGGGTGGGCGGGTAGTGGTCTACACCAGCCGCTGCAGTTTGCTGCTGTTGCTGTCGTGCTGTGTAGACTTATGGTCTATGTCCATGTCATTTTTTTTTTTTTAATGGGATTTCACTCAGTCGCCTGGGCTGCAGTGCAGTAGCAGTATCTCAGCTCATTGTAACCTCCACCTCCCTGGTTCAAGCAATTCTCCTGCCTCAGCCTCCTGTGTAGCTGGGACTACAGGTGCACACCACCACATCCAGCTAGTTTTGTATTTTTAGTAGAGATGGGGTTTTGCCATGTTGGGCAGACTGGTCTTGAACTCCTGGCCTCAGGTGATCCACCCACCTTGACCTCCCATCGTGCTAGGATTCTAGGCGTGAGCCACCGCACCTGGCCTAATTTTGCCTTTTCATTATAATCATCGGGCATCCTGCCATCCAGGGTATACCCGTCACCATTTGGATGTGTGTATTTCTGTTCTGCGTGTTAGATCACCCCTATTGTGCCCCGTGCACAGGGCTGCCTCCATCTGACGGGGCCGCCTACGTGTCAGCACCTGGCGCTTCCTCTTGAGCTCTGCTCTGTGCCGAGGCGCTCGAGGCACTCCATGTAGCAGGCATGGGGGCCTGGTTCCGTGCTGACCTCGCAGGAGCGGCCGCAGGTGCGTTTGCTGCCTTCTGTCAAGCACCATCCCCTACTTTCTTTCTGCAGAGCCACAACCACAAGCCCCTCTGCAGCCACGGGCTGGTTCGTTTGCTTTTTCATCTTCGCCCTTAAAAACAACTGGAGCCGGGCGTGGTGCCTCACGCCTGTCATCCTGCCAAGGCGTGCGGATCACCTGAGGTCAGGAGTTCGAGACCAGCCTGGCCAACATGGTGAAACCCCATCTCTACTAAAAATACAAAAATTAGCCAGGCACTGTAGCGGGCACCTGTAATCCCAGCTACTCAGGAGGCTGAGGCAGGAGAATCACTTGAACCCCAGAGGTGGAGGTTGCAGTGGGCGGATATCGCACCATTGCCCTCCAGCCTAGGCAAGAAGAGGGCAACTCCGTCTCAAAACACAACACAAAACCAGAACTGGATTGAAATTTGCATGTGTCATATTTACATATGCAAATGTTTTTCTGCATGTGTGATATTTTTTGTTATATCCCCAACACAAAACAACCGATTTGCAGAGTCATACCCTGGTTTCTTGTTTGCCTTTTTTTTTTTTTTTTTTGATGTGGAGTCTCGCTCTGTCGCCCCAGCTGGAGTACAGCGGCACTATCTCTCGGCTCACTACAATCTCTGCTTCCCGGGTTCAAAGAGTTCTCCTGCCTCAGCCTCCCGAGTAGCTGGGATTACAGGTGCCTGCCACCATGCCCGGCTAATTTTTGTATTTTTAGTAGAGATGGGGTTTCACCATGTCAGCCAGGCTGGTCTAAACTCCTGACCTCAGGTGCTCCGCACACCTCGGCCTCCCAAAGTGCTGGGATTACGTGAGGCACCGCGCCCGGCCTCTTGATCCAATTCCTCAAACCAAGAGAGTGTAGGGGGGCCGGACTGGAGCAGAGGCCACGAACACAGGTGTGCGGGGGCTGTGGAGGGTGTCCTCTCAGCACCCCCGTGTGAGCTCACACATGGCTGCAGCTTCTAGGGTGGGGGGCCTGGGGTCCACCTTGGGGACCCTGCCCAGGTCCCGCTTCAAGGGGACCTTGCTGACGTGGGTGTGTCCTCCCTTCCAGGACTGGAAAGATCACCAGCACATGTGTGGCCAGTCAGCAGCTGTCACGGTGCAAGCAGACGAAGTCCACGTGGCTGAAAGCGTGATGGAGAAGGTGACCGTGTGAGGCTCCCCCAGCTGCCCTGTGAGCTGGATCCCCTTACACTCCTGCGAGGTTTTTGCAGGTCAAAGGCCCCCCAAGGACTCTGGGGGGATGTTGAGAAGAGGGGTGTGGGAAGGTGGAGAAACTTGCTGGACAAGTTATTAACAAACTTTAAGTAATGGTGCCCTGGGGAGCAGACTCCTCCCGCCTGGGCCCCTGCCCGCTCAAGGAGAGACTTTTAGCCCCAGGATCATGAGCGTCCAGTGTTGCCCACGGGGCTCGTGCTGCGACACATGTACATACGTGTGTGTCTGTCAATAAAGTGTAAATAAGGCCTCCCTTCCCCACGCAGACGGCCAGTTTCAGTGCCAGCCCTCTGGGAGGGGTTCCCTTCCTCCTGCCCATGCAGGTGGGAAGCCCGAGTCCACCACACCTCCAGTGCATGGGAAAGTGTGACCAGCTAAAGCGTGGTGTCCAGTGGCTGGCACGTGTAGTCCAGGAGAGTCTTCATTCCTTCTGTTCCACAAGAACCTCACAGCTGCTGGGAGCATCACACCAGGCTTTGGGGCACATAGTGCCCTCCTGTGCCCAGGCTGCCTGAGTGAGCCCAAGGACCCAGCGCAGCCTGTTCAGCACATGTGGACACCTCAGTGGCCTCGGTCAGGCCTCCACACGCACAGCCTCATCACGTGGACGGCTCGGTGGCCTCCGTCAGGCCTCCACGCGCACAGCCTCATCACATAGACGGCTCGGTGGCCTCCGTCAGGCCTCCACGCGCACAGCCTCATCACGTGGATGGCTCAGTGGCCTCGGTCAGGCCTCCACGCGCACAGCCTCATCACGTGGACGGCTCGGTGGCCTCCGTCAGGCCTCCACGCGCACAGCCTCATCACGTGGACGGCTCGGTGGCCTCCGTCAGGCCTCCACGTGCACAGCCTCATGTCCTCCTGGTCTCCTTGTTTCTCATGGCCCTGGTACCAGGCGGAGGAGAGAGAAGGGGCTGAAACCTGTGGGGGGCACCAGCGGGTGCATCCTGCATGTTTGGGTGCTGGGCTGGGCCTGGACATGGGACCCACCTGCCCTGCCTACCCAGAGTGCTGCTGGAGCAGCATTTCTCTTGTTCTGGAAGCTTCTTCCCTCACAGCCTGTGTTCTCTGCACTCATAAGGCTCCACAGCTGAGGCTGCCCTGGGGCAAGAAAGTGCAGCTCCAGCAACAGCTCAGCGGGCACCAGGGTGGGCCGGCAGCGCCAGGAGGCACCTGCGCCAGCGGTTCTGATGCTCTCTTCTGAAGCGCTTTCTGCCCCAGCTGGGCATGAGCCCCCCTGGAAGGCGCTGTGCTCGGGGAGAGGCTCGCTGGCTGTGGGTTCCACAGAGGCCCCGTCTTTTGAGTCTGTGGGTGTCTCCGGACCACTTGGTTTATTGATTTTTTTCCTTTTTTTTTTTTTTTTTTTTTTTTTTTTGAGACTGAGTCTCACTCTGTCACCCAGGCTGGAGTGCAGTGGTGCAATCTCAGCTCACTGTAACCTCCAACTCCCAGGTTCAAGTGATTCTCCCGCCTCAGCCTCCCAAGTAGCTGGGATTACAGACGCGCCACCACACTCAGCTAATTTTTGTATTTTTAGTAGAGACGGGATTTCCGCCATGTTGGGCAGGATGGTCTCTAACTCCCGCCCTCAGGTGATCCACCCGCCTCCGCCTCCCATAGTGCTGGGATTACAGGCGTGAGCCACCGCGCCCCGCCTGTTTACTTAGTAAAGTCTCCGCCCAGCCAGGCCACGCCCCTGCTGATACTTCAGCTTCCTGCTGGGGGCACTTGGTGCTGCGCCATCAGCGCTGCCAGGGAGCAGTGGAGGCTGGAAAGGGCTCTCGCCTACTGCGGGATGCGCCCCAGATACCGCCCCTCCTGCCTCCCCTCACCCCACCTGGCCCTTCCTCTGAGACACTACATTGAGTGGGTTTTCATCCAACCCCGCAGGGTCCGCCATGGCTGCCTCGGGAGGCACCTCTGAGGCCTCGCCGTGAACTTGGCCCTGTCCAGGCAGGCGGGCGGCAGAGCTGGGCCTGCTCCCTTGGGTTTTAGCCAACATAAAGGTGGCAGGGAAGTGAGGACCTGCACCCCTTACGAAGAATCCCCCAAAGCCGAAAACACCAGCATCGCTGCTGTGCAGAGCACACCCACGAGAAGGAGCCTGAGCGCCCGCCCGCTGGGGAGGCACCGTGGGAGCCCTTGGCACAGTGACCCCCGCCGGCAGGGAAGCCCCTGGCCTCCTGCAGCCAACCAGCCCCTGCAGGAATGGAAAGGGGGTATTCCCTGGAATTGTGGGGGCAACTTACTCTTCCCCGATTTTCCGTAGAATGGAAGGCAGAGCACCACACATCTGTCGGAATCCCAGGTTTCCACAGCTCCTTTTCAAGTCCGGGAGGCTGAGATCAGAGGTCGCCCTGCCCCAGGGTGTCGGCACCCCCAGGACCCTCAGGTGCACTTCACACCTCCCATGGCCTCCAGCGCTGTCAGTGAGGCACATTTGGGGGCTTGGGTCCTGGGGCAAAGCTGGAGGGCGCCCCTCCTTTACTCATGGGTGTCAGACCAGAATCCCTTGTGATTCAGTCTGCTCCGGGGGTGACCTGGGACGTGCTAGCCCTGGGAAGTTGGTAGTCAGGGGAGGTTCCTGGAGGAGGCAGCAGAGGCCATGACAGGAGTGCGTGGTCACCAGACGGGATGGGGCAGCCGCACCTCAGCAGTAATTGGACATGGCCCTCTCTCCACCCAATATTTCTTTTCTTTTTTGAGACAGGATCTCGCTCTGTCACCCAGGCTGGAGTGCAGTGGTGCAGTCTCAGCTCACTGCAGCTTCAACCTCCCAGCCTCAAGGGATCCTTCCGCCTCAGCCTCCCGAGTAGCTGGGATTACAGGAGTGACCACCTCATGCAGCCTGCACTGACAAGCTGAGGTTGTGCGTTGTGCTGTAGACTGCGCAGCCTGGAGGCTCTCAATGTTCCCATGGGAGTTCAGCACCCTGGCTCAGACGCTGCATCCCCAGCACAGGAAAGGTCCAACCAGCAGGACTGGGAGGCGGAGGGCCCCCCTTTTCTCCCACAGCCTGGGCCTGGGAGAGCTGGATCCAGTCCAGGGTGGGCTGTTCCTTCATGGAGGTCCCTGGGAGCCTCCCCTCCTCTCCCAGGGTCGGGGGCTGCGCTATGGTTGAGGGAGCCAGGCAGCCCAATGCAGACAGGAAGCTTGGCTGGCTCTGCCCACCCCTGGCTGTGCTCTGCCCATCCCGGCCCCACTCTGCCCATTCCCTCCCCGCTCTGCCCAACCCCGGCCCCACTGTGCCCAACCTCGCCCCGCTGACTCCTCCCTGCTCCCACTCCTTGGCCCCGCCACATAGATGGACGCTGGGCAGCGGTTGGCTGGGCACCAGGGTGACTGAGCATGGAGCCCCCTCCAGGGAAGCTCCTTGGTGGGGCCCCACCCAGCACCACAGGCCCAGGGACTGGCAGGAAGCTGTGACCCGGCCTCAAGGCAGCTTCTGAAATGACGGGTTGAGCACCCCTGCCGGGTTCTGTGGAACAGTCTGGAGCCCCCTGTGCCTGGTCCGCTGAGACGGGAGTTGGTCTGGGCAGGGCCTAGTGGCTGATGTCTTCCCATTGGGACTGGGCTGCCCAGGACACACCGTGCCTTCCTGGACGCTAGTTCCTCTCCCCTCCCGCCTGTCCCCTGCATAGACGGGAGGCTGGGCCAGGGCGCTGCAAACTGAGTGGGCCTGAGGGTGGGGGGTCTGCTCTGTGGGCCTCCTTGGCGGGCAGAAGCCCCTCCTCCCCTGTTCCCCTCAACCCCCAGGAACCTTCACAGCTGAGTTTGGGAAGGAATTTGTTTAATTAACGTACAAAACCGCCCTCCCATCTCCTTGGTCCCTGGGGCGTGGCGCCCAGCCCGCGGGGCGGTGCCCGGCTCAGCAGCACGCACGCAGGGCCTTGCGGAAGACGTTGCGGAACTCGGCATTGAAGACGGTGTAGATGACGGGGTTGAGGGCGCTGTTGACGTAGCCCAGCCAGGTGACGGCGCTGACCAGCCGTGGGGGCACGGAGCAGGCGGGACACAGCGCCTGCGTGATGTGCACCACGAAGAAGGGCGTCCAGCACAGCAGGAAGGCCCCTGGGGGCGCCGAGAGCCGCGTCAGCGCCCCGCCCCGCCCTCTGCGCCGCGTACTCCTCCCCTCCTTCCCCCCCGTCCCCCAAAAAGGGAACCCACCGACCACCACCGGCAGGACCCTCATGGCCTTGCGCTCCCGGCCGGTGATCTTGGCACGCCTCCTCCTGCGGGTCTGCGGCGGGGTCTGGGGTGGGAGCGCGGTGGCCTGGACGGGGTCGTAGGGCGTACAGACGGGGCCGCAGGGGCCCTGATGGAGGCCGGAGCTGGGGGGCGCGCAGTCGGGGTCGCAGGGGTCCTCGGGGAGGCCAGGGACAGGGGGCGCGCAGTCGGGGCTGCAGGGGCCCTGGGGGATGCCGGAGGCTGGGGGCGCGCAGTCGGGGCCGCAGGGGTCCTCGGGGAGGCCGGAGACTGGGGGCGCGCAGTCGGGGCCGCAGGGGCCTTGATGGAGGCCGGGGGCGGGGGGCGCGCAGTCGGGGCCGCAGGAGTCCTCGGGGAGGCCGGGCGCCGGGTAAGGCGGGCCGGGGCCGCTGGGCCGGCGGGGCGCGCGGCAGTGCAGCTTGGCGCGACGGGTCACCTCCCAGCGCCTCAGGCCGCGGAACGTGGCCCAGTAGAGCAGCAGCATGAGCGGGCAGGGCAGGAAGAAGGAGCACACGGACGAGTAGACCACGTAGTCGCGGTCCTCCAGGCGACACACGGCGGGGTCGCGGCCGCGCACGTCGTTGAGGCCACACAGCACTGGCGCCGCCACCGCCGCGGACAGCAGCCACGTGGCGCCGATGAGCAGCAGCTGCCGGCGGCTCCCGCCCTGGCGGTTGTAGCGCAGTGGCACGGCCACGGCCACGAACCTGCGGGGAGCGCCGAGGGGGCGCGGGACGGCGCGAAGGCCGCGGTGAGGGCGGCGGCGGCGGCGGGAGGGGTGCGGGGGCGCGGGCGGGGAGGGCGGCGCACCTGTCCACGCTGATGGCGCACAGGTTGAAGATGGAAGCGGTGCACAGCATGACGTCCATGGCCATGAGAGCGTCGCACAGGCGGGGGCTCAGGAGCCACGCGCCGCCCTGGACCTGCACGGGACACCGAGGGCGCAGCACACGAGACCTGAGGTTTCCCGCCGCTGCGCGGCCAGGGACCCTCACAGCCACCGCCGGGCCCTTGTGACCCTCGCTCTTATGGATAGTTCCAGGGCTGAATATCGAGAAGACGGCCCAGCTGTAAGCCAGAGGCTAGAGGAGGGGGCAGAGAACCACCACCTCCCCAACTCACGTCACCCTTTTTTTTTCTTTTTCCCCAGTCGGGGTCTCATTCTGTCACCCAGGCTGGAGTGCAATGACTCACTGTAGCCTGGAACTCTGGGATCAAGTGATCCTCCCACCTCAGTATCCAGAGTAGCTGGGACTACAGGTGTGCACCACCCCCCCCCAACTAATTTTTGTACTTTTAGTAGAGGCGGGGTTTCACCATGTTAGCCAGGCTGGTCTCGAACTCCTGACCTCTTGATCCACCCGCCTCTGCCTCCCAAAGTGCTGGGATTGAGCCGCCGCGCCCTGCCTAATGTTTAATTTTTTGTAGAGACCGGGTCTAGTATGTTTCCCAGGCTGGTCTCAAACTCCTGGGCTCGAGTGATCCTCCTGCCTTGGCCTCCCAAAGTGCTGGGACTACAGGCGTGAGTCACTCTCCTGGACATGGTCTCCCTTTTGTTACAAACATGAGAAAGGCCTGGGGAAGACCCTGGGGGCGGGGCCTGATGTCATGGGGCTCAAGGAGAGCCCTCTGCCCAGCCTGGGGTAGGCAGGGTCCCTGCTGGGCCTGCAACGTGAAGCTGGCTGCTCTGTCCCTCAGAGCACAAGCCAGACTGTCTGGTGAAGCTCAGTGTAGGAGGCTCGGGTGGTTACTTCATTTCTGTTTCCTCATCTGTAACAAGGGTGATGGCAGTATCCACATGACGATTGTCTTAAAGATAAATTAGTTTAAAAAATGTGACAACCTTGCCCAATGCCCAGCGTGGGACGCCACACGGAGTTACTCTCCAAGGGCAAAGGAGCAGGCAGTCCCCCTAATCCCTTCCCGCCGATTTGGGAAGATTAGGAGCTTAAGCGTCGTCACTGTGACGTCTGTGGCTCGAAAGGAGCACAGGTCACGCGTGTCTGAGGCTGCTGGTCCCTGCCCCAGCCGGCAGGACTCACCGTGGCCACCAAGGGGAAACCCCAGCCCCCCTCTCCCATAGTCCAGGACACCACGTCCCCAGCTCAGCCCTAAGCTGCTTTTCTCTGGCAGCAGAGGGGCTGGCACCAAGGCCGACCCTCTCCAGGGCCAGACCTGGTGTGGGGTGTGGGCTCCATCCCCTAATTCCCTCTCACCCCCCAGGGTTCTCAGCAGGGTCCTGGCTCCCACACACCCTCCCCTCCCCTGGATTCTGTCCAGTCCAGGCCTCCCCTGCTACCCTGCAAGCTGAGCCTCCTTCTGGAGTTGTGCAAGTGTCTGCACTGGGTGTGCGTGGCTGTGGCCGAGTGCAGTGTGTGTGCGCAGTGTGTGCAGTGTGTGTAGTGTGTGTGCGGTGTGTGTGTGTGTGTCCCAGGGCATCCAGGGGGCTGAGCCTGCCTGTCCAGCTGGTTTCCCTGGGGGTGAAATCCAGCTATGGAGGGGGCTGGGCTTGACAAAGTCGTCTGTTTCTGGGGTCGCTGGATCGAAGGACAGGGGCATCTCCTGGGTAGCAGACGCCAAGACAGAGGGGGAAGGGAGGAGTGGAACGAGGGTCCGGGGACGGAGAGCGCAGCGGGTGGGAGGGCGCGAGGGGGCGGTGGTGGGAACAGGCGGAGCGCAGCTGCCGCCGCCCGGGCTGGAAGCTCCGGAGCAGAAAGGGGCCGGGTCGCGCCGGGTCCTCCTCGGGGACAGGGACCGGGAACCAGGGAGCGGGCGCGGACGCGGCTCACCTCAGAGTAGACGAACAGCGGCAGCACGAGGAGCGCGAGGAGGAGGTCGGCGGCCGCCAGGCTCACGATGAAGGAGTTGGTGGGCGTCTGCAGGGCGCGCTCGGTGGCCACGCTCACGCACACAAGCGAGTTCCCCGCGAGCACCGCGCCGATGAGCAGCACGCCTCCCACCAGCGCCGCCGCACCTGGCCCCGCCAGCCCCGCTCCCGGCCCGCGCCCCGCCAGCAGCCCGCCCGCGTCCGCGGCGCTGCGGTTCCCCATGGCGTGCCGGCCCCACGCGCCCCGGCGGGCGTGAGCGCCGCGGACAGCGCCGGGCACCCAGCCCGGGAGTCCCTCCCCTCGGGCACGCCCCGCCAGGCCCCGGTCCCGCCCCCGACCCGGCTCGTGGGGGCGCGGGGGGAAGTGGGGGTTCCCTGCGGCGCTCCACCGTGCGCCCGCGCCCAGTATTTGCTCATCCTGGAATTTTGCGCAGGGAAAGACGGGCACGTGGACGAATGCGACGGCCCAAAGAGACGGGAATTAAGCGAGGTGGTTGTCACGCGGGGTGGGCGGGGACGCGCGGGTCTGCACCCTGATAACCCCACAGGGATGGAGGGGCGGCCAGACCCGGCCCCTAAACGCGCGGGCTTCGAGCCAGCGCCGTCCCGCGCACCCCGCCCAGTTCACCTGGCTTCTGGGAAAACGTCCTTCCCGGGCCGGTCTCGCCAGACGCGGGAAGACCCAAGCTCCGCCTCCCCCGCGGACTCGCTCTGGCCTCGCGCGCAGCCTCCACGCCCGACCCAGCCGCCGACGCCTGGCGCACACCCCGCCCGCAGCAGCCTCTGGTCCTCGCCCCGCGACCACCACACTCGGCCGCGGCTCCTCCGGCAGTGACCCCGAGCCAGGTAGGCGCCTCTGGGACCCTGGGCAGGGGTCCCGGCCCCACCGACCGTAGGTTCAGTCCGCGAGGAGGCAGCTGGAAGGAGAGGACCGGCCCTGGCGGGTTCCAAACGTCCAGAAGAGAAAGTGCTTGCAAAGCGCAGCAGAGAGAAGTTTGTGGACTTCATAAAATCGGGGTGACACGTGACCTGAGCGGTGTTTTCTGCAGTCCTGTCACTAAAGGGGGTTGGAGGCACCAGAGGCGGCATCACTGTGTAGGACCCCGGGCGATGCACGTCCCAACCTCCTTGTCTTTGTTTCTGGGAGGCCTGGAGGAGCGGCGGTGCCAGGAATTGAGGATCCTGACCTCGAAAGTATGGAGGACGTAGGCCAGATGGAGGCACTGACGGGGCGCGCTGACGGGAGAAGTGAGGACTCTGAGAAGGAGCAGGCACTGGAGAGTCACAGGCAGGGTCTTGGGGTCTGTAGGGGAAGGGGCTGCACCGGGCAAGTGTGGGCAGGCATCTGGCTCTGGTGCAGCCAGCCAAGCTGGCCCCCAAGACGTCTGCCACCATCAAGACAGTGAAAACAAAGCTAGGCGGGAAAGGATGTTTGCAGCACACATCTCTGGTACAGCGTGCAGATCCAGTATACAAAGATCGCTTCTGAAACAATGACAAACGACGGAGAACCCAATTTTTTTTTTTTTTAGACCGTGTTTCGCTCTTGTTGTCCAGGCTGGAGTGCAGTGGCACAATCTCGGCCCACTACAGCCTCCACTTCCCGAGTTCAAGAGATTCTCCTGCCTCAGCCTCCCAAGTAGCTGGATTACAGGCGTGAACCACCACCACACCTGGCTAATTATTTTGTGTTCTTAGTAGTGACGAGGTTTTGCCATGTTGGTGAGGCTGGTCCCAAACTCCTGACCTCAGGAGATCCACCTGCCTTGGCTTCCCAAAGTTCTGGGATTACAGGCGTGAGCTTCTGCACTTTTTTTTTTTTTTTTGAGACAGAGTCTTGCTCTGTCACACAGGCTGGAGTGCAGTGAGGTTCTCTGCCTCAGTGAGGTTCAGGTGATTCTCCTGCCTCAGCCTCCTGAGTAGATGGGACTACAGGCACACAATAACACCCAGCTAACTTTTTTTGCATTTTTATTAGAGATGGGTTTTCGCCATGTTGGCCAGGCTGGTCTCAAACTCCTGGCCTCAAGTATCTACCCACCTCAGCCTCCCAAAGTGCTGGGATTACAGGAGCCACTGCACCCAGCATAGACAACCCAATTTTTAACAAAAGCAAAGATTTTTAACAGGCACATTCCAAAAGACGGCACCCTGATGGCTAACAGGCACACACAGGAAGTGGTGAAACGTTAGTAGCCATCAAGAAAATGACCCTAAAATCGACAACGTGCGGCTGCACACTAAAACGGAAGAAAATATATCAGACATTGTGATTTGCAAATATCATTTCCCAGCCTGTGTCTTCTCATTCTCCTGACAGCATATTTGAGTTGATGTTTTTCATGTGTTAGGCATGAATTGAGGTCCTTATTAAAAATGGGTTAGGCTAGGCATGTGGCTCATGCCTGTAATCACAGAAATTTGAGAGGCTGAGGTGGGAGGATCATTTGATCCCGGGAGTTTGAGACCAGCTGAGGCAACATGGCGAGACCCCATCTCTATGAAAAAACAAGAAAATTAGCTGGGTGTGGCACCATGGATCCGTGGTCTCAGCTGTACAGGAGGCTGAGGCCAGAGGATCACTTAAGCCCAGGAGATTGAGGCTGCAGTGAGCCCTGATTGCAGTGAGATATGATCACAACTGGTTACATTTCATTTTCAGATAAACAACAGAAGTATATAGTATAGGCCAGGCGCGGTGGCTGACGCCCAGAATCCCAGCACTTTGGGAGGCGGAGGCAGGCAGATCAAGAGGTCAGGAGTTCGAGACCAGCCTGACCAACATGGTGAAACACCATCTCTACTAAAAATACAAAAATTAGCTGGGCGTGATGGCGTGTGCCTGTAATCCCAGCTGCCCAGGAGGCTAGGGCAGGAGAATCGCTTGAACGCGAGAAGCAGAGGTTGCAGAGTGCCAAGATTGCACAACTGCACTCCAGCCTGGGCAACAGAGTGAGACTCCGTCTCAAAATAATAATAATAAATAATTAATTAAAATAGACACAAAAAATTTAAAAAAGAAAATAGCAAATCACATATCCAGCAAATGGCTTGTATACAAAAAATATGAATAACTTTCAAAACTCAACAGTAATGACATCACGAAATGAAGATTCCAGATGAGTATCCTTTATGAATATAGATGCAAAAAGTCTCAACAAAGTATGAGCAAACACAATCCCTTTCAAAGTGCTGCCTGCCAGAAAAGCAGCATTTTAAAAGGATTATGCATCATAACCCAGTGGGATTTATCCCAGGAATGCAAGGGTGACTCAATAGACGGAATTCAATGTAATACACCACATTAACAGAATGAAGAAAACCCACGTGATCATCTCAATTGCTGCAGAAAAAAACATTTGATAAAATTCAAAACCCTTTTATGATAAGAAGACCCAATAAACTAGGAATAGGAGCAAACTTGACTGGCCGGGCGCACTGGCTCACATGTGTAATCCCAGCAGTTTGCGAGGCCGAGGCAGGCAGATCACTTGAGGGCAGGAGTTCAAGACCAGCCTGGCCAATATGTTGAAACCCCATCTCTAAAAAACAAAAATTAAAATTAGCTGGGTGTGGGGCACATGCCTGTAGTCCCAGCTTCTCAGGAGGCTGAGACATGAGAATTACTTGAATCCAGGAGGTGGAGGTTGCAGTGAGCCGAGATCATACACAGAGGAAGACTCTGTCTCAAAAAAAACAAACACACAGCTAACATCGTATTCAATGGTGAGAAACTGAAAGCCTTTCCCTAAGATCAGGAAAGAGACAAGGATGCCCAGGGCTGCTGCTTCCGTTCGACACTGTTCTGGAAATTATAGCCAGAGCATTCGTCAAGAAAAAGAAATTAAAGGTATCCAAAATTGGATAAGAAAACTGTTTCTACTTGCAGATTTTCTGTATAGAAGATCCTGTAAAAACAGGCCAGGTGCGGTGTCTGCCGCCTGTAATCCCAGCACTTTGGGAGGCCAAAGTGGGCAGATCACCTGAGGTCAGGAATTCGAGCGGCCTGGCCAACATGGTGAAACTCCGTCTCTACTGAAAATACAAACATTAGCTGTGTGTGGTGGTGTGAGCCGTCCCAGCTATTTGGGAGTCTGAGGTAGGAGGACCATTTGAGCCCAGGAGGCTGAGGCTGCAGTGAGCTGTGATTCAGCCAATACACTACAGCCTGGGCAACAAAGTGAGACCCTGTCTCAAAATAAAATAAATAATAAAAATGGGCAAAAGACTTGAACAGACATTTCTTCGAAGAAGATACACATTTGGCCGGGTGCGGTGGCTCACGCCTGTAATCCCAGCACTTTGGGAGGCCAAGGCAGATGGATCACTTGAAGTCAGGAGTTGGAGACCAGCCTGACCAACATGGTGAAACCCCGTTTCTACTAAAAATACAAAAATTAGCCAGGTATGGTGGTGGGCGCCCATAATCCCAGCTACTTGGGAGGCTGAGGCAGGAGAATTGCTTGAACCTGGGAGGTGGAGGTTGCAGTGAGCTGAGATCGTGCCACTGCACTCCAGCCTGGGCGACAGAGCAAGACTCTGTCTTAAAAAAAAAAAATACACAGGCCGGGCGCGGTGGCTCACGCCTGTAATCCCAGCACTTTGGGAGGCCGAGGTGGGTGAATCACGAGGTCAAGAGATCGAGACCATACTGGTCAACATGGTGAAACCCCGTCTCTACTAAAAATACAAAAAAATTAGCTGGGCGTGGTGGCGCACACCTGTAGTCTCAGCTACTTGGGAGACTGAGGCAGGAGAATTGCTTGAACTCAGGAGTTGGAGGTTACGGTGAGCCGAGATCGCGCCATTGCACTCCAGCCTGGGTAACAAGAGCGGAACTACGTCTCAAAAAAAACACACACACACACACAAATGACCAAGAAGCACTTGAAAAGATGCTCAACGCCTTTAGTCACTGGGGAAATGCAAATCAAAACCACAATAAGATACCATTTCCTACCCATTAGGATGGCGATAATAAAAAATAAATAAAAATAAATGTAAGGATGAGGAAAGCTCACCGCCGGGGGCATGTGAAATGGTGTGGTCGCTGTGGGGGAAAGTTCAGCAGTTCCTCAACAAGTTACATACAAAGTTTCCATATGACTCAGCGGGTATGTTATAGACCCAAAAGAAGTGAAAACAGGTGTTCAAAGGCTTGTGTGTAAATGTTCACAGCAGCACTGTTCACAATATACAAAAGGGGCCGGGCACGGTGGCTCACGCCTGTCATCCCAGCACTGTGGGCGGGGCTCACGCCTGTCATCCCAGCACTGTGGGCGGGGCTCACGCCTGTCATCCCAGCTCTTTGGGAGGCCAAGGTGAGCGGATTGCTTGAGACCAGGAGTTCGAGACCAGCCTGGCCAACATAGTGAAACCCACTCTCTGCTGAAAATACAAAAATAAGTGTCGGGGCACAGTGGCTCATGCTTGTGATCCCAGCACTTTGGGGGGCTGAGGTGGGTGGATCACCTGAGGTCAGGAATTTGAGACCAGCCTGGGCAACATGGTGAAACCCCATTTCTACTAAAAATACAAACATTAGCCAGGCATGGTGGCAGGTGCCTGTAATCCCAGCCACTAGGGAGGCTGAGGCAGGAGAATAGCTTGAACCTGGGAGGCGGAGGCTGCAGTGAGCCGAGATCTAGTCAGTGCACTCCAGCCTGGGTGACAGAGTGAGACTCTGTCTCAAAAAAATAAAAATACAATTAAAAAAAAAAATGAGGGGATGTGGTGGCGCACGCCCGTAAACCCAGTTACTCAGAAGTTTTCCATCTGGGGAGTAAAAAGTTCTGGAACGAAACAGCAGTGGTGGCTGTACGATTTCGTGACTGTGCTGAGTATCACTTTATACTTCAAAATGGCTAAAATGCTGTTTCATGTTGTGCATATTTCCCATGATAAAAAGAAACTCAGCCGTAGAGAACAATTTAAAGATGGGCAGGAGATGTGAAGCCACATTTAACCCACAACAACCTGCAAATGGACATAAGCGCCTGGAAAGAGGTTGTGTCCCTGCCATTGGGGAAATGCAACTGAGACCACAGCAAGGAGCAGCCGCGCAGCTAGAACTGCGGAAGCTAAAAATAGCGGCTGCAGCGACGTCGACTGACAGTGTGCAGAGAAAGTGAGGCCAGGGCGGGTGGATCACCTGAGGTCAGGAGTTTGAGACCAGCCTGGCCAACATGGTGAAATACAGTCTCTACTAAAAATACAAAAACTAGCCGGGCATGGTGGTGCACGCCTGTAGCCCCAGCTACCTGGGGGGCCAAGGTGTGAGAATTGCTTGAACCCGGGAGGCAGAGGTTGCAGTGAGCCGAGATGGCCCCACTGCACTCCAGCCTGGGCGACAGAGCGAGACTCTGTCTCAAAAAAGAAAAAAGAAAGAAAGAGAGAGAAAGAAAGAAAAGAAAGAGAATGAGAGAGAAAGAAAGAAAAGAGAGAGAGAGAAAAGAAAAAGAGAAGAAAGAAATAAAGAGAGAAAAAGCAAGAGAGTCTCGTGGAATATCAAAGGGTCTGAGGCGTTTCCCATCCACTCGCTCCACGGTGTGTAAATGGCTCACAGACGCTGGACAAGATGCTCCACACGCGGGTCATTAGGAAGACGCAAATCAAAAGCGCAGTGAGACACAGCATGGCGCTCACCGGATCGCCAGCACACTGCAGCAAAACCCAGAACATGACCAGCCCTGCCCTTGCTGCCCTGCTGGGAGGTGTCGTCTGTGGAGCTGCCGTGGGAAACGGTGGGGTGAATGTTTAACACAGAATTACTCTGTCGCCAGCAATTGCCTTGTAACTATCACCCAGACACCTGAAAACGGGATCTGCAGGGGCCGTCTGCACAGCCGTGTCCATGGCGGCGTTATTCAGGCGCCCAGAGGTGCAGCAACGCAGGTGTCCATGAAGAGACCCACGGATGAAGGACGTGGTCCCTGCACACAACGGGATGCGGTTCGCCGTAAAAGGGAAGGAGATTCCGATGGACGCCGCGGCGAAGGCGGCGGAGGCAGGACCAGCCGGTCGCCAAAGGACAAACCCGCGAGGCTCCCCCTGCGCGCTGTCCCAGGAGGCAGAAAGCAGCTGGACGGGGTGGGGCGAGTGTTGAATGGGGGGTCCGGGCTTCATTCTGGGGGACGGAGCGTGCGGTGAGGAGGGCGGCGGCGGCTGCACATCAAGGTCAGGGAACCTCAAGGTTCTGAACCGGACACTTGAAAGTGACCAGATGCCAACTCCGGCCACCCGGCAGCAGCAGCGCTCAGGCCTTCCTGGGACCAGAGGCGCCTTCCCAAGGCTGAAGCCGAGAGGAGGTCGCCCCTCCGGGGGCTCCGGGGGCCTCCGCAGCTCCGGCCGCCGCCCCTTCCCCGGGACCCCCAGCGCTCCCCAGGCCCACGCCAAGCCCTAGCCCCTCACCCCAGCGCCCCGCAGGCTCCGAGGCTTCGCGATGCCGTTCCCTCTGAGGGTCCCGCGCCCCCTTCGCCCCCTTTACCCCCCAGGCCCGGATCCCCGCCCCCAGCAGCTGAGGGGCGCCAGCGCGGCGGAGGGGGCGGGAGGCGTCCGGGCGACAGCTGGGGGGGCGGCCCTGACCTTCCCGAGATCGCTGGGCGCGGCCGGGCCGCGTGGAGCCGGGGCGGTGCTGGGCGCCCCCGGCCCGTCCCCCTTCCGGGCGCCGCCATAAAGGGGCCGCGCGGGGCTCAGGCCGTGGCCGCCGCGATCCGCACCCGCGACCGGCCCCGCCATGGCCCCCCGGCCCCTGCTGCTGCTGCTGCTGCTCCTCGGGGGCTCCGCCGCGCGCCCCGCGCCCCCGCGGTGAGCCGTCCGCCCCCTCCCGCTCCCCGCCGCGCCCGCCCCCGCCGCGCCGCCCTGACCCCGGCCCGCCGACCCCTCCCCAGGGCCCCGCGACACTCGGACGGGACGTTCACCAGCGAGCTCAGCCGCCTGCGGGAGGGCGCCCGGCTGCAGCGGCTGCTGCAGGGCCTGGTGGGGAAGCGCAGGTGAGGCTGGGCGCGGGGGCGGGGCTGGGGCGCCCCTGCAGCAGGACCGACCCCGAGCTCCGGGACTGACTCTGCTTTGGGGCGCGGGGGCGGGGTTGGGGCGCGGGGGCGGGGCTGGGGCGCCCCTGCAGCAGGGCGGACCCCCAGCTCCGGGACTAACTCTGCTTTGGGGCGCGGGGGCGGGGCTGGGGCGCCCCTGCAGCAGGGCGGACCCCCAGCTCCGGGACTAACTCTACTTTGGGGCGCGGGGGCGGGGTTGGGGCGCGGGGGCGGGGCTGGGGCGCCCCTGCAGCAGGGCGGACCCCCAGCTCCGGGACTAACTCTGCTTTGGGGTGGGGGTCAGCGAGCAGGAGGCGGAGAACAGCACAGCCTGGTCCAGGCTCGGAGCCGGCCTGTTCTGCCTGTCCGACGCGCCCAACCTACAGGCCTGGTGAGTGCCCGCCCTACCCCAGACCCTCCCTTCTGTCCATAGGACCCCCGGGTCCACGCTGGTGACCAGGGGAGGCCCAGTTCCAGCAGGGGGGCTGGGGTCAGGAGCCCCCCACCCCTGCCATCCCTCACGAGCTGTCTACACTGCAGGATGCCCCTGAGGGCCCCCTTGGACAGGGCCTGGTCTCCCTGGCTGCCCGCCGGGCCCGGGCCTGGGGTTACTGTTTCAGAACGAGCCGGTGGCGCTGCTGCTGAAGGAACCCTGCGGCCCAGATGAGGAAGGAAGCCCCTCGCCACCTGCCAGGCCTAGAGCGGAGCTACGCTTGTGTTGGGGGGCGGGTTGGGGAAAGGGGGAGTGGCGGTACTCGGCACCAATAAAGGAGGAATCAGACCCAGACGCTGCGAGTCTGCTGTGTCCACTTGGTACAATCGAGGCAGCCCCTGTGCATTGGGGCTGCAGATGGAAGGGCCCATCTGCCCACAGGGGCTGTGACCACACCCAGCTGCCTTTACACCTGGTGGCCACGGCAGCCGTTCATCCTTATCTCTGACATCAGGGCTACCTCTGGTACCTCGGTACCTTGACTAAGCACCCCAGGGCCCCGCCCCACCCCTTGTCATGCATTAGCAGACATTTAGGGGCTCCCCAGCTCCTGCCAGGGAGCCATGTGGTCAGTGTTTCTGGAAGGGACCAGGGAGGCTCAGGCAGAAAGACTGGAGGGTGGGGGTGTCACCCAGGGTGCCAGGAGTCTACTCGGGCACGAGGACTTCGGACCCTCTGTCTTGTGTGGCCTCAGACCAGTGGCTTGACCCCGCAGAGCCTGTGGAGCAGGGAGCGTGCAGGGCTTCGGGCGACCATGGGGGTGCAGGGCCGTGCAGCGTTGCGACACTGAGCCCAGCCCCAGCCACGAGAGGCCAGGAGCTTCAGCACACAGGCCCGGAGGGAAGGATGCACTTTCCTGTCACAACAGCCCCTTCCTCGCCCTGACCCCACCCAGTGGCCTCTCCCTGCAGCTGGGGGTTTGGGGGGCCAAGGAAAAGAGCAGAGTGACCGGGCACCGTGGCTCACGCCTGTCATCCCAGCACTTTGGGAGGCTGAGGCAGGTGGATCACGAGGTCAGGAGTTCAAAACCAGCCTGGCCAACATGCTGAAACCGTCTCTACTAAAAATACAAAAATTAGCCAGGTGTAGTGGTGGGTGCCTGTAATCCCAGACACTGTGGAGGCTGAGGCAGAAGAATCACTTGAACCCAGGAGTCCGAGGTTGCCAAAAAAAAAAGAAAAACGCAGGGCAAGTGTCCAGTCTCACCTCACCGCTTCTGTTGGGCACGACGGCCCCCAAGAGTTGCCAGCTGCCCTCAGAGCCCTGCTGTCTCCATTACTGAGGCCCTGGCCAGCCCCACCCTGAGAAGCCGACTTGTCTCTGGGACAGGCAGGGGTGTCCCTAGGACACAGGGAGGAGAGCCTTTTCCTTCAGAACCTGCGTCAGGGAGGGAGGGAGGTGATCCCTGGGGAGCACCCGGGTTCGGAGCCTCCAGGGGTGGCCCTGGGAACTTTGCCTGAGGGAGAGCTTAGGGAAGGAGCCAGGCTGCGGGGGGGGGGGGGGGTAGGTTCTAGACCTCTCAACACCAAGGGCCAAGCCCCTGCCCCCAGCTTCTCTCCCCCACCACCCTGGCCCTGCCGCTGCCCTGCCCCCACCCTGCCCCCGTCCTGCCCCCACCCTGCCCCCCTCCTGCCCCCAGCCCCCAGCTCCTCTCCCCCAACATCCCGGCCCTGCCCCTGCCCTGGCCCCGCCCTGGCCCCCACCCTGCCCCCGCCCTGACCCCGCCCCATAGGGCCCAAGAGCCAATCTCCTTCCTGCCCTGTGCTTCGGGGTCTGTGGCCTGAGCCCCTGGTTGACCCCTGCACTGAGTCCAGCTTGGGCCACATGACCATCCCTCCTGGTGGCGGGCTGGACCGGCCGGCCAGCGGGAGCCCCCTTGGCAGAGGCTGGTCGTAAAGGATCATAAAGTGGGTGGTGCCACCCTGGGGCGAAGGTCGCTGAGGCAGGAACTGCGCCAGCTCTGGATGCCAGAGACGCTCGGACCCTCCCGCCAGGTGACGGCCGCCAAGATGGGGGCTTGGGCCCTGCTGTGGCCTCCCCTGCTGCTCGCCGGGCTGCTCGGCCAACCCCCGGGGGCCCTGGCCCAGGCCCAGTGTACGTTCGGGCAGGGGTAGGTGGGGGCACGGGGCAGAGGGCAGCCGGGGGCTGGGAGGCGCTGACTCCTCCTCTGCAACCTTGCAGACTGCTCTGTGGACAAGACCTACTTCGAAGTTGAGGAAAACACAGATGTCACCGAGCCCCTGGTGGACATCCACGTCCCAGAGGGCCTGGAGGTGACCCTCGGATCCTCGTCCACCCCCTTTGCCTTTCGGATCCTTAGAAACCAGCTGTTTCTCAACGTGACTCCTGATTACGAGGTGTGGGCGGCAGGTGGGCGGGGTGGAGGGGCTGGGGGAGGGCGCTTGGATTCCCCAGGCCACGCCTTCCCCGGGGGCCTCAGGGTTCTGTGCCCACAGCATCCACTGACACCCACGCTTGGTGGCACCTGCCCTAGAAGGCTGGGCCATTTAGGGAGGAAGCTGCCTGGGCCCACGGCTCAGGATTGACCACTGCTGATGGGGTCTGGGCCAGCACCTGTCCGCCCAACTGTGGGGTGGGATGGTGACTGCAGGCCCATCTGTCTCCACAGGAGAACTCACTGCTTCAGGCTGAGCTGCAGTGCCAGAGGGGAGGCTTGCTGGTGAGTACCTGCCCTACTCCCCTGCCTGTCCGGCCACTTCTGCTGGGTTCAGTCCACAGCCACTCCCTGGTGACCTCACCTCGGCTGTGCTTTCAAATGCCACCGTCCAAGAGTGACGTCCACACTTCCTCCAGCCCAGACTCTGCCCCCAGCGTGCCCGAGACTCCCACCCATTTCCTCAAGCACCACTGCCCCCGCCAGGGAGGCACTTTTATCCTGCCAGTCACTGGGACCGCTTCGGTTCCCACTCGCCCTCCCTCCCCGAGTCTCCCCCACGTCCCCCCATTGGTAAATCTGTTGGCTCTGCCCCAGCTCGACCCAGAAATCCACCATCCGCCCACCTCCACTCCCACCACTTCTGCAATTTATTAAGGAAAATTGCAGAATCCTGAGGCCAGCACAGGCCCCCCACCTACCAGCAGACAGCGGGCTCTGCGCCCTCCGCACACCACGGCATGTCACCCACACGTATCTTGGGATGTGTCTCTGAAAGAGAGGGACCCTTTTTTCTTTGAGACGGAGTCTCCCTCTGTCGCCCAGGCTGTAGTGCAGAGGCAAGATCTCGGCTCACTGCAACCTCCACCTCCCAGGTTCAAGTGATTTCTCCTGCCTCAGCCTCCTGAGTAGCTGGGATTACAGGTACCTGCCACCATGCCTGGCTAATTTTTGTTTTGTTTTGAGACAGAGTTTCACACTTCTTGTCCAGGCTGGAGTGCAATGGCACAATCTCGGCTCACTGCAACCTCTGCCTCCTGTGTTCAAGTAATTCTCCTGCCTCAGCCTCCCGAGTAGCTGGGATTACAGGCACCCACCACTATGCCCGGCTTATTTTATATTTTTAGTAAAGACAGGGTTTCTCCATGTTGGTCAGGCTTCTCTCGAACTCCTGACCTCAGGTGATCCACCTGCCTTTTCCTCCCAAAGTGCTGGGATTACAGGTGTGGGCCACTGTGACTGGCCAGGACCCTTTGTGTGTGTGTGTGTGACAGAGTTTCCCGCTGTCGTCAGGCTGGAGTGCAGTGGTGCAATCTCCGCTCACTGCAACCTCTGCCTCCTGGGTTCAAGCAATTCTCCTGCCTCAGCCTCCTGAGTAGCTGGGATTACAGGTGTGCGCCACCATGCCCAGCTAATTTTTTTTGTATTTTTAGTAGAGAGAGGTTTTCACCCTGTTGGCCAAGCTGGTCTCAAACTCCTGACCTCAAGTGATCCACCTACCTCAGCCTCCCAAACTGCTGGGATTACAGGCATGAGCTCCCGCACCCGGCCAGGAACCTTCCTTTTAAAACATAACTACGATGTCAATTTCCCACCTGGGAAAAGTGGTCGCTTCCTGCCATCCTCCAGTGTCCAGGATGCCACATTTCCGTGGTCTCTGAAGGGTCTTTTACAATTTGTTGTTTGAATCAGGGTCTGAGCGAGGTTCACACCACGCCCCTGTTGGAAATCCTCCTGAGTTTCTGTGAATCTGCACGTTCCCCTTTCTCCTGTCTTTTTTCTTGGAGATTTGTTTGAAGAAAGTGGATTGTCGGCTGGGCACGATGGCTCACGCCTGTAATCCCGGCACTCTGGGAGGCCGAGGCAGGTGGATGACCTGAAGTCAGCAGTTTGAGACCAGCCTGACCAACATAGTGAAACCCCATCTCCACTAAAAATGCAAAACTTAGCCAGGCATGGTAGCACACACCTGTAGTTCCAGCTACTTGGGAGGCTGAGGCGGGAGAATCACTTGAACCCGGGAGGTGAATGTTGCAGTGAGCTGAGATCGCGCCACTGCACTCCAGCCTGGGAGACAGAGCGAGACTCCGTCTCCAAACAAAGAACTAGGATTGTGTCCTCACTTGAGATTCTGCCGGCTGCGTCCCCAGCACCTGCATCATTCTTCCTGGAGCACCTGTCATCTCCCAGCTTTACAGATTCCATTTTGTTCATTGTTGTGAGTCCTGCCAGGACAGGCGCCACCAGGCAGAGATCTGTCACTTGTGATCTCTGCGTCCCGGCACCTAGAACTGGGCAGCCCCCCTGCAGCCCCCAACACCACTGAATGAGTGAGTGAGTGAGTGGACGGATGGCCGTCGAAGGTGCACCTCACTCACGGCGGGAGAGGTCGTGGGAGAGGCTGATGGCCACGCCCTACAGGTGACCCAGATGAGGGTGATCGTGTCAGTGCTGGACGTCAATGACAACTCCCCGGAGTTCCCCTTTACGACCAAGGAGATAAACGTGGAGGAGGTGAGGCCAGCGATGCTGCCGGGGCTGGGCACGGGGGGGCGTGGGAGCCCAGGGTGAGGGCAGGGGGCTCCATCGCAGCGGGGTCCACAGGGGCCATGGTCGGACCAAGTTCCTCTCCCTCCCCAGGACACCAAAGTGAACTCCACCGTCATCCCAGAGACGGAACTGGAGGCCAAGGACCCAGACGCAAACGACGTCTTGTTCTACACTCTCCAGGAAGAGACGGCAGTGAGTGCTGCCCGCCCTGCCCCCAGCACGGGCCCCTCGCCTCTGACACCCGCAGCCACCCTCGCCCTCCCAGGCTCTCAGGCTCTGTCCCCTCGACCCTCTCCAGGGTGCCAGTGACTACTTCTCCCTGGTGGGTGCAAACCGTCCTGCCCTGAGGCTGGACCGGCCCCTGGACTTCGACAAGCGGCCAAAGATGGCCTTCCGGCTGCTGGTGCGGGTGAGCAGGTCACCCCGCCCCTGAGTCCCAGACACTTGAGGCCCCCCGGACCCAGCTGCTCCCAGGCCTGATCCAGCACAGCCGACCGTTGCAGGACACCCCGGAGGAGAACGTGGAGCCCGGCCACACGGCCACCGCCACGCTAGTGCTCACCGTGGTGCCCGCCGACCTGAGGCCCCCCTGGTTCCTGCCCTGCAGCTTTTCAGACGGCTACGTCTGCATCCAAGCTCAGTACCTCGGGGCTGTCCCCACTGGGCACATACTGGTAATGGGGAGGGAGGGGGCGGTGCACGGGGCAGGGACTTCCAGGCGGGCCGGAGGCAAGCATGACCAGGATCAGGGTCAGGAGAGGGTCGGGCCAATCGAGGGTGAAGCCAATTTTGGTTGTGATTTTGAAACAAATACAGACTCTCCTTGTAAACCGACCCTTCCCATCTCGAGGTGGTGAGGGGGCAAATCTCCACACAGAGAGGAGCGTGGGCCTGGAGCCAGGCGGGCTCGGGGTCCCAGGGAGGTGGGCTGGGGCCCTGGAGCTCTCAGGGGATGGTGACATCTCTGCCCTGCTCACAGTCACCACTGAGGCCACACAGGCACCAGGGGGCCTGGGTCACCAAAGGGCCGGTGAAAGGCAGAATGCAGACCCCCAGGGTCCCTCCCTTTCTAAATGTTTCCTTGCCTGTTAAGACAAGCATTGTGCAAATGGGTCTCAATATTGTTGGGCAATTTGACTCATAGTAAGGGACCCAAGGGGGTGTCACTGATTGTGATGCTGGGACAGCAGATGTCCTAGGCAGCCACCAGAGTGACAGGCCCCTCCTCGGCCAGCCCTGCCCTGGCTGACCTTGGGGGGAGCCAGAGGGGCCAGGCTGCGGCCATCCACCCCACCCCACGATGTGCCCTCCCCTCCACTATCCCTGAAGCCGTCCCCCCTCGTCCTGCATCCGGGACCCATCTATGCTGAGGATGGTGACCATGGCATCAAACAACGTATCATCTACAGCGTCCAGAATGGTGAGTGGGGCCCAGCCCGCAGCAGCACCCTGGACCCCTCCCTGTCCCTGTCTCTGTCCCCACCTGGGGACACCTGCCAGCTAGGCAGAGCTGGCTGGGTCCCTGAGCCTCGGGGGGCCGGAGCTGAGCACTTCCTTCGTCCTCCCAGGAAACGTGAATGGCACGTTCGTCATCCACCCAGACTCCGGTAACCTCACCATGGCCAGGAGTGTCCCCAGCCCCATGACCTTCCTTCTCCTGGTGAAGGTGAGGTGGGCACCTCCACAGAGGGCAGGGCGGGGTCCCTCCAGTCTGCACCTGCCCTTCCTGAGCCCCAGGCTCCAGCTCCACCTTCAACCCCACCAGTCCTGCCTCCCGCCTCCAGGGCCAGCAGGCTGACCTCACCCGCTACTCAGTGACCCAGGTCACTGTGAGGGCCGTGGCTGCAGCCGGAAGCCCACCCCGCTTCCCCCAGAGCCTGTACCGTGGCACCGTGGCGCTTGGCTCTGGAGCAGGTGTCGTGGTCGAGGACGCAGCTGCCCCCTCTCAGCCTCTGAGGATCCAGGCTCAGGACCCGGAGTTCCCGGTAGGCAGCACACCAAGGCTGATGCCTGCTGCCCCATCCGGCTGCCTTCCTGTTGCCCGGGGTCCCTGGGCCCACCTGGCCTCCACGCGGTGGGCAGGTCAGAGCTGCATGTGGGAGGCAGCCTGGCCGGGAACTCAACGAGGCCCTCTCCAGGACCTCAACTCAGCCATCACGTATCGAATCACCAACCACTCACACTTCCGGATGGAGGGAGAGGTTGTGCTGACCGCCACCACACTGCCACAGGCGGGGACCTTCTATGCAGAGGTGAACGGCAGGGCAGGTGGAGGTCTCTGAGGGTGTGGGGCTTAAGGAGGAACCCAGGAGGGACAAGCCCCTTCCTGCCCCAGGTTGAGGCCAACAACACGGTGAGCTTGGGCACCGCGACCACAGTCATTGAGATCCAAGTTTCCGCGCAGGAGCCCCCCTCCACAGGTGAGCCCCAGGGTTCTCCAGATAAGCCCTTCCCTTCCCTGAGGCAAGGGTGCAGGGGGCGGGCAGAGGAAAGCCCAAACACTCTTCCCGGCCCCCAGATGTCCCCTCCTCCCCGGAGGCCGGAGGAACAACTGGGCCCTGGAGCAGCACCACTTCCGAGGCCCCCAGACCCCCTGGGCCCTCCCAGGGGCCCTCCACGACCAGTTCTGGGGGAGGCACAGGCCCTCACCCACCCTCTGGCACAACTCTGAGGCCACCAACCTCACCCACGTCCGGGAGACCCTCAGGTGCAGAAACCAGCACCTCCCACCAACCAGCCACTCCCGGTGGGGACACAGCACAGACCCCAGAGCCGGGAACCTCTCAGCCGATGCCCCCGGGTGTGGGAACCAGCACCTCCCACCAACCAGCCACTCCCGGTGGGGACACAGCACAGACCCCAGACCCAGGAACCTCTCAGCCGATGCCCCCGGGTGTGGGAACCAGCACCTCCCACCAACCAGCCACTCCCGGTGGGGGCACAGCACAGACCCCAGAGCCGGGAACCTCTCAGCCGATGACCCCCGGGGTCAGCAGGAGCACCGCGTCCTCAGGTAACACCCACTCCGTTTGCCAAGGAGTCGCCCTTCCCTCCCTGACTCAGGATGCTGGGTGGTCTGGGACACACTGTGGGAAGAGGCCACCCCAGGCTGGCCTGGCCTGACCATGAAATCCCAAAGAGGGGTCTATTCCGTCTGACAGACGCCCAGACAGGCCCAAGGCCTCCAGTGAGGTGAGGTGTGATGTGTGCAGGGCAGAGGCCAGACCTGCCATCCGGCGATTCCCACAATTCCTACGGGTGCTGCTCTCCCTGCAAGCCCCTGCGCCTCCCGTGAGCAGCCTGGCCTCCCCGGGGCCTTCAGGGTCTCACTGGGACATGCAGCCCCCTCCAGCCAGGGTCAGCAGAGCCAGAGCTTTGGGAGACAGCCTAGGCCTGGGTGGTTTCCAGGCATCCCGAGCCTGGCACAGGTTGGCCCCGGGCACTCAACAGTGGGGGTGATGGTGTTTTTGGCAGGGATGCCGGGTGGCCGACCCTCGGAGGACAAGCGCTTCTCGGTGGTTGACATGGCCGCCCTGGGCGGGGTGCTGGGCGCGCTGCTGCTGCTGGCTGTCCTCGGCCTCGCCATCCTAGTCCACAAGCACTATGGCCCCCGGCTCAAGTGCTGCTCTGGCAAAGCCCTGGTGAGGCCCAGGGCAGGGGGTACGGCAGGAGGACGGGGCGGGAGATGAAGACCGGCCAGGGGAGGGCAGAACGGCAGATGTGGAGGGGGCGTCCAGGTCCAGCATGGACTGAGGGTGTAGAGAGGGCAGGGCTGCAGAGACACAGGGACTCCGCTCACACCCACCCTCCCCGCCCGCAGGAGCCTGAGCCCCACGGCTCTGACCACCAGGCATTCCAACCTGACCATGAGGCCAACTGGGCACCTGCCCCCAGCCCCACGCACAACCCCAAGCCCTCGGAGACACCGCTGATCCTCACGGAGCCCACGACCCCCAGCCTCATGCCCCCCGGCCCCTCACCCTCTGGCCCCGAGGCCCCCGGCTCTGCCCCTGAGTCCCCGGCAGCGACCCACAGCGGAGGAAGCCCCGTGGCCGTGAGGTCCATCCTGACCAAGGAACGGCGGCCAGAGGGCGGCTACAAGGCCGTGTGGTTCGGTGAGGACATTGGAGCGGAGGCGGACGTGGTCGTTCTCAATGCGCCCATCCCGGACGTGGATGGCGCAGGCGACTCCAGCGGTGGCGATGAGGGCGAGGACGGGGGATGGGGCGGGGGTCCTCACGATGCGCCCAGCGACGACAACTCCACCTACATCTAACGTAGCTGTCCCCCCTCCCCCAGCCGCCCGGGCACTGGAGGCCCCGCTCCCCCCACCCCTGACCCAACACAGAATAAATTGAGGCTCCCGAAACCCAGGCAGCGGCATGGGGCGGGCATGGGGGTCCGTGGGGAGGTGGGGGGGTTCCCCACTCGCTAGCGTCCCCCATGGTCCTCGGTGCTGGAGCCCGGGTGTGCAGATGTGGGTGGCAAGTCCAGCCACGCTGTCCCCACCCCAAGCGCGCTGCAGCGCTTCCCGTAAACCACCTGCTGTTCCCGCACCCTCCCCAGGCTTGGGCCAGCTGGCGGGGAAAGTTCTTCCCCTGCTCTAACCACAGCCTGAGACGGCGACCCCCCACCGCCCCACACCGGGGACCTCCTCCTCCTGACCCTACACAGAGGCTGCTGGGGGAGGCTGAGGAGCCAACGCAAACCCCCAATCAGATGATGGGCTTGGATGCCGGTGGTGTCAAACACCTGCCAGGGGGTCCCAGTCCCCTTCTGAAATCTGCGTGCTTGGCCTGGGGTGCAGCAGTAAACGCCCCTCCAGAGGCCTGGACTGAGGTGCGCTGGGGTGGGCGAGTCTGTGGGGCCGGGCAGGAGGGACTGCAGGCGAGGGTGAGACACACGCCCCCGCACTTCTCTCGAGGCCGGAGCCCATGCCCAGAATTATCAAGGGGTCCCTTGTGAGTCATCAGCACTTTCCCTAATGAAAAGACACCACTAATTCCTTTCCAAATGTTTTAATTGAGAGAGTATCTGATATTCTTGGCTGAACAATCTTAGAAACCCAAACAGGGCCGGCACCGTGGCTGTGCCTGTAAGTAATCCCAGCACTTTGGGAGGCCGAGGTGGGCGGATCACCTGAGGTTAGGAGATCAAGACCATCCTGGCCAACATGGTGAAAACCCATCTCTACTAAATAGAAAAATTAGCTGGGCGGAGAGGCTCGAGCTTGTGGTCCAAGCTGTCAGGAGGCTGAGACAGGAGCGCTCAGAGGAGGCGGCTGGACCCTGCAGAGCCGTCTCAAAACAAAACAGAAAAAGGAACTCAAAAAGACGCGACACTGCCCCTCTTTCGAGGCACATCCACCTCCATTACCCACTTCCCTTTTGAGGCTTAGTCTCGCTCGGTCGCTGGGGCTGGAGTGCAGTACCTTGATCCGGGCTCACTGCAGGCTCGACTTCCTAGGCTCACGTGATTCCCATGTAGTTGGGACTACAGGCCCATGCCACCACGCCCGGCTAATTTTTGTAGTTTTAGTAGAGACTGGGTTTCGCTGTGTTGGCCAGGCTGCTCTCAAACTCCTGACCTCAAGGGATCGGGTGTCCCTGGCCTCCCAAGGTGCTGGGATTACAAGCATGAGACACGGTGCCCAGCCCCACCCATTACCCACTTCTAAAAGCGCAAAAAGGACCTGCTTTTGCCTGGGGTCACGTTTCGCTTATACGTGGGGTTCCCAGCTTATCCCACTGTGTCCCCCACCCTCGCTAACTGCCCGCGCCCCCACCCCCCGCCCCAGGCGCGTAGGGGCTGCTTCCCAGAGGAGGAGCCGCTGGACCCTGGAAGCCTGAGCCACGCGGGAAGGCAGAGCCCACCGCTGCCCGCCTCCGTCGCTCCCTCCTCCGCGCTGCCCGGGGCGGGGCCCCGCTTGCCGCATCCGAAAGCAGGAACAGGCCGCGCGCGCTTTTCCCGGAAACACCCGCCTGGCCACGTGACCTCTTCGGCAGCACCTGCAGCCTCTCGGGCCCCGCCCCCGGCCCGGCCACGCTACATAAAAACGCCGGCCCCCCGCTTCCCCGCGAGACGAAATTTCCCCTCCCAGCGGCTCTGGCACACAGGTACTCGGGACCCCGGGCCCACGTGGTGCAGACCCGGGAGCAACAGCCTCCGCGGGGGCTGCGTGACCCCCGAGGGGGAGAGCCCAGGGCTGGGGGAGCCCAAGGGACGAGGGTCGGGCGGGGAGAGACTCGGAGGCGGGGTTCCGAGGAGCGGAGAACGGGACGGGGGCGGGGATCGGGGAGGGTGGGAAAGCGCCGCCCGCCGTTTAGGTTTCGCTTTCCCGGGAGCCTGGCCCGCCCTCGACGCGGCCTTTCCCATCCCCGCAGGGTCCGGCCTGCACCTACCGGCTTGGCCTGGACGCTGGTCCTACACCTGAGACTTCACGTGTGCGCGCTGGCCACACCTGCAGTCACACCTGTAGCCCCTCTGCCGAGAGAGCCACACCAGCCCTCGGTCCACACCTGTGACCCCAACCCCCGTGACACCTGGCCACGCGGCCTGGCTTCTGCAGTGACTGGAGCGTCACCCTCCCGTTGTAACACCGGCCCGCCATCTAGCCGCCCCGCGGAGGGAACGATGGCCTTGGCTTCGGAGAGGTCAGAGCCCCGCCCACCCTCTCCAGGCGCCCGCCCGGAGCGCCCCGCTGCCCGCCCTGACTCCCCACGGCCCGCCACCCACAGGGCAGCCCCACGCGTGCTGTTCGGAGAGTGGCTCCTTGGGGAGGTCAGCAGCGGCCGCTACGAGGGGCTGCGGTGGCTGGACGAAGCCCGCACCCGCTTCCGCGTGCCCTGGAAGCACTTCGGGCGCAAGGACCTGAGCGAGGCGGACGCGCGCATCTTCAAGGTGGGACCCCGCCCCGTCCCGCCCCGGATGGGAGAGCGCACCCAGGACCCCGCGGGCCGAGCCCACGTCCTCTGTCCCCTCTTCAGGCGTGGGCCGTGGCCCGCGGCAGGTGGCCGCCTAGCAGCAGCGGAGGTGACCAGCCGCCCTGCGAGGCTGCAGAGCGCGCCGGCTGGAAAACCAACTTCCGCTGCGCCCTGCACAGCACGCGTCGCTTCGTGATGCTGCAAGACAACTCAGGGGACCCCGCGGACCCCCACAAGGTGTACACGCTGAGCCAGGAGCTGGGCTGCCGAGGTGAGCGACGCTGGCTGCCAAGGGCGCTGGCATTCATCCCAAGCAGGGAAGGGGGGACATTCCCGGTCAGATTTGTAGTTTTAGGAGCTGTTCTGGGAGAGGCTGCCAGCAGCCCCAGGACACAGCCCTAAGGGTTCACAGCCGGGAAGCTGGTGGGGGCTGCTCCGGGCTCTGGCTGTGTCTCTCTCTGGTCTTGGGGCCTAACCCCTGCCCCATCCTCCCTCAGAAGGCCCAGGCACGGACCGGACGGAGGCAGAGGCCCCCATGGCCGCCCCACCCTCCCAGGTAGTCTCCTCTCTGCCTGCCTCTCCTCACGCCAGGCCAGGGAGCTGCGCAATGCTGAGCCTGACATTTCCCTGCAGGCTGGGCCCCCAGGGCCATTCCTAGCACAAGATGCTGAACTCCAAGCCCCAAGCCTCCTCCCTGCCCCAGCTGGGGACCAGCAGGACCTCCTGCTTCAGGCACTGTGGCAGAGCTGCCTGGGGGGCCATCTGCTGACAGCGTCGTGGGGGGCAGATCCAGGCCCAGCCGAGGCTCCCGTAGAGGGACTGAACACTGGGGGCTGTGCTGGAGGTGTGAGCAGTGCCGAGGGGAGGGTGGAGCCCCAGGGAGAATGGGAGGGGCCAGTATCCCTGGACAGACGCTTGAGAAGGGGGAGTGGGGAGTGGAGAACAGGAGGGGACCCCCGTTCCCACTGCCCTCCTCCCTCCTCAGACCCAGGGCTCCCTGCTGGAGAGCTGCACAAGTGGGCAGCAGAGGCGACCCCCAGCCCCAGGCCCCAGCCCCCCGCCCTAATGGCAGGTGAGAGGGATAGGGGATGGGGGGCCTGGGGCACAGGGAGGGGGTGGCGATGCGGTGCCAGCACAAGACTTCCTTCTGGATATAGGCGAGGCCACAGCCCCAGAGCCCCTGCACCAGGCAGAGCCACACCTGGCCCGCTCCCCAGGTGCCTGCACTGTGGTGGGAGGTGAGTGCGCCCTGGGAAGGGGGCAGCCTGTCCCCCACCCACGGCCACTGCTCACAGCTTGGTCTCCACGCAGAGCCCAGCCCAGGGGTGCTGGACGTGACCATCACCTACAAGGGCCGCATGGTCCTGCAGCAGGTAGTGGGGCGCCCGAGCTGTGTGTTCCTGTACGGCCCCCCGGGCCCAGCCATCTGGGCCACAGATCCCCAGCCAGTGGCATTCCCCAGCCCTGCTGAGCTTCCGGACCAGAAGCAGCTGCGCTACACAGAGGAGCTGCTGCGGCACGTGGCCCCCGGGCTGCAGCTGGAGCTTCGGGGGCCGCAGCTGTGGGCCCGGCGCATGGGCAAGTGCAAGGTATACTGGGAGGTGGGCGGCCCCCCAGGCTCCGCCAGCCCCTCCACCCCAGCCTGTCTGCTGCCTCGAAACTTCGACACCCCCATTTTCGACTTCAGAGTCTTCTTCCAAGGTCAGTGGGGCCCCTGCCTGGGGTGCTGTCTCCAGGGGTCCCGGGGAGCACCTGCCTCCAGGTACTCAGCAGAGCCTCCTCCTGCAGAGCTGGTGGAATTCCGGGCACGGCGCCGCTGCAGCTCCCCACACTGCACCATCTACCTGGGCTTCGGCCAGGACTTGTCAGCCGGGAGACCCAAGGAGAAGAGCCTGGTCCTGGTGAAGGTGAGACCGGAGCCTCGGGGAGGGGCGGCCATGTGCCCAGGCCCACTGACAGACGCCTGATGCCCTCTGGCAGCTGGAGCCCTGGCTGTGCCGAGTGTACCTGGAGGGCACGCAGCGCGAGGGGGTGTCTTCCCTGGACAGCAGCAGCCTCAGCCTCTGCCTGTCCAGCGCCAACAGCCTCTACGACGTCATCGAGGGCTTCCTTATGGAGCTGGAGCAGCCTGCCTAGAGCTGGCCGTGGCCACCCAGTCTAATAAAAAGAGCCCCAGAACATGCTCTGGCGTCTTGGCTGGCGGGGAATCAGGTCCAGGCTGGACACGGGTGGGGCCCAGGGAGGGAGGGACCTGCACACAGCCTCCCTGCACACCAACTCACTTCTGTCTTCACCACACACATTACAGGCAATAACTGACTCAAAGAACAAGGCCCTTAAGAGGCAGGTGGCCCCCGCCAGCTATGCAGAGGGTAGGGGCAGCACCCCCCAAGCCCGACTCCCGTCGCCAGGCCTCAGTGCTGCCCCTGGCTGCTGGGAGGCAGCTGTGCCGAGTGCAAACTAGAGCACCTATTTACAGGAGCACAACGTAGCCGAAGAGAGAAAGCAAAGACGTTCCTAACCCAGAGACAGGTGCACCCACAGCTGCCAGCGGGAGGCCACCTACAGATTGATCACAGACGCCCCCACCCCAGCCAGAGCCTCTCCCAGTCACCAAGTGCTTTACCTTCTAAGTATTAAGTCAATCAAGAAACTTCTAAAGATAATCCATTTTTGATAAATTAGAATGGAAACAGTGTATCTATAACATACATACAAAAGTGTCCAGTTTTCAACGGTGAGCATCGCCGCATCGCCGCAGGAACCCGAGGGCAGGTGTGCTGGTGCCCAGCCTCAGCCCTCGGCGCCCTGGGCGGGCGGCTCCTCGCCAGACTCCACCTTCTTGTGCCTGCGCATGTGCCGGTACTTGCCCACGTAGGCCTTCACCAGGTTGGCCACCTTCACGGGGTTGATCTCCCCACTCTTGCTGTGGCAGATCTGGGGAGAGAGGGCCAGTCATCCAATGTCCTTTCCCACCCAGAGGTTCTGGGCCACAGCACGGGAACAGGTCCTGGGTGCTGACATGAATACAGATGGCAGCAGGGGCCGCCCCACTCACCTGAGACCCCCATCCTGCTTGCTCTGCCACGTCACAGGGCCACTGAGGGTCCCGCAGTGTCGGGGGAAGCCTGAGCCTGAGCTTAGAGACCCTGGGTGTGAGACACATCACCAGGTACCTGCTCACCTCTGGGAGTCCTATTCTATCTGGAAGCTGAAGGGGGGGCTGGGCAACTTTTTTTTTTGAGATGGAGTCTTGCTTTGTGACCCAGGCTGGAGTGCAGTGGTGCCATCTCAGCTCACTGCAACCTCCACCTTCTGGGTTCAAGCAATTCTCCTGCCTTGGCCTCCTGAGTAGCTGGGATTACAGGCATGTGCCACCACACCCAGCTAATTTTTTTTATTTTTAGTAGAAACAGCATTTCACCATATTGGCCAGACTTGTATCAAACTCCTGACCTCAGGTGATCTGCACACCTCGACCTCCCAAAGTACTGGGAGGACAGGCGTGAGCCACTGCGCAGCCTTGGGTAATTTTAAACATCTTAGGACACATCTGCATGTGCCTTGCAGGCACCGAAGCACCTCTTCCCTAAGCACCTGCCAGGGCAGCCCCAGACCTGCAGCCAGGATGTGGCTACGCAGACCTCTGACCGGGTTGGCCAACCTCAGACTCGCACTCGGTTTCACCCCAAAGTCCACGTCAAGGAGACAGCACCGAGTCCTGCCACACGGCAGCAACGCGCTGCCCGGGACCCAGAGCTCCCACAGGCACACGCGTGCACAGCCCACCTTCTGCACAGCCTTGCGCAGGATGTCCTTGTACTCCTCCTTGGTGACCTCCCTCTTCTGGTAGAAGGGCTTGATGGCCAGCTTCACCTCCTCCACTGCACGCTCCTGCACCTGCAGCTTCTTCATGTACTAGAGGGGGCACGCACGTCACGCCACGTACTAGAGGGGGCACGCGCGTCACGCCACGTACTACAGGGGGCACGTGCGTCATGCCACGTACTAGAGGGGGCACACGCGTCACGCCACGTACCAGAGGGGGCACGCGCGTCGCCATGTACTAGGGGGGCACGCGCATCATGCTGGACATGGCTGGGCAGGAGCCTGGAGTCCCTCTGGCCACAGGCACTGTGGTTGTGGACACCCTTGCAGTTCAGAGGCACAAGGACCAGCTTCCGCCCCTCAACTTTTTTGAGATGGAGTCATGCTGTCGCCCAGGCTAGAGTGCAGTGGCGCAAATGTCTCACTGCAACCTCCACCTCCTGGGTGCAAGTGATTCTCCTGCCTCAGCCTCCCGAGTAGCTGGGATCACAGGTACCCGCCACTACGCCCGGCTAACTTTTAAATTATTTTTTAGTAGACATGGAGTTTCTCTATGTTGGTCAGGCTGGTCTCCAACTCCTGACCTCAGGTGATCTGCCCACCTCAGGCTCCCAAAGTGCTGGGATTACAGGCTTGAGTCACCATGCCCGGCCAACAACTTTAGTTTCAAAACAAGATGGGAACATGGGGGAAGGGGAAGAGGCAGGACTTACCTCCTCCTTCTTGGTTTTCTCTGCAGCTAGCCTAGGAGTGGGGGCCTTCTCCTCCGAGTTGCTGGCTGCAGTGGCTTGACCGCCTGGCTCTGAGGCTGGGGTCAGGGCAGTGGGCACCGGGGCCAGGGTCTGTGCTGCCCCGCAGCCCACCAGGGGCAGGCTCCCCTGCAGTATGAACTGGACTGTGGGCTGGCTGACCAGCGCGCAGGGTGGGATGCTTGAGGGCTGAGCCAGGGCCGGAGGCAGGCTGGGGCTGTAAACCTGGGAAGGACATGCCCCACTGAGCACAGGGCCTTACAACTGCCAGCCCTGTGCCTAGGAGCCATAAGGCCTCAGCCCCAACCTGGTGTAGCATGTGTGGCATGGGTGCCAGGCTACTGCCCACAGCCCACAGCCCTCCAGCCGACGCACCCACCTGAGAGGGGTCTGTGTCTGGAAACCCAGGCTCCGGAAGCACATGACCAGGAGGGGGTGGCTCGGAGAACAGCTGCCTGACCCCTGTGGGGGCCAGGTCCTCCACATCCCAGGCTCCTTCTCGGGGCTTCTCTGGCCTGTGAAGTGGTGCCCCTGGGGGCCCGACAGACAGGGAGGTGGGTGCTTTGTGCCCACCCATGCCCAGAATGCTGCTCATAGCTGGAAAAATCCAGAAAAGCACCAGGAACAAGGACCACAGAGCAGCCCTCAGATCCACCCCCGGCAGCCAGAGGAGGGGAGACGTATGCCAGCTCCTAGCCAATGACCCCCCTACCATGACCTGCTCGGCCCACCTGCAGAGAGACCCCGCCCCCACTATCCCACTCTTCCCTGGCCTCAGAAGCTCCCCTGTGGCGGTCAGGGCCCTATTCACCCAGGGGCCCTGTCCTCTACAGGGGTCAGAGTCACTAGGGGCCTATCCTGGACAGGGGCCGGGCCCCTACACTCTACTCACCGGGGGCTCTGTCCTAGATGGGGACTGGGCCTACACCCTACTCACTGCGGGCCTGTCCTGGACGGGGACCAGGACCCTACAACCTACTGACTGGGGGGGGCCTATCCTGGACAGGGGCCGGGGTCCTAACCCTACTCACTGGGGGCCTATCCTCAATGGGGTCCAGGGCCCTATTCTCTGGGGGCTCTGTCCTCAGGGGGGTCCGGGGCCTGACTCCCTGGGGGCCCTGTCCTCAATGGGGTCCGAGGCCCTACTCACGGGGGGCTCTGTCCTCGACAGGGGCGCTGCTCTCCGACTCCTGCAGGTTCCAGGTGACCCGCTTCACCAGGGCTCTGGTCCGCAGCAGGGGGGTCTGCGAAACCACCTCCTCAGGCCTGGCTGCCTCCTGCACCCTTGCACTCATGGTAGGGCCGTCCTCCTTCCCGACGGGCGCCACACCCAGGGAACTGGGCGCCTCAGTCTTCTCAGCCACGTACAGCTCCTGGGGGTCCTCTGCCAGGGGTGGGGGCTGTGAAGCATCTTCATCGTGCATTAGCGACACCTCCCTCTGGATGGCGGCCAGGCTGGCTGCGGGCAATGCAGGCTTTGGTGGGAGGTCGCGCTCCGGGGAAGAGTCTGTGCTTTCGGGAGAAGGTGGCGAGCTCATGTCATCGAGCTGCATGAAAACAGCTTCATTTGAGAAATCGTCAAAGACGTGTCCCGCCTCCACGGAGTCGCCATAATCCAGGTCATCAGGCGCGCACTCGGCCGCCACCTCCAGGACAGGGGGGGCCTGCAGGGGGACATGGTCGGCCACAGCCGCCTCTGGTGAGATACGAGCTTCCACCAAGGCTGGCGACCTGGCTGGGAGATCTTCCCGCACTGGCTCCCCCTGTGGAAGGGGCGCTGGGGATGCCTCCCTCATGGCTCCCTTCCTCTCTGGGGACCGGGAGCGGCTGCGGGGCCGCTTCTCGCGGGACCGTGGCCGCCTGTGCTCCCGCGCCCTGTGCTCTGAGCTTGGCGACCGGGACCTCCGCTTCCTCCGGTCTCGGGGCCGTGCCGCAGTCTCCTTCCGGTCCAGCCGCTCGCGGCTGCGCTCCCGCTGCTGCTTGTGCCTCCGGACCCTCTCCAGGCTGCTCGGAGGGGAGCACTCCCTTCCCCGAGGTCTGGACCCTGATCTCCGCTTCTTCTTCTTCCTGCTTTCATAGTGCTCATAGGAAGAGCTGCCCGGGCTCCCCGAGCGTGACCGGGACGTCCTCCAGCTGCGGCCCCAGGGGCCCCGCCTGTGCTCCCGGCTCTTGTCCCTGGCTTTCCTCCTCTTGGCTCGCTCTCGGCTGCTGGAGCGGTCGCTCGAGGACCGCCGGCTCTTGGCCTTGGACCGCTGCCTCCTGAGGCGCTCCTCGTCCACCAACGGCGACCCTGACCTCGAGCTCCTGTCCCTGGATCCGGAGCGTGTCCTGGAGCGTGTCCGCCGGTGCTCCTTGGATGCCCTCTTCCTCTTGGCCTTCTTCCTGCTTCGGGAGCTGGACGTGGAGCGGGACCGGGAAGGGGGCCTGAGCTCCACGACCCGGTGGGTGGCTGCCTGCGGCACATCTGGGCTGGGCGGGGCTTCCGGCTCCAGGACTGTCACGCAGGTCACTGTCCGCTCCTCAGAGCCAAAGAAGGTGCTGCAAGACGCCCCATCGTTGTCCTCCCAGGGCTCTGCGGGGGACAGCCTCCGCACCCGGGCAGCCAGGCCCTGGCTCTCCATGGGCTCCTCTGTGCCCGGCCCCTCTAGCTCCGTGTCAGAGGCCCCCTCGGCAGCCACCGCGCCCCGGAGCTTGGACACGGTGGAGGATGGACCAAGAGGAGGCTTGGGCTCCGTCCCGAAGACGCTCTGCACCGTGTAGGAGGTGACGCAGCGCACAGCCTGAACCGTCTGGACCTTCGGGCTGTTGATGGAGATGGTTCGCGTGATCTCAGAGGGCAGGAGGCCGGGGCCGGACCTCTCGGGGCTGCTGCTGGGGGTGCTGGAGTCAGAGCCGGTGGGGTCCGAGGGGTCGTAGACCTCACTCCGCAGCTGCTTTGTCTTCTTGATGGAGAAGAGGGGCGAGGGGTTCTCCTTCCTCTGCTCCTTGTTGTCCACGGGCCGGAACGTGTTACAGAAGCCGGGGCTGCAGAGTCGGCTGGAATGCGCCGTGTTTCCGGGAATGTTGATCCGGAAGCTCTCAAAGGTCGACCCAACCCCTTTCCCTCTTGAGGATCCCGGTGGGGCCAAACTGCCATGGGAGCTGGGGGCTGGAGGCCGGGAGTTGCCTGTGTGTGTGCCGGGCTCCCGCGGGACCCTGCTGCTGGCCTCGCTCTCTGCCCGCGCACCTCGCCCTGGCTGCCCGGTGCCCTCCCTGCCGGTGAGCCGGCTGATACAAGCGCTGGGGATCTCGATGCTCTGCCCAGGGGCCGGGGCTGTGGCCTGTCTGCCGCCGCTGCCGTCTCTCCTGATCTTTGGTATCCTGGGTAGCTCGGAGATGTCCACTCTTCTGGGTGCTGGTTTCAGGGGAGGCCCTGGCACCGCACTGCGAGATGGGGGGTTAGAATCTCTGCTGGAGATCTTAGACGTGGCAAAAGCAAGGGGCAAAGTATGCTTGTTGGTGCCGCTGAACCGGGGGCTGTGACTGTGTCTTACGCCAGGCGCACTCCCATTTGACAAATTCTGAGCCTGAACCGGCCCAGGGGTTGCAGAGAAGTCCAGCCTCCCAGGCGCCCCCGACGTGTGGGCGGGGATGCCTTGACAGCTCAGCCCTGTGCCCTGTGGCCTGCTTCCCGAGGGGCCTTGAGCCAGGCTCCCTGAGGGCAGTGCTCTGGGCCGCAGGCAGTCCTTGGACCCTTCTTCCCTTCTGGACAGACCGCCTGAGTTTCGCTGAAAAGAAACTGGAGCTAAAAAACAAAAAAAATCAATGGCAATCATTTCCCACCCGCTCTTCGTAAATGCTAGTGGTTTAACTTTTATCACAACTGGTTTTCCGTGAGGTCGTGCGCTTTAAACTCCCATCTGCCTGTTGAGGTGGACACCTTGCCTTTCCACACCTGGAGGAAGAGCTGCTTCCAACAGCCACACTGTGGATGACAACGTGCAGTGCTTGAGCCCGTTAGGACACGATATTCACCAGGGGAGGGCAGTGCCCCGATAGGAAATGATACTACCCAGGCACTAGGGGCCATACCCTGCAGCTGTGGGGCTCAGTAAGAACTCGGGGCTAACTGGGAAACTGCTCAAGGGAAATCAATGGAGAAAAATGGCTGAGCAATGGTCCCCCCACTTCAGTTACATCTTCTGTGACTGAGACACAGGCTGAGCCCTTGGGAGCAGGCTGAGGACCAGAAGCCCAGAGGGAGGCAGCTGTGCAGGGGGAGGCACATGGCCATGTTGGGGCGAGCACTGGGGTCAGGTGGGCGGCTGTGTCAGGAGGAAGTGGGTGGCTGTGTGGGGGGAGGCGCTCACCTGCCCTCTTGGCACTGAGGGAGCCATCACGGTGGATGATGACGTCACTGCTGCCCAGCATCAGGAGACTCTGGCCTGACAGGATGCTGCCCAGCAGGTCGGGCACTGGCTCGTCCTCCACGTCTAGCTCCGGCACTGCTGCAGGGAGACGCCTCCTGTGGGCACAGACCCGAGGCCCTGCTATCACTGCCTCTCACGGCCCATGGGGTGGTACCCAAGGCAGAGCCCTGCAGCAGGCGGGAGTCAGGGAGAGTGCGGCTGGATTGGGCCTGTGCCTCCCCCACAGTCCTGCTCCAGATGCTGTTTTGAGAAGAGGTGCCCCAACAGACCTCCCAGAGGGAAGGAGGAAGCCCTACCTCCCAGCCAGGTGAAACCAGGGAAACCAGGTGTTTCTGGGAGAAGTCACCTCCGATGCCTTGGCCACACTGCACCATCAGGCGGGAGGGGCAGACAAGCATCTTTACCTGTTCCATTGCTCTGGGTTAATTTTTTTCTTGTGCCAAAACAGAACTGGCCAAGAGGTGACCTCTGATAACAGCCGTACTCACCAGGGCCCCTGCTCCTGCGTGAGGCGGGGTCCCTGTGCTGGTGGCTCTCAGGCTGGGGTGGGGGCAGAGGGGCCACCTCGTGGAGTTGCTGCAGCAACTCCAGTCCCTGCTCACAGGCAGGCCGTGGCCTCCATGCAGGACAGGCTGAGCACTGCCTTAGGCCAGAGCTCCCTGATGAGCGTGACGGCTGAGGGGAGGTGCTGAGGCCACCCAGGACCACGGACACCCAGGCTGTCATGGCCACACCCTGGAGCCCCCAGCTGCTGCCCCACTGCCGCCCCCACCTCCCCAGAAGACTCTGCCCTTACACACCTGGAAAGCCCCACGGAGACAGGCCTGGCCACAGGCTGGTGAGACTGCAGGGCCGACTGGGACAGTGCCCGTCTCTTGGCACTCAGCGGGGAAAGAGGGTTTGCAGAAAGCTCTTCACTGCTAGAGGGAAGGACATAGGCCAAAGGGAACAGGTGACTCCCAGCTCCCAGAACCCCCAGCCCAGGGAGACAGCACTGAGGAGGATGGCCGAGCACTGGCCACGGCAGCACGTGTGATTCAGGACCTGCACCAGACCTCTAAGTTCCACGAGGCCCACCTGCACCAAGTGTGGCGGCAGGAGGAATGGCCACCCTCACAGACACGAACCCTAAGGCCTCCGCGTGCACCTCGGGCCCCATACACACAGGTGTGATAGGAGGAACGGCCACCCTCACTCAAAGACATGAACCCTAAGGCCTCCATGTGCACCTCAGAGCCCTGTGGCCACAGCCCCCATGGAGAGGAGCGGGTGCCCATGCAGGACCATCACCAATTCGGTCACCTGTCGAAGGGGTCCAGCTCATAGGGGTCTCCAAATAGAGACAGAGAGGCAGCTCCAATGTCTGCTCGCAGCAGCCCCAGGGAGGGTTCCGCCGGCTTGAACACTGACGGAATGCAGGTACTGTGAACAGGCCTGCCCAGGCCCAGCGTCCGCGCAATTCGGGAACGAGTGGTGACTTCACTCTGAATCCAATAACAGAACAAGATTAACGGACAAGCAGGAATGACACCTACGAAGGCTCTACAAATGCCACGCCAAGGCTTCATCAGCAACAGCAAATGTGAGGGAGGGTGAGTATTAAGCCAAAGCCAATGGGCTTCACACACACACCGATCATGATCATCACAAGCAGACCCAACACCACACATGCCCACCACGGACCGGCTTCCCACGCACTCATCGTGACCACAAGCAGACCCAACGCCGCACACGCCCACTACGGACCGGCTTCCCACACACTCATCGTGACCGCAAGCAGACCCAACGCCGCACACGCCCACTACGGACCGGCTTCCCATGCACTCATTGTGACCACAAGCAGACCCGACACCACACAGGTCCACCACGGACCGGCTTCCCACGCACTCATCGTGACCACAAGCAGACCCGACACCACACAGGTCCACCACGGACCGACTTCCCACGCACTCATCGTGACCACAAGCAGACCCAATGCCGCACACACCCACCACGGACCGGCTTCCCACACACTCATTGTGACCGCAAGCAGACCCAACGCCGCACACGCCCACTACGGACCGGCTTCCCATGCACTCATTGTGACCACAAGCAGACCCGACACCACACAGGTCCACCACGGACCGGCTTCCCACACACTCATCGTGACCACAAGCAGACCCGACACCACACAGGTCCACCACGGACCGACTTCCCACGCACTCATCGTGACCGCAAGAAGACCCAACGCCACACACGCCCACCACGGACCGGCTTCCCACGCACTCATCATGACCACAAGCAGACCCAACACCACACAGGTCCACCGCAGACCGACTTCACAAGCAGACATTCAGTGAAAACTCACAAAGAGGGAAACAAAAAATTCAACTGATGACTGACAGTAAAACCCCTTGAAACTAGGGCACAGTGGCTCACACCTGTAATCCCAGTACTCTGGGAGGCCGAGGCAGACAAATCATTTGAGGCCAGTTCAAGACCGGCCTGGCCAACATGGCGAAACCCCATCTCTACTAAAAATACAAAATTAGCCAGGCATGGTGGCGCATGATTGTAATCCCAGCTACTTGAGAGGCTGAGGCAAAAGAATTGCCTGAGGCAGGGCACGGCGGCTCACACCTGTAATCCCAGCACTTTGGGAGGCCAAGGCAGATGGATCACGAGGTCGGGAGATTGAGACCATCCTGGCCAACATGGTGAAATCCCATCTCTACTAAAACATTAGCTGGGCATGGTGGTGGGGTGCCTGTAGTCCCAGCTACTCAAGAGGCTGAGATTTGGTCCCAGGAGGTGGAGGATGCAGTGAGCCAAGATTGCACCACCACACTTCAGCCTGGCAACAGAGCGAGACTCCATCTCAAAAAAAGGATTGCCTGAACCCGGGAGGCGGAGGTTGCGGTGAGCCAAGATCGTGCTATTGCACTCCAGCCTGGGCAACAAGAGTGAAAAACCATCTCAAAACAACCAACCAACCAAAAACGTTCCTAAAATGTGGTTTTACACAAATGTGTATTATGTAAGTTTATTTAGTAGGAAATGAATAATGATCTTGAGTATAAACTCATATAAAGATGCAGCAGACTTGGTGCTCACACCTGTAATCCCAGCGCTTTAGGAGGCCGAGGCGAATGGATTACGAAGTCAAGAGATTGAGGACCATCCTGGCCAAGATGGTGAAACCCCGTCTCTACTAAAAATTAAAAAATTAACTGGCTGCAGTGGAGCGCGCCTGTAGTCCCAGCTACTCAGGAAGGTGAGGTGGGGGGATCACCTGAGCCTGGGGAGGTGGAGGCTGCAGTGAACCAGGATCACGCCACTGCACTTCAGCCCAGGCCACAGAGTGATACCCTGTCTCAAAAAACAAAACAAAAAGATTCAGCAAACACCTGAACAATTTCTGCAATTCAGGTTTTTATACATTAAAATGTTAAGTGTGCAGTCTGTGAGTGGACGAGGTGATGGACTTAGTCCTGGGCTGAGCATCAAGCACGTGCACACAGAACACATCACCCTCCACCCTATAAACAAGGACAGTTTTTAGGGAGCAACTAAACATACATATTCATAAATACCTGGTCTGGGATTTGGGATGAAAAGGGCCCAGGACACCAAAAGCCACGACATATATGAAGGAGGCCACTCCTAGGGCCTAGCGAGGGTGGGTCAGAGGAGGTAGACGGGGTCTGTCAGACACGTGTCACTCCTCAGAGCCAGGCTGGGCAGGCCTGCCTGAAACCCGCAGCTGCTCCACTCCAGGGGGCTTCTGCCAGAGGGCCCTGCACTAGCTCGGCTCACACCTGGCTCCCTGACCAGCTGATGGCTGCAGGAAGGTTCCTGGGGACACACCCCGCAGTGTGTCCGGCTCAACGTGCCTTAGGAACCAGCTGGCCTCAACCCCACACTTCAGTCTGTGCTACAGAAATGTTCATTTCCATCAGCAAATCGCTGAGTAAATACAGAAACGAAGTGAGGCGGAGGAGCCCTGCTCGGAAACCACACGCAGGCGCCGAGGCTGGCGGTAGGCTCGGGCACTGCTGCCAGTTCTCACCTTCACCCTCGTCCCTTTTCTTTTCTTCACTCGACGCTGGCGTTTCTTAGATCTTGTTGCTGTGCCTTTACTTTTTGCAGATGGTCTGGACGGGGTTTTCCTTCTTCCTGACACTTTCTTCCGTCTTCCTAGAGAGAAGTTGTTGAAGCCTGTGCTTCTCTGTGCTGGGACCTCCCTCCCACCCCATTCCTGTGAGTCTAGCCCAGAGGACCAAGCCCAGGGAGCCAGTACAGAGGGACCACACGCACTGGCATCGATTTGTTTCTGAGACAGGACCTCGCTCTGTCACCCAGGCTGGAGTGCAGCAGCATGATCTCAGCTCACAGCAGCCTCAAACTCCTGGGCTCACCTATTCTCCCATCTCAGCCTCCCCAGTAGCTGGGACTACAGGCATGCAACACCGTGCCTGGCTAATTTTTGTATAGCTAGGGCTTAGCCATGTTGCCAGGCTGGTCTCTGGGCTCAAGAAATCCACCCGCCCCAGCCTCCCAAAGTGCTGGGATTACAGGCTGCTCAGGAGGCTAAGGCATGAGAATTGCTTGGGGCTCAAAGGCAGAGGTTGCAATGAGCTGAGAACATGCCACTGCACTCCAGCTTGGGCAACAGTGAGACCCTGTCTCGAAAAAAAAAAAAAAGAATAAAAAGAACATGTCCCTATGGGGGAGAGAAAGGAAATGAGCAGCATCTAAGAACAGAGCCTGACTTCCCTGAGTGTACCACTAAATATCTTACTAATTATGGAACAGGGTCGGGCGCCATGGCTTACGCCTGTAATCCCAACACTTTGGGAGGCCGAGGCAGGCAGATCCCTTGAGGTCAGGAGTTCGAGACCAGCCTGGCCAACATGGTGAAACCCCATCTCTACTGAAAATACAAAAATTAGTCAGGCGTGGTGGCAGGCACCTGTAATCCCAGCTACTTGGGAGGCTGAGGCTGGAGAATCACTTGAACCTGGGAGATGGAGGTTGCAGTGAGCCGAGATCGCGTCATTGCCCTCCAGCTCCAAAATGAGACTCTGTCTCAAAAAAAAAAAAAAAAAAAAAAAAAAAAAAGAGAAAAATTATGAAACAGTGGGCCGGGTGTGGTGGCTCACGCCTGTAATCCCAGCACTTTGGGAGGCCGAGGCGGGCGGATCACGAGGTCAAGAGATCGAGACCATCCTGGTCAACACGATGAAACCCTGTCTCTACTAAAAATACAAAAAATTAGCTGGGCATGGTGGCGCGTGCCTGTAATCCCAGCTACTCAGGAGGCTGAGGCAGGAGAATTGCCTGAACCCAGGAGGCGGAGGTTGTGGTGAGCCGAGATCGCGCCATTGCACTCCAGCCTGGGTAACAAGAGCGAAACTCCGTCTCAAAAAAAAAAAAAGAAAAAGAAAAATTATGAAACAAAACTAAATTAGACGACAGCAAGCACTGACAATGGAAAGTGAAAGGAAACGCCCTATTTCTGTATTTCTGTATCCCCACACCCCAGGAAGCCCAGCAGGGAGGGAGCTACCAATGCAGACAGAATAGATGAACCCTCGAGGCACAGATCACGAAAACACATCCAAGGTATTTAAACTGTGAGTTTACCACACTGCTAAAACTGGTAGACACAGGAAAGGGTTGTCCACGCCGCCACCCCACCAGTCACACAAGCACTGGGGGAGGGCAAGCTGCTCCTCATAGACATTTCCCGGAGAATCTAAGCAGCCACGAGCAACGCCAGCCCTGAAGCCTGGACCATGTCAGTGAGCTGCTGGGAACCCTGAGCACTGGCAGCCACTGCTGCTGACAGTGGCCCTGTGACAGAACACCCCCAGGGTCCCTTGCAAACACAAAAGTGAACAAGCCGAACTCCACAGGGTGCAGGACGCAAAGTCAGACCTAGAAACAATGAATGACCAACCACCTAAATTTGGTCTCTGAATTCCAATTCTCACTTAAAGGAACCAGTGCTTCCTGGAGGAGTACCCAAGCCACAGAAGAGGCCATACAAGGCGCACGCCACCGCCAATACCCATCACCAGAGTGCAATAAAGCACAGCGGTGCCTGGCTCTGGGCACGGACGCCAGGATGCAGGGCCAGCAGAGTTCACAGAAGGGCCTCCAGATCCTCGAGGCGCCTCCACGTGCCCAATGGTAGGCAAAAATAAAACCCAGGGGTTCTGAGTGTTACCGAGAGAATGGGGAATTGCCAGAGCTCTTCCGTGTTGCCAATGGATTAGAAACTGGCGCAGTGACCTTGGAGAAAGGTTTGGCAACTCTCTCTAGAGCCAAACGCACGTTTACCAGATGAGCCAACCGCTCTAGTCCTCTGCATAAATGCGTTACCACTCCTCTGCATGTCATTTCATAGAAATGAGAACATCTGCCCACAGAAGGAACTGTGCTACGGCAGCCATAGCAGCTTTATTCTTAATACCCTGACACTCAAACAACCCAAACACCCATCGACAGGACAAACTGTGGTATATTCATGCAATGAATTATTTCTCAGTAATAGTCACAGACACAGATAATTGGAGATTCCCAGAATGCTGCGCTGAGCAAAAGGAGCAGCAAGCTGGAGCCCCCACGCCAGACCCACAGACGCCGAGTACTCCGGAGCCCCAGGACCAGCACGACTGACACAGGGATGTATATGGCCGCAGGGCTGTGGGGCCGGAAGCGTGGTCTGTAACTGTGCTTGTGCTGGCTGGAGTGGAAGTTAGATTTGTCAGACCTAGAACTACACGCTACAGTGGATGCATTTAGCTAATAAGAAGTATGCATGCTTCAGTTCAGGCACGGTGACTCCTGCCTGAAATCCCAGCACTTTGGGAGGCCGAGGTGGGTGGATCACCTGAGGTCAGAAGTTCTACACCAGCCTGGACAACATGGTGAAATCCCATCACTACTAAAAATTCAAAAATCAGCCAGGTGTGATGGCGGACGCCTGTAATCCCAGATACTCGGGAGGCTGAGGCAGGAGGATGGCTTGAACACAGAGGCAGAGGTTGCAGTGAGCTGAGATCACACCACTGCACTCCAGCCCAGGAGAGAGAGAGAGAGAGACTCTGACTCAAAAAAAAAAAAAAAAAAAGTATGTATGCTTCAATAATCACAATTCTAATCACAGAGTAGAAACTCTGAGTAAAACGGGAGCCCATGAGTCCACAGTGACTTCAGTCACCGCCACGGGGGAAGAGATAATGCTCTTTCTGAGGGCTAAATCCACAGGGGCGCACCAGTGCCAGGGAGCGCCTGACAACCCACAGTGGCGATGGCTCTCCCCAGGAGCTGCCTGTCAATTCAAGGGAGGATTAGGAACTTCACAGTGCACCTCTGCTAGCCGAGTCATCAAAGTTACCCAGCACTGGGACAAAACCACCACAACTCAGAGAAACAGACTGGAAACCTGAGCGGGGCAGGAGCAAGACACGCCGCTGAACTGCGGATCTCAGCTCCGCCCACACGAAGAGCCCAGCCCCAGACAGCTTCAGCGGTGTATTCTGACACACGCTTACAGCAAAAATAACATGACTGCCTCCATAAACCTTAGGAAGCAATCCTTCCAAAAAGCAGAGGGGAACAATTCCGGAAGGCTGGCATCGCCCTGGCACAATGCCAGAGGCAATAAGGTTGCAGACTTGCAGGTCAGACCCACACCTCCCGGCCTCGGCGGGCTCGTGTCATGTTTTCTTTTCAGCTGAGAAGATTAAGTTGCAGAAAGAAGAAAGAGAAATGCCCACAGCCCTGGCTGCGAGGGAACTGGTGAGTGGACCCCCGGCGTGGGCCCCCAGAGGGGCTGCAGAGTCCCTCCTGCCAGGCTTACTTGTCCTCCTCTTTCGTCGGGCGGGAGTGCGCGGCGTCATGGGGCGCTGATACACGGCGGTGCTCAGGCCGGTGGCCACGGCCTCGATGGCCTCGTCCAGCAACGAAGACTCGAGGGGCCCTGGTGCATGCTACAGGCAAAGGGGGTGGCGCCATCAGGGGCCCTTGTGGCCTCAGCCAGGCCAGCACAGACCCCACACAGAGCCCAAAGCACAGCCCACAATGGCAGCCAGAGAAGCATGACACCTCCACTGGCCCCCCGCAGCAGCAGACTGGCCCGGCCTTCCTCGCCCCTGCCACAGAGGCTGCTGAGCGCTCCCGCAGGGGAAAGACTAGGCCTGCCCAGGTCAGCAGGCCCGGGAGGGCTCTGGGAGGCCAGCTCAGGGCCAGAATGGAGGGCAGGGTCAGGCAGTAACAGAGGACAGTGGAGTTCTTGGAGGGAGAAGGGCACGGGGCGGAGCTCAGGGCAAGCCCTGAGAACTAGACTCCTGCACGGGTGTGCGGGTGGTGTGCGGAAGGGATGAGGAAGGGGCAGGCGGGTGGGGGACAGGCAGGTGTTCCAGTGGTGCGCGGCAGGGAAGAGGGAAAAGGGCAGGCGGGTGGGAACAGAAAGAATCCCAAGGGCACAGGGAGAGCACCAGTCACGGTGGTGGGGGTGTCGCAGTGCTGGGCAGAGCACTGGACAGGAACAGCCTTCCCAGTCACTCCAAATTCCATGTTATGCTTGCCAAGGGCACATACCAGATGCCCAGAGCCCAGACCCTCCTGCTTGTCCACTGCTTAGAGAAAGGTAGCTGTGAGGACAGAGGCTGCAGGGAGCACCTGAAGCAGAGCATCAACTCTAGTGCAAGAGGAAGGCGCTGGCAGGTGCCTGGAGGGAGTGGTGCTGGCATGGGGCCTGGGGAGCAAGGGGGGTTTCCCAGAGCACCTGCCCCTTAGCACACAGGCTCCAGCTCCACCTGGGGCCGCTGGGCTCACCCTGGGGTGCCCTCACCTGCTCCCCTCAGCAGGCCGATGAACACAGCCATGGGGGCTGGGCAGATCCCACACTGCGCCTACCCGCACCGCTGAGACCACACAGGGCAGCAGGGGCTCTGGGACAGGCGTCGGGGCTGGGCCACCCACCTGGACACTCCTGGCCGTGGAGATCCGGTTCCGGTTCACGGTAGCTCTCACTCTCTCACTCTGCCGTGTCCTGGCAATCGCCCGGGTCCGACCTGCTCGAGGCCGAAGCCTGCTGGTGGTGGGCACCACATCAGCCAAGAGCAGGGAGACCTCTTCCTCACTCACGGGACCTGCATCTAGGAAGAACCACCAGGGCTGACGTGCCACATGCACAGACCACATGCCTCCCCCCACGGCTGCTGGCCATGCAGCAGCCCTGGCTTGGGCTGACCTGTGCACAGGACACGGGGCTTCTCATGAAGTGTAGTGCTCCTAACCCTGCGGGCCGGAAGCCCCCAGCCAATGGACCCCACACACAACCCCGAGAAGACGAGCCCCCAACAGATGGCCCTAGAGGTCCTCCCCAAGCCACAGCTGCCCCTCGCCCTGAGGCCCTTCCCTGGGACGGCAGAGCGGACAGTGAGAGGTCTAAGTGTGCCTTGGGATGGAAGCAGGGTCCTTACCAGCGGCAAGGACACCAGGGGCGGCACATTCTGGGCAGAACCACTCGTCCACCGGCACCTCCTGGAGAGGGGGGTCCAAGCATTCCATGTGGTACCTACAGGAGCGAGCGGGGCCAGAGCGTCCAGATGCTGCTCACGCCATCCCCAAACCTCTCAACAAGGGGACCTCAAAGCAGGCTCCAGCTGCACCCATGTCTGCGATGCTTTCTCTGATGGGCTTACCTGCACCCTCAACATTACTAAGTAGAAGCCCTAACCCCCAGTGCGACAGCAGGAAGAAATGGAGCCTTTAAGGAGGTAGCTGAGGCTGAACGAGGTTGTGGAATTGGTGTCTACAGAGGAGCATGACACTGGGAGAGGAGCACTAAGGGAAGGCCAGGTGAGGACACAGCGGGGAGGCGGCGTGTCAGTCAGCAAGAGGGGCCTCTCCGGGAGCCAGTCTGCTGCTATCTCAGACCTCCAGCTTCCAAAACCAAGAAATGGAAGACCTGTGGTGTAAGCTGCCCAGCCTGTGGTTCTTGACAGCAGTTGAGCTGACCTCGACACCCACGCAGGGCCCAGCCCACACCCAGCGGCCGACGGTGGCTCACGCTGAGCTCCTGCGGCAGGCGCTGCCTGGGGGTCCCCTCCCAGAGAGGCTCGTCTCTCCCACCCTCACTCATGGGGTTTCACCCGGCGCCCATCACAGCAGGCTAGTGAAGAAGGTGAAGATGTCTTTGCTGCAAGTGAACGACTTTTTACTTGTTTCTATCAAGCCTTCCAGGAAGGTAGTGTGGGAAGTGCTGCCCTGCAACAAGGCATCTGTGGCCTCCAAGCAGCCGAGACTCGGCAGTCTGTGCCAAGATCCTTGAAAGGATTCCGAAGACCCCAGACAGCCCTGAGCAAGGCAAAAACAAACAAGGGAAGGGAGCCAAGCTGGCACTTCGCTGAAAATGGAGCCTGAAGTCAACTGAACTTACGCTTACTAATCACGGTGCTGAACTGCTCTAGGATCTAAAGTATGAGATGAAACAAGAGTAAACCCATTCCTCCACAAATCCTGCACCTACAAGAAGGTGCCCATGGTGTGGCCCTCGCTGAGGCCTCACACAAGACAGACAGGAGACGGATACGCAAGAAGACAAGCAGACTCCCCTGAGAGCACGGCACATGCTGCCAGGTGCGGCACCAAGGATGGGGCAGGGGTATGAGGATGCCAGGCCAGCACCGAGGACGGGGCAGGGGGTAGACGGGGGGAGTATGAGGATGCCAGGCCAGCACCGAGGACGGGGCAGGGGGTAGACGGGGGGAGTATGAGGATGCCAGGCCAGCACCGAGGACGGGGCAGGGGGTAGACGGGGGGAGTATGAGGATGCCAGGCCAGCACCGAGGACGGGGCAGGGGGTAGACGGGGGGAGTATGAGGATGCCAGGCCAGCACCGAGGACGGGGCAAGGGGTAGACGGGGGGGTATGAGGATGCCAGGCCAGCACCGAGGACGGGGCAAGGAGTAGACGGGGGGGTATGAGAATGCCAGGCCAGCACCGAGGACGGGGCAAGGGGTAGATGGGGGGGTATGAGGATGCCAGGCCAGCACTGAGGACGGGGCAAGGGGTAGACGGGGGGGTATGAGAATGCCAGGTCAGCACTGAGGACGGGGCAAAGGGTAGATGGGGGGTATGAGGATGCCAGGCCAGCACTGAGGACGGGGCAGGGGGTAGATGGGGGTTATGAGGATGCCAGGCCAGCACCGAGGAGACGGGGCAGGGGGTATGAGGATGCCAGGCCAGCACAGAGGACGGGGCAGGGGGTAGACAGGCGGGTATGAGGATGCCAGGCCAGCACCGAGGACGGGGCAAGGGGTAGACGGGGGAGTATGAGGATGCCAGGCCAGCACTGAGGACGGGGCAAGGGGTAGACGGGGGGGGGGGTATAAGGATGCCAGGCCAGCACCGAGGACGGGGCAGGGGGTAGACGGGGGGGTATGAGGATGCCAGGCCAGCACCGAGGACGGGGCAAGGGGTAGACAGGGGGGTATGAGGATGCCAGGCCAGCACAGAGGACGGGGCAGGGGGTAGATGGGGGGGTATGAGGATGCCAGGCCAGCACCGAGGACGGGGCAAGGGGTAGACGGGGGAGTATGAGGATGCCAGGCCAGCACCGAGGATGGGGCAGGGGGTAGACGGGGGGGTATGAGGATGCCAGGTCAGCACCGAGGAAGGGGCAGGGGGTAGACGGGGGAGTATGAGGATGCCAGGCCAGCACCGAGGACGGGGCAAGGGATAGACGGGGGAGTATGAGGATGCCAGGCCAGCACCGAGGACGGGGCAGGGGGTAGACGGGGGGGTATGAGGATGCCAGGCCAGCACCGAGGACAGGGCAAGGGGTAGACGGGGGAGTATGAGGATGCCAGGCCAGCACCGAGGACGGGGCAAGGGGTAGACGGGGGGGTATGAGGATGCCAGGCCAGCACTGAGGACGGGGCAGGGGGTAGATAGGGGGTATGAGGATGCCAGGCCAGCACCGAGGATGGGGCGGGGGTAGACGGGGGGGGTATAAGGATGCCAGGCCAGCACAGAGGACGGGGCAGGGGGTAGATGGGGGGTTATGAGGATGCCAGGCCAGCACTGAGGACGGGGCAAGGGGTAGATGGGGGGGTATGAGGATGCCAGGCCAGCACCAAGGACGGGGCAAGGGGTAGACAGGGGGGTATGAGGATGCCAGGCCAGCACCGAGGACTGGGTGGGAAGGAGGGGCTGTGAAGAACCCTAACTAGATCCCATCCTAACATCTGCTCTTACACAAGTTCTCCAGAGGGCAAAGGCAAGAACTGAACAGTGCGATCTTTCAAAGAAGGCCAAAGTCTGAAAAGGTCCAACACACTCTCCCATCAAGCTCCAGCAGTCCTGGAGGAGGCTGCAGCTCCACCTGAGGCCCAAGCAGAGGCCCCTCTGCACCCGGCAGGCCCCCATCCACATCCAGGCCAGGCCTGTGTCCTCCACACTCATCTCTGAGAAGAAGAAAATGGCTGCAAGTCTAAACACGATCACATGGACAAGGAGGGCTGCCAAGATCTGCCCAGCTACGGCGCACAGGGAGTGCACTGGTGCGATCTCGGCTCATGCAACCTCCACCTCCTGGGTTCAAGCCATTCTCCTGCCTCAGCCTCCCAAGTAGCTGGGATTACAGGCACGTGTCAACACGCCCAGCTAATTTTTGTATTTTAAGTACAGATGGGGTTTCACCACGTTGGCCAGGATGGTCTCGATCTCTCGACCTCATGATCCACCCGCCTCGGCCTCCCAAAGTGCTGGGATTACAGGTGTGAGCCACCGCGCCCGGCCTGTGATTCCGTTTTTACGCGAGTAATTAAGTAATCATAGATGTGTAACTTTTAAGTCAGACTTAACTGAAAACGCAGCAGACCGCAACATTAGCAGTATGGAAATGTCTACAAGAATGAGAATCATTCATCAGCTTTAACGTTTTAGGTCCATTGGGGTTTTTATATACTTGTGTCATTTTATCTGCCAGGTAATTCAATACTATAGGGAAAAAAAATCAATATATTGAATTTGTAAGTAAAACTTAGGATAATAAAAAATTTTAATTACGTTGTAAACATCCCCAAGAGCCTTGTCAGAAGTTACTACAACTAGGCCAGGCGCAACGGCTCACACCTGTAAGCCCAGCAGTTTGGGAGGCCGAGGTGGGCGGATCGCTTGAGTCCAGGAGTTCCACCCCCGTCTGGCCATTATGCTGAAACCCCGTCTCTACTGAAAATACAAACTTAGCCAGGTGCGGCGGCGCACTGAGCTGAGATCACGTCATTGCACTCTGCCTGCCTCAGAAAAAGTAAGTGAAAAACAAAATAAAAGCTAACAGGAAGCCGAGGCTTTGTGTATGAAAACTGACAGCCTCATCTGGCCTCAGCTGCCCTTCAGCCATCAGAAGGCTCACAGTCCGGCCTGTGACGAGGGCCTTGCCCAGGGTGGTGGCTGCGGCGGCCAGGATCAGACCTCTGGCTATCACGGCCATGGCCTCTCAGGTCATGTCCAGTGATTCCAGGCCAGCTCAGGCCCTTCTTTCACATGCCCAGAATGGCCATGGCCACAGGTAAAGAAGACCAGTCTCACTCATGGGCATGGAGTGCTGAGCACCCTTCTGCCTTTTTTAAGCATTCTGTGTATATTCACGGTGTAAGTCAGTAAGCACCATGCCCAGAGTCGTGCTGACCAGGCCCCTAGGATACTCGAGGCAGCAGCCCTGCCCTTCAGACTCTGCACATGCTGGGCAGTTAGCAGACACTGCAGGAACCCTGAGGAGGTGAAGATCTGTCAAGGCAGAGCATTCAATAAACCGTCATGACACGTGGATTTAAGCTAAGGCTCGTAAGAAAGGAGGGAAGACAAGATGTTTGCGAATGTGAGCAGAGGTGTGGCAGTCACCCAGGCTGCTGGGAGCAGAAGGCGAGACCGACCAGGGGTGGGACCTGGAGGGGCTGGTGGAGCGCACTGCAAGCCCCTGAACTCCCACAGGCCACAAGGAGGGTGAACTGAGGACAAAGGTGTCTTAGCAAGACAAACGTGGCGGCTGCCTCCTGGGCTCCAGAGGAGCTCCTGCAGTGTCTGCAAAAGGCCAGCCAGCGAGTCCTGCGCCGTAGGCTTCTGAGTGGAGCAGGGCCTGCGGGTCCTGCATCGTTGGCGTGTGAAGGGAGCAGGGCCTGGGGGTCCTGAGCCGTTGGCGTGAGTGGAGCAGGGCCTGGGCATGTGGGTAAGAATGAGGCAACAGGTGGGGGCACAGGTGGCTGTGGTCGAGGCCAAGTCAAAGCTGGGCTGACTAGGACCACTGGCCACAGCAAAGGCCTTCACCAGGAGCCTGTCCTGTGTGGCTCCAGCCACAGCACATCAGGGCCTCCTGGCTCTGGCTGCTCCATAGTCCAAACCCTGACCCTGCTACTTTCTGCCCAAGAGAAGGCTCCAGATCTAGCAGCCTCACTGGTTCTTTCAATGTCTTCTGGGGCACATGCCCCAAGGGAAAGTTTCCGGAATCCTCTCGCCATAATTTTACAGCAGAAAAATTACTCAAATAAACAAGGAATGCCATTCACAGGAGGCTGATGGGGAAGCGGACGTCTACCTACAGCCAATGAGACAAAGCAGGGATGAGGGGACGATGTTACGGGGCTCCTGGGAAGCCAGGGCCACGCAGAGGCCTGAGAAGGCGCTCCCAGCTATCCCCAGCTGTGCCACGGAGAGCAGCGGGTGCAGGTTAACTGGACGTGCACTGGAGGGGGAAGGAGGAGCAGGGTGGAAGGTGAGGGACAAAGCAGGACGGGAGGCCGGCAGAGCCACTCCCACCCACAGGAAGGCCGGGACCCAGGACGGGACGCCAGCAGAGCCACTCCTCCCCAATAGAAGGGCCGGGACCCAGGATACGTCCCCACCTCTGGCCAGCCGGCCCCATAGCCTCCTGGCTCGCTGTTCTCTTTTTCTGTCTTGAGGCTTTACCCGCATTTCCGAGAGCAGCCTCACAATGTGGGAAAAGATGGAGATGTGAGTGGATGCAACAGGAAGGCCCGAGGTGTGTGGTCCGCAAGACTGAACCACACTGCTGCGGGTGCTGGGACTGACTTCACAGAGGGAGGAAGAAGGCTCTGCGTGCCTCCTGTTCCTGGCCCACCCAGCACGCGGCAGGGCACGTGTGCCCTTTCAGCCGTCCTTACCCCGCATCACAGCCATCGCAGAGCAAGAGCCGGTCCTCACGGTCGCTCCTGCCGCACACCTCACAGAAGGTCGGATCCTCCTCCTCTTCCTCACTCACTTTGGCGTTCTCCACCGGGATCTAGAACAGAACTGTCGATCACACACCACACCGGACCCGAACTCCCCACGGTCAATTCACACCATGACACACAGTTAATCCAGAGCAGATCGATCGGCTTCAGATTCCTTTGTGGGCTCTGAGGTTCTCACTCCACATGCACGCAGGGATTTTTATGTTTTCTACCATTTCAGGGTAGTAATCTAAGAGGCAAATATTCAACAGAAAGCAAAATCTGATGAATGGAAAGGAGCGGGAAGCCCTGCGCCCCCACAGGGCGAGGCGGCAGGTGCTGAACTGCCGTGTAGACAGAGAGAGTGCCCGGAGAAGGCTGGAGACAGACTCAGACACGCAGTCCCGTAAGTTAGCAAAGACTCAGAAACATGCCAGTGAAAACTGGCACCAAGGGGCACTGCTCTGCCACGAGGGTCCAGTCCGCCTGGAGGACGCGCCCAACAGCGCTATGACTCAGTGACTCTCAGGCATGACCAGCCTTTGGCTCCTTTTCTCTCTCTGCCATCTAAGGCTTTATTCCGGGGCGAGGTGGGGACCGCAGGCCCTCCTCCAGCCCTGCACATACTTCCTGCTGATGGACCTGGAGTCCTCCTCGGATCCTTCCCCAACAGCACAAGTCAGAGTCTCAGAGTTGCCACCCTGTTTCTTCTTCTCTTTTTATTTTCTGAGATGGAGTCTCACTCCTGTTGCCCAGGCTGGAGTGTAGTGGCGTGATTTTGGCTCACTGCAACCTCCACTTCCCGGGCTCAAGAGATTCTCCTGCCTCAGCCTCCTGAGTAGCTGGGATTACAGGTGCCCACCGCCACGCCCAGCTGATTTTTGTATTTTTAGTAGAGATGGAGTTTCGCCATGTTGGCCAGGCTGGTTTTGAACTCCTCACCTCAGGTGATCCACTCACCTCGGCCTCCCAAAGTTCTGGGATTATAGACACGCGCCACCATGCCCGGCCTTTTTTTTTTTTTTTTTAAATAGAGATGGTGTTTTGCTATGTTGCCTATGCTGGTCGCCAACTCTTGACCTCAAGTGATCTGCCTGTCCCAGCCCATCCTGTGTTTCTGCCCGCGAGGTTCACCTAAGTCTCCCTCCATACAGAGGAGGTGGCTCACGGTCTGCATACTACATTGGGAGCTATTTCAGGTAAATGAAGACTACCTTCATACCAGAAATGCTTCTGAAATTGCCAACACACCCTGAGGCCTCAAGCTGCCCAGGCAGCAAAGGGAGGCCTGCACCAGACAGCCACAGCACAGGCCCAGGAGGCCACAGCGCAACCAGAGGCCCCAGCTCCAGTGAAAACTGCACAGAAAGAGGCAAAGGCTGGAGGATGTTCTGAGACCAGGAGTTAGACTGCAGTGAGCTACGATCCTGGGTAACAAAGTGAGATTCTGTAGGGAGAGAAAAAGCCTGTCTCTTGTATCCCTGGCTTCCTCTACTTTCTAAATCTAGAAGCCACCACCCAGCCTTTTCTAATATTCAGAAGGCCTCAGGCATGTCCCTAAAGGTCCTTCTAATGCTGCTGATCAACAGCAGCAGCTGTGTAGAGGATGCTACTTTCTTAAAAGCAGATGAAAAAGATAAGCATCCTTCATTTCCAGCCCCAAGAGAACTGGCCTCCTCTCCCACACTCTGACCTTCCCTCTCCCCTGTGGCTGCCACAGCTCGAGAAAGCAAAGCTCTGCCAGGCGTGGTGGTGATGCCTACGGTCCAGCCACCCGGGAGGCTGAAGAAGGGGATGTCTTGAGCCTGGGAGGCTGGGGCTGCAGTGAGCCGAGACAGCGCCACTGCACTGCAGCCTGGGCTTTGGATTCCTATGTGGGCTCCACGGGCCCAGAAGGTCTCACTCAGCATGCACACAGGAATTTTTGTTTTCTACCATTTCAGGGTAGTGATCTTAGAGGAAAATATTCAACAGAAAGCAAAGCATGATGCACGGAAAGAGCGGGAAGCCCTGCAGCCCCGCAGCAGAGTCATCGAGCAGGGTGAGGCGGCAGGTGCTGGGCTGCCGTTAAGAGCAAGATCTGTCTCTGGGGAAAAAAAAAGCCAGTGCGGGGGCTCACACCTGTAATCCCAGCACTTTGGGAGGCTGAGGCAGGTGGATCACCTGAGGTCAGCAGTTCAAGACCAGCCTGACCAACATGGAGAAACCCCGTCTCTACTAAAGATACAAAATTAGCCAGGTGTGGTGGCAGGTGCCTGTAATCCCAGCTACTTGGGAGGCTGAGGCAGGAGAATCACTTGAACCCAGAAGGTGGAGGTTGTGGTGGGCAGAGATGGCACCACGGCACTCCAGCCTGGGCAAAAAGAGCAAAACTCCGTCTTATATTAAAAAAAAAAAATAATTAGCCACCCGTGGACCCAGCTATGCAGGAGGCTGAGGCAGGAGGATTCCTTGAGCCCAGGAGGTTGAGGCTGCAGTGAGCTGTGATTGTGCCACTCCCCACACTCCAGCTGGGTAAGAGCGAGAGACTGTCCCAAAAATAAAACAAAGAGCTCTGAGCAGATGGGCCAGAGAGCTGCTCCCAGAGGTGAAGGGCACAGGGGTGGGGTCAAAAGGAAGCCCCAGGAACTGGCAATATCTCTGCCTCTCACCTCCAACCCGGACCCCAAAACCTCCAGACAGGGCACAACTCAAGCTCCAGGCTTCCTGCTCATGGCTGCAAGGGGCACCAGACTGACTTCTACAAAGCATTAACCAACACTCATTTCAGGAGAGCAAGCCCCTTTGGAAAGCACACTGTCCCACAGGGAAGGGATTTAAGCATGGCTGGGGCTTCCTCACCCAGCGTGCAGCACCCACACTCACCTTCCTTAAGATTTTACCACCAAATTGAGCTCGAATACAAATGCACTTAAATACAGTTCGATCAACTGGACAGGAATTGGCATTCTGTAAGAAATAAGAATGGTATCAGAATCTCATAAATCACTTGCACTCGGAGATCAGAAACGTCTTTTACACTAAAGATGACCAAGTGTCTGCTAAACGCTCCGGGAGCCAGGCCTGCATGAGCTGCTGACACGACAGTGAAGGGAACAGTGAGCTCTGCCTGTGAATCTGCGAGCCCGACGGAGAAGGGAAGGGCAGCTCCACCAGCGGGAGCATCTCGGGAGGCGGGAGGCATTGGGGCGGCATCGTGGACAGGCCCCTCTGCAGTCAGCCTCTTCAACTCTTTTGCCAACTTTTCCAGGAGACGGTTGGACAGTCACTAGCAAATTTCTAGAATTTTTCACAGTATAGATAACGGTCAGGTATGTGCTGCAGCATTTTTTTTGGCTTTATCAGTAGTGTTCTGACCCACATAAGATCTTAAATCGGTTTTGTTGACGTATACCACACACAATAAAACACTGATTTTGACTGAATAATTCGATGGGCTCTGACTGTACATCCTGCCCAGTCCCCACCCGGTCTTCTGGCCCTTCCCGCTCCCACCTGGCTGCTTCCTGCTGCTGCAGGGGTGTGGCAGGTGCATCTGCCCCGGGGTTCCTTAGGATTGGAGCCGCAGCACAGACCCCGCTCACAGCATTCTGCCCTCTCTAGCACTGAGGAGATGCCGCACCGCCACACAAACGGCCCCCGCGTCCGTTCCCCTGCGGTGCACATCAAACACGTCTCTGTGTGGGCGTGCTTGTTTCTCTCGGGTAAACACCCAGGAATACATGTGCCTTTGAGGTTGTGTGTGTGACACCCCCACTTCTGGAGTCTGGGGTGTCATCTTCCCCACCTGAAGGGGTGTGTGACAGTGTCCCACACAGTGGAACTGGGGTTCTGTGATACCCCCTCTCTCTGGAGTCTGGGGCGCCATCCTCCCACCTACTCAAGGGGCGTGCGGCAGCATCTCCCGCAGTGGGACCGGGGTTCTGTGACACCCTCACCTCTGGAGTCTGCTCAAGGGGCATGCGGGGCATCTCCCACAGTGGGACCGGGGTCTCTGGAGGAGCCCTGCTGCTGAGCCCCACATGCTCACCGCCAGCTTGCAGACACTCTCAGACTGCTTAGGAAATCCTTCCCTTTTCTCATCATAGAGCTGCCGGGGCTTTCTTTTCCAAGTCTGTTTTGCTTTCTAATTCAAGATCTTGACTCCATCCAGCACCGTGTGTGTGCTGTGGGCAGCTCGCAGCCTCCTCTGCCTCACAGGCACTGCCTGTCTCCCACTGAGTGTGCCCAGGTCTCTTTCAGGGCCCCTGCAAACTCCCTAGGCCTGGTTTTCATTCCTGGACCGATTCCACTTCAATCATTGTAGTTTTATAAATCACAACATCCAGCAGGCAATTTCTCCCTTTTCAAAGTGATATTGGCAATTCTTGGTGCCTTCCTGTCCTCATGTGTGGATCTGACAACATATCAAGTGCTCTGAACTCCTGCTGAAATGGACAGAATCTGCATCCCACTGCTGTCTCTATGGAGTAAGGCCTCTCGAAAGGGGCCTTGCTTCATTTGATATTTGATCACAGCTGTGTTAGAAAAGCTCTTTAAAAGAGGGAGGCTGAAGCGAGCGGATCACAAGGTCAGGAGTTTGAGACCAGCCTGGCCAATATGGTGAAACCCCCAACTCTACAAAAAATACAAAAATCAGTCAGGCGTGGTGGCATGCACCTGTGGTCCCAGCTACTCGGGAGGCTGAGGCAGGAGAATACCTTGAACCCAGGAGGCAGAGGTTGCAGTGAGCCAAGATTATGCCACTGAACCCCAGCCTGGGCAACAGAGCAAGACTCCATCTCAAAAAAAAAAAGAAGAAAAGCTGGAATGCCACGGCGTGATCTTGGTTCACAGCAACCTCCACCTCCTGAGTTCAAGTGATTCTCCTGCCTCAGCCTCCCGAGTAGCTGGGACTACAGGTTCGTGCCACCATGCCCAGCTAATTTTTGTATTTTTAGTAGAGATGGGGTTTCACCATGTTGGCCAGGCTGGTCTCGATCTCTTGACCTCCTGATCTGCCCACCTCAGCCTACCAAAGTGCTGGGATTATAGGTGTGAGCCACCATGCCCGGCCCCATTTATAAGGTTTCTATACTGACAAACTTACTTGCAAATACCATCTTCTGCCCAATCCTTATCTAATAAATGCCACACAGAAGATACACAGCAAACACTGTATCCCGTCCCTCGACTTAAATGAATGCTTCACTTGCCAAAAGAAAAGCTGAAGCCTGAATCTACTATAGGCTGCAGACCCACCACAGCAGAACAGCAATAAGAAGTCCCGGAACCAGACTCTGGGAAACGCCACAGCCTGCTGCCACCAGCAGCATGAGCAATGTCTGCTGAGTCCTGCTTCAAACTAAGCCGACAGTTTTCAGCTACATGGGGAAACAGAGCAGGAGGCCCCAGTCACCAGATATCCTGGGTGACGTCACGGTCATGAGGAGAGCCGCAGACAGCAGGGAGGGAGCTGAGCCCTGAGGACAGGAGTGGGGGGCTCATCACTCGTCCTCGGACTGTGTGCTCTATTTTTCTGACATTTTTTACAATAAAATATTCAGAAGGGAGAGGGAACTGGTTGCTTCTAAAGGTTCATTTTAATATAAAATACACTGAATATTCAGTCAACTCTCTTCACCTGTTTGAAGGACAGTCCCTTTCAATGCTGGTTATTGTGAATGAGCGCTGAACCGTACCCGTGTTTTCTTTATCAACTGAGAGGAACACTGTCCAAGCAGCACCTACTCACGTGCTCCGGCTCGAGGGTCTAGCTGGCCCCTCCCGAGCAGCACCGCACACCTGCTCACATGCTCCGGCTCGAGGGTCTAGCTGGCCCCTCCCGAGCAGCACCGCACACCTGCTCACGCGCTCTGGGTCACAGGCCTAGATGGCCCCTCCCTCACCCACGGTTTCTGCAGCTGGTCCCAGGAGACCACGGCCCTCCTTTTTCCAGTCCAATACCGGGGCACTACAAATGCCTCACAGTGAGTTCACCCACGCCTCCAAGAGCCACAGTGCTCACAAAGCAAAGGCCAAGCCAGACTCAATCCTGTGGCCCCGGTGTCAGCCACAGAGGGTAGAGCTAGAACCTCGCAAGAGGCTAACCACAGGCTGGGTCTGTAAACAGGGAGGCCACCTTGAAGGGACAAGAAGCCAACCAGAGGTGAACTCACCTTGGACCATTCAACAATGCAGTCCAGGCAGAAGTAATGGGCACAGTTCTCCGGCGTCCCCACGGCCTGGTCTCTGAACGCGTTGAGACAGATGGGGCAGCTCTCTGAGTCATCATCAGAATTAAAAGAGCCAGCGGCTTCCAGTTTCTCCTGAGTACAGGCTACCTCCAGCAATGTCTCCATGTCATCTTCTGAATCCTCGGAACCTAGAGAGAGAGGAAATGTTTCAGCTGCTGCAAGCAGGACTGGCAGCGTGAATGGCAGCACTGAAGGTGAGCGGGCCTGGCTGAGCTCAGGACACCAGGTAAGCAGGTCAGGCTGCACTCAGGACGCCAGGTAAGCGGGCCCCAGCTATGCTCAGGACGCCAGGTCTGCAGTGCAGAGCCCACCTCCCCGTGCGTGCACATCCGGACACCCACCTCCAGGTCCACATTCAGCACATTCACAACCCCAGGAGCCCTACCCCAAGGGGCAGGAAGCTGAGCGTCCTCAATGCCAGACCAGCTCCTCCAAGCTGAGCCTGGGGCTGAGACAGACCCCGAGAGGCAGCCCTGGGGCCCTGTCCCAGAGATGATCAGATTAATTTCTGAGCCTCCTGGCAAGCCCCTCAGTGCAGCAGCCCCCATTTCCAACATCCCCTTCTTAAAGCATTAGGGTGACGAACCATCTGCCTGCAGACGTGCCGTCCTTCCAATGTCACCCATTCCTCTTCCCTGTGGGAGGCAGAACAAGGCTCCTAACAGGGCCACTGACCACAACTGTTCTGGCCAATTCTGAGTGGTTCTGAGGCTAGGGATTGGCCAGCAGGGAGAGGGAGATGCTCTGAGTTCAACACAGCAGAGCCCACAGGTGCCTTTGCATTTGTGTTTTCTTCCCACCGAACTACACAGAAACAACACTGAGTAAACTGAACACAAGTTCACACGGGCAAGAGGAGCAAGACTTCCCACTCAGCCCTGAGACTCTCCTAGTTCCACTCGCGTGGGCGGGACTATGCCAGCGCTGGGACATCGCTCCCAGGACCCTGCGGTCATCCGGCAGGGGGAGAGGCACACTCGGAACAGGAATTTACACTGTTGAAGAGGCTGGGAGGAGCGAGAGCCTCGAGGGAGGCAGCAGATAAGAATTCTCTCAGTTCCCATTCTCTGTGGAAGGGCTACTACCTAAAGGTGGAAGCAGCAGTGGAACAAGTGATTTCCAGCAGCAAACACCAGCATGGGAACAGAAAGGTCCCAGGCCCCAGGGACGCAGGCCCTGCCCGTGGAGTACCTCCCTCCTCAACACTGTGTTTCCCATCAGTTAGGTACACACTGGCTGCTTCTTCATGTGTAAAGAATGGTCCTGCCGGGTGTGGTGGCTCACACCTGGAATCCCAGCACTTTGGGAGGCCAAGGCAGGTGAATCATGAGGTGAGGAGTTCAGGACCAGCCTGGCCAACATGTTGAAACCCCATCTCTACTAAAAATACAAAAATTAGCCAGGCTTGGTGGCAGGCACCTGTAATCCCAGTTACTGGGGAGGCTGGGGCAGGAGAATGGCTTTGAACCCGGGAGGCGGAGGTTGCGGTGAGCCAAGATCGCACCACTGCACTCCTGCCTGGGTAACAAGCAAAACGCCGTCTCAAAATAAATTAAAAAAAAAAAAAAAAAAAAGAGGAATAAAGAGAAGTGTTCACTAAAGTTCTGCCCGCACTGGCGCACCAACACCTCTCCAGTGCCTTCCCATCCCCTTCCTTTGGGGCGCTCAGTCCTCAGGCGCTCCAGGTCTCTGTAAACCTTCTGTCTCTTCACAGCCACCCCTGCCCGGTCACCTCCTCCTGCACCTCAGGTGGCAGCTCCCCTTACGACCCCATCCTCCAGCCACCCCATCCTCCAGCCACGGCTACTGGAAAGTGAGCGCAGACACAGTGGGGGCCCCGCTGAGGCTCCCGTTGCGCTCACTCCAGCCCCCAGCCCAGTCTCTGGCATCCAAGGAGCCCTCTGGATCTCAAGGCAAGGACGGTAAGTCACCTGGCAGCCCTGACCGCCCGGGGCCTGTGCGAGACCTGCCGCAGATGAACAAGTGCCCGATTCCAGTGCTGGGAGTAAGCAGCTCCCCCCTCAGGACCTGCACACCCGGCAAACCTGCAAGAGCACGTGCAGAGCTCGACATCAAGCTCGGGAAGGACGCGCAGCCAACACACACCGCTCAGGCCATCAGCGCCATTCCCTCACGAACACGCCTCACACAGGAGGGCTCCTTTCCAGAGTGTTCTAACACTGGTCACCACGGGGCTCTCTTGAAAGAGACTGTGAGACACAGATCACAGCAGCCACTTTAGGACCGTGGATGTTCCAGCCCGAGGGTGATGTCAGAAGGGAAGTGGTGGGAAGGCAAAGTTCTGAGGCTGAGCTCAGCCCCCAAGGAAGCAGCCACAGCTGAGCCGGGGCAGGCCACCTCCCTGGGGCCTCACAGGCAGTGCACCATGGGGGTGGCAACAGCGGACGGGGAAGGCGGTACCACCGGTGCCCCCGACAAACTCGTGCCCCCTTTGTTTTGTCTGAGACAGCGTCTCACTCTATCACCCAGGCTGGAGCACGGTGGCATGATCACAGCTTGATGCAGGCGCAATTTCCTAGGCTCGAACGATCCTCCCACCTCAGCTTCCTGAGTAGCGGGCATTACAGGCGCATACCACCATGCCCGGCTAATTTTTGTATTTTTTGTACAGATGGAGTCTCACTATGTTGTCCAGGCTGGTCTCGAACTCCTGAGCTCAAGCGATCTGCCCACTTCACTGTCCCAAAGTGCTGGGATTACAAGCGTGAGCCACCGTGCCTGCCCTGAATTCCTGAATAAAATCACATGCATCTGTCAGCTCTATTAGGAGTTCCGGTCAAATGAGAGAAGGAACTACAGGAGGTCCCGGGCCGCACAAACCCTGGGTCACACTAACCCCACCCAGTACCTATCTGATGATGGCAGGCCTTTGCGGGGCTGTGCGGGGGAAGGCGGTTGCCAAGACCTTACTGCTCCTTCCATGGGAAATTCCAGTCCGGTTACATTCTCCCCAAAAACACTGCAGCTCATGCTGTTCGGTGTTCTTGGACATTTTGATTTTTTTTTCTCAACAGAGAAAAAACCTATTATGTTGTCAAACTGAACATCAAAATGAAGGACTACAGGCCGGATGCGGTGGCTCACTTGAGGTCAGGAGTTCAAGACCAGTCTGGCCAACATGGTGAAACCCTATCTCTACTAAAAATACAAAAATTAGCCAGGTTTCGGAGTAAGCACCTGTAATCCCAGCTACTCAGGAGGCTGAGCCAGGAGAATCCCTTGAACCCAGGAGGCAGAGGTTGCAGTGAGCTGAGATGGCACCGCTGCACTCCTGCCTGGGCAACAGAGCAAGATCCTATCTCAAAAAACAAGGACTACAAATAAAGTGAGCCATCACCGCAGTTGAAGACAAGGCCTCACTGCAGGTGACTGCGGGGACGTGGCCAGCTGTCCCCATCACGACAAGAGAAAACACAGGAGCCGGCGTGAACACCGGCTGTCTCACCAGATCTGTCTTCCAGGTCTTCCTCCTCAGACGCCCCCTCGCCTTCTCCGTCTGTGCCATCTCCGTGCTCGCTGTCGCTGTCGTCCCCAGAGTCCCCACTGCTGCCGTCACTGCTTTCTGCTAGACACCAGGGTGAGACACAGGCCGCAGGGGCGGCGTCAAGACCGCACAGCAGACGGCAGGGTTGCTTTGCACAGGCACAGAGTCCTCAGGAGCACCTGCTGAGCAGCTGATGGCTGCCCAGGGTGGGCAAGGTGGGGCAGATGCAGAGAAAAGCAACACCCTTTCTTTTTCTTTTTCTTTTTTTTTTTTAAGACAGAGTTTCGCTCGTTACCCAGGCTGGAGTGCAATGGCGCGATCTCGGCTCACCGCAACCTCCGCCTCCTGGGTTCAGGCAATTCTCCTGCCTCAGCCTCCTGAGTAGCTGGGATTACAGGCATGCGCCACCATGCCCAGCTAATTTTTTGTATTAGTAGAGACGGGGTTTCACTATGTTGACCAGGATGGTCTCGATCTCTTGACCTCGTGATCCACCCGCCTCGGCCTCCCAAAGTGCTGGGATTACAGGCTTGAGCCACCGCGCCTGGCCACCCTTTCTTTTTCTTTCCCGAGACTCTCCCTCTGTCTCCCAGGCTGGAGTGCGGTGGCACCATCTCAGCTCCCTGCAACCTCTACTTCCTGGGTTGAAGTGATTCTCCTGCCTCAGACCCCCAAGTAGCTGGGATTACAGGCACACACTACCATGCCCAGCTAATTTTTTGTATTTTTAGTAGGGACAGGGATTCACCATGATGGCCAAGCTGGTTTCAAACTCCTGACCTCAAGTGATCCACCTACCTCAGCCTCCCAAAGTGCTGGGATTACAGGCGTGAGCCACTGCACCCAGCCTTTTTTCTTGAGATAGAGTCTCACACTATCACCTGGGTTGAGGTGCAGTGGTGCGATCTCGGCTCACTGCAACCTCCACCTCCCGGGTTCAAGTGATTCTTCTGACTCAACCTCCTGAGTAGGTGGGACTACAGGGGTCCACCACAACACCTGGCTAATTTTTTGTATTTTTAGTAGAGACAGGATTTCACCATGTTGGCCAGGCTGGTCTTGAACTCCTGACCTCGTGATCCACCCGCCTCAGCCTCCGAAAGTGCTGGGATTACAGACGTGAGCCACTGCGCCAAACCAGCAACATCCTTTTATTCAACATTTGTGTTGTTTGCGTTAAAAATAAGACAAAAGAATATACTACTTCCGCAATTTAAAATCAAAGGATAATTTTTTTAGAGACTGAAAGCTGACAGGCGACAACCTCCAACGGGAAGCCAACAACTGAGAGAAACACCCGGCACCCTACTCCTCCTGGGGACGCCCCTGCCCAGCGCCGGGCAGCTCACCAAAGTCGCTGGCCAGGTCCACGGGGCCGACCTGTGGGTGTCCATCCGGTCCTGGGCTCGGGGCCACAAGCTCATCCAGGCTGTCGTCATCCATTGCTGCACATTGGAGCTGAGCTCTGAAAGAAAGCCAGGGAACTTCCAAACTGTCCCAGGTTGTAAACAGCCCTCTGAAGAGTGACACCCTCTCCCTGCACACTACATCCCGGTGACACGTCCACTGCCACGACACACGAAGGGTGAGCCCTAAGATCTAACACACAGAGCAACCCTCACCACTAAGCCCTGCACACGATTCACATTCACAGAGCTGCCTGCAAAGCCGGATCCCAGCTGGGCATGGGGCGCACCTGTACTCCCAGCTACTCAGGCGTCTAGGCCAGAAGGATCCCTTGAGCCCAGGAGCTTAAGTTCAGCCTGGGCAACACAGCAAGACTTCACCCCAATTTTTTGGGGGGGACAGGGTCTCCTTGGGTCACCCAAGCTGGAGTACGATGGGATGACCATAGCTCACGGCAGTCTCAACCTCCTGGGCTCAAGCAATCCTCTCACCTCAGCCTCCCAAAGTTGTGGGATTACAGGTGTGAGCCGCTGAACCCAGTCAAAAAAAATTTTGTTTTTAATTAAAAAAAAACCACGTCACTGATCACTGAACTGCAACAGTCCCGAGGAACCACAACATCATATATGAATGAAACGGCCTCATCCTGAGTGGAGGCACAGCCGGGCTTTATTGGCTGAGGGCTGAGCACCACAGAGGCCTCGGTGGCACAAGGCTGCTCTCCCTGCCAAGGCTAGCCACTGCTGGGGGGCCCTGAGGCTCCTCTGACCGCCCCCCAACCCCATCCACCAGGGTGCTGCTGAGTCCCCAGTGGTACCCAAAGCTGAGGAGGCAGAAGGCATGGAGTCCAGGCCCACCCTTTGGCTGCCAAGGCCACTCACCTGAGGCCCTGAGTCGTCAGCAAGGACCCCGCCCTTTCCACTCTGCAAGGTCACTGTGAAGCCACACAGGACCCTGTACAAAAGCCTGGGGAAATCTAGCTGGACACGCTCCTCCTTCCACACCAGGGACTCAAACTTTGGTCCCAGATAAGGAATGAGATGCGTGCACGTGTTTCATTTCTCGTCAGTGCTATTCACCTCGTTTCCCAGGCGACACCTGGAGCAAAGGCCTCTCCTAGTAGAGTGAGCCAGGAATCCAGCAGGGCAGTGAGGTACTCTGTTTCCCACCAGGTCCAAGCTCCATCCACCAGTGGAAAGAGCATTGCACCAGAGACCAGGAAGTGCCAGGGGCCTTGGAGTTCAAGGCCACCTGGAATCGGAGCTCCCGCCACCACCGCAGGATGCACACGTGTACCACAGCAACGAGGGAAAGGGGCTGTCACTGCCACTGCTGTCGAGACACTCCGGGAGAACGATCCCCTGATGGGGCTAAGGCTCAGACGCCAGGCTCGCTGCCCATCTGACAGGAGCGAAAAACCCTGGATTCTATGATGATGCTTTTTAAAAGGATCATCAGTGTGATCAAACTGTCAACTCCCATATGTTACTACTGCCTGGAAACAGTGATTGTAGAAGTGGTTTTGCCAAACTGGTAATTAACCTTGCTTCTACCTGCTGCCCTAAGGTCAAGACAACTGTTCACAATCCCGGCTCAAGTGAGTCTACACCCTTGCTGCTTGGCGGACCCAGCAACTCTGCGGAGACTTCCTGCCCGTTCCACACCTGAGTCCTAGAGACACTGGCTTCTAAGAGACACACAAGAGCCACGGGCCATCCCAGAGGGTGACCCCTCTCCCATTCAGAGACATAAGAGCCACGGGCCATCCCAGAGGGTGACCCCTCTCCCATTCAGAGACGTAAGAGCCACGGGCCATCCTGGAGGGTGACCCCTCTCCCATTCAGAGACATAAGAGCCACGGCCCATCCTGGAGAGTGACCCCCTCCCATGGGGTGCACTGAGACCTAGCAGTGGCCACAGCTCTCAGATAAGAGGACCGTAACTCCCTGGCAATAGCTGTGACCACCCCACTATAGACCCCACATCCTTCCAGGCACCTGCTCCAACACCTACCCTGCCCCTACTTCGTGCAGCACAAGGCGAATGCAGTCCCTGCCCTGGAGAAATACATCCGAGAGAGAGGCAGATTCTCTCACACACATCTACCAGGAATACTTCAAACGCCAAGACCACCTAGGAGACGAGAGCAGAGCTGGGGGTGGGGGGTGGGGAGTTCAGGGTCCAACTGCCCCAAGTGCAAATCTTCACTTTCACACACAAAGCTGAAAATGTGAATCAGCCGCGCGCAGTGGCTCACACCTGTAATCCCAGCACTTTGGGAGGCTGAGGCAGGTGGATCACTTGGGCCTACAAGTTATGAGACCAACCTGGGCAACATGGCAAAACCTTGTCTCTACAAAAAATTTTAAAATTCAGCTGGGCGTGGTAGAGACCACCTGTATGTAATCCCAGCTACTTTGGAGTCCTAGGCGCAAAGACCACTTCGGCCCAGGGGGTTGAGGCTGCAGGGAGCAGTAAGATGTGAACAAGTAACTCCTGGCTTCTCCCTTGATGCACTGAGATTGAGGGTCACCTCCAAGGGTTAGGTAGGCAATGGCAGGGCCTTCCAGAAGAGATCAGAGAGGTCGTGTGGGGTTTGGCACATGGGAGCTGGCCAAAAATACCAGCTCAGGAATGAAGCTGAACTCTGCGAGCGCGTGCACCTGTGGGGCTAAGTCCTGAGCCCTTCGTACCTGACCACAGCTGGCGAGTGAGGCCTCCACGGGCCTCTTACACACCTCCACCACGGCAGCGGGAAGGTCAGGTTCCGAGACACTGAACAACATCCCTTCCCGGAGTATCATACAGCAGTAACCAGAGTTTATTTTGTCAAAGAGAAAAGAATCCAGGACAAGCACCAGGCACAAGACATTTTGGGACCACCAGGAGCCGTGCAGTCAAGACATTGCGTTAATAGGAGCCCCTAGCTTCTGGCCTTATGGCTGCACTAGCAGCCTCGGTTCAAACACATCTTCCCTTCACGATACACACCTCCGCCATGTCCCAGGCCACAGGCCAGGAAGCAATTTCTGCAGAAAAGCCCACTGCCCTTCTCAGCTGCTGACCACCTGGCCAGGGCTAGCAGAGATCTGGGTGGAGGGGCCGCTGTGGCTCTCCTGCTTAGTGGGAGATTAAAGGGGAAGAGAGAAAACTGGAAAGGACAGTTCTCTCTCTGAGATTCCGGGGAAGCAATGCACTGGCCGTCCCGACTGCTGCTAAGGAATGAAAAGGGCCTCTGGTGTCCGTGGTGGCTGCCACCACGCCAGCCCCGGAACCTGCGTGCCTATCCCAGGCTGTGAAGAAGCCTGCAGCCAAGTCCAACATCTCAATTCAGGCCGACTCTTTTTTCTCTTATTCACCATTCGCTGTATCAGCTCGGAGACCTCAAAACTGTAAACTACCACGGAAGTCAAAAAGTCAGGCGCGCACTAAGATCTCCGCGAGCCTGAGATGAACACCACGCTGCAGCGCTGCTGAGGACCAAACCCAGGCTTGCGGTGCCCATGGGGCTGAGAGGGGTCATCTGCTGGCACTGACTTAACGTTCCTCCCCTAAGAAGGAGAACCGGGTGGTCCGGGAGGGGGTAAAGCATGCCAAGCCCGACGCCAGACCCCACCGCAGCCTCGAAGCCTGCCCAGTGATCCCCGGGCAAATGCCTGCCGTTCTGCTGCTGTCGAAACGCGTAAAGCACATACACTCCGACGCCGGTGGAACGCAAGCCTCGCTACGAGGAGCGCGATCGGAGCCAGGGCCGGCGCGGACCCACGGCGGCCGGCTCTGCCCCGGCGGCTGCACGGCGCCGGCCAGTTACTTAGCCTTTCCGGGCTGCGCCCCCTCATCTATAAAACGGGAACGATGCTTACTCCCGAGAGGCTGCTCTGAACACTACAACAGTTAAGGGACAAGAAACCCGCCAGCCACACGGGCCTGCGGACGAGTGGACGAGGCCCGAGGCCCGGAGGCAGCCACGCGCAGGAGCCGGAATCGAGGCAGCGGAGGCACCGCTCTCTCCCAAACGCGGCAGGGCGGACCCGCAGGGGGCACGGCCGTGGGCGCCACGGGGCGAGCCCACCACGTCTCCGCCAGCGCGGGACGTCCGCCCGCAGAGCCTCCCAGTCTCCTCCGGGCCTCCCGACGCGCGCACGCACCCGCCCTCCCGGCCCGCGGCCAGCGCGGCACAGGCCTCGCCCCGCAGTGCAGGCCGCAGACAAAGCGCGCGGCGGCCGCAGGCGGCCTGCGGCCCGGAGGAGCAGGAGCCCAGGGCCAGCGCGGCAGCCGCACGTACCCGGAAACCTCCCGCCCCGCGGCCGCTCCCGGGCGCTCCCCGCCGCTGCCCGACCGAGACTCGCTGCTGGGCCCGGCGGCCACCACAGCCGCCGCCGCCGCCGCCGCCGAGCGGTCTTCGACCCGGAAGTGCAGGGCGCCTCTTCCGGGCCACTCCGCCCCGCCCCTTGACCGGAACCACTGGGACCAGAGCGGGAAAGAAATGACTGAAGTAAGGAAGGTGCCGCTCCTCGCAGCCGGGGATCTCGAAGCGTTTAAACGGCCTACCTTCCACTTTGGAAACACTGTTTAATGCAAGACTGCCGTCCGGGTAGACCAGTGTCCTGGGACAGTTCGTACTAACCCCCGACCGTGGGCTGGTCCAGGCCGTCCCCCCGCGGCCGGGGCAGTTGGTACCGCCCGGATCTCCGCCCACCGCCCAGAGCGAATAGGCGCTACTTCCTGTACGCCAAGCTCCACCTCCACGCCCGCAGCCCCGCCCTTCTCCGCGCCCACAGCCCGCCCCGCCCCCACGCCCGCAGCCGCAGCCTACCTCGCGCCTGCAGCCCCACCCCACCGCCCGCAGCCCCGCCCTGTCCCGCAGCCGCAGCCCCGCCCCGCCTCGCGCCCCCCACGCCCATCAACTCATAGCCCCGCCCACACACCCGCAGCCCCGCCTCGCACCCGCAGCCCCGCCCACACGCCTCATCAGCTCGTAGCCCCACCCCCACGTCCCGTCAGCTCGTAGCCCCGCCCCCACGCCCCGTCAGCACCGCCCCCACGCCCTATCAGCTCTAGCCCCGCCCCCACGTACGCAGCCCCGCCCCCCACGCTCTATCAGCCCGTAGCCCCGCCCCCACGCCCTATCAGCTCGTAGCCCCGCCCCCAAGCCACCTCAGCTCGTAGCCCCGCCCCCACGCCACCTCAGCTCCTAGCCCGACCTGCGCGCGGCGGGAGCGCCTGGGAGGTAGTCCTTGGGTTCTCTGCGGCGAGCGTCGCGCTCCTCTCCCCGGACCCTGCCGGAGCCCTCCGAGAGCTGGCTGTTCCCGCCCAGGCCCGCGTCCGCGTGTCCCGCAGCAGGCGCAGCGAAACGTGCGCGCTGGCGGACGAGGCGGGCAGTCCCGTGTGGATTTGGCGCCGGGTGGCCCTGGGACGCGCGACGGCGTGTGCGCAGCGCACCCGGGGAGGCTCCGGGGGTCCCGAGCAGGCGCGGGCTCGCGAGACCCCCTGGCCGCTGCGGGAAGCGCTGGAGAGGCGTCCGGAGGGGCCCGCGGGGTCCCCGTGCAGGGCCCGGGTGGGTCCGCGCGGGTGTGGGATGTGCGCGCTCCGGGTGGATGCCGAAGGCGGAGCTGCCAGGGTTTGCCGAGGACTTGGAGGAATGAGGCGGCGAAGCAGAAGAGACGGGGAGGACGGGGGAGGCCTGAGGCGGGCTGGCGTGGCTGGGAGGCTGTGCACCGCCAAGGACGCTTCCCTCACGTCCCATCGTGGGCGCCTGTGTTTCCTTTGACAACTACCAGCAGCCCCCGAGGAGATGGAGGTCGGGGGCTCAAGCTGACCACAGGCGGGCGGTCCTCCTTCCCAGGAACCTCAGCGTGTGTGTCCGCGGGTGCCCCTTTAGTCCCCCCGGGGGAATGGGAGGTGCCACAGATGGAGTGGGCAGAGGCTGCTCTGGATGAAGATGAAAATGTGGGGATCGCATGTGGCGGGCGGCTGGGGACCATGCCTGAACCCTGGGACTCCAACCTGAAGAGGTTTGGAATCTGCAAAGGAGTCCAGGAAGGACCACAGGGGTGCTAGGGGTGGGGGCTGGAGGAAAAGCCAGGAGAGGGGCTTCTGGAGGCCCGGGAGGGCGTGCACACACATCATGCGGGAGGGAGCCTGGGTGCAGCAGGGTGGGTCAGCTCACCGTGGGCCGGCAGCGCTGCGCAGAGAGTGTGCAGGGGCTGTGAACACCGACTTCTCTTTCAAGTTGACTTAATGCAAAGGGGAAGAGAAAGGTGGAGGTAACTGAGAAGGAGGAGGGCGTGAAAAGGGTGTTGTCTTCTGTTTGCAATGGGAAAAGTAATAAGCACTGCCGGGCTCTGAAAACTCCCTGAAGAAGGAGGAGCGGATGGTGCGGGAGAGACTACGGAGGACTCTGGAGCAATCTACTCCCAGTGGGCCAGAAGGGTGGGGTCAGGAGGGGCTGGGTGTCACGACGGTCACCCAGGCCAGCCACCTGAACCCACAAGCTTCAGTCTCACTTTCTCAACCTCTGTGTGCCTACGTGTCCTTGGCCATGAAAGAGGAAAGTTGGCGATCATATCTGTTAGGTCATTGTGAGGGTGACATGGGTACAGCTCAGGTGGGGTCCCATGTGGTCAGTGGGCTGAGGGACCGCCCCTACTTTTGCATGTGCGGCATCCTGCCTGCAGGCCATTAAGATAAAGGGGCACCCACAGACACAGGCTGAGGCTCCTGGGAAGGAGAACAGGCTGCCTGGGGCCTGCTGGTAATTGTCAAAATAAACACATCACCCAGGCCAGGCACGGTGGCACACACCCTGTTATCCCAGCAGTTTGGGAGGCCACGGCGGGAGGATCACTTGAGCCTAGGAGTTCCAACCTGGGCAACGCGGTGAGAAATTCCTCTCTACAAGAAATTGGAAAAAAATTAGCCTGAGATGATAGTGCACGCCCGTAGTCCCAGCTACTCAGGAGGCTGAGGTGGGAGGATTGCTTGAGCCCAGGGGAGGCTGAGGCTGCAGTGAACCGTGATGACACCACTGCACTGAAGCCTGGGTGACAGACCCTGTCTAAAAAATAACAAGCCAGGCGCAGTGGTTCACACCTGTAATCCCAGCACTTTTGGAGGCCGAGGCAGGAGGATCGCCTGAGGTCAGGAGTTTGAGACCAACTTGGCCAACTTGGTGAAACCCTAACTAAAAATACAAAATGAGCTAGGTGTGATGGCTAGTGCCTGCAATCCCAGCTACTTGGGAGGCTGAGGCAGGAGAATCCCTTGAACTGGGAGGCAGAGGTTACAGTGAGCCAAGATTGTGCCAGTACACTCCAGCCTGGGCAACAAAGTGAGACTATGTCTCAAAAAAAATACAAAAATTAGCTGGGCATGGTGGTGCACCCCTGAAATTCCAGTTACTTGGAAGGCTGAGGCAGGAGAATCACTTGAACCCAGGAGGCAGAGGTTGCAGTGAGCTGAGAAAGCACCAGTGCACTCCAGCCTGGTTGACAACGCAAGACTCTGTCTAAAAAAGTGATAATAAAGGCTGGGCGCGGTGACTCACACCTGTAATCCCAGCACTTTGGGAGGCCGAGGCGGGCAGATCACAAGGTCAGGAGATTGAGACCATCCTGGCCAACACGGTGAAACCCCGTCTCTACTAAAAATACCAAAAATTAGCCAGGTGTGGTGGCACGCGCCTGTAGTCCCAGCTACTTGGGAGGCTGAAGCAGGAGAATCACTTGAACCAGGGAGGCGGAGGTTGCAGTGAGCCAAGATCGTGCTCCAGCCTGGGCGGCAGAGCAAGACTCCATCTCAAAAACAAAAAAAGATAATAAAATAAAATTTAAAAAATAAACGTATGCAAAATAAATAAATAATAAGCACACGCAGCCGGGTGCAGTGGCTCACGCCTGTAATCCCAGCACTTTGGGAGTCTGAGGAAGGTGGATCACAAGGTCAGGAGTTCAAGACCAGCCTGGCCAATATGGTGAAACCCTGTCTCTAGGAAAAACACAAAAATTAGCTGGGCGTGGTGGCAAGTGCCTGTAATCCCAGCTACTCTGGAGGCTGAGGCAGGAGAATTGCTTGAACCAAGACCTGGGAGGCGGAGGTTGCAGTGAGCCGAGATCACACCACTGCATTTCGGCCAGGGCTACAGAGAGAGACTCTGTCTCAAAAATAAATAAATACATAAATTTAAAAATAAACACACATTGCCAGGTGCAGTGGCTCACGCCTGTAATCCCAACACTTTGGGAGTCCGAGGTGGGTGGATCACCCGAATGCAGGAGTTCAAGACCAGACTGACCAACAAGGTGAAACCCTCATCTCTAAAAAAAATTAAATAAACACACACATCCACAGGGAAACATGAAGAACGTGTCCTCGGTGAGCACCCTTGGTCAGTGCACAACCCACCCAGCTATGCCAGGCAGCGCTCAGGCTCAGGCCTAAGAAGTATCCCCAGGCAGCTGCCCAGAGCTAGACTAGCAAGGAGGATTCTTCCTGAGAGCACAGGCACGTAGCTATTACCTCCAACCTGCTGATCCCCCCCCACACACACACCTGACACAAAACAACTCCTTACCTGCTCACACACGCTCAAATGCCTCACACACCAGCAGGCAGGCAGATGCCTCCGTCTGCAGCCCCCCGTCAGTACCATCACCTCCCCTGCACATGGACGGGCCACTCTGGTCACCTGCTAGTGCCAGTGTGCACACATGTGCATCCTGCCCACACAGGTCACACAGACCTGCGCTCAGAGGCTCCGGCTGGATTCCCGGTTGATGCTGCCATGTGCTGCTCCTGGTGTGCACGGCGGGTGGAGCTGGGCTGGGAGCTCCCTTGCTTCTGTCCAGCCCCCCCCCCCCCACGTACACACACCCCATGGTCACTGAACCCAGTCATTGCCCACGCTGAAACCCATCCCACCCCGAGCAGCAGGGAGCCCCAGAGCCAGGTGGACGCCTGGGGGAGGTGGGGCGGGGGCAAGGGTAGCTGAAGGAGGTGGGTGGAATGAGAACAAAGGAGCCAAAACTCCCAGAGCTGGGGGAGGGACGGGCAGGGCTGCATCTCCATGTAGGGAAGGCAGGTGTCTGTGTGTCCCGGGGCTGCCATACCAAACGGCCACAAACTGCGGGCCTTGGACAACAGAAATGCATTCTCTCAGTCTGGAAGCCAGAGGTCTGAGACCCAGGCTGGCAGGGTCACACCCCCTGTTGAGGATCTGGGGAGGGCCTTCCTGTCCCAGCTTCATGGGCTCCAGGCGTTCCTTGGCTGTGGATTCCTATGGCCTCCCTCTGTCTGTGTCTGTCTTCTCTCTCTTTTTTATTTTTTTGGTTTTCTCACCATTTTTTTTTTTTTAAACCGGAGTCTTGCTCCATTGCCCAGGTTGCAGTGTAGTGGCGCGATCTCAGCTCACTGCCAACCTCCTGGGTTCAAGTGATTCTCCTGCCTTAGCCTCCCAAGTATTTGGGATTACAAGCACACGCCACCATGCCTGGCTAATTATTATTATTATTATTATTATTATTATTATTATTATTTTTAGTAGAGATGGGGTTTTACTATGTTGCCAGGCTGGTCTCAAACTCCTGACCTCAGGTGATCTGTCCACCTCGGCCTCCCAGAGTGCTGGGATTACAGACTTGAACCACCGCACCCAGCCTGTGTTTCTCTCTTCTGTGTTTTATGAGGACACTGGTCATTGGACTTAGGGCCCACCCAGGTAGTCCAGGATGATCTCACTTCAAGATGCTTCCCTTAACCACATCTGCAGAGATGCTTTCTCCCAGTAAGGCCACGTTTAGGGGGTCTGGGCATTAAGATGTGGATATATCTTCTTTTGTGGGGACCATCCCACTCACTACAGATGGTGAGAAAAGGTGCATGTGAAATTGGCAGGGCTTGGGGCAGAAGTGGGTTCACATCAGCAGGGCATGACGAACACAGAGCCACCCCGTCCTCTTGCCCCTTCCTGTCCCTAGTCCGACTGCCCTGAGAGCCTCTGCTCTGCCCTGAAGCCGAGGGGCTCCTCAGGGATCCCACTGACTCCCAGGGGTTCTTTCACGACCCACATGATAGAGGTCTTGCTGACCCCTTGACCCCTGACCCCCAATAGAACCGAGTGGCCCTTATTGCTCTGGGACCGTCCCCATTCACGGGTGGCCAGAGGTACAAGGAGCCACTCGGCTCTATTGGGGGCCAGGGTCAAGGGGTCAGCAAGACCCTGATCATGTCTTGCTGACCACGTCTGACCTACTCCAGACCCTGCACCTGAATTTATGTCCCCAGCCTTCAAGTTCCTGAGGACCTGGGCTGAGTCGGAGCCTCCCTGGGGCCCCAGGACTTGACCGCCAGGGCTGGGATCGGGGCAGTGGGCAGGCTGCGGCCCAGGCTTGCGCGAATGCTGGTGCAGGGAGGTCATGGGGCCAGGAGGGAACAAAGGGCAGGGCGGTGAGTTTAGCGCCAGGGAGCTGAGGGGAGACGGCCTGGGGCCGCGGGCCAGGGTGACAGTGCCAACGGGGGCCGGCGGCCAGATCGCCCTTGGCTGCCACTTTGGGGCCCCACCCAGAGTCCGACACTTCCACGTCCGAAGCTGGCCCTGCGCGTCCTAATGAAGGTCAAACCGTCAAGGCTCCTTTGATTTTACACCTTTTCAGGGCACAGACAGGCTACTTTCGCCTCGTCCCGGCAAAAGACAGGCACAGCCCCGTGCAGCACCCCGGCCAGGCTCACGAGGCTTCCGTGGAGACAGAGCGCGCAAGAGGGACCCACAGTCCCCAAGGCCATCACGGGGCGTCGCCAGGCAAACCAGGCAGAGCCAGAGCCTCCCCTTCGCCAGCTGGACGGACCCGGGAGTCCTTTGGGGACCCCAGGCCGCCCAGCGGGTGGCGCGTGCGTCCCGAGGACGCCGTTTCCCGGCCCACGAGGCCCTTCCCGGCTCACGACCCGGGCTACGTGCGCCGGGCGCCCAGCGGGTTCGGGGGGGGCGGCCCGCGGCATGCGGGTGCGGGGCACGGAGGCGGCCGGGTCGTACCACCGTGCCGCGGGGACAGGAGCAGCTCCCTGCCCGCCCTGCCGCCCCACGCACACCCGCGGGCGGAGGACCGGGCGCCAGGCTGCCCCACGCCCAACCCGGAAGCCCCGCGCGCCCGGGCCGTACCACCGCGCGGCGGGAGGAGGACCACCTCGGCCGTACCATCCGCCCGGCTGGGGGACGCGCCCCGGCCCCGCCGCGCCCTCGTGGCCAGCGCCCCGCAGGCCCCGCCTGGCAGGTGCCGTCCCTCCCCGGGCCGACGTGCAGAAAAGAACGCGCCGGCCTCGCCCGCGAAGGGCCGCGCGGCGGTGGGCGGGGCGTCGCGAACCCCCCTCGCACCCACTGGCTGCGTTGCGGCAGGGCGCGCCCGGCTCGGCCGACCATTGGCTGTGGGGCCAGGCATTTGCATACGGGGCGGGGCGTGGGCGGTGGGGATCCGGCCGGGGCGGGGCGGGCCGGGGGCGCGAGGTGCCCGGGGCCGCGGCCGAAGTTGGGCCGAGAGCTGGCGGCCGCCCCTCGCCGGGGTCGCAGGTGACGCGCGAGGGATGCCAGGTTGGCGGGCGGGGCGCACCTCCGAGGCCGCCCTCCCGCGGGGGTTGCGGGGGTCCGGCTGGGCAGGGGCGGCGGGGCTCGGACACCCAAGTTGGAGGGGACGGGGGTGGGGGTCGATTCCTCCGCCCGCCCACCCGGCCGTCCCTCCAGACGCAGGGCAGCCCCTGCCCACCGCACACTGCGCTGCTCCAGACCCACTGTGCGTGTGACAGCGGCTGATCTGTGCCTGGGCAGCGCGACCCTCCTGGCCCCGTGACCCGGGTCTGGCGGGCAGGCGAGCGGCCGCACGGGGACGCGAGGGCAGCCGGACACCGTAGGGAGGGGGTGCCCCCGTGGGCAGGGTGTGCCTGTCTGCCCAGCGGGGCGGCGGGTGGCGGGTAGCGGAGTCATTCGGGGCTGTGCTGCCCTCCGCTTGCTGAGGCCGAGGCTGGGCCAGATTCCGCCTTGGAGGGAACTTTCTTTTCCTTGTGTGTCCAGGGTGCCGGTCTGCGGAGTTCCTGTAGCCAAGTCGAAGGTGGCCCTGGGCAGGCACGGGTGTTATGGTTCTATCTTCAGCCAACAGGGCCATCCTCTGGGGACTTCCTACGGGAAGAGAGTGACGGATTTGGCGCTTCTGTGTCTCTGCCGCTTCAGTGAGGCCACTGCGGGAGTCGGCGTGCTGGGCCCATGTGCCTCTCCAGCTGCCTGTCTGCTGGGCTTGCCTTCTGAAGACCACTATGAAAATCAGGACCAGGGTGTGTCCGAGCCTGCAGGCCCTGTCCCCTCTCCCCATGGCTGCAGGGGTTGAGGGCTGCACCCAGCTCGCTGGAGAGGGAGAGGCAGATTTAGTGGACGCCTGGCATGCACTCGGACTGGCCTTTAGAAGCACCCTGTCCTGATGGGGTTGCCTGTCACCACTGCAGACTGAGGCTTGGCAGAATCTGCAGGTGGGGAAGGCTGTATGTGGCCTTGGGGTGGAACCTGCAGAGCTGACTTCCTGCCGGATAGGGACTTTCTGTGAGGACCCCTCAGCGAACCGGGGTCCTTGGCCAGACCCACAGAGCACTTCTGTGCTGGGGTCAGGTGGGAAGTCTGGGCCACTAGGGCCCCAGCACAGTCCCTCAATTCGGCCTGGCTCTGCCTCTGCCCATATTACACCAGGTAGGATGCCACCGTGCGTCGCCTGAGGGTGGGCTTGGCTTGGGCCTGCCCTGCGGTGGAACTGGATATTTTCAGGGAGCCCAGCCTTTCCACACACCAGCACAGCACACAATATAGTTTTCAAAGTACAGTTTAAGACTCAAAAGTAAACTTTTCAGCCACTCAAAGGTTTGCTTAGTGATCTGAAACGCTCTGGCCACTTTTCAGGACCATGGGACTCTGTTCACCTGAAACAGCTGTGAGAGGCCCGGCTCAGTGGCTCACGCCCGGCATCCCAACACTTTGGGAGGATGAGTGGGGTGGATCACTTGAGATCAGGTGTTCGAGACCAAGCTGCACAACATGATGAAACCCCGTCTCTACTAAAATCACAAAAATTAGCCGGGCGTGGTGGTGTGCGCCTGTAGTCCCAGCTACTTGGAAGGCTGAGGCAGGAGAATTGTTTGAACCTGGGAGGTGGCGGTTGCAGTGAGATGAGATTGTGCCACTGCACTCCAGCCTGGGTGACGAGAGATACTCTGTCTCAAAAAAATGAAAAATGAAACAGCCAGTGAGGAGGAAGTCCCCACACCATCCCTCGCCAGGACCCAGCGGGTGCCAGGACGCCTTCCTGGTGGGGAAGAAGGCTGGTTAGCTTCATCAGAGCTAGCAGTAGCAGACCAGGCACGGGCACCCGGGCGGTGGCTTCAGAAGAACAGGTGTTCCTTGAAAACAGACACAGAACAGCACAGCGTGTGCTCTGCCAGCCCCATGCCTGCTTCCTATTGAGGGGCTGAGGCAGGTGGGGCAGAACTCATGACCCCAGGAGGACATGGGGGTGGGCTCTGGATGGCACCTGGCACTGCCCCCTGCTGGCCTGTGTGCTTCTGGATGACCCCATGATGGGTCAGAAGGCTGGTCACAGGTACAACCGCCCTTTGGAGTGTGGGTGGGGGCTGTGGATGGAGGAGTCAGCCCTCGGGCCCCAGGCCAGCTGCCCAGGCACAACCCACCTGGCCTCTGCATTCCAGGATCCACCCCATGTGACCCTGGGCTTAGCCCTGTCTGGAGCCACGGGTTAGGCAGGTCCAGGCCCCTGAGAACCTCCCAGGGATGGGCGGCTGTGAGCCAGGGAGCAGGCTGAGGCCAGAGTGCAGACAGGAGCGAGGTCAGGTGGGGGTTCTGGCTTGCTGACGCTGGCTCGGGGAGCCACGTCTGCTGCCTGGCCTCACTACATTTGGTTCCCTGCCTCGGGCAGGAAATAGCCAAGTCCCCTCTATGCAGCAGGGAGCTGGTGGCCCTGGCCTCTGGGGGGCCCTGCGGATGGCTTCCTTGCTCAAGTTCAGAACTTCCACGTTCCGTTCGTCTGCTCCGGGGACAGGGACAGCACCAGAGGCAGGGCCACCCAAGAGAAAGGTAAGTCCATCCAATTCCTTCACCCTCAAAGCACAAAGATCCCATGATCTAGGGCAAGCTTGTCCAACTGTCGCCCCTGAGACGGCTCTGAATGCAGCCCAACACAAGTCTGTAAATTCTCTTTTATTTTGTTGAGACGGGAGTTTCTCACTGTCACCCAGGCTGGAGTGCAGTGGCGTGATCTCGGCTCACTGCAACCTCTGTCTCCCGGGTTCCAGCAATTCTCCTGGCTCAGCCTCCCGAGTAGCTGGGATTACAGGCATGCACCACCACACCCAGCTAATTTTTGTACTTTTTAGGAGAGATGGGGGGTTCACTATATTGGCCAGGCTGGTCTCGAACTCTTGACCTTGTGATTCACCTGCCTCAGCCTCCCAAAGTGCTGGGATTACAGGCATGAGCCACTGTGCCTGGCCACGGTTTTTTTTTTTTTTTTTTTTTTTATAGCTCATCAGCTATCGTTAGTGTATTCTATGTGTGGCCCAAAACAATTCTTCCAATGTGGCCTGGGGAAGCCAAAAGACTGGACGCCCCTGACCCCTCCAATACCACCCATGGCTCTACCCAGGTGTAGGGGTCCCCCACATTCTGCTCACCACAAAAAAACCTCTTCTCCAACCCCAACCATGGCCTTTGGAGCTGGGAGCGTCTGGTTCACCCTGAGGACCAGGAGAAGTGACAGGCAGCCCAAGGGCCCAGGCAGGGGCTGGGTTGGAATGCGGACACTGCCCCAGTTTTTTTTTTTTTTTTTTTTTTTTTTGGAGACAGTCTCACTCTGTCACCCAGGCTGGAGTGCAGTGGCTCAATCCTGGCTCACTGCAATCTCCACCTTCCAGGTTCAAGCGATTCTCCTGCCTCAGCTTCCCGAGTAGCTGGGATTACAGCTGCGCATGACCACGCCTGGCTAAGTTCTTGTATTTTTAGTAGAGATGGGTTTTCATCGTGTTGGCCAGACTGGTCTCCAACTCCTGACCTCAGGTGATCTGCCTGCCTCGGCCTCCCAAAGTGTTGGGATAGTAGGCATGAGCCACCATGCTGGGCCTTGTATTTTTTGTAGAGACAGTGTCACCATGTTGGCCAGGCTGGTCTCGAACTCCTGATCTCAAGTGATCCATCTGTCTCAGCCTCCTAAAGTGCTAGGAGTACAGGTGTGAGCCACGGCACCCGGCCCCTGCCCCAGTTTCAAAGCTGCAGGCTCACGGCAGTTATTTCACATCCACCTAGGGAGGAGGGGGCAGCCCCTGCCCACGGTACCCATGCCCTCCATGCCCTCCCTGGGGTGGTGAAGCTGCCTGGGCCTGGCTGACCTAGGAATCTGGGACCCGCCCCCACAAGTTCTCAGTAAACCTAACAGGTGGGTCTAGCTCATCCCAGCGTCCTCAGTTCCTGCTGCTGGTGGGGCACAGGTCACACAACGAGGAGTCAGGTGGGAGGGGGTTCAGATAAGCCTGGAACAGTCAGGCCGGGCTCAGCCAGCAGGCCCGCCAGGCTGGGGCCCTCAACAGGAGAGCCACTGAGGGTAGGCAGGGCTGAGCAGATGGAATGTGGAGCCCAGGAAGCTCCAGCGCTGGGCCCCACTGAGCACTGGTCCCTGAGGGATCCCATTCAAAGATGCTCCCGCCGTGGCCAGCTGCAGGTGTCTCCGGGTGCTGCTCAGTGACACCCCGTGGAGGCTCACGCTCAAGATCTCACAGACCTGGCCCAGCGCAGCCTTAGCACACATTCAAGCCACTGCGGGCAGTTTATTGAGGTTTTAGCGTTGGGGTCGGGAGGTGGCACACACACACCGTGAAGGAGCCTCCCGCAGGCAGGCACATGCCCACAGCCTGAGCACTGGCAACGAATCTCCTGTCCCCAGCAGACAGCTGTGGCCTCTGGGGCCTGGCAAGTTTGACCTGGCTATGCCCCATGCTTCTCCAGGGTGTCTGGCAGACCTGGCAAGGACTCGGACAGTCCTCCCCTGCACCCCCTGCTCCTGATGCCGAGCCCAGAGCTTCCCACTGTGTGGTGCAGGAGCCCTCTGTGACCGCCGACCTCCTTCTAGGGTCCAGGCAGGCTGGTCTCACTGCCCTCACTGGTCTGTCACAGAGCCTGGGGCTGGGCTGCCAGAGGACGCCGCTCTGGGGCAGGAGCTGCTGCTACCTCCAGGAGTTCTGCTTCATGGAAGCCACTGTGGGAGGACACAGGCTGAGGAGGCTGCGGCCACAGGAGGGCCCCGGGCCCCAGGGGTAGGTGGCACACAGACATACCCTCGGGGCCTAGGGTAGGCACCAGGACGGGGCTCAGGGGGGGTCCCAGGAGGGACTCCTCTCTGGCTGGAGACAGAGGGCCCTGTGGGGAGGGAAGTCAGCCTGGAGTGGGGCTGGGCCAGGTCCTCACCTCCCAGCCTCCCCCAGAACCACGCCGACCTTTGTGTTAGGAGGGCCCCTGTCAGGCCGTGGGGGCGGTGGCAGCGCAGCCCCGGTCTGCTGGATGAACTGCTGCAGGTTGCACTGACGGAGCTCCCGGTTCAGCTCCTCCAGCTCCTGAGCCTGGGCCTGAGGGCACACGGGACCCTCAGGAGGCACAGCCACGGGGCTCCATAGCCCTTGTGCCCCGGAGGAAGCGCTCTCCCTAGCCGGACGCTGTGACCCCCAAACCTGCTCATGTCAGGGGAGGGGAAGTGACGGGAACGAGGTCCCGGGGCTCACCTGCAGGGCTCGCTCTGCAGCCTCCAGGGCCTGGCTCACCAGGGCCAGGCTGCCCTGCACCTCCACACTCTGCCGCTCCTGAACAGCCAGGTCCTGGCGCAGGCGCTCAGCGGCAGATGCCATGGGAGAAGGGGGCCCAGGGGCTTCTGCTGCCAGCTGCAGCTCAGCCTCCAGGGCTCGGGCCTGGGCATCCAGGGCCTGCAGCCGGGCGGCGTGCTCAGCAGTGGCCGCACTTAGTGCCTGCAGGCGTGCCTGTCCCTCCTGCTCCCGGGCTTGCTCTCGACGCAGCTCCTGCTCCCAGAAGGCCTCGTGGCCCAGCTCCTCAGCGTTTCTCTGCACCCAGAGCTCCAGGCTCCGCAGGTCTGTGCAGCAGCCTGGTGAGGGTGTCATGGGGGCTGCAGGCCCAGGACGTGAGAGGCTGGGGGCTGGCCCGAGGATCAGTGCTTTGCAGGGCTCACAGCCCAGCGCTGCCCGTGGCTTTGCAGGGAGGCTGGCACGAATTGGGCAGCGTTCTGGGGGTGGGCAGCTGTCTGAAGAGGGCCTCTCAGCCAGGCTGGGCCCCGTGCGCCTCAGGACAAACTGGACATCGCTGGCAAACTGTCCGCAGGTGGCCTGGGCACCTACTGGACACTCCTCCGGCAGCAGCTGCCGCTCCTTCTCTCTAAGCCGCTGCACAAGTACAAACCGGCCGGTCTGGCCTGGGGGGAAGGGGAGAAGGTCAGCCGCTGTGCCCCCCACTCTGTCTACCTGGCTTGAGGAATCGGCAAAAACAAGACGGTTCAGCAACCAGCCCCACCCTCCTGCGTGAAACACAGGGCTAGACCATCAGGCCCCACTTCGGCTCTACCTGCCGGGCCAGCGTCACCCCCAGAGCACTCACCTATTGCTTGGGCTAGTGCGATGACCACTTCCTGGCAGGTGGTCTGCTCGGAGACCCCACAGACCACACGCTGGATGCCGTCCACCCACACCTTCAGCTCCATGGCAGCCAGCCCCAAGAGCATCCCTGTTTTGTGGGGAAGGCGCAGGTCACAGGGTCAGGACCTGCCTACTCCTACCTCAGCCCGGTCCTCCTCCTCCTGACCTGCCCTAGAAACGGCTCGGGCTGCGGCCCCTCCGCATCGGCCCCACCCGCCGGCCACACATTCCTGGGGTGGCCCTCCGGAGCATGCAGGCTCGCCACCTCACCGGCCTCCTCTTGCCACGCCCGCACTCCCGGAACAAGGCGAATCATTAACCAGATCCAGGATTTCCTGTCCGCCTCACCTGGCTCGGAGGGCACTCGGCCGCCGCCATGGGAACGCCCCACCCCGAGCCGCTCAGGCCGCAGCGGGGCCCGGGGTCGCGACCCAGACCTCGACCCCGTGCATCCAGCGGACTCCGGGTCTGAGCGGCCCCCGCCAACCCAGGGAGCCCCGCCGCCCAATCGCTCCGTTCGCCCCGAAGGTCTCGGTCTCCGCCGCGGGCACGGATGCCCGCGCCGCAACCCCAGCCTGGCGGGAGCCAGGGCGTCCCAGCTCCGCAGGGTGAGCGCAGGTGCGGCGACGCCCCCGCCCTCGGCCCCCCGCCCCGGCCTCGCGGAAAACGCTCCACAGTTGGAGTCGGCGCCCCGCGCTCGGAAGGCCCCGGGACCCGGCGCGGCTCACCTGGGCGCTCGCCAGCCTCGGGACCCGCTCGGGCGCCGCCGCAACCTGCCGCCCCCAGCGCCGCGGCGCGCCCCGACCCCGCGCCCCCATTGGCCCGAGGCCCGCACGCCCCGCCCCCTAGCACCCCTATTGGCTTATCCGCGCGGGTGTCCCGCCCTCCAGCCCATGTCCATTGGCTGCCCCCGTCACGCCCCTCCCCGCCCCATTGGCTCGCCGCCGCGCCCCGCCTCCAGAAACTCCAGGTGTGGGCGGACCAAAGGGCGGGGCCTAGCGACGGTCCCCGCCCCCATCCCCCACCCTGCGGAGGACGCGGAAACGCGGCGGCTGCGGCCCCCGGGCGGCGCGTCGGGGCAGGTGTCCGGCCCCGTTCCTGGGCGCACTTCCTCGGCCGCCTTCAAGTGTGGGGGGTTCCCGCCCAGGGAGGGTCGCCGGCCTGGGATCCCACCAACCACACCCGTGCCCAGGGGCAGCGGGCCAGCACCGCCCCTCGCTTTCGGGGCCGGCCCCCGGGGACCCCGCAGTCGCCTGGACGCGCGTCCCCGGCTCGGGCGGTGGAGCCCTGGTGCGGGAGGTGCCCGCTCGGACGAGGCCGGGCCCGGCTGAGGCTCTTCCCCGACACCCACCTGCCCTTTAGGCCCCGGGGCCGGACCTCGCGCACAGCGAAGCCGGCTGGAAGCCGCTCCTCCGCCCCGCTGTCCCGGCCAGGGCCCGCAGCCTCGTGGTCCGCCATTCATTGCCTGCTCTGCCCAGCTCAGAACCAGCTGTGGGCGTGGAGGGGCCTCCTGCCCGCCTTTCCCCTGTGCTCCTCTAGGGAGACCTTACCCAGCCGAGTTGCAGAGATGGAGGGTGAATGGGTGAGGGCGGGGCGGAGGTGAGGGCTGCGGTGCTGGGTCTTGTGGGTCAGGTCTGGCCTCGCTTTTGTCCAGGAGGAGAGGAAATACTTGTCATGATACTGGCAATGCCCACGGGGGTCCCTGGGGGTGGCCCACAGGGTGTGGAGATGGCTGGAAAAGGTGAGGCTTCCAGCTTGGGGGTGAGTGCAGGTCACTGAGGTGGAAGGGGCCCGGCCTGGCGGTGCAGGCAGGCGCCCATAGTCCCAGTAACTCAGGAGGCGGAAGTGGGAGGATCGCTTGAGCCCAGGAATTCGAGGTTACCATGAGCTGGATCACACCAAGGCGCTCCAGCCTGGGCAACAAAGCAAGACCCTGTCTCTAAAAAATTAATTATTAATTTAAAAAGGGGCTGTGGGCAGGGGTGTACGACTGCAGGTGAGCCCTCACCAGTCCCCAGCTTGTCACTGTTACCCATCAGCTTCCTGTCCCCCACACCCCCATGGCTACGCTGGCCTGGCTCACAGGCAGCAATGCCCCTGTATGTGTCACGCTGCTGCCACCAGGCTGGGTAGGGGATGCTGGGGCCTCCCTCAGGTCGAGGGTGTTGGCCACTAAGTGGTTCTGCCCACCCCAAGCTGAGCAGTGGCTCAGTCTCTCACACCTCCTCCAGGCTGGGCTGGCTCAGGACTCACCCAGGGGCCTGGTCTGGGGTCTCCCTGGAGCCTCCAGGTAACAAACAGCCCCTCCCTTTCTGGGTGCTGGTACCCAGGGCAACGGTACAGAGCCCTTCCCTCCCAGGCCTGCTTGGAGCTCTGGCCTCAGGTGAGTGCTGGGGGTGCGGTCCTGAGCTGGGGAGAGGAGAGAGAAAGAGAAGGACACCACATCACAGGCAAAGGTCAGAAACGCACAGGTGTGGACACCCATTTGGGGAGCTCCTCAGATAGCCATGCTCCGTGAGCGCTGGTGCCGCTGGGCGGCTCCAAGCTGTGTGGCCAGGCAAGCACACCCAGCAGACTCGGCCCCCCCCACCCCTCCCAGCTCCCAAAGAACATCACGAATGGCCCCCAAGTCTGGCCCCGGGGCCGAAGAAGTCGAAGAGGAGGCTCTCTTGTCCCCCACAGACCGACAGTCGGTCAGTGGTCACCTGGGACCTCCAGCGGGCACACCTGCAGCCTCTGGGACTCCCACAAGCCTGCCGGACACTACGCCCCACTCCTCACGGGTGGCCTGCTCTGCCGACCCGCAGTAAGGAGGGGAGGGAGCAGTGGTGAGACTCCTGGGCCAGATGGCCGGGGCCCAGCCTGAGCGAGCAGCAGGGGCACTGTCACTGCAGGTTGGCTCCTGAGTCCCTGGATCCTCGCACGCTGCGGCTGCTGTGGGGGCGTCGAAAACTAGAGATCCAGGCTTTGCGGTGGGAGGTGTAGAATGGCCGGGACACCCGGCTCTGCCACATCCTGCAGGAGGTGGCGGCACTTCCGCCCAAGAGGTCTGAAGCACAGCATCCAGCCCAACCCAACCCCGCCTTGTCCTGGCCCGGACTCCTGGTCTCTGACCCCAACCCCAACCGAGTCAGATCTGTTCCCTCGTCCTTGCCCGCACTGATCCTCCACCCTGAGCCTAAGCTAACACGTTACAGCCTCAACCCCAGCTCTGCGAATGTGGATGGGTGCCAGACCCCTGCCCAGACCAGTGGGAGGCTGGCCGGCCCCAGCGCAGCTGTGCTGTGTGCCCTTGGGGCCAAGATGGCAGTGGTGCCCCTCCTTCACCACTGACCTGGTGTTAAGAACCCCTGCCTGAGCAGGCTGGGGACTGCTGAGGTCACCCCTCCTCCAGGAGCTCCCACAGGCAGGAGAGGCTCCTGCAGAGCCGGGTCCAGAAGCTGACACTGCAGCTGAAGGAACAGAAAGAGCGAGCCCAGTGGGTGAGGCGGGGGCACAGGGAGTGGGCGCGGTCCTGTTTCTGGGAGCCAGGCGGGGGCTGGCGTCTCACCCACAGGCCCTCCTGGAGCAGAAGGAGTACCTGGAGGATCGGCTGCTGGAGACCACCCGCAGGCTCCAGGAGGTGGAGGCCGAGCTGCAGAACTTCCAGAAGTCCTGCCTCCTGCAGCTAGCCCGCTCCTCATGGGTGGGCCGCATGCTGCGATCCCAGACTGGCAGTGTGGAGGTGAGCCCACCCCTAAGCCCTGCTGCCCCAGCCGCCCTCCCCAGCCCTCACCCTCCCATCCGGTACCTCTGCTGGGGCGCCCTGGCCTGCCTGGAAGCCTGCCCGGCTCAGGCTGCCTCCGGAACTCCAGGCTCCAGCAGGGAGGAATCAGGAGGCCTCGAAGTACAGGTGAGGTCAAAGAGAAGAGGTGCTGTGGGAGAGGGTGCCACTCGCCCCAGTCCCTGCCCACTGGCCTCTGGTCCCCTCTGGCAGGTGGTGACGGCAGGGACTCTGATGGACCCAAGTGACGTCTCTGAGAACATTCAGGTCCCCACTGGGGAGGTGAGCTAGGCCTCCCACGTGTGTGGTCTGGGGTCTGGAGCCCGGCGGGATGGGACACATGCCTCATTTCCTGGCCAGGGCTTTCGGCTGGAGAACGTGGACTGGGACAGCATTGCCCACCGGTACCCCAACCTCTTCACCAACGTGGAGCTTGACTCACAGCAAAAGTAACTGCACAGGCGGGGACTCCCTAGGGGCCAGAAGGGAGGGCTCACGTTGGCAGGTGAAGACCCAGGCCACTCAAGGACACTACCCCTCGGTGTCCCTGGATAAGTCCCTTAAGCCTCCAATGCTCAGTCCTGTGATCTGTAGAACGGGTTGGGGTTGAAGGGGCCATCACTGTCCTGCCATGTGCTGGGCCTGGGTCCTGGGTACCGGGAGCCAAGAGGGGCTCCCTGCTGCGCTGCCCGCTCTGGCTGGATGGGGGCAGGGCTGGCGCCTGGAGCTGGAATGGACATGAAGCAGAGTGTGGTCCACAGGCAGCCCTGGCCCTGGCCACAGCTGGACACAGGGAGCCCGGGGTCCCCTGGAAAGCACTCCGAGGGGCATCACAAGACCGTAAACTGGGGCTCCCTGCCCTGTCTGGGCACCAGCAGCTCAGGGGGCGCTGACTCCGACTCCAGCAGCTGCCAGCGGGGCCTCCCTTACCACCTGCTGAAGGCGTCAGGGCACTCTCCCCAGGGCAGGGGTGCTTCCTTCGAGCAGGCACTGGTGCAGGCCAGGAGCTTCGGAAGAGGATCAGCAGGTGCAGTGGAGCGGGGCTCCCTGTTACCCTTCACCCACCCTCCATCCCTCAGGCCCGTGATCTCACCCAGAGTCCTGAAGGAGGTCCTCCAGGCCCCAGGGTACAGCCGCTCTTCCCACCCCTCTGACCCTGGCCCTGCTACCCGTGCCCCCAGGCACTGCAGGCCTGGTCAGGCCTCACAGGGTACATCTCGTTGGGTACGCCATTCGAGGGTCCCCCTCCCCAAAAGTGCTCCTCTCTAGATCTCCAGAAAACCCGATCGGCCAGGCACCGCAAGCCGGTCCTGGCGCCAGAGCCCTGCACAGACCGTGACTACCCGGGACCCGAACACCAGCAGAGGTGAGGGGCGGCCCAGGCCTCCAGCGCTCGGCTGGAGCTGGATTCCGGGCGGGGCGCACAGCCGTGGGGTGGACAGGCCGCATCTGCTCACAGCGTCCCCCTCTCGCCCCAGCCCGACGGGCAGCTGCCCGAAGATCGTGGCCGTGAGCGTCCTGGAGAAGCTCGTCCGCATCCTCAATCAGTCGCAGCGGGAGACGGCCGACCTGGGCTGCGCGGTGCTGAAGCAGCTCGTGCGCGGCCTCCCGCAGCGCCTGTACCGCTTCCCGCCGGCCAGGCTGCTGGCCCCGCGCCGCCACATCACGGTGAGCCCCGGCCCGCGAGCCCGCCCGGCCGCCCCTCACCCGCCGCTCCGCGCCCTCCCAGGTCTGGGGCGAGGGGCCCTGCGACGCCCAGAAGCCGCCGTGCGCGTCCTCGGGCCGGGAGCCCGAACCCTCTCACTCCAGCCGCGACCGCGTGACGCTGCTCCTGGGCCCCAAGGGCGAGGTCGGCGCGGGCCCTCGGGGGGCGGCCGGGCTTCGGGTGCGGGGGTGACCGACGCGCCCCGCAGGTCCTCGGCGAGCACCGGATCCCACACTGCGCGACTCCGGCCCCGAGGGTCTTCGCCGACGACACCGACTTGTCCATCGACCGCTTCCCGCTCCCGGAGGCGGGGTCTGGAACCCCGTGCAGAGGACGCGTGCGGGAGCCCCGGGTCGGTCGCCGGAGGCCACGGTGGGGACCGCGGGTCCCCGGGACCCCGCCTCCTCTCCTGGCCCCCCCCCCCAGCAAAACGGTCCCTCGGATCCCCTCGCCGGGGCGGCCCCAACTTCCCCAGGTCCCGCCCTGCAGCCCCGAGTCACCAGGCGCGGAGCCCTCTAGGGCCGCTTTTCCCGGGCCGGCCGCCGCCCTCACGACCCTCGCTCCTCAGGACGCGGGCCCTACAGCTGCCGCCGAGCTTGGGGAGGCGCTTCCACCCGCGGGAGGGGCCCGCGCAGCACCTGCCCGCCATTCCCGGGGAGCGCGCGCCGGAGGGAGAGCGCGGCCCTCCTGACCCCACCCCACCGCCGCTGGGCCTGGAGGACTGGCGGCTCCCGAAGGAGCACCGAGTTCGGGTGAGGGCGCGCCTGCGGAAGTGCCCCCTCCCCTCCCCTCCCCCCTCCCCTCCCCTGCCCTCCTCTCCCCTCCGATGCCCCTCCCCTCCCCTGCCCCTCCAAGTTCCCTCCCCGTCCCCCCTCCCCTCCCTTCCTCGCCCCGCCCCGCCCTGCGCGCCTCTCAGCCCCCGCGCCCCCAGGTGTGCCGGAAGAGCGTGGACCGCAGCTGCCCCTTGGTGGCCCTGTCCGTGCCGAGCACGGCCCAGAGCAGATACAGCTTCCGCTTCCTCAGCTGCCCGCCGCTCACCGCGGACGCCTGCCGCCGCGCCTAGGGGCCGGGAGCGCGGGGACTAGGCAGGCGGGGTCCACTGCGTAATTTAATGAACCAACGTTGCCTACAAAGTAAATCGCATTTCTGTACACCTGAGAGGCGAAAATGATTCGCTTGGTTTCCAGTGCATACCCAGCAGGAGGGAACTGCCGCCCTGTCGCGGCGCGGGAGCCCTGCAGATGCCCCGGGGACGGGAAGCCGAGGGCGAGCAGCTGGGACCCTGGGACTCGGCCACGGAGGCCTAAGAGGTGGCTCTTACCCTGGGGCCGGCCGGGAGTGGGGGAGTCGGGGGTGGACTCGCAGCCCCAGCCCCAGCCCCAGCCCCAGCCCCTGCCCCTCGGCCACACCCACCTCTAGCAGGAGAGGCCTCTGACAGGCCTGCCCCTGTGACCAGCCCCGCAACCCAGTGCCCGCGGGAAAGCCTGGCCCGAAGGAAGGGCTGGATCGGGACCCTCCCTTCCCAAGCCAAACCCTGTCAGGGGCCTAAACTGGGTTCAAGCCCGATCCCCCATTCCCTTCTACCAAGAGGATCTTCCCCAGGGCCAAGCATTCCCTCCACCCGCCAACACACCCGCCCAGACGTTCTGTGCTCCATGAGGCCAAGTCCACCCCGTGCTCCCGTGACCACATATATGGGCAGGTCATGGCCCCGGCACAGGCAGTGGGGGTTACACTAAGTGGGGGAAAGGGGTGGGGTGGGAGAGTTCAGCTGCCCTGGGGGGTCTGGCTGATGCATCTGCTGCTGGCTTTGGGCCAGGACATCCCGGGGCTCCAGGGCTCAGGTCTGAGGCCATTGCGGCCGCCCCATCACCCAGGCCAGGCCCCCAGCTGCCCAGGGCTCGGAGCCGACGCCCCCTGGACTGCAGGTCTGTGGGCCACCGGGGGGAGCTGCTGCCAGAAGCTGGTGGCATCGGGTGCTTGGGAGGGGAAGGGACAAGCTGACATCGGAAGGTCCTGGGGGGCTCTGGAAAGCAAACAGAGTGACGGCTGTCAGAAAGGCTGTGAGGCAAGGGGAGGCCACAGCCCACCCATGGCTCTGCAGCCCCAAGGCCATGGTCCAGGCTAGGGGTCCACAGGCAGCAGCATCCCTGCCCCTCAGGCTGCTCCGCTGCACCCCACCTTCTGTGCTCCCAGCCCTGTGACCCCTGACTGCTTGGGCAGGCCCACCTCTGGGGCAGGTAAGGCGATCCCAAGACCTGGTTCTGGCCCTGGGTCGTCTGTGCCCTGTCCCAGAGAGGCTGGTCACCGGCCGACTGCCCCAGGCCGGTCCCCCAGTGCCTGCCTGCACCGGCACCTGCAGCCCTGGCATGCCTTTGTCCTGACCCTGGCTCAAGGCCACTGCAGCTTGCCCTCCTCCTGGCTGCCCTGCCTGGCCACTAGGTGACCAGCTGCTGACCCCTCTCTCTGCCCCTTCACAGTCACCCACCAGCAGGGCAGAGGCTTGGCCTGCCCTGTTCCCTGCACATCCCAGCCCCCTTGACCAGGCTCCCGCACAGGAGCGTCAGCCTGCCCACCGCGGGATCGCCCCTGCTTACACTGCGCCCCGCCCAGCCTGCCTGCCCACTGAGGGAGGGTCCTCTCTGCCTCGAAGCTGTGGTCACACTGAAGCTGGTGTCATTGGGAGAGGGCATTGCGTGGCTTAATTCTGTACCCTGAGTACACCTGCCTTGATCTCCTGGGGAGGCTACTGGCCGCTGACCCCTGGCCTGGTGCCTGTGCCCCTGAAAGCTGCCCAGTGGGCATGTTCTGCCTGCTGGCGCCCTGGGGTGGCTGCTTCTTTCTGTCCAGACCACTCTGGACTCTTCACACCACGCTTTTGTGGAACGAGGTCTCTCTTGAGTCCAGTCTGGGTGGCCACAAGGTCACAGGGCTTGGACCATGGCTTGGGAGAGGGAGAACTTGGGTTGGCCCTCCCCAGCCCCAGAAGGGGACCTCCCTGTCACAGTTTCTCTCAGAGCCCAGCTGAGGAAGGGGACCAGGCTGAATGTCAGATCTGTAGGTGTCACCTACAGAGGTGGGGTGCTGGGTCACTCCCCGGCATGGCAGACAGGCTCAGTACCTGAGGCCAGGCTCGGGGGGCTGGGGGGAGTCTGGGGCTCCGCCTGGTGCACTTGCTCTTCAGGGACCCTCCGTCGGCTCCCGGGGGCTACAGCCCCTTCCTGTTGGGACTCCAGGTGCCTATAGGGGAGGGGGTAGAGTGGGGAGAGGAAGAGGAGCTTCAGCCCTGACCCTTCTTGGAGTTGACCCAACTGCACATGAGGCTCAGGGATGGAGCAATGATGACTCAGCCAAGGCAGCCGCAGCCCTGACCCCCACCAGACAGACACACACAGGGGTCGGGTCGGGGTGACACCCACCCCGTGCCAAGCTCCCTCCAGGGCCTAAGCTCGGCCAAGGCCGGGAAGTCAGAGCTGTCTGCAGGGTCAGGCTCTGGGCTGGAATTGCTGGGGGCCAGATCTCCTGGCCTGTGCTGGGGCAGCTGCTCCGGGGGCTCCCTGCCCTGAGGAGGAAAGGGGACTGGTTTGGGGATTCTTCCCCTGGAACGGCAGTGGGGCAGGGCACCGTCAGGGCTGCATCCCTGGAGGGTGGTGCGCGTGGGGAGCTGGGGCCCTGGAGGCTGGTCCCCGGGGGTGTACCTGGCACTGGTGCCTGCGCTCCCGCAGGCCTTTGGTGGGGTTCCCACACAGGACTTGGTCAGCACCTGCGGGAGACAGCATGGCTGGGCCTAGTTCGGGGCCGAGGGGCTGCAGGGTCAGCTTTCGGGTGTGTCACTTACCGTGGGTGAGGCTGCTGGTGTTATCTTCTGGGGCTGGGTCCTCAGAAAGCAGGCCTTCAGGCAGGGGGCCCCCGAGGACCAGCAGTGAGAAGGGCCAGGGCCTGGAGGTTTGCGGCTGCGTCTCAGGCAGGGACAGCTCAGGGTCAAGTCTCCGGATGGGGCCTCCATGGGGACGGTCTGCCCAAGGGTCAGAAGCAGAGGTCACCAAGGCCCAGGCCAGCTGGTCAGCCCGAGAGCCCGCCCCGGACTCTGTCCACAGACCAGGGAGCCCGACACCCACGCTGCATGGCCAGAGGCTGGCCTCTGACGCTGCTGCCTTCTGGAGAGGCCCTCCCTCCAGACCCTCCTCTCCCACCGTGGGCTGCTCAGAGACCGTGTCCTGGACTCTGGGGACCAGGGATCAAGGCTGGGGGCGGGCATGAAACGCGGCTGTCCGTCCTGGGGTGGGGGCCTCTTCCTCCAGGCAGCTGCCTGGGGTTGTCCTACCCAGCCGGGGGAGGCCGTTGCCCTTCTTGATGGCCTCCTTCACCGCAAGCCAGTCCTGGCTCAGCCGCAGTGGGGGCGGTGGGCCTGTGTGTGTGGCCGGAACTTCGTCCAGGACCCGAAGCTGGGGGATGAGCTTCCTCACTTCCGACCTGTAGTTGTAACCCCTGGGCACCTGCGGGCGGAGGGGGAGGGAGGGCAGGTCTGGGTCAGGTGGGCCCTTCAGGCCGGCTCTTTCCCAGGCTCCCTCTTCCAGACCCACCGTGGGGCAGGGCAGGGGGCGGAGATGGTGATGCTGCCCTGCCCTGCTGGGGCAGGCGTGGGTCACTCTCAGACCCCAGGGACTTCAGGGATGGGCTCTCACCCGCTCAGGATGCAGGACCCCACTCTCCAGACCCAAGGCTGGGGCCAGGGATGCCCTCTGGCCCACGGAGCTGCCCTGAGCTCAGGGCTCTGGCCCACGGAACAGCAGCCACTGGGCACTGGTGGACGCTGACCCCAGCATGTGGCAGCACCAAGCAGCAGCTAATGAAGCTCAGGGCGGGCGTGGCCTGTGCAGGGTCTGTGAGCTCCCCTGGGGCCTGCACGCACCTGTGCCAGCTCTAAGCAGGACACGCACAGGCTGCGTAGGGAGGTGATGTGTGCACAGTGTGGTCTCTGGGGCCCGTGGGGCCGGGCGTGGCTCTGGACGGGGCGTATACAGATGTGTGCACAGGGTGGTCTGTGGGGTCTGTTGGGCCGGGCGTGGCTCTGGACGGGGCACACACAGGTGTGTGGGTGTGTGCACATCTGTGTACACGATTCTGTGTGTTTCCGTGTGGCTTGTGCGTGGGCCTCACGGGTGCATACGTGGGTTGAGGGACGTGACGTGCTTGCAGGTGACCCTGTGGGAACTGGGAGGGCTGGCCCAGGAGGACACCCTGGGAGCTGTCAGACTTCTGGTGACAGAAGAGATGAACTCTTGGTGAACAGGCCACAGGGCACAGGTGGGCACAGAAGTCCCTGCCAGAGGGAGGGGCCCAGGGCTGGAGCCACAGGGAGCCTCCCCTTGCCATGCACACGCTGGCCGGGTGCCCGGACATGCACCTTGCTGGCGGGGCCGGGGGCCGGCTGTAGGCACACCGGGTTGCCCTCCAGGGTGAGTGTGGCCAGGCGAGGGCACAGCTGCAGGAAGCGCACCTGCCCCAGGTCCTCCACGCCGTTGCCCTCCAGGTCCAGCAGCTCCAGTTGCTCCAGCAGGCACAGCGGGCTCAGGTCCGAGATGTTGTTGTAGGAGGCGTAGAGTTCCTGGGCAGCGTGGACTCTGAGCCAGGGTCCAGCCCGGCCCTCCCCAGCCCAGGGCGCCCAGACTCACCTTCAGTGCTGGCAAAGCGGCGATGCCATCCAGGTCAGTGAGGCCACAGCGAGCCAGCCACAGCACCCGCAGGTGGCCCAGAGATGTGCCCAGGTCCCTGCAGAAGGCAGGGTTTGGTGGTCGACACGGTGCCTAGCCACACCAGCCTATGGCTGCCTCGAGGGCAGGGGCAGGTGTGACCTCGCATGGTGGCCTCTAGGCTGAGGAGGAGGGTCTCTGCCTTTCCCTCCTGGCTCTGGTGTGGGTACAATGTCCCCCTCCTTCTCCGAGCCCTGGGGAGCTGCCCTCCGTAGGGGGGAACCCCGCAAGAACCGAGGCAAGGGCCCGAAGCCTCAGCATGTTCTCACATAAACACAGAATTAGAAAAGAATTAGACATACAGTTACACAGTTATTCCTGTGTATCTAATCCTAAGTGATCACACAGCTGTTCATACGTAATCACAAACATACACACGTATATAATCATATAAGCTTTCATCTTACTGAGTCTCAGGTCAGGAAGTACGGGACTGAAGTGGCACTGGAGAAGAGGTGACCCTAAGGCCAGATGCTCTAAGCCCTCCGTTCCGCCCGCATCAGGGCCGCCGGAGGATGCCCGGCCGTGCGACAGTGCCCGTGCTGGGAGAGCGCCCGCTGTTTACCCAGCCAGGGAAGGAGATGTCCAGGATGGCCGAGGCGTCTCCGTCTCTGTCCTCGGGGGAGCGAGGAGGAAACACCGCCGCTCCAAGCTCCTGCGGCGGGCCTGGCGGCCGTCGGGGACACCCGGGGACATCCAGGGACTTAACAGTCTCTGCGTGGCACCGTGCCTCAGCGGTCACGCTCCATGGCTACTTTCAAGTTCTGCTTCTGCACCTGGTTCCTCTTCTCCTCCGAAGAGAAGAATCAGTCACAGTGACATAAATCTTAGCGACCTTGTTCTTTCTTGACAAGGATGAAGTAAGTGCTGACGCCTCAGGTTTTCCCCTCGCCTCGGCTTCTTCAAAGTCCTGGGCCCTGTCTCCGAGACACGGGATTTTCCTGACCCTGCCACTGCCCGCCGTGGCCTCGCCCTGCCTGCCCTGCCCCCTGCTTTGTGCTCAGTAAGTCAGAGCGTCCAGGCACTCGGGCCACCGGCGGACTCGGCGCTTTGGTGGGCAGCGGCCCCCGGGCCCAGACGCTGCTTTCTCTTTCTCGGTGTCCTGTGTCTTCTATTTCCACAGTTTCTCGTCTCCACGCAGCAGAGAGGGACTCATGGGACCCTGCAGGGCTGGATGCTGCACCCTCACGGCGGGTGGCCCAGCCACGCCCCACCTGCTGCCACCCTCACGGCAGGTGGCCCAGCCACGCCCCACCTGCTGCCACCCTCACGGCAGGTGGCCCAGCCACGCCCCACCTGCTGCCACCGCCGCCCTTCCCCGGCAGCCTGCAGGCATCACAAGCTCTCTCTTTCTGATGATCCCCTCAGTAGCTTTGGGGGCACTCGAATTCGGAGTAAGGGTCCGGAAAGCTGCCCAGGAGCCTGCGCCCCTGGACACTGAGGTGGGGGCTGCCCTCGTGCTGAGCTGGCAGGTTTGGTGGGGACCAGCTGCTGGAGCTGGGGGGTCAGGGCAGCTTGTGGTGTGCGGGGACGTGTTGCTTCCTGCCGGGCCCCACGGCCGTCTGTCCGCTCTGTCCACCACTGCAGCCGTGCCGATTTCAACCACGCAGTGTCCCCGGGACCCTGCGCCCGCCCCTTTCTGCGCCACCACGCTGTCTCCGAACACCTCCTTGTGAAAGGGTCACCCAAGCTCCCAGGCTGTCCCCCACTGCGGCCAGATTCCTCCAGGGCTGGGTGGTTTCTTGGGATGCTCTCCGGCTCACAGCGCTGCGTCTACCTGGGTTTCATCCTGCCCGTCACTTTCGCTTCCTTCTGTGGCCTGCCAGGTGCACTCCCTGTGGTCCATCCATCTTCGGTGTGTGGAGTCAACATCTAGCCTCAGCCTGCTGCCTTACGTGGCTTTTCCACTCAGTTCTTAATCGGCTGGGATCTGTGTCTAGTGATTGCTTCAAGAGCGGCTAATGGAAACTCCTTGATCTCTGACTCACGCACAGATGGCTCCTGGCTGGGAGCTTCTGCAGCCATTAGGCTGTGAGTCGCAGCGTCTTCCCAGGAGGCTGCTGAGGCTTTTGTTCCGGTGTCCACTGTGGGGACGTCTGAGGAGCACTACATTTTTTCTGTCCTTAAAAAACAACCTGCCGGGTGAGGTGGCTCACGCTTGTAATCCCAGCTCTTTGGGAGGCTGAAGTGGGTGGATCACCTGAGTTCGGGAGTTCGAGACCAGCCTGGCCAGCGTGGCGAAATCCTATCTCTACTAAAAATACAAAAATTATCCAGGCGTGGTGGCAGGCGCCTGTAATCACAGCTACTTGGGAAGCTGAGGCAGGAGAATTGCTTGAACCAGGGAGCTGGAGGTTGCAGTGAGCCAAGATTGCGCCATTCCACTCCAGCCTGGGCAACAGAGCAAGACTCCATCTCAAAAAAAAAAAAAAAAAACTTGAGGCCGGCCGCAGTGGTTCATGCCGGTAATCCCGGCACTTCAGGAGACTGAAGTGGGAGGAGCACTTCAGCCCAGGAGGTGGAGGCCGTGGTAAGCCGTGGTCATGCCACTGCACTCCGGCCTGGGCGACGGAGTGAGGCCTTGTCTCAAAGAAGAAAAAAGACAACTCGATCTCTTTTCTTGGCTGCCCCAAATTTTTGCCTTTATCTTCAAGCCGGTAACTTTATTAGGATGTGTTTCAGTGCCAACAATTCAGTTTGTTTTTCCTTTCGGTCTGTAGCTAGATGTCTTATTTCTGACAAGTTCCTTTGAATATATACGTATTTTTTGAGACAAGAGTCTCATTCTGTTGCCCAGGCTGGAGTGCAGTGGTGCGATTTTGGCTCACTGCAACCTCCTCCTCCCAGACTCAAGCAATTCTCCTGCCTCAGCCTCCCGAGTAGCTGGCATTACAGGTGTGCACCACCACACCCAGCTAATTTTTGCATTTTTAGTAGAGATGGGATTTCATCGTGTTGGCCAGGCTGGTCTTGAACTTCTGACCTCAGATGATCCGCCCACCTCGGCCTCCCAAAGTTCTGGGATTATAGGTGTGAGCCACTGTGCCTGGCCTGATTCTTTTATTTTTGTTTTTTATTTTGATAGAGATGATGTTTTGCTCTGCTGCTCAGGCTAGTCTTGAACTCTTGGACTCAAGTGGTCCCGTTGCCTTGGCCTCTTGAAGTGCTGGGACTACAGGCACGAGCCACTGTGCCCAACCTATTTATTTATGTATTTATTTTTATTTATTTTTTTGAGATGGAATCTTGCTCTGTCACCCAGGATGGAGTGCAGTGGCACCATCTTAGCTCACTGTAGCCTCCACCTCCCGGGCTCGAGCAATCCTCCCACCTCAGCCTCCTGAGTACCTGGGACCGCAAAATTAGCTGCCACCAGCCCCCCTAATTTTTTTATTTTTTTGTAGTAATGGAGATTTCACCGTGTTGCCCAGGCTGGTCTCCAACTCCTGACCTCAGGTGATCCGCCCTCCTCAGCCTCCCAAAGTGCTGGGATTACAGGCGTGAGCCACCGTGCCTGGCTTTCTTTTGCATTTTCTTTTTTTTTTTCCTAATGTTTTTTCTGCAATCCTACAACAAAAGCTTTTATATTTTATTTATTCAACATATATTTTTGTTGTTCTTTGAGCCAATTTGTTGGTCTTAACAATAGAGGCTTCTTTGTTAAGCTAAAAAAAAAACGGCCATCTCCATTAGAATATCAATAGTCTTGTACTGGGGCACTTTTTATGTTCTTTGTTTTTGTTCTGTTTTTTTTGAGGAGGAGGAGTCTTGCTCTGTTGCCCAGGCTGGAGTGCAGTGGTGTGATTTCAGCTCACTGCAACCTCCACCTCCCAAGTTCAAGTGATTCTCGTGCCTTAGCCTCCTGTATAGCTGGGATTACCAGCACCACCATGCTCAGCCAATTTCTGAATCTTTAGTAAAGACAGATTTTCAGCATGTTGGCCAGGCTGGTCTTGAACTCCTGATCTCAAGTGATCCTCCTGCCTCGGTCTCCCAAAGTGCTGGAATTACAGGCGTGAGCCGCCGCGCCTGGCTAGGGGGTGTGCTTCCAAGATGTCTATTTCCCATACCCGTCCTAGTTTCTGGTTCATGGCATTGTCTGGGTGCCTGCTGCAGGCATGGCTTCATTTCCAGGCCCTTCTCTGTCCCAGTTCTGTGGGCTGCTCACTGTGTCTTTGCCCCCAGAGTGTTTTCCAATATTTTTCCATTTCCAGATCTTCATGTATTTTATTAAATTCCTCCGGATATTTATTTTATTTTACTTTATTTTTTTTGAGGCGGAGTCTCACTCTATCACCCAGGCTGGAGTGCAGTGGCGCGGTCTCTGCTCACTGCAGCCTCTGCCTCCCGGGCTCAAGCGATTCTTATGCCTCGGTGTCCTTAGTAGCTGGGATTACAGGCATGCACCGCCATGCCCAGCTGATTTTTGTCTTTTTAGTAGGGATGGGATTTCACCATATTGGCCAGGCTGGTCTCAAACCCTTGACCTCAGGTGATCTGCCCACCTTGGCCTCCCAAAGTGCTGGGATTGCAGGCATGAGACACTGTGCCCAGCCCATTTGATATTTGCTTCATAAACAGAGGAACATTCAAAGCGAGGTTGCATATTTAATACCTTATCCTCATCTGGAAATAACTAGATGTGGCCCTTGAAGCCCAATTCAAACAGCTGGAGAATATTCTAGAACTCTGTCTGGAATTCTTCTGCCTTATGCTGCTGGGAACAGGCTACGTAAAACCAGCAGCGTTTTCACAAAATCCACTTTGCCCAAACCTCCGGAATAACGATCCTTCCGCCTTGTTCTTTTCCTTCCGACGACGTGAGAGCCACCATGTCTTCAGCTCCAAATCATGAGGTGCTGTCAGGGCACGGAGCTTCTCCTGGGGGCTGCCTCCGGTCCGGGTTCCGTGGGCGGGTTCTGGCTGGAGGTTCCTGTTCTTACCCAGACCCCAAGCTCCTGGCCTCATGGTGCAGCCAAAGTCCCGGGCTGCAAGGAGTGGTGCAGAGGCCAGAAGGCCCCCAGCCTTAGTAGGCTTTGGGGTGCCCACCAGGAACAGCTCAGGTGGGGGCTCTGAGCCCAGGTTGGGGGCACCGTTGGGGTGTTTGCTGACCACACGACCTGGAATGATGCCCTGACCCTGGCCCAGCTCCGAGTGGGGTGGTCCCTGCAGCGGGGGCCTCCCACCCATTAGACACAAGAGCTACAAGTGCTGGAGTCACGCGGCAAGGGGGTGCATCCGGGCTGAGCCAGAGGCCACAGGACAAAGGCAGGACCCCTGGGAGCCAGGCTGGCCCAGGAGTAGTCCTCTCAACAAAGACCCACTGAGAGACCCCCTCACACTTGGGAGGGAGCCCACACCTGCCTGAATGTCCCAGGCTCCCCCCACCTGCCCATCCACCCTCCACAGGGTCACTCGGGGTCAGGCAGCCAGCAGGATGGTGCTCTCTAGACCCCTGGGACACTTGTCTCAGCCCAAGGCCCCCCACTCCCACCAAGTTCTCCCCTCATTCCTGCAGGGCCTGCCCCTGGGATCCCCTCATGGCAGGGGCCCAGCCCACCCCACCCAGGCGCTCACCTGAGGGAGCCCAGGTGGCTGCCATTCAGCTTCAGTTGGTCCAGGTTGGGCAGGTGCACCCCTGTAGGGCACGGGAGGAGGAGGTTGGCCGGGCCCCTCACCCCGCCCACCTATGTACCCTCCTGCACCCCGAGGCATCAGTGGCCCTGGCCCCTCACTACTCGTGGGTCAACTTCACAGGCCTCTCTCTCTCCACACCGAAAGAGGAGTTATGTGGCACCTGGGCACTGCTCCAAGGCTGTGGCTCCTCTAACGACCCAAGGGGCCTGCTGATTCTGTGGGCCTGGTAGAGGACCTGGCCCAGCTGCCCTGAGCTCCCGAAGCCTCATGTTCCGTGCCCTCGTCTGCAGCTGGGCTGCAAGAGTCGGCTCCAAGGATCGGCTCGGGATGAGGGCCGGGCCAGCGTGGCTGGGTGGTGGTGCTCCCATGGCCCAGAGTCCGGGCCCTGCCCTTGAGCTGCCGCCACAGCCCTCCCCTGGCATCCCAGACCATTGCACACAGCTGCACACAGCTGCACACAGACGGAGCTCAGGCCCAGATCCCCAGAGCGTGGGGCCAGACGCCCCAGCCAGTGTCTCTGCACAGCCCAAGGTCCCAGGAAAAGGCCCTGCATTTGGAGTCTTTTGTAGGATGGGGCGTGGCCCTGTGAGACAGAATCCCTGCACCGTGAGAAGGGATGCAGAGCGGGCGTTGGAGGAAGGCAGGCCTGTGGGCACAGGCGCTCCAAGACCGTGCCTGGTGGGAAGGGCTCGAGCGAGTGCAGATGGCCTCGGGGGTGCACAGAGTGGCCAAACACAGTGGTCAAGGACTTCACAGGCCGTTGCAAAACAGAAAACAAGACCAACCGACGTGGATCTCAGTCAGAGGAATGCAAACAGCCAGCAACCCTGGGTGGGAAAGCGCCTCCTGCTCTAAAGGTCACTGTCGGCTGGTGCCGTGGCTTCACAGCTGAGGCGGGCGGATCACCTGAGGTCAGGAGTTCAAGACCAGCCTGGCTACCATGATGAAACCCCGTCTCTACTAAAAACACAAAAACTAGCTGGGTGTGGTGGCAGGTGCCTGTAATCCCAGCTACTCGGAAGGCTGAGACAGAAGAATCACTTGAATCCAAGAGGCGGAGTTTGCAGTGAGCTGAGATCGTGCCACTGCACTCCAGCCTGGGCAACAGAGCGACTCTGTCTCAAAACAAAGAAAAAAAAAGAAGTCACTGTTGGGACAGCTGTTGACATTTGATTATGGTCTTCAGCATGGCTGAGAGTCACGTACGGTGTCAATTCCTGACTTTGATCATTGTGCGGCATTTAAGAGAATGTCCTCCCTCTCAGGAAATACATGCTGATGCGTCAGTAAATAAAGGGGCCTTGTATCTGCAACTCTCAACTAGATCAGAAAAAATAACCGCGGCCTGATGTGCTGCGCATGCACGGGAGGGAGCCTGGGCGAAGACACACCGTGAACACATGAACACATGAACACGTGAACCTGGCGAAGGAGAAGGGACCTGGCGGGGGCAGGGAGGTTTTTTTTTGCAGCAGGATCTTGCTCTGTCACCCAGTCTGGAGTGCAGGGGTGCAATCTCAGCTCACTGCAGCTTGACCTCCCCACCTCCCGAGCAGCTGGGACCCTAGGTGCCACCATGCCGGTCTAATTTTTTATTTTTATTTATTTACTTATTTTTGAGATGGAAACTTGCTCTGCTGCCCAGGCTAGCAGGCAGTAGAGCGAATTTGACTTACTGCAACCTCCGCCTCCCAGGTTCAAGCAATTCTCCTGCCTCAGCCTCCCGAGTAGCTGGGATTACAGGTGTGTGCCACCACACCCTGCTATAGCTGAGATTATTTCAAGATGAGTTTCAGGAGACGCCATATGGCACTCAGCACCATATCGGCCTTTGCTCCTCTGTGATGCTGGTGTGGGTGTGTGGGGTACTGAGCGTGCTGGGGGTACCGGCATGGTTGTGTGGGGTACTGAGCGTGCTGGGGGTACCGGTGCGGTCGTGTGGGGTACTGAGCATGCTGGGGGTACCGGCGTGGTCGTGTGGGGTACTGAGCATGCTAGGTGTACCGGTGTGGTTGTGCAGGGTACTGAGCGTGCTGGGTGTACCGGCGTGGGCGTGCTGGGTACTGAGCGTGCTGGGGGTACCGGCATGGTCATGTGGAGTACCGAGTGTGCTGGGTGTATCGGTGTGGTCGTGTGGGGTACTGAGCGTGCTGGGGGTACCGGCGTGGGCATGCGGGGTACTGAGCATGCTAGGTGTACCGGCGTGGTCATGCGGGGTACTGAGCATGCCGGGGGTACCGGCGTGGTCGTGCTGGGTACTGAGCGTGCCGGGGGTACCGGCGTGGTCGTGCTGGGTACTGAGCGTGCCGGGGGTACCGGCGTGGTCGTGCTGGGTACTGAGCGTGCCGGGGGTACCGGCGTGGTCGTGCTGGGTACTGAGCGTGCCGGGGGTACCGGCGTGGTCGTGCTGGGTACTGAGCGTGCCGGGGGTACCGGCGTGGTCGTGCTGGGTACTGAGCGTGCCGGGGGTACCGGCGTGGTCGTGCTGGGTACTGAGCGTGCCGGGGGGTACCGGCGTGGTCGTGCTGGGTACTGAGCGTGCCGGGGGTACCGGCGTGGTCGTGCTGGGTACTGAGCGTGCCGGGCGTACCGGCGTGGTCGTGCTGGGTACTGAGCGTGCCGGGGGTACCGGTGTGGTCGTGCTGGGTACTGAGCGTGCCGGGGGTACCGGCGCCGTTGTGTGGGGTACTGAGCGTGCCGGGGGTACTGGCATGGTTGTGTGGGGTACTGAGCGTGCTGGGGGTACTGGCATGGTTGTGTGGGGTACTGAGTGTGTTGTCCTCTGCCTGTACCTGACACAGACCTCAGGTGAGGGGCCAACCCTAAGGAAGCTGCTTTGTGGCCTGAGCTGAGAGGTGTGGACAGCTTTGTGTTCATAACCAGAAAACGTGTGTTGTTTACTGGGAGGCCTGGCCGTGGCCGTGGTGGGGTGTGACGGGGCTCACCAAAGTCCCCCAGGCTGCCCTCGCGGGTGTCCACACACAACTCCAGCGCCCTTACCAGTCGAAGGTCGTCCACCAGGGCCAGGGCCTGCTGTAGAAAGCAACCAGGGGTCAGCGCTGGTCCCGGCTCTCCCCACCCTAGTTCCGTCTCTGCTTCTGGCTGGTAGGACTCTGTGGGGCTCCCGCTGGAGCGGGCATGGACGTTTCCCTGCCTTGGCCACGTTGGCCTTGGCCTGGCTGGTGGGATGGGGGTGAGCAGAACCTGGGCTGCACGTGGCTGGTGGGGCCATTGCCAGGGAAGGACCTGCCCTGGGTGGGGGCTGGCATCTCCAAGGAGACTCCCAGGGCAGACACACTGTGCCCGGAGCCCGGAGCCCAGACGGCACCTGGCCCTGCCCTGAGCTTTGAGTCACCTGGTCTCCTGCTCAAGGGAAGGACTCCTCTTGGTTGGAGGGCAGTGGACGCTCAGCCTCTACTTGTGGGTTCTGACCTGGCTCCCTCCTGTCTGTGACCCAAATGTCTGGGGATGTCTGTGTCACCGAGCACCTGGGGCCTGGCTGGGGTCCCAAGGGCAGAGTGTGTGGAGCAGACCCAGCTTCAGGGGCTGGGCTGAGGCCAACCGTCAGCAGGAAGACCAGCAGGAGGGGGACCGAGGGCAGGCTGGACATCAGCAGAAAGGGTCCTGGGATGTCACCCCACACAGGCCTCTGTGGCCAGCGCCCCGTGCCTGAACTCACCAGCCGGGCAAGGGACAGGTACTCTTCCACCCGCTGCTCTCTGCAGCTGCCCTGCTGGCCGCTAGGGCCCTTGCTCTGTGGGCAGGGGTTGTGCAGGCCTTGCCAGCTCAGCTCCCGCACCCGGATGCTGGCGGTGCCGGGCCGAGACCCCCGGGATCTGTCCCAGACGGGGTCCATTCACGTGAAACCTGCTGGCAGAGGCAGAACGCAAAGCTCCAAGTTTTTGCTCCTCTTCCTCCTTAGCCCAGCTGAGACCCTGGCACAGCCCTCAACTCCCTCCCCCCACACAGCGAGCCCTTGGTGTCTGCCCCCACCCTGAGCCTAGAGAAGGCTCCTGACTTGGCTGGGCCTCATGGGGCCCTTGTCTGCTTGGACTCAGCCTGGAGCGCCTCGCACTCCCTTCCCCAGCCTTGCTCCACCCGTCTGCTCTGTAGGACACCCTCCCGATGTTTCTGCGCATGCTCAGGGTCCAGGCCGCCCCATCTGAGGCCCACGAGGGCTGCGAGCTTGGGGGTGCCAGGCCAGCTGCCTGCCGCTGTGGGGTTCCCGAGGCTGCCTCAAGCTCTGGGCTACAGGTCTTTCTCCACCTGATGGTCTCTGAGCCTGGGGTCCAGGATCAGGTCCCAGGCTTTCCCCTACCCACCCTGTGCCCTCTGAGCCCCTTCACCTGCAGGCAGCCGCCTTCTGCTGTGGGTCAAACATCCGGGCAAGGAGGCAGCATGAGCCTCAGGCAGTACCTGCAGGAGTCAGGGCGGCTTCCTGGCCGTGTCACTGTGCCCAGGGGAACCTTGAATGGGCCGGGCTGAGGTCACAGCACCCGGAGGTGGGCAGGTCAGCCCAGGACCTGACCGTCTCCCTGCCCAGCTGGTGAGGAGGAAGAGAGTCAGGTGTTTGACTGATGCTGGGTACCTCTGGATCCCCCAACGCAAAGCCTGGTGCTCATCCCAATCCCACTTCCCTCCTCTGTGATGCTGGTGTGGGTATGCGGGGTACCGAGCGTGCTGGGGGTACCGGCGTGGGTGTGCGGGGTACCGAGCGTGCTGGGGGTACCGGCGTGGGTGTGCGGGGTACAGAGCGTGCTGGGGGGTACCGGCGTGGGTGTGCGGGGTACCGAGTGTGCTGGGGGTACCGGCGTGGGTGTGTGGGGTACCGAGCGTGCTGGGGTACCAGTGGCACCCCATTCTTCCAGAGCCCCTCCCCAGGCCTTTGAGGGTGTCTGCCCGGTGCGTCCCTGGACCACCTGCACCAGGTGAGCCTGGTGTTGTCCCTTAAAGATGCAGACGTCTGCCTCGGCCCCAGACCCTGGAATCGTGAGCTCCAGGGGTGGAGCCAGAAGTGTGCTTAGAGTGTCCGGAGTCCTCCTCCCTGACCAGCGGCTTCGTCTTCAGTCTGGACCTCCCTCCTGTAGGAGCCCCCAGCCTTCCCAGATTTATCCTCCTAAGACAGATCCACTTCAGAACCCCGTGTGTCTTACTACGCGTCGGGTTGAGGGCCTGCCTCGCCCCGGAGCTGGGTGCTTCTTTGCTGTCCACAGTGGCAGGAGGGGGCGCTAAAATATTTGTAGAAGAAAGCCGTGAACAGGCGGATGTGCATATAGTCACTTAGAACGTCCTGGCTTTTATCTGTTGCCCTCGTGCGGACATTGAAGATGCGTCCTGTCCATCCTGTCTAGAGCTGCCCCAGTGCCAGCCGCCGTGGCTGGTCTTTGACGGAGGTGGTGGGGGGAGTGCTGGAACGGGGCAGCAGCGCAGGCTCCCGTGCCTCGGTGGCCTGGTCTGGAAGGTCACCGTACAGCAAGGCTGAAAGAAGCCCACAGTAGAGTCTCATGGAGTTTCCAGCCACTCTCCCCTGCTGGCTGCCTTTCTCCAGCCGGGGCAAGGCCTGAGGCCTCAGCAGGACCCTGCCACCTCCATCCAGGCCTTCAGCCTCCAGCCTCATGGAGGACGAGAACTGGCCGGGTGAGGCAGCCCCTGGACACCCATGGGTGGTACCAGGGGCTGAATCAGTCACCCTCGTTTCCTCTGTGCCCGAGAGCCCCAAGTATCAGGCTGGTCTGAGCCCCAAGGCCTGAGGGTGCAAGGACCAGGGGTTGGAGGCTGTGGAGTCCAAAGCCCCCCCGGACTCCCACCTCAGACAGTGCTCCTGGAGTTCTTACTCAGGCCTGAACCATCCATGCCCTTCACGGCCCTGCTCCCACCCGGCGTCCTCTCTGTGAGCCCCCAGGCTCCAGACCCCAGCTAGTGCCATTCCCTGGTGGGTAGCTCATCACCTCTGGGTCCCCGGGAGCCCTGGCCCCTTCACCTGGGGGGCTGTGAGGGCGGAGCCTGCTCGCCTCCTGAGCCCCACCCTGGAGCCTCCGGAGCATCCTGAGTCCGTGCCTCTGTGTCTCCCTCAGGGCAGGGCTTGGGGCCCCTCCCGTCCCCTGACAGAGAGCCCCTTCAGGGCAGGCCCAGGGTCTGCTGGGGGCCAGGGTCCCCAGGGGACCAGATCTGACGTGCAGGGCCATCACTGCGTCCCCGCTGGCTGTGCCACTTCATCCCTCGCCCAGGTCTCGGCGCAGGCTCCCCCTAACACCGGGCGTAGAGCGAGGCCTGCGGCTCCCACCCCAAGGGTGCGCTCGGCTCTCACCTGAGTGCCCAGGTGTCCGACCCGGGTGTCCGGCTCTGGGGGCTCGGCCCTGGCTGCCCTCCGCCGCCAGGCGCCGTCTCCTGCTCCTGGCTGTTCCTCCGGCCGCGGGGTTGCAGCCTCGGCGCCATGACAACGAGGGCGGGGCCTTATTTGAATCCGCTAATATTTATAAGCCGCGGGAGCCTCGCGTTCGGTGGGGCAGAGCCACGCCCCTTAGCAACGGTTGCTGGGGCGGGGCCACGCGGGCTGGCTTGCGCGTGGGCGACCTGCAGCCCCGGGCGGTCCCAGCGGGAGGTGACGCGCCACCAACGCGGGTGGGCGCAGACGCGTCAGGTGCCAGCCCCCTCTGGCTCCGAGCCCGGGCCGTCGCGGCGCACTTGCGTTTCCTCGCCGTCCCGGGGCTTCCCACGCGGGGCCGGCAAAGGCGGTCTCTGCAGGAGGCTCGCGCCCGCCTTTCCCGGGGCCGAGGCCTGCCGCCCTGACCTCTGCTTGGAAGTTAGGCCGAGCGCAAAAGGAACCCCCGGTGAAAGCGCCCCCAAGGACCAGGAAACAGACCGGACGCCGGAGTGCGCCCGAGCGCCAGGCTCGCGGGGGACGCCGCCTCTCGGCCGCGTCCATGCGCGTCCGTCCCGAGCCGGGCGCTGACTGCGACCGCGCGGCGGACGGACGACAGGCGGGACCCCCGGGACCCCACGTGGGTGGAGCCCGGGGACAGCGGCGACCAGCGCGGGAGGGCGTGGCGGCGGGGCGGGCGCTGGGCTGGGCAGAGGCAGGGTTTGCGGGTCTGTAAATCACCTGCCCTTTTTCTTTTTGAGACGGGGTCTCCCCCTGTCGCCCAGGCTGGGGCGCAATGGCGCGATCGCGGCTCACCACAACCTCCGCCTCCGGGGTTCAAGCACTGCTCCTGCCTCAGCCTCCCGAGTAGCTGGGATTACAGTCATGCGCCGCCACGCCCGGCTAATTTTTTGCATTTTTAGTACAGACGGGGTTTCACCATGTTGGCCAGGCCAGTCTCGAACTCCTGACCTCAGGTGATCGCCCACATCCCTAACCCTAACCCTAACCCGAGTGCTGGGATGACAGGCGCGTGCACCGCGCCCGGCCCGCCTTTTGTTTTTTATTGATGTATTTCTGATTCCTTTGCAATTTAAAAAAATGTTAAAAACACGTCCTTTTGAGTGTGAAAGGAGCTAGGATGTGCGCTTTTGTGCTTGGGGTGAGCCCCGGGCACTTCGCTCCCCGATGGCAATTTGTGGCTACGGTTTAACTGGACCTTCAAGTCTGGGGGGACTGGGCGGGCAGGGTCGCCTGCCAGCAGGCCCAAGTTAGAGGAAGGCGGCGGTGAGGCCGTCCTCGCGGCTGCGCCCGCCGCCCGGAACCCCACCGGCCTGCAAGGCGTCCTCGGGGTGGGCTGCGGGTGGAGTAGGGGAGCTGGGGTGTGCACGGGGGAGGCGGCGAGCGCACCGTCTGGGTGCCGGGCCGCTCATCCGGAGCGCGCGGCCACCCGAGGGTCCCAGCTCCAAGCGGCCGGGCCTGGTCCCGCGTGGACCCCAGCCTTTCCCAACCCGGAGCCCAGGGACCTCCGCGGTGGGCGGCGCCGCGCTGCCGGCGCAGGGAAGGGCTCCGAACCACGGGCGCCGCTGAGTCGGGCTCTCTCGCCGGCCTGTTCCCGGGAGAGTCCGGGGCCCCAGACGCCGGTTCCGCGCACTCCTCGTGCACCGCAGAGCGCGGCTCCGCGCGCAGGTCGAGCCCACCCCCGCGAGGCCGCGGCCCTCCTGGCTCCGCCTCCCGCGTTGCTCCCGGAAGCCCCGCCCGGCCGCGGCTCCTGACGGACGGGCCGCTCAGCCAACCGAGGTGGGGCGAGGCGGGGCCCGGCAGAGCGCGGCCAATGGTAGGCCGCGTCGGGCTGACGGACGGGCGCGGGGCGGGGCGTGCGCGGGCCCGGCAGAGTCTTCGCCGCCCGCGCCCGGCGCCCGCAGCCTGAGCCGCACCCGCCGCGGACGGAGCCCATGCGCGGGGCGAGCCGCGCGTCCCCGCCCCGCCCCGGCCCTGGCCCCGGGGGCAGTCGCGCCAGTGAGCGGTGAGTGCGGGCGGGGGTCGGCCGGGCCGCGCGCCCTCCCCGCCCCCAGGCGGCGGCTCTACGCGCGGGGCGGGCCGGGGGCGCGGGGCCGGCGGGCGTGAGCGGCTGGCGGGTGGGGCCGGGCCGGGCGGGGTCCGCGGGCATAGGTGAGCGGGCGGCGGGGGCGGGCTCGAACCCAGTCCTCCTCAGGGCCTGCGGTCCCCACGCCGGCGTCCCCTGGAGCCTCGGGCCCGGCGCGTCTGGGCGGAGGCGGCCACGGCCCGCCCGGCACCCCCGGTTCAGCATCACAGGTCGTGGGCCAGGCCGGGGCTCCCGCGCCGCCTCTCGGCCCCTGTTCCCGGGAGCCCTGCCCGCCCGTCTACTCCCGCTTTCTTCTGCTGGATGCCCGGCATCCCCGCCGGGGGCGCGGGGCGCCGCCCGGGTCTGCCCTCCCCCCGGCGGCACCTGGCACGCAGTAGGCGCTCAGCAAATACTTGTCCGAGGCAGTAGCGCCGCGGGGCCTGCGGGCTGGCATTGGCCTGCCCGGGCACGCCGTGGCGCGCTCCGCCGTGGCCAGACCTGTTCCGGGGGACGGTAACCAGCCCTCGGGCGCCTCCCGTTAGCCTTTCTGCCGACCCAGCAGCTTCTAATTTGGGTGCGTGGTTGAGAGTGCTCAGCTGTCAGCCCTGCCTTTGGGGGCCGGCACCCTTTCGCCTCACTGGGTCATTAAGAGCAGGTGGGGACGAGGCGACACCCCCCCCACCCGCCGGGTCGCAGCCGCGCAGGTAGGCACGCTGCTGTCGTCGCTGCCACCCCTGCCGCCCCAGTGTTGGGGGGGCCCAGGGCCCTTTGTGGGTTTGCCCTTCAGATGGCCCTGCCAGCAGCTGCCCTTTGGGGCCTGGGCCTGGCTAAGCAGGGCCCTCCTTGGCAGGTGGGGCAGGAGACCCCGCAGTACCCCCGGCCACAGGCCCTGAGGAGCGATGACGGAATATAAGCTCGTGGTGGTGGGCGCCGGTGGCGTGGGGAAGAGTGCCCTGACCATCCAGCTGATCCAGAACCACTTTGTGGACGAATACGACCCCACGATAGAGGTGAGCCTGGCGTCGCTGTCCAGACCTCCACAGCCGCTGTGGGCGGGCCCAGAACACGGCCAGGATGGGGTGGCTGCAGCCCCTGGCCCTGCACGGTGGTGTGGGCCTGTCTCCTGCTTCCCCCAGAGGAGGGGAGCCCCTCGTCTCAGCACCCCCGAGAAGGGGCATGCGAAGTATGAGGCAGGGGCTGGCAGTGTGAATTCACCCCGAGGACGGTCCTGAGGGGGTCCCTGAGCCGTGTCCTCCTGCAGGACTCCTACCGGAAGCAGGTGGTCATTGACGGGGAGACGTGCCTGCTGGACATCCTGGACACGGCCGGCCAGGAGGAGTACAGCGCCATGCGGGACCAGTACATGCGCACCGGGGAGGGCTTCCTGTGTGTCTTCGCCATCAACAACACCAAGTCCTTCGAGGACATCCATCAGTACAGGTGAACCACGAGGCTGGCCCGGCGGGCCGTGCCGGACGACGGGGCCTCCCGTCCTCTCTGTGCTTGTCCTGGATGCAGCTGTGCCTGCAGCCCCGCCAGCTCTCCCCTTTCGTCTCTCAGGGAGCAGATCAAGCGGGTGAAGGACTCGGACGACGTGCCCATGGTGCTGGTGGGGAACAAGTGTGACCTGGCTGCACGCACCGTGGAGTCTCGGCAGGCTCAGGACCTCGCCCGAAGCTATGGCATCCCCTACATTGAGACCTCGGCCAAAACCCGGCAGGTGAGCCAGCTCTCCACCCCGCTGCTAGCCAGGGACGCGCCCGCCCCGCCCCAGCCAGGGAGCAGCACTCACTGAGCCCTCTCCCTTGACACAGGGCAGCCGCTCTGGCTCTGGCTCCAGCTCCGGGACCCTCTGGGACCCCCCGGGACCCATGTGACCCAGCGGCCCCTTGCGCTGTAAGTCTCCCGGGACGGCAGGGCAGTGAGGGAGGCGAGGGCCGGGGCCTGGGCTCACGCCCTGCAGTCCTGGGCCGACACAGCTCTGGGGAGGCAGAGGTCCTTGGAGAGAGCTGCCCTGAGCCAGGCCGGAGCGGTGACCCTGGGGCCTGGCCCCTTTTGCCCCATAGTGTCCCACGGGCATCTGTTGGTTCTGAGCCCTTAGTGGGGCTGCCAGGGACACTGGCCATAGCTCAGATGAGAGCTGGGTGCAGGGCGGTCAAACCCTGGCCAGACCTGGAGTTCAGGAGGATCCTGTATCACCCTAATCTCTGAGAGAACTGCTCTATAGTGATGGGGGTGGCCCCGGGGGCTTCGAGACAACCAGAGCCCAGCTTCCTGTCTGTGTGGTGGGCCTGGGGACGAGGCTGGGGGAGTCGGGAGCATTGGGCCAGGCACGGCTTGATCCCACAGCAGGGAGCCCCCCTCGCCCAGGCAGGGGGCCCCTGGCTGGTCCCCCCTGATCCCATCCCTATTTTCCCAGGGAGTGGAGGATGCTTTTTACACGCTGGTGCGTGAGATTCGGCAGCACAAGCTGCGGAAGCTGAACCCTCCCGACGAGAGTGGCCCCGGCTGCATGAGCTGCAAGTGTGTGCTCTCCTGACACAGGTGAGGTGGCTCCCAGGGCGGCCGCCACGCCCACCGGACTGCCCGGCTCCCCGCCCCTGTGGTCTCCCGGCCTGTGGTCAGCAGCATCCTTTGTGCCTCACCCAGCACAGGCTTGAGGACGTGGAGGTGCTGGATGCGGGGAGGAGGTGCAGACGGAAGGAGGAGGAGGAAGGAAGGAAGGGCTGCTGGAGCCCAGCCACCCAGGGACCGTGGGCCGAGGTGACCGCAGACCCTCCAAGGGACGCGTTGTGCAGACTGTCTTGAGTGTCCCAAATGCCACGGGAACCCCGGCTCTTAGCTCCCCTCCCAGGCCTCTGTGGGCCCTTGTCAGGTGCAGATGGGAACGCAGTAAATTATTGGATGGTCTTGACCCTGGTTTTTGGCTGAGGGTGGGGTGCGGCGTGCGTGTGGCCCGGTACGTGCTATGTGGGAACTGCCTGCCTGTCCAGCCTTGGGCCCTCCACTGACTTTGGAAGTGGGAGGTTGGGAGAAGCCGGTCAGGGGTCTGGGTCCAGAGCATCCAGGGAGCTCTGGACAATCAGGCAGATTGTCGGGACAGAGGACTTACTATGCTAGCAGCTAGGAGGGCATCCTGGTCCTGCAGCGGGCGGGGGCTGGGGCTGGGGATCTGTGCTGGCAGGTGTCTACCTGAAAGCCTTCTGGGCGGTGAGAGGCGTCACGTTTCCTGACTTTGTCCAACCATGAAATGTACCTGCCAAGAATGGCAGATGTAGGGACCCCAACTCTTGGACCCTCATGTGCCCCATTTTCTTTGGCCCTCTTGCCTGGGGCAGTCTGTGGACCTTGGAAGCAGGACCCCAGCACCCACACTTGTCCTCAGGCCTCGCTGCCCCATCGGGGATTGGGAGCTTGGCCATCCCTGCCTCCTGTAGATGAGGTTGGCGGCTGGTCCACCTCGCCCCACTGTGTCCCGCCCCACCGCGCCATGCTCCACCTCATGGCTGGTTGCTTTTGGAGTCTGGTAGTGTCATTGGCTCTGCCTTGCTGGGCACACCCAGGCTCCGGCACCCACTCTGCTCTGAGGGGCATGCCCTGCCTTGGGCTAAGTTCTCAGTCTGGCCACAGCCACAGCGGGCTTCGTCCCCAGCGTGGTCATCCCGGCTGCTCCTGGGGGCTCGTAGCGCCCCTGCCCTTCCAGGGCTCGGGTTGAAGCTGGACCAGGCCTCTTTGGGAATGGACTTCTGCCCTAGTGGGGGTCTCTGTGGGCCTCAGGGCATGCTGCTGGCTGGCCAGGGCTGCAGGAACACCACACTCATTCTTCTCTCCGGCAGCCTCCAAGCGACCGGCTTCCCCATCAACAGTGACAGTGACTTCCCAAGGCCGGGTGCCGTCTGGGGCTATGGGGCAGCTTACTGGGTACCACCCTGGCCCCTTCCACAGCGTGCCTGTCACAGCCTGCGGAGGGGGTCAGATGTAGGTGAACCCATGCAGGGCGTGTCTCTGGACCTGCCTCTTGGTCATTACGGGGCTGGGCAGGGACTGGTGTCAGGGTCCCGCTGGGGTTGCAGGGCTGGGCCCGTCCCGTGGTGTCCAGGGCAGATGTGGAGGGTTCAGGGCTGGGCCCATCCCGTGGTTCCGTGGTGTCCAGGGCAGATGGGGAGGGTCCAGGGCTGGGCCCGTCCTGTGGTCCTGTGGTGTCCAGGGCAGATGGGGAGGGTCCAGGGCCGGGCCCGTCCTGTGGTCCTGTGGTGTCCAGGGCAGATGTGGAGGGTCCAGGGCCCCTGCTCCATGCTGAGCTCTGGACAGCATGGGCCCTCAACATCCAGCACCCTGGGTGGCTTCAACAGGGAGTCTCAGCACAGGAACTGCTGGACAGCCTGGGGTCTGTCCTGAGCTGGGACAGGCCAGCCACATCCCCATCCTGGGGACTCCCAGAGAGCAGCCGCTGCCCTAGGCTCCACAGAAACCCCCTCATGCCTTGGGGACAGCCCAGTCAGGCCAGGGTGTGGGAGGACCAGGGTCCCACGTGGGAGCTGACCCCTTGGGATTCAGGAGCTGTGCTGACAGGCAGCGGGGAGCCAGCTTGTCCCCTCCAGGAGGGTCTCGAGGCACGGGGATACCTGCGGAGGCCTGGATGCCGGAACACTCGCCCTGGTGTGGCCGAAGGGAAGGCAGGTGCAGTCAGCTTCTCCACTGAGCCCATCTGCTCTTCAAGGGGCTGGGCCTCACAGATCTGGGTCCCTGTGTGGCCCCCGTGGTCTGATAGGACACCCCTGCAAACTGCCGATCCCAGAGGACAAGACCGAGGGAGGGCTGTGCAGGGAAGGCCCCGTCCCTGCACCCTGACCTGCAGGAAGGACCCTGCTGCCTACCAGCATCCCTCCAGGGTTCTTTCATTGTCTGCACTTGACTGAGAACAGAGGGCTCCATGTCAGCCGCCCCACAGCAAGCAGCGTGAGCCGCCAAGACCCCTCCCGCGGGGACCCATCTGTCTGAAGCGTGAGCTGCTGAGACCCCTCCCGCGGGGACCCATCTGTCTGAAGCGTGAGCCGCCGAGACCCCTCTGGGACCCCTCCCGTGGGGACCCATCTGTCTGAAGTGTGAGCCACCGAGACCCCTCCAGGACCCCTCCCGCGGGGACCCATCTGTCTGAAGCGTGAGCCGCCGAGACCCCCCCTGCGGGGACCCATCTGTCTGAAGCGTGAGCCGCCAAGACCCCTCCCGCGGGGACCCATCTTCTGGAGGACTGAGGACCACCCTCCGCCCACATGGGGCCCCCAACCTGGTGGCTCTTCAGTGCCAGGCTCTGCCCCATCTGGGTCTGGGGTCTCAGCCAGATGTGTGTCCGGGGCAGGAGGCTGCAGAGGTTGGGTTGGGTCTAGTACAGGGCAGGGCTGGAGAGCGGGGCCGAGGTCAGGTCCATTTCCTCCCCTCTGGTCTTGGACGTATCACCTGTCAGACGCGTGCGTTCGTATCCACCTCACGGAGTCACCCCGAGGTGAACGAGACGGTCATCTGTAGTCTGCGCAGAAAGGGCACCCGCTGAGTGCTCAGGATGACCCTTGGCAGCTGTGTGTGGAGGTTGGCACCGGCCACTGGTAGTGACTGTCCTCATGCCGTGGGGCAGGGCAGCTGTGCTGAGACGCGCCTCTTGCCTGGAAAAGCATCCTGATGCAGAGCCCCTCGGACACCCGCCATATCCCCAGCTGCTCCACACACGGTGGGCGCTTGGCACTGGTGACATCGTGGGGTGGCCGCACACGTCACCACAGGGTCCTGTCCAGGTCAGCTGGGCCTGGAGTCAGTGTTCTCTACTCTCTGAACTGTCTGCATGTGTGTGATGTGTATCAGCGTGTGGGTGAACCCGTCTGTGGTGTGTTTCTCTCCAGCTAGGCCTGGCTGTCCCGCTCACGTGTGCATGCAGGTCTTCGTCAGTCACCCCTGTGGCCCCAGGCGATCGTCAGCATCTGTGGGGGCGCCCCACTCAGCCCTCTCCACCTGGGGTGGTCCTGGGGATGCAGATGCAGGTGGGAGGTGGGGGCTGGGGGCTGGGGGCTCGGGGCCGGCTCCACCCTCTGTGGGACTTGGGTCTGGTGCAAAGGGTCGGGTTTGCGCAGCAGGGCTGGATTCAGTGCACCTGTGTCTCGCCTTCTTGAGGAGCTGTCCTTGGTGCCGTGAATGTCCCAGGGAGGCCCCAAGGACAAACCCTCTGCCTGAGGTCCCCCAGTGGCCAGCTGACCAGTGATCGACAGGCCCTGCTGACTACTGAGGGGATGGAGGAAGCCTGGGGGAGGTCAGCTTCCGTCTCGCCCCCTCCTGCCCCTCGGATCACATTCCTGCTCAGGACTCACCACCAGCTGCCTCCTCCCAACCAAGGCCTCTGGTAGCTGAGAGCCAGCCACAGTGATCCCACACGGCCATGAGGAAACGCCGTCCGTCCGGGGAGGCACGGATAGGGATGCACGCTCTCAGGCCGGGTGCTGTGGCTCATGACTAACTCCAGCACTTTGGGAGGGTGAGGTGGGCAGATCATGAGGTCAGGAGTCAGACCAGGCTGGCCAACGTAGCGAAACCCTGTCTCTACTAAAAATAAATAATTTATATGAGGAGGAGAGAGAAAAAGAAAAAGAAAAGAAAAATTGGCTGGGCATGGTGGCAGGCACCTATAATCCCAGCTACTAGGGAGGCTGAGGCAGGGGAGTGGCTTGAACCTGGGAGGCGGAGGTTACAGTGAGCCGAGATCACGCCACTGCACTCCAGCCTGGGTGACAGAGTAGACAACATCTCAAAAAACAAACAGAAGCAGGGCCTCTCCTCACAATGGAGTATCACTCAGCCTTGAAGCAGGAGACGGCTAGGCATGGTGGTTCATGCCTGTAATAACATTTTGAGAGGCTGAGGTGGGAGGATTGCTTGAAGCCAGGAGTTCAAGACCAGCCACCCGAGAGGCCGAGGTGGGAGGACTGCTTGAGCCCAAGAAGGCTGAGGCTGCGGGGAGCTGAGATCACACTACTGCACTCCAGCCTGGACAACAGAGCAAGACCCTATCTTGAGGGGAAAAAAAAAAAAAAAAAAGCCAGGTGCAGTGGCTCACGCCTGTAATTCCAGCACTTTGGGAGGCAAAGGTGAGTGGATCACGAGGTCAGGAGTTCAAGAACAGCCTGGCCAACATGGTGAAACCATCTCTCAAAAATACAAAAATTAGCCAGGTGTGGTGGCATGCATCTGTAATCCCAGCTACTCAGGAGGCTGAGGCAGGAGAATCGCTTGACCCTAGGAGATGGAGGCTGCAGGGAGCTGAGATTGTGCCACTGCACTCCAGCCTGGGCAACAGAGTGAGACTCCATCTCAAAAAAGAAAAAAACAAAAACCTTGCCCTGCCATTTTGCCAAGTGAGAAATTCTGCACGATTTCTCTGCTGTGGGAAATTGTCAAACTCAGAAGCGGAATGCAGGGTGGCCGTGGGTAGGGGCCGCGGAGGGACTGCAGTTGCTGGTCAGCCTCTAGCAGATGTCAGTCGGGGAGGATGCGTGAGGGGCAGGCTTCGCTGCACGTGGTGCCTGTGCTTAGCGGTGCTGCGTCGCACGTTTCCGTTTCTAACATGGGAGGTTGTGTGCACCAGCGCACTTTCTGCTGAGCAGTATTTCTTTGTGGGGATGTATGGCGCGGGTTGTTCGCCTGCTAAGGAATATTTAGTTTGCTGCCAGGTCTTGCCCGTTATGACTGGAGCCTTCTCCATAGGCATTTGTGTACTGTGCCTCTGTGGACGTAGACTTCGGTTTTTTAGGGGAGACGGGGTGGGGTGGGGGCGCGGGGGGGTCCTGGGGTTCACGCTTGACTCTGCAGCGAGCTGAGCCCCTTGCCTTCCTAGCCAGATGCCTCGGAGTCCTGCCGCCCACGGCGGCCGAGATTCTCATCTTCTGAGTGTTGCAGGATCTCACCGTGGCTTCAGTCTGCAGTCCGTGGCTGGCCACAGCCTGGGCGTCTCCTTAGGGCTACTGTGCCTGCCGCCTGTCCCGTGGCGTCTCCTAAGGGCTGCTGTGCCTGCCGCCTGTCCCGTGGTCCCGTGGTGTCTCCTGAGGGCTGCGGTGCCGCCTGTCCCGTGGCGTCTCCTCAGGGCTGCTGTGCCTGCCGCCTGTCCCGTGGTGTCTCCTGAGGGCTGCTGTGCCGCCTGTCCCGTGGTGTCTCCTGAGGGCTGCTGTGCCGCCTGTCCCATGGCATCTCCTCAGGGCTACTGTGCCGCGTGTCCCGTGGTGTCTCCTGAGGGTTGCTGTGCCGCCTGTCCCGTGGTCCCGTGGCATCTCCTCAGGGCTGCTATGCCTGCCGCCTGTCCCGTGGTGTCTCCTGAGGTGTGCTGTGCCGCCTGTCCCGTGGTCCCGTGGCGTCTCCTCAGGGCTGCTGTGCCTGCCGCCTGTCCCGTGGTCCCGTGGCGTCTCCTCAGGGCTGCTGTGCCTGCCGCCTGTCCCGTGGTCCCGTGGCGTCTCCTCAGGGCTGCTGTGCCTGCCGCCTGTCCCGTGGTCCCGTGGCGTCTCCTCAGGGCTGCTGTGCCTGCTGCCTGTCCTGTCCCATTGGCTGAAGTTTGTCTTCAAGTCTTCATCTAATTTTTGGTTTTGTTTGTTTTTATTTTATTATTATTATTTTTGAGATAGAGTCTCACTCTGTCACCCAGGCTGGAGTGCAGTGGCTCCATCCCAGCTCACTGCAACCACCGCCTTCTAGGTCCGAGCAATTTTCCAGCCTCAGCCGTCCGAGTAGTAGTACTTGGTGCCTGCCACCATGCCCGGCTAATTTTCTGCACTTTTAGTAGAGACAGGGTTTCACCAGGTTGCCCAAGCTGGTCTCGAACTCCTGACCTGTTGGAAACAGATGCTTAGTGCTGCAAAGAAAAATTAGCAAAAAAACTGAGACAAAGGGTCTCTCAGCAAGGCAATTTCTGCTTCTTGCAGGAAGGGTACTTCCGCCAGCTATCCTGCCTCGAGAGTACAATGAACACAGGAAAAGCGGACATATTTATCTTTCATGCACTTGGGGTCGTCCTTACTGCAGTGTCTGATCTCTGTTGGCTGCAGCCAGACCTCACAATCTAAACTAAAACCCGATTGGCTACAACTTAAAACTTTTCTAAACAGGTAAAAGCAAGGGAGAGCTGGGACATGCCTGTGAGCACGTCCAGCACAGATACCTTGGTTAAAGTACAAGGACACAGAATGTACTGTGTGCTTGTGATCATGTCTAACAGCTGCATAGGACAGGGCTTAATAAAGTTATTAGCAAAAAGCAAGAAGGATTTCTTATTTAACAAGAAAGAAGGCCGGGCACTGTGGCTCACGCCTGTAATCCCAGCTCTTCGGGAAGCAGAGGCGGGAGGACAGCTTGAGCCCAGGAGTTGACCTGCTTGGGTCATATAGGGAGACCCCGTTCTCCACAAAAAGGAAAAAAAACAGAAAGACAAAAAGCAAACAAAATAAGCATAACCAGAAAGTCAACTTTGAGGAGGACCTCGTTTACATCCCGCAGGACCTCAGGTGGTCCACCCGCCTCAAGCTGAGCCTCCCAAAGGGAGGGCTCGCATGGGGATTACAGGTGTGAGCCGTCATGACCGGCCTATGTTTTATTTCATTTTATTTATTTGTTTTTGAAACAAGCCCCCCCGCCCCCACCATTGCACCGGGTGGAGTGCAGTGATCATGGCTTACAGCAACCTTGACTTCCCAGGCTAATTTAAAAAAACCTGTTTTTGTAGAGACGGGGTTTTGCCATGTTGTCCAGGCTGGTCTTGAACTCCTGAGCCTTGAGCTCAGTGTGACCCATGTGCCTCGGCCTCCCACAGTATTAGGATTACAGGGGTGAGCCATCGTACCTGGCCTATTTATTTTTTGTAGACAGGGCCTGGCTGTGTCCCCCAGGCTGGAGTGCCAGGGGTGTGATTGTCGCTCCCTGCAGCCTCGACCTCCCTGGCTCAAGTGATCCTTCTGCCTCAGTCTCCTGAGTAGCTGGGACTATAGGTGTGCACCAGCATGCTGGTTACATGGCTTTTGATTTTTTTGAATAGACGGGGTCTCACTGTGTTGGCCAGCCTGGTCTGAAACTCCTGCCCTCAAGTGATCCTTCTGCCTCAGCCTCTGTTAAGTGCTGAGATTACAGGCGTGAGCCACTGTGCCCAGCCTTTGTTCATTTTTGAAACTGGTTTGTTTTCTTGTTTTTTAATTTGGTTGTTTTTAATGGGGTGTTTTCCAGTTTTGTTTTGTTTTTTTGAGAGAGGGTCATGCTCTGTCGCCCAGGCTGGAGTGCAGTGGTGCCATCTCGGCTCACTGCAACCTCCGCCTCACGGGTTCAAGTGATTCTGGTGTTTCAGCCTCCTGAGTAGCCGGGACTACAGGCAGGTCTTGACCAGGTTTTGTAGCTAGATGTCTTTTTTATTTCTGACAAGTTCCTTTGAATTTTCTCTTTTTTTTTTTTTTAAATAAAGAAAGAAAAAGAATAAAGAAGAGTAGGAAAAAGGAAGAGAAAGAGAGAGAGAGAATGGGAGTATTGCTTTCTTGCTCAGGCTAGAATGCAGTTTAGTAATGGGTTTTTTTTTTTTTTTTTTGAGACGGAGTTTCGCTCTTGATACCCAGGCTGGAGTGCAATGGCGCGATCTCGGCTCACCGCAACCTCCGCCTCCTGGGTTCAGGCAATTCTCTTGCCTCAGCCTCCTGAGTAGCTGGGATTACAGGCACACGCCACCGTGCCCAGCTAATTTTTTGTATTAGTAGAGACGGGGTTTCACCATGTTGACCAGGATGGTCTCGATCTCTTGACCTCGTGATCCACCCGCCTCGGCCTCCCAAAGTGCTGGGATTACAGGCTTGAGCCACCGTGCCCGGCCTAGTAATGGGTATTGAAAACCTCTTTTATACCAATAATTATACTTGATGTAAACAGGAAGGAATAAGGGAAGAAAATAACAAACGAGCAGCCAACCAATATTTTATTTAAACCTATGAAATGCTATGCAATTACTGAGGAGTGATTTACTTCCAATTATGTAGTCACTTTTGGAATAGGTATGAGGTGGTAATGTATGTTTTGTGTATTTGAAGTGGACAGTTCTATAAATGTTTATTAAGTTTACTTGTTCCGGGTCTGAGTTCAAGTCCTGGATGTCCTTGTTAATTTTCTGTCCATTGATCTATAAAATCGTTAGCTCTTCTTGTTACATTGATCCTTTTGCCATTATGTAATGTCCTTCTTTGCCTCTTTTGCTCTTTGTTAAAGTCTACTTTATCAGAGGCGAGAATTGCATCTCCTGCTTTTTATTTGTTTATTTTTACTCTCTGATTGGTTGATAAATCTTCCTCCTTCTCTTTGTTTTGAGTCTTTGTGTATCGTTGCATGTGAGATGGGTCTGGATGCAGCATACCGATGGGTTTTGGCTTTTTATCCAATTGGAATATATATAACTTTAATACTAGCATTTGATGCTAGCTGGCTGTTTTGCCCATTAGTGTAAATTTTTCATTGTGTTAATGTTCTTTTCTTTTTGATATATTTTTGGAAAGGCTGATATTGGTTGTTCCTTTATATGTATAGTGCTTCTTTCAGAAGCTCTTGTAAAGCAGGCCTGGTGGTGGTGAACTCTCTCAATACTTGTTTGTTTGCAAAGGATTTAATTTTTCCTTCGATTATAAAGCTTAGTTTGGCTGGATAGGAAATTCTGGGTTGAAAGTTCTTTTCTTTAAGGATGTTAAATATTGGTCCCCACTCTTTTCTGGCTTGTAGGGTTTCTGCTGAGAGATCTGCTGTAAGTCTGATAGGTTTCCCTTTATGGGTAACCTGACCTTTCTTTCTGGCTGCCCTTAGTATTTTCTCCTTCATTTCAACCCTAATAAATCTGGCAATTATGTGCCTTGGGGTTGGTCTTCTTGAAGAGTATCTTTGTGGTGTTCTCTGTATTACCTGGAGTTGAATATTACCCTGCCTTGCCAGGTTGGGAAAGTTTTCCTGAATGACATCCTGAAGAGTATTTTCCAACTTGGATTCATTCTCTTCATCACATTCAGGTACACCTATCAAACGTAAATTAGGTCTTTTCACATAGTCCCATATTTCCTGGAGACTTTGCTCATTCCTTTTCATCCTTTTTTCTCCAATCTTGTCTTCTCGTTTCATTTCACTGAGCTGGTTCTCGACTTCGGATGTCCTTTCTTCTACTTGATCAATTCGACTGTTTAAACTTGTGCATGCTTTGCGAAGTTCTCGTGTTGTGATTTTCAGCTCCATCAATTAACTTATATTCCTCTCTAAATTGTCCATTCTCGTTAACATTTCGTCAAACCTTTTTTCAAGGTTCTTAGTTTCTTTGCATTGGGTTAGAACAAGTTCTTTTAATTCACAGAAGTTTCTTATCACCCACGTTTTGAAGCCTGCTTCTGTTACTGGAACACACTCGTAATCTATTAAGCCTTGTTCCGTTACTGATGAGGAATTGCGATCCCCTGTAGAGGGAGAGGCATTCTGATTTTGAGTATTCTCTGCCTTTTTACGCTGATTTCTTCCCTTCATTATATATTTATCCGTCTGTTGTCTTTGTAATTACCGACTTTCTAACTAGGTCTCTGAGCAGACGTCCAACTTGTTGATTCCCAGCGCTGAAATCTGAACAGTCCACTGCGCCGGCCAAAACAGCGGTGTTAAGATTGATGGTGCTTTTCTGCCCGGGAATCTCCGGCCTCTGCACCAAAAACTGGCGTGCTAAGGTACCAGCAAAACCGCTGCGCCGGCCACAAGAGTCGCCCTGGCGACACGTGGGGCTCCTCTGCTGGGAATCTCCTGGTCCGTGAGCAACTAATATTCGTCTGAAAGTGTGGCGTCCTCTCGTTCTCTGCGCTTTCACTGGGAGCTAGGAGCCCGAGCTGCTAGTGATCAGCCATCTTGGATCTCTCTCCTTTTTTTTTTTTAGACAAAGCCTTGCTCTGTCACCAGGCTGGAGTGCAGTGGTGCGATCTCAGCTCACTGCAACCTCTGCCTCCCAGGTTCAAGCAATTCTCCTGTCTCAGCCTCCCGAGTATTTGGGATTACAGGCACATGCCACCACGCCGGGCTCATTTTTGTATTTTTAGTAGAGATGGGGTTTCACCATGTTGGCCAGGCTGGTCTTGACCTCCTGACCTTGTGATCGCCCGCCCCAGCCTCCCAAAGTGCTGGGATGACAGATGTGAGCCACCGTACCCGGCCTCAGATTGTTTTTTTTTTCCATGAGGTATTTTATTTGTAAATATATGTATTACATCCCTAGAAAAAGAGTCCCAGGATTTTCCCTCCTGTGTGTTTTCATCTTGCCGCTTCTCGGTCCGTGAAGCCAGCTGAGGTTGTTAGTACAATGAAACCAAACGGAGACGGCAGCAGCTGACACTGCCATTTTCCCAGATCTCTGAGTTGCACACGGGGCCGATCACGCCACACTTGTTAGCCTGCCTGTGAGGTTCACAACAGTTTTCCCAGCTCTGTGATCGTCAGTGATTTCAGATTCACCAGCGTGCCCACGCTGCATCATCACGGTGAGAAACCGGACGATGACTCTGGAGCACGGCCTAATAAGCGCCTGGTGTCTGCCCCGCTTTCCGGCACTGTTGGTGCTCCTGAGAGCACCAGCCGGGACACTCACATGCACCACTGTGGCTGAAACTGCGGGATGGGATGACAGACGGATGAAACTGGAGCTCTCAGAGAGGAATACACACCCCCAGACTGTTTTTAAAACTACTGCTGGGCTCAGATCGGCCACTTGGGAGGCTGAGGCAGGAGAATCGCTTGAACCTGGCAGGCAGAGGCTGCAGTGAGCCAAGATTGCGCCATTGCACTGCAGCCTGGGCGATAAAGTGAGACTCAGTCTCAAAAAACCAAAACAAAAAAGTTGTTGTTTTACAATAGTAATAGATTATCTTCGTAGATAGAAAATATATACAGAGACCAGTTTGGCCAATGTGGTGAAACCCTGTCTCTGCTGAAAATACAAAACATTAGCTGGGCGTGGTAGCACAAGCCTGGAATCCCAGCTACTTGGGAGACTGAGACGAGAATGGTGTGAACCGAGAAGTGGAGGTTAGAGCGGGCCGAGATTGTGCCACTGCACTCCAGCCTTTTTGACAACAGTAAAACTCTGTCTCAAAAAAAAAAAAAAGGCTTCGGGAAGCCAAGGTGGGTGGATTGCTTGAGCTCAGAAGTTTGAGACCAGCCTGGGCAACATGGTGAAACCCTATAAAAAATACAAAAATTAGCCAGCCGTGGTGCGTGCCTGTAGTCCCAGCTACTCGGAAGCTGAGGCAGGACAATGGCTTGAACGTGGCAGGCAGAGGCTGCAGTGAGCCAAGATCGCACCACTGCACTCCAGCCTGGGTGACAGAGCAAGACACTGTCCTAAAAAAAGAATGCTTAGACCATTTGCAGTTAATGTAATTATCGATATACTTGGATTTGGATTTAGATTTTATTAATTTGCCATTCATGGCATTTGTTTCCCATGTCCGTTTCCCCGTTTCTGCCTTCATTTGGGTTGTGTGAGCTGTTTTGGGCAGCCCATTTTAATTGTGTGAGTGTGATTTTTATTTATTTATTTATTTATTTCAAGATAGGGTTTCACCATGATGGCCAGGCTGGTCTTGAACTCCTGACCTCAGGTGATCCACCCACCTCAGCCTCCCAAAGTGTTGGGATTACAGGCATGAGCCACCGTGCCCGGCCGTGTGTGTGTCTTTTTGTTGAGAAGGAGTCTCACTCTGTCGCCCAGGCTGGAGTACAGTGGCACAATCTTGGCTCACTGCAACCTTCACCTCCCAGGTGATTCTCCTGCCTCAGCCTCCTGACCTTGTGATCCACCCGCCTCAGCCTCCCAAAGTGTTGGGATTACAGGCATGAGCCACCACGCCTGGCCTCCAGATTGCTTTTTAAAACCATATATTGCTGGGACTACAGGCGCGTGCCACCACGCCCGGGTAAATTTTTGTATTATCAGTAGAGACCAGGTTTTACCGTGTTAGCCAGGATGGTCTCGATCTCCTGACCTTGTGAACTGCCTGCCTCGGCCTCCCAAATTGCTGGGATTACAGTCGTGAGCCACTGCGCCCGGCTGTACTTGTGTTTTTGAAAATATCTCTTGGCTGGGTGCAGGGGCTCACATCTGTAATCCTGGCACTATGAGAGGCTGAGGTGGGCCGATTGCTTGAGCTAGGAGTTTGAGACCAGCCTGGACAACATGTTGAAACCTTGTCTCTGAAGAAAACACAAAACTTATCTGGGCATCGTGATGTGTGTGTTTGTAGTATCAGTTCCTCGGGAAGCTGAGGCGGGAGGGTCGCCTGAGCCCAGGAGGTTGAGGCTGCAGTGAGCTGTGACGTCAGCACTGCGTTCCCCATGCCTGGACGAGACCCTGTCTCAAAAAGAACAAACGAAGCAAAGGTTAGGAACAGGCAAGTCCAAGCTAAAGTGTCCTGCCCAGCACTCGGTGAGTTACCGTCTCACATTCTATGACGGGTGGGGACAAGGAAGACTGAGGCAGTGGAACCGCCTGGTGAAGGCCTAGAGCAGGGAGGGAGACTGTGCCCTGGGGTGGGGGTGTAAATTCTGAGAGCCACTGGTGGGGGGTGACTGGGCCTGACAGGGCGTCTGCCCCGTGCCGGGGCACACAGAGGCCCGCAGTGCGCTGGTGTTGGGAGCGTTTGCAGTGGGATAAAGTCAGACAGGACGGGAGCATCAATCAGTAAGTGCCTGTGTTCTGGCAGGAGCAGCCCACAGCAGCTAAGACGAATGAACTGCGCCAGTCTCCGTCTCCTAAGTACCGCGTGCTACGCCAGTGTCAATGTGGACAGTTCCCACCCCAATTCTGTTGAATGGAACCAGCAGCTGGCGGGTGGGTGTGCCCTGCGCGGCGTTTCCAGATCGTTCAGAGGTGCAGGAGAGGCCCTCGCCGTCTGGGAAGGAGCAGGGGCAGGCCTCCGGGAGACCCTGGATAGAGGGGAGAGCGCGACTCGGGGGCTCGGAGCATGTGTTTAAGGGGAAAGGTCGGGCCTGAGGTTCATTACTTTTTGAAAACCTGTTTGTATGTTTGAAATATTCGATAATAGGCTTGGCGCGGTGGCTCACGCCTGTAATCCCAAGGAGCCCGAGGTGGGCAGATCATTTGAGGCCAGAAGTTCGAGACCAGCCTGGCCAACACGATGAAACCCCATGTATACAAGACATACAAAACGTACCCGGGCGTGGCACGCACCTGTAGTCTCAGCTACTCGGGAGGCTGAGGCAGGAGAATCGCTTCAACCTGGGAGGCGGAGGCTGTGGTGAGTGAGGTCGCGCCACTGCACTGCAGCCTGGGCAAAAAGAGTGAATCTCGGTCACACACACACACAAAAAGCAGCACTAGAGCTCGTCTGTGAGCAGCCCGCGGAGCTGCGCAGACGCGCGTGGCCGAGGGTGCGCTGCGGACCACGCCCTCTTGTTTGTGCTCATATGTTCTGAAAACGTCTCCTGGGTTTTGGGTAGTTCTTACCTGAGGAAGGCTGGGCAGCGGGTCTTCGGGGGAAGGACCGGTTTGCACAGCGGACACACGGGAACGGTCCACGCGGCTGTCGGAGAAGCCGCCCCCCCTGCAGCGTCTCTCGCGGCGTCGTAAGCGCGCGGCGTCCTCTCAGCCCGAGGGTTCAGGTCACGTGACCGGGGAGACACGCCCCCCAGGCCCCGAGAGCTGCCGGCAGAGGGCGCCCGAGTCCCGGCTTCGCTTGCGCATCCGGGGCGGCTCCTGCCTCGCGCGCCGCCGGCCGCGTCCAGGAGGGGGCGCTGCGAGTCCGTCCAGCGGCCCCGCTGCGCGCACCCCCGGGCCGGCTCCTGGGCGTCCGGTTCCGCGCTCGCTGCGTTTCCCGCCCCACCTGCGGGTGTCTGACGCTCGTGCGTGCCGGATCCCCCGGGTTATGGGAACGGAATACGGTCCCCAAGTTATAAAGCGAACAGGCGGCCGCGTGCGGCGGCTCACGCCTGCAATCCCAGCACTTTGGGAGGCCGAGGTGGGCACATCACTTGAGGTCAGAGTTCAAGACCAACCTGGCCAATATGATGAAACCCCGTCTCTACTAAAAATACAAAATTAGCTAGGTGTGGTGGCGCACCTGTAGTCCTACCTACTTGAGAAGCTGAGGTGGGAGAATCGCTTTAGCCCAGGAGGAGGAGGTTGCAGTGAGACCACACCATTGCACTCCAGCCTGGGTCACAAAGTGAGACTCTGTCGGAGCTTACTTACAAGGTGGAATAAAGAAGAAGGAAAAAAAATCCAAAGATTTAAAGTCTCCCTCCCAGGAACCACAAAGGCAAGATTCTTTTTTTAATATATGCCTTTTTATCAGTTTAAAGACATTCCCTTCTATTCCTAGTTTTCTGGAAGCTTTATAAAGCTGCTGAATTTTATCAAATGCCTTTTTTTTTTTTGTTTTTTTTTTTTGAGACTTTGAGACGTAGTCTCACTCTGTCTGTCACCCAGGCTGGAGTGCAGTGGTGTGATCTGGGCTCACAGCAACCTCCGCCTCCCAGGTTCAAACAATTCTCCTGCCTCAGCCTCATGAGTAGCTGGGATTACAGGCACACACCACCACGCCTAGCTAATTTTTGTATTTTTAGTAGAGACAGGGTTTTGCCATGTTGGTCAGGCTGGTCTCAAACTCCTGACCTTGTGTTCTGCCCACCTCGGCCTCTCAAAGTGGTGCGATTACAGGCATGAGGCACTGCGCCCAGCCTCAAATACCTTTTCTTTTTCTTTTTTCTTTTTTTAAAGACAGGATTTCACTGTGTTGGCCAGGCTGGTCTTGAACTCCTGACCTCAGGTGATCTGCCTGCCTCGGCCTCCCAAAGTGCTGAGATTACAGGCGTGAGCCACCATGCCCAGCCTCAAATGCCTTTTCTAAGTCTACTGAAATGATGATAAATTTTTTGTCTTTTTATTTATTTAGAGATCAGGTCTCACTATGTTGCTCAGGCTGGTCGTGACCTGGAAAATCCTCCTGCTTTGGCCTCCCAAAGTGCTGGGGTCACAGATGTGAGCCACCATGTCTGGTGTTTTTATCTTTTCATATGTGAATATGGTGAATTCCATTGGCTCATATTTCATGTTGAACCAGCCTTGCATTCCTGGGTCGTGGTGTGCATTTACTTGTATTTGTATTGCCCATGTATGTGTGCTCATGGGCCTGTGTTTCTGTGTGGCATACAATCATCAAAACAGCTCTGGGAAAGAATTGTGAGAGGGCATTCAATGCCTGACTTCAAGATGTTTTTGTTTTGTTTTTTGAGATGGGGTCTTGCTCTGTTGCCCAGGCTGGAGTGCAGTGGCGTGATCTCGGCTCACTGCAGCCTCCACCTCTGGGGCTCAAGTGATTCTTGTGCCTCAGCCTCCCGAGTAGCTGGGACTATAGGTGCGTGCCACCACACCCAGCTAGTTTTTCTACTTTTAGCAGAATCGGGTTTTACCATGTTGGCCAGGCTGGTCTTGAACTCCTGGCCTCGTGACCTGCCCCCCCTCGGCCTCCGGAAGTGCCGGGATTACAGGCATGAACCTCTGCACCTGGCCCAAGATGTATTATAAAGGTTCAGAAATCCAGACAGTGTGGCATTGGTAACAGGATAGACAAATAGATGAGTGGAACAGAACAGAGGGTCCAGGGGAGACCCTCACATACATGCTCAACTGATTTTGAAATAAGTGTAAGCAAATTCAGTAGAGAAAGGAGAATCTTGGCAGAGAGAGATCCAAGATGGCTGATCACTAGCAGCTCGGGATTGTAGCTCCCAGAGAAAGCGCACAGAATGAGAGGACGCCACACTTTCAGACAAAATTTTGTTACCCACGGACCAGAAGATTCCCAGCGGAGGAGCCTCACGGGTCGCCAGGGCGACTCTTGTGGCTAGTGTCGCGGTTTTGCCGGCGCCCTGGCGCGGCGGTTCTTGGTGCAGAGTAAACGAGACTGGGTCCCCTTTTGATTGGGAAGGCAGAGTCACCCATTTACCTGATTGAAAAAGGGACTCAAGAGGGAAGCCAGACCGGAGATTCCCGGGCAGAAAAGCACCACGAATCTTAATACCACTGTTTTGGCCAGCACAGTGGGTTGCTCAGATTCCAGCGCTGGGAATCAACAAGTTGGACATCAACTCAGAGACCTAATTTGAAAGTCGGAAATCACAAAGACGACAGGTGGATGAACTCACAATGATGGGAAGAAACCAGCATAAAAAGGCTGAGAATACCCAAGATCAGAATGCCTCTCCTTCTACAGGGGATCACAGTTCCTCATCAACAAGAGAACAAGGCCTGATTGAGAACGAGTGCATTCCATTAACAGATTTAGGCTTCAGAAAGTGGATAATAAGGAACTTCAGTGAGCTAAAAGAACATGTTCTAGCCCAATGTAAAGAAACTAAGAACTTTGAAAAAAGGTTTGATGAAATGCTAACGAGAATTGACAACTTAGAGAGGAATCTAAGTGAATTAATGGAACTGAAGAACACAACACGAGAACTTCGAGAAGTATGCACAGGTTTTTTTTTTTTTTTTTTTTAGACGGAGTTTCGCAATCTTGTTACCCAGGCTGGAGTGCAATGGCGCGATCTCGGCTCACCGCAATCTCCGCCTCCTGGGTTCAGGCAATTCTCCTGCCTCAGCCTCCTGAGTAGCTGGGATTACAGGCACGCACCACCATGCCCAGCTAATTTTTTTTGTATTAGTAGAGACGGGGTTTCACCGTGTTGACCAGGATGGTCTCGATCTCTTGACCTCGTGATCCACCCGCCTCGGCCTCCCAAAGTGCTGGGATTACAGGCTTGAGCCACCGTGCCTGGCCTGCACAGGTTTTAACAGTCGAATTGATCAAGCAGAAGAAAGGATATCAGAGGTCGAAGACCAACTTAATGAAATGAAACGAGAAGACAAGATTAGAGAAGAAAGAGTAAAAAGGAATGAGCAAAGTCTCCAAGAAATATGGGACTATATGAAAAGACCTAATTTATGATTGATAGGTCTGAATGTTATGAAGAGAATGAATCCAAGTTGGAAAATATTCTTCAGGATATTATTCAGGAAAACTTTCCTAATCTAGTAAGGCAGGACAATACTCAACTCCAGCTAATCCAGAGAACACCACAAAGATATTTCTCAAGTAGAGCAACCCCAAGACACATAATCGTTAGATTCACTAGGGTTGAAATAAAGGAGAAAATTCTAAGGTCAGCTAGAGAGAAAGGTCACGTTACCCATAAAGGGAAGCCTATCAGACTCACAGCAGATCTCTCAGCAGAAACCCTACAAACTAGAAGAGAGTGGGGGTCAATATTCAATATCCTCAAAGAAAAGAATTTTCAACCCAGAATCTCATATCCCGCCAAACTAAGCTTCATAAGCAAAGGAAAAATAAAATTTTTTGTGAACAAGCAAGCACTCAGAGATTTCATCACCACCAGGCCTGCTTTACAAGAGCTTCTGAAAGAAGCATTACACACAGAAAGGAACAACCAGTATCAGTCATCCCAAAAACTTACCTAAACGTAAAGAGTATCTCTACAATGAAGAATCTACATCAACTAATGGGCAAAATAGCCAGCTAGCATTAAATGACAATATTGAACTCACAAATATTAATATTAATTCTAAATTTAAATGGATTAAATGCCCCAATCAAAGACACAGACAGGTAAATTGAATAAAAAGTCAAAACCCATCGGTACGCTGTATCCAGATCTATTTCACAAGCAATGACATACAAAGACTCAAAACAAAGGGATGGAGGAAGATTCACCAATTAAATGGAGAGCAAAAACAAACAAACAGGAGTTGTAACTTTCGTCTCTCACAAAATAGACTTTAACAGTAACAAAGACTAAAAGAAACAAAGACGGACATTACATAATGGTAAAAGGATCAATGCAACAACAGGAGTTAATGATCATAAATATATATGCACCCAATACAGGAGCACCCAGACACATAAGACAAGTTCTTAATGACTAATAAAGAGACCTAGACTCCCGCACAATAATAGCGGGAGATTTTTGACACCACATTGTTAATATTCGACGGATCAACGACATAGACAATTAGTAGGGACATCTATGATTTGAACTTAGACCTGGAATAAGTAAACTTAGTGAATATTTATAGAATTCTCCACCCCAGGTCCACAGAACATACATTTTTCTCACTATCACATTACACCTATTTTGAAAGTGACCACATAATTGGAAGTAAATCACTCTTCAGCATTTGCATAGCATTTCATAGGTTTAAATGAAATATTGGTTGGCTGTTTGTTTGTTATTTTCTTCCCTTATTCCTTCCTGTCTCCGCTGTTAAGCACAATTATCAGCATAAAAGAGGTTTTTAATACCTATTTTTAGATTGCATTCCAGCCCGGGCAATAAAGCAAGAATCTTGTTCTCTCTCCCCCTTTCTTTCTTTCTCTCAAAAAAAAAAAAAAAAAAAAGGAGAATCTTAGCAACAATTGGTACTAGAACGATGGGGCTGTGGCTATGAACAGAAGCTTCAGTCTACACACGGCAGCACATACACAAATCCATTCAAAACTTACTTTATTTTCTTGAGATGGAGTCACTGTCGCCCAGGCTGGAGTGCAGTGGCACAATCTCAGCTCACTGCAACCTCTGCCTCCCGGGTTCAAGTGAGTCTCCTGCCTCAGCCTCCTGAGTAGCTGGGACTACAGGCGTGTGCCACCACACCTGGCTAATTTTTGTATTTTTAGTAGTAACGGGGTTTCACCGTGTTGGCCAGGCTGCTCTCGAACTCCTGACCTCAAGTGATCCCCCTGCCTCAGGCTCCCAAAGTGCTGGGATTGCAGGTATGAGCCACTGTGCCTGGCCTCAATACTTATAATAAGCCAAAATGTAAGGCCTACAACTGTAAAATGTGTGTAAGAAGGAAAAGGAGGGTCAGTATGACCCTGGGTTAGAGAAGCGATTCTTAGATAAACAACAAAAGCGTGATGATGAAGGAAAGCGTCAGCCACTGGCCTTCCTCAGAATGAAGGGTGTGTACCTTGAAAGGCCCTGGGAAGACAAGCCCAGGCTGGGGGAGGCATCAGCAAACCTCCTGTCTGAGGACCGACTCACCCGCAGCATCTGTGACGAGCTCTCAGGAGTCGTGGGGTGCTGTGCTCACGGCAGATATGGGAGACCCTCCAGCCAGGTCACTGGTGTCCCCTGAGCAGCACGACTCCAAGTCCTCTACCGCTGCCCTCCTCGGCCCACAGACCCGACCCTCCCACGTGTCACCCATAGGCCGGGCCTTTGGGGTCTTCCCCAACGTCAGGAGGAGGAAACTCTATGAAAAGAAAAAAGAATTGTGCTCGCTTGGGCAGCACACACACTAAACTTGGAAGGAAACAGAAGATTAGCCTGGCCCCTGCGCAGTGATGACGCGCAAATTCGTGACACGTTCCATATTTTTTAGAAGAAAGACCTTTGTGGTTTCTCTGACAACCTAGCCTTTCCTTTCCATCTCAGTTTAAATTTATTAAAAAAAAAAAAGTAAAAAGAATTTACCGGTGACCGTTTCAAGTCTGTCAAACGACCCAATTTTGGGTGAAGCCAGGCAGCAGTGGCGAGGAAGCTCTGTCACCTACCCAGTGCCAGGGTCCCGCCGCGTCTGCAGTGAGCGGCAGCAGCCAGCCAGGAAGAAGCAGAAAACCACCTCGCGGCGCCAGACTCTGCAGCGCCGGGAGTCAGCACAGGCCGACCTCAGAGACATCCCAGGTTCAGTTCCAGACAATTGCAATCACACAAATATCGCAGTGACGCCAGTCAGAGGGACTGCTTGGGTTTCCAGTGCATAGTAAAGTTATGTTTATACCACAGTGCAGTCTGTTAAGTATGCAGTAACATTATGTCTACAAGACAATGTACATACCTTAATTTAAAATACGTTATTGACAACTCCTCACTCCCTCCCAAGCTGGGCTCCCGTTACCCTACCCTCCCTCAACACCAAAAAAATAGGCTGGGCACTGTGGCTCACGCCTGTAATCCCAGCACTTTGGGAGGCCAAGTGAGCAGATTGCTTGCACTCAGGAGACCAGCCTGGGCAACATGGTGAAACCCCGTCTCCACTAAAAATACAAAAAAGTAACTGGGTGTGGTGGTGCACACCTGTGGTCCCAGCTACTAGGAAGGTGGAGGTGGGAGGATTGCTTCAACCTGGGAGGCAGAGGTTGCAGTGAGCTGAGACCATGCCACTGCACTCCAGCCTGGGAAACAAAGCGAGATTCTGTCTCAAAAATAAAATAAAATGGCTGGGGGCGGTGGCTCACGCCTGCATAATCCCAGCACTCTGGGACGCTGAGGCAGGCGGATCACCTGAGGCTAGGAGTTCGAGACCTGCCTGGCCAACATGGTGAAACCCCATCTCTACTACAAATACAAAAATTAGCCAGGCATGGTGGCGAGTGCCTGTAATCCCAGCTACTTAGGAGGCTGAGGCAGGAGAATCACGTGAACCTGGGATCTGGGAGTTGCAGTGGGCTGAGATCACGCCACTGCATTCCAGCCTGGGCAACAGAGTGAGACTCCATCTCAAAAAAAGTCACCTGACCTCACTGAGTTAACTGATGGAGACCTCCCATGTCCCACCATTGCACAGCGTCCACTACAGCGCCGTGTGTGTGTGTGTGTGTGTGTGTGTGTGTGTGTGTGTGTGTGTTGGGGGGAGGTGCTGGCTGGCATTCTGAGTACCTTCCACTTCCCAGAGGGGAGCTCAGTGTCTGACAGGGCCCTGGAGGAGTGTCTGATTCTCACAGTGCCTCCACGCAGGAGGGAAGGAGAGGGCATGCCTGGGACCTGAGAGGCGTCGCGTATCCCGACGCCAGCACGGATCTCCTGAAGTGTACACTGTGCTGCTGACTGGCCTGCTTCCTGTCTGATTGAAATTGGTGGCTTAAAGCCAAGACCTTGTCACTTGCAGTGAGGAGCCCTTATGGGGAACGTCAAGATCTCTCCCCAGCCTGCTCTATCGTGAACGCCTCCTGCTAGGAGGCAGAGCTCAGCCCACGATTGGAGCATGCCCTACATTCCAAGCCTTAAGAGCAATCTTGTCACCGAAGCTCAGCCGGTCACGTGACCACTCACATATGAACTTGGAACAGCCACCAACCAAGCAGAATTCCCAAATATTTGCTACTTCATCCTCGGCGCTTACATGTCGCCTATGAAAATCCAGTGAGCGCTATACTTAATGTGATATGCACTTTCTGTACATATACTTAGTTAAAAAGGCATTTTAGGTGAACGTATTATCTCTTTATTTATTTAGAGACAGGGTCTCACTCTGTCACCCAGGCTGGAGTGAGTGGTGCAGTCTCGGCTCACTGCAGCCTCCACCTTCAGGGTTCAAGTGATTCTCCTGCCTCAGCCTCCCGAGTAGCTGGGATTATAGGCATGCGCCACTATGCACAGCTCATTTTTTGGTATTTTAGTAGCAATGGGGTTTCACCATGTTGCCCAGGCTGGCTTCAACTCCTGACCTCAAATGATCCGCCTGCACTGGCCTTCCAAAATGCTGGGATACGGGCGTGAGGCACCGCGCCTGGCCTGAACATAGTTATACGTAGAACAGGCACAGGGACTCTGCACCCAAAGTCACCTCATAAACACTGGGGGTCTCCTGCCTCAGCCTGTCCCTGGATTCCCTTTCAGGGAGAGAGTAAAAGCTCCCCATTGACGCTAACATGTAGCCTGGTGGGGCTGGATGTGTAAGAGGCAGGCAGGTGGGGAGGGAAAGGGTGACAGCTATCAGGCCTGTATGCGGCAGGATCAGGAGGACAGGCACACTGGAGTCGGCTGGGACCCAGCAGAAGCGGGCGAGAGTGGTCATCTCCGGGGCGGTATATAAAACTGGGGGTGGGCTGGACGCAATGGCTCACGCCTGAAATCCCAGCACTTCGGGAGGCTGAGTGGGCGGATCGCGAGGTCAGGAGTTTAAGACCAGCCTGACCAATATGGTGAAACCCTGTATCTACTAAAAATACAGAAATTAGCCAGGTGTGGTGGCATGCGCCTGTAATCCCAGCTACTCAGGAGGCTGAGGCAGAAGAATCTTGTGAACCTAGGAGGCGGAGGTTGCAGTAAGCCGAGATTCCGCCATCGCACTCGAGCCTGGGCAACAGCGTGAGACTGTCTCAAATAAAAAAACAAAAACTGGGGGTGGGACTATTTCTGATTCTCCAAATTCCACACTAAGTGAACTGGGTAAGTTTAAAAGTAAGATAAAGACATAACTAGGGGAGCTGATAAGTTCAAAAATAAAAATGAAGACATCCCTTCCAGGGGCTGTGGCCGTACTGTCCAGGAGGGAAGCCTGGCCACAGACTCAGTGCTGGTGCCAGACTCAGTGCCCGCACATACCTGGGCACCTTCCTCACAGGGTGTCAGAAAAGGGAGCCCAAACAGCCGTTTCAAACATTTTCTTCACTGTTTATTTATTTATTTATTTTTTAAGACAGGGTTTCATCGTGTTGGTCAGGCTGGTCTTGAACTCCCGACCTCAGGTGATCCGCCCGCCTTGGCCTCCAAAGTGCTTGGATTACAGGCGTGAGCCACCACGCCCGGCCTCATTTTCTTCACTCCTATGAGAACTGCCAGGGACAAATGTAAGAGGTTAATGACATAGAAAAGAATGAAGTGAAACCAGAACATTTTAGCAGCTTTCCCCAAAATGTAATTCTTGCAGCAGTCAAGACAGCCAGGCCAGGAATCAGCTGGCAGCACCCTTCTAGCTTCCTGTGATGAGTTCTAAACCTCACATCCAGCCTCCAAAGCTTAGAGGGTTAAATAATCAGCTACTAGTCACATGTACAGGATGAGGGTCACAGCCAGGGGGGCTGCCTCCCGGCCCTGAGCTTTCCTGGGTGTGTGTGTGTGGGAACCAACTTTTTTTTTTTTTTTTTGAGACGGCGATTCCTTTTCTTTCCCCCTTTTTGAGAGAGTTTCACTCTTGTTAACCAGGCTGGAGTACAGTGGCACTCGGCTCATTGCAACCTCTATCTCCCGGGTTCAAGAGATTCTCCTGCCTCAGCCTCCCGAGTAGCTGGGATTACAGGTGCGCGCCACCATGTCCGGCTAATTTTTGTATTTTTAGTAGAGACGAGGGTTCACCATGTTGGCCAGGCTGGTCTTGAACTCCTGACCTCAGGTGATCTGCCCTCCGCGGTTTCCCAAAGTGCTGGGATTACAGGCTTAAGCCACTGCACCCAGCCGAACCACTTTTAAAGATGAACAGGCTGAGTGCAGTGGCTCATGCCAGTAATTCCAGCACTATGGGAGGCCGAGGCTGGAGATCACTTGAGCCCAGTACACGCCCAGCCTGAGCAACACAGGCAGACCTCTTCCGTACATACAACAAACGAATCAGACGGGCGTGGTGGCACCTGCGGTCCCAGCTCCTCGGGAGGCTGAGGTGGGAGGATCACCGGAGCCCGGGAAGCGGAGGCTGCAGTGAGCTGGGAGCGCCATTGCAGTGCAGCCTGGGCGACGGAGCGAGTCCCGAAATAAATAAGAAAGGCAGTCAGGGGAGAGGTTTAACACATCGCTAAAGAACGAATCTGACAGTTTCCGTAATTACTTGCAATCTTCACCTGCCAAAATGTCAATTCTGCGAATCGGGGACTAGTCAAAAACGTCAAGAAACCCACGTTTGGTGGAGGCGGGGGCGCTCTGCGTTTCCCAGGCTGGTCTGGAAAGCGGCCTGCGCCCCCCAGCGCGGGGCTCCGCGCAGCACCGCCCGGATGCCGGCCCCAGAGGGGACGAGGCCGCAGCTCCGCAAGCCTCGCGGGCGGGGGTCCCACGAGCACGGGCGGGAGGACGCGGGGCCGGCGCAAACGAGCCCCGCTACCGAGGCGGCGACCCCAACACGCGGAGCTCCTCTCGGATCCCTCTGGCCCGAGGCGCCCACTTTCCCTGGGGGCCGCGCGCTGCACACCAGCAACGCTCGACCCGCGCCTGGGATTCTGCTTCCAACGGCGCCGCCGCTCCGGGCCCCGGCCTCCCGCTCCGAGGATTCTGAGGAATTTGAGACACGTCGGCCGGTGCGAGGCCCGCAACTCGCGCCAGCGCGTACCAGGCCCCGCCCCTGGCACCAGGCCCCACCTACCAGGGAAGGCCCCGCCCCCAAAGGAGACGCTTCCGGACCCCGAACCGAGCCACGCTCACCAGACCCTGCCCGGGAACCAAGACTGTGCCTCGCCAGGCTCCGCCCCTTAACCGAGCCCCGCCCACCAGTCCCGGTCCCCGAACGAGCCCCGCCCGCCAGGCCCCGCCCCTTCGCCGAGTGCTGCCCACTAGTCCCCGCCCCCCGCATCGAGCCACGCCCACCCGCCGGCTAAAGCACGCCTGCGCCGCTGGCTCTGGCGGCCGGAGCTGTCGACTCATTCATCCCGTTCCGCACGCTCGAGAAGGAAGTCGGCCGTCTAACCCTCGGTCTCCAGGCCCGCGACCGTCCCCAGCCGTCCCGAGGTCAGTAGCTCCAGCGGTGCGTCAGCCTGTAGCCAGGCCTCCCCGCGCCGGCCTTGGTCGGGCTTCCGTTGGACGCGCGCTCGGCGCTTCGGAGGCCCCTGCCGCGCCGGCGAGACACGTGCTCCCGCAGCGGGACGGGGTCGGGGGAGGCCAGGGTCGGGGCAGGCCGGGGTCGGGGCCGGCTAGGCGGTGCGGAGGCTGCGCTAGGCAGCGGCACGGCGCGGCGGAGGTAGCTCCCTGGTGACGTCACCGCATCACGAGCTGCCCGTAGGGGCGCGCCGGAAGTTCCTGCGCGGGGGCGCGGCTGCGCCTGCGTGGTTCGTCCTCGCGCGCCGAGAACCCTAGTTCCTTGGGTGTCAGCGAGCGACGTAACCAACGCTGGCGCAGCCGAGCTTTCCTCCCCAAGTCCCGTAAGCCGTGACCTTACTCTCCCAAAGAAGCGGCGTCCCGGGAATGACCGCCCCGGTGAAGACTCGCCCGGCTCCCACCACTAAGCGTTGGGGGAACGGTGGGCGGTCTCGGTCGGGGAAGGAGGGTCCTCCGCCCTCCATTGTGGAGCCTCGCCCGGCGCCACCTGGGGGCGGGATGTCCGGCCGCGAAGCCGCCGCCTGGTGCTCCGGGGAGGAGAGCAGCGTAACTGGGACAGCACTTGGGGGTTGGCGTCAGGGCTGTCGCCAGGGTTGGTGAAAATGACGAACAGGCCCCAGGCACGTCCTGTTGGGAGAGGCTCCAGCCAAGGTGCCCACGCGCCTCGGGGGAAGCCAGAGGACTTAGGCAACCCTTCCCGAGGACAGTTTGGCAGTGTTTCAGAAGGGCCTTAGAACCAGGCGGGCCCTCTTCCAGAATGGTGGAAAGCCTAAAAATCTGAAATCAGTTTTTTTTTTGAGATGGAGTTTCGCTCTTGTTACCCAGGCTGGAGTACAATGGCGTGATCTCGGCTCACCGCAACCTCCGCTTCCTGGGTTCAGGCAATTCTCCTGCCTCAGCCTCCCGAGTAGCTGGGACTACAGGCACGCGACACCGTGCCCAGCTAATTTTTTGTATTTTTAGTAGAGACGGGGTATCACCATGTTGACCAGGATGGTCTCGATCTCTTGACCTCGTGATCCACCCGCCTCGGCCTCCCAAAGTGCTGGGATTACAGGCGTGAGTCACCGCGCCCGGCCTTGAAATCAGTTTTAAATGTTGTCTTAGTGATTGCTGAGTAAACCGAATACAAGCAGGAGACTGCACAGGATGTGGCCATTAGAGTTACATTGCAGCCAGGCGCGGTGGCTCACACCTGTAATCCCAGCACTTTGGGAGGCTGAGGCGGGCGGATCATCTGAGGTCAGGAGTTCGAGACCAGCCTGGCCAACATGGTTAAAACCTGTCTCTACTAAAAATACAAAAATTAGCTGGCGTTGTGGCTGGGGCCTGTAATCCCAGCTACTCAGGAGCTGAGGCAGGAGAATCGCTTGAAATCAGGAGGCAGAGTTTGCAGTGAGCCGAGATTGCACCACTGCACCCCAGCCTGGACAACAAGAGTGAAATTCCGTCTCAAAAAAAAAAAAGTTATATTGGGCTGAGCGCTCTGGCACAGCCTGTAATCCCAGCACTTTTGGAGGCTGAGGCGGGCGGATCACTTGAGCTCAGGAGCTGGAGACCAGCCTAGCCAGTTTAGTGGTGCACGCCCATCACTACAAACGATAGAAAAAATTAGCCAGTTGTGTGGTGCATGCCAGTAGTCCCAGCTACTTGGGACGCTGGGGCAGGAGGATCGCTTGAGCCCTGGAGGAGGAGGCTGCAGTTAGCTGTGTTCTCATCCCTGCCATAACAAATTTGCCACAGATGGGTGGTTTCATAGGCCTGGAGCTCAGAAGCCCAAAGAGGGTTTTAGGAGGTGAAAATCAAGGTATTGGCAAGGCTGGTCCTGGAGGTTCCCAAGGAGAACCTACTTTTCCTCTTCCAACTTCTGGAGGTGACCTTCTTCCATCGTGAAAACCTGTCTTCTCTGCCTCCTTCTGCATAGGAACCTTCATGATTTTATGCAGGCCACCCAGACACCCCAGGGTTGTCTTAGCGTCTCAACATTTGCAAAGTCCCTTTTAAGGTAAAGGGACAGGTTTGGAGATTAGGATGTGGACATCTTTCAGGGCCATTCTTATTTTTAAAAACGTATTGTTGATAAGAATAGGCTGAGCGTGGTGGCTTAACCCTGTAATCCCAGCACTTTGGGATCACAAGGTCAAGAGATTGAGACCGGCTGGGTGTGGTGGCTCATGCCTGTAATCTCAGCACTTTGGGAGGCCGAGGTGGGTGGATCACTGAGGTGAGGAGTTAAAGACCAGCCTGGCCGACATGGTGAAACCCCGTCTCTACTAAAAATGCAAAAATTAGCTGGGCATGGTGGCACACGCCTGTAGTCTCAGCTACTCGGGAGACTGAGGCAGGAGAATTGCCTGAACCCAGGAGGCGGAGGTCGCGGTGAGCCGAGATCGCACCATTGCACTCCAGCCTGGGTAACAAGAGCGAAACTCCGGCTCAAAAAAAAAAAAAAAAAAGAAGAATAGTGTAAAATATTTGAAGAGATTGATTCTAAGCCAAATATGAGTGAGTGTGGCCGGTGACATAGCTCTCAGGAGATCATGAGAACATGTGTCGAGGTGGTTGGGGCAGCTCGGTTTTTTTTTTTTTTTTTTTTTAATAAATTCTGCACCGTCCCTTTTCATGCCGCTTGGTTTTATGCATTTGAGAGAGACGTGAAACATTCACGAAAACATTTAAGATGCATTGGTTTGGTCCAGAAAAGCAGGACCAAACAAAGGATTTTTGAACATGTTTCCCGAGCTCGGGCATGAAGGGTCCGAAAACCCTCCTCACAGCCTCGCCCATCTCGCCTTATCGTCTCCAGCCTGGCTGCAACAAGGGGTGTCTCAGGTTTGCTCTTGTTCAGTGTTTGGGGAATTCCTGGAATCCGGCCAGCCTGTGGGAAGGGGCAGGGCCGGTCCCTCCTGGGTGGTGGGGGCTGTGGGAGCTGGAGGGACTGTCCGGGGAAGGCGGGTGCAGGTGCCTGTTCCGGGAGGTTAAATGGAAAGGCTGGTTGGGGCCAGACTGTGGCAAACGGGGTGTGGACCCCAGACTTGCCCCTGGACCCGGTGGGGAGTGGGAAGGCCGCGGAAGTAACTGGGATGAGCCCGGGGGCTGAGCTGGGCGCGGCCCCCGGGACTGACTCCCGGCCCGCCCCCGCCTGTGCGGAAGGAGCCCGGGTGAGCGTCCTGGGCTGAGCCGGGACGGAGAGGAGGGGACAGCCCCTGCGTGTTTTTCTGAGGTCCCGTCCCAGCCTTTTAGTTCGGGGCAGGGTGTCCAGAACTAGCGGGTCAGGGACCTGACGTGGGGTGGAGGTGGGGTCACAGGGTCGGGACCCTTTGCGTGTCAGCTGAGAGTGGCCCATGTCTCCCTAGAGGGGGGCCCTGTGCCTCCTGTGGTCGCCGTGTCCACGACCTGGTCACGTCGGAACCGAAGGACCCGAAGCGGCCTCCGGACGGCTCCCTCCTATGTGGCTCCTCAGGGTGGGGCTCAGGCCGTGGGCGCTGCGGAGACCTCCTGTAAGGTTGAGAAGGTCTGGTCTCTGGATAAGGGACCGTCAGGGCCTCACCGTAGCGGGCTGCCGGCTGGCGGCCTGAATGTGCTTTTAGCCCTGGCTGAGTAGGGGGTGGCGGCCTCCTCCCGGCACAGAGAAGGGTAGACACACCCACATTCTCATGGGGTCTTCAGTGGGCTCAGTGTCCTACACAGGTTCAGATGTGCCTTCCTGGCTCCAGCGTGCAGCCCTGGGGATGCAGCAGGGTCTGGTCAAGCCCGAGTGGTGGGGACTGAGCCCCTCACAGCCCTCGTGTCAGGTGGTCATGGGAGTGCTGGCCGCCCTGAGCCCCCACCAAGCTTTCTCAGGAGGAAGACACCTTGGGGTCACCTTCGTCTGGGTGCAGAGGACACAGGACTGTCAGGCTGATCCAGGGAGCGCGTGCAGCCTGGGGAGCCCCCCCCCTTCCGCCCACAGTGCCTCCCGATGACTCGATTCTGGAGTCAGGGTTTGGGCGACCACGCCCTGGCCGGGTTTGCTCACATGCTTGGGGCCGGGTGGATTCTGTTCCTCCGTGTGGGGCCATGGGGTGTCACCGCCCTTTGCCACAGCGTCCTTGCAGGCCCAGCCACCTGGCGCTGAGGCACGTGGACCCAAACGCAGCCTTGCTCTTTCCTCCCGGTGGGTCCAGGGGCCTCTTCCCTCTACTCAGCCAGAGTGGACTGGCTGCCTCAGAACCATCCCTGGGAGTGCGTGCCAGGCACACAGCCTCAGGAAGCCGGGGTTTCAGGGCAGCAGGAGCCTCTGAGCTGTACTCTGCTGTCTTTGTGAAGGGCAGCCGGGGTTTCTTCATTCCCGGAGTGCGTCCTGCCAGCTTTCTGTGGCTCTTAGATGAGGGCCCTCTGCCCACTGTGCCTGCCCCTCCCCCCAGCATGGCATCAGGACTGCTACCTCCAGGGTCCCCCCTCCTCTCCAGGTTCCCGCCCTGCTGAGGCCCCCAGGCCAGTGTTTGGCAGGTGCTCTGGGAATGTATCCACCTATCAGGCTTTGAGTGGCTGTCTCAGCCTGACCACTTCGTTCCCCAGGCCCCTGGCAGGTGGGTGCCTGAGCTGGACTCTCGGGGCAGCCGGCCTCATTCATTCAGGCTCTGTGCCTGTCCCTCGGGAGGTTTCAGGGTGTGGCAGCTGTGCCCGTCCCCAGCTGACCTCTCCCAGCTAGCCTGACAGCCGAGCCTCTGTGTAGGCTGGCGTGCTGTGGGGCAGGGGACATGCCCTGGTTTGGTGCGGAGTCCCTAGCCCCAGAAGGGGGCATGGAAGCTGACACCCCGAGTGCCCACCCCACCTGCTCTGCCCTGTGCGGGACACTGTGGCTGGTGCGCCTCCTGCCAGCTGTTTCAGGGCTGTGGAGCCTGGCTGTGTGGGGGGTGCTGGGGTCCAGGATCCTGGCATCCTGGGAGGTCTTGGGCTTTATGGGCAGCCTGCCCGGCCCGCCCAGTCCGCCTGTCCCCAGAGTGATGCACAGGCCCCCTTGCTCCCCTGCCCGGGTCGCCGACCACCCACCCCTACCCTGTCCTTGCCCAGGCAAGTGAGAGGCCGGACTTCCTGGGCTGCTGCTGTCCCTGCCTCTGTGGGGCAGGAGGAGGTGCCCACAGAGGCTGGGTGGCATCAGCCAGGAGGTGGGTGGCATCTGTGTCCCCAAGCTCTGCCACCCATGGTGGCCTTTCCAGGGGTGGGTTCTGGTCCCTGCTCTTGGAGACAAAGGTGGGAAGGTGTGAAGAGGACGTGCTGGCCCGGGGAGGCTGCAGCTCCTCCTGAAGCGTCAGCCCTGGAGCAGAATTTGCAGACTCTCCAGCTGGTAAAACTATGAAGGGGTTCCGCCAAGACGTTCTCTTCCCTCTGCCCCCAACCCAGGCCACTCCCGACCTCCGCCATGAGTGTGGACGTGCAGCGCGTGGACATCCAGTGCGAGGAGCTGAGCGATGCTAGGTGGGCCGAGCTGCTCCCCCTGCTCCAGCGGTGCCAGGTGGTCAGGTACAGTTGCCCTCGGTGGCTTTGGGGCACTGGCAGGGGCAGGCTTGCGGGTGGCAGCTCGCTCTGAAGGGTGCGCTGCTGTGGAGCGCCTTGTTTATAGATGGGGAGTGAATACTGTGCAGCCTCCATGTGTGTGAAATGTGATTCATGCAGTGTGGGCCGAGGTGGGTGGGCACCAGCCAGTGGGTCTCTGGCTCCAGCGTCCTGGCCCCTCTCCCTCCCCTGGAAACACAAGGGCAGGACACAGCTTGAGCCCCCTTAGTGGGCATCTGTGGGCACTGGCTGTCCCTGCCAAGCTTGGGGCTGGGAGTCCTTGGCCCTCAAGGTCCTCACAAACCCAGCGGCTTCACAGCAGGACACGTGCCTGTGTGGGCCTCATCTTTTTTTTTTTTTTTTGAGACAGAGTTTCGCTCTTGTTACCCAGGCTGGAGTGCAATGGTGCGATCTCGGCTCACCGCAACCTCCGCCTCCTGGGTTCAGGCAATTCTCCTGACTCAGCCTCCTGAGTAGCTGAGATTACAGGCATGTGCCACCATGCCCAGCTAATTTTTTTGTATTTTTAGTAGAGATGGGGTTTCACCATGTTGACCAGGATGGTCGCGATCTCTGGACCTCATAATCCACCCGTCTCGGCCTCCCAAAGTGCTGGGATTACAGGTGTGAGCCATCGCACCCAGCCCTTTTCTCCACATTTATCAGTTGTCATTCTTTTGTGAGCAAGACCTGGTTTTCTTCCTAGCTGTGTGTATTCAGTTCCTCATTCATCAGGAAGCACTTGAGTGCATTCACTGATCACATTAGAAGCTGGTGTTACCGTTTATTTGCTCCTGTGTCTGAACGGCGAGCCGTGTCCTGTTCCGGGCAGCTCCCACAGCTGTCACCTCGGCCAGGTTTGCTTTTTCCCTGGAGACAGACCTGGAGGTTAGAGCCGCACGGTCGGAGTGAAGAATGCGTCAGGCCAGGCACACGTCTGCCTGCGTGCGAGCATCTGAGAACTTTCACAGCTCACGTTTCATTTCTACAACGTCCCGTGCGACTCGCCTTGTTGTTTTCTGGGCCCGCCGATGGCCGTCCCCTGCGCGTGGGGGGCGGTGGGGTCTGAGGCCGGCGCCAGCCGCGGCCCGCCTGACCCTGGGTTCCGGTCCCAGGCTGGACGACTGCAACCTCACAGAGGCCCAGTGCGAGGACATCAGCTCCGCACTCCAGGCCAACCCCGCGCTGATGGAGCTCAGCCTGCGCAGCAACGAGCTGGGCGATGCTGGCGTGCGCCGCGTGCTCCAGGCCCTGCAGAGCTCCTCCTGCAAGATCCAGAAGCTGAGGTGAGGCGGGGCTGGCGCCACCTCTGCCCCATGCGGCCTGCTCCGGTAGCCCGGCAGCAGGGGACAGAGCTGCCAGGGGTCGTGGGCGGGTAGGTGGTGGCAGCGGGCACTTCCGGCAGCAGCCGGAGGCAGACAGGCCTGGTGGCCTCATAGCGGTGGGACAGGGCCCCTCCTGCCTTGTCCCAGCCCCTGCGCCCAAGGTCTGGCCCTGCCCGCCATCCCCGGGCTTCCGGTATCACCGGAACGCTGGCGTCCACAGAGGCCTGAGCCTCTGGCTGGCTCTCCCGGACCCCTGCTGAAGGGGTTTCTGCAGATGAGGCTTCCCTGGGCTGAGCCACACGTGTACCCCCTGCTCCCGGCCTGGAGACCCCAGATCCCGTCCAGGGAAGGAGTAGGGCTCCGGGCTCCGGGCTCCGGGCTCCGGCAGGTGAAGTGGGCGATAGCTGGTTCAGGGGAGCCCTGCTGACAGCCAGGCCTGCTCCAGCTTCCAGAACTGCTACCTGACGGCGGCTGGCTGCGGGGTCCTGCCTGGCACACTGCGCTCCCTGCCCACGCTGCAAGAGCTGCACCTCAGCGACAATCCCTTGGGGGATGCGGGCCTGCAGCTGCTCTGCGAGGTTCTCCTGGACCCCCAGTGCCACCTAGAAAAGCTGCAGTGAGTGTGCCCTTCCCAGGCTGTGCTCCCCACTGCCTGTCCCCCAGCAGTCCCCGCACACACAGCACCTGCCAGGGGAGGAGCTGTGATGAGTGGACTCAGGTCACAGGGTCCCTGGGGGGCTCTGTCGTCGCCCTCCCTCCCCCTCCAGTTGCCCTTGGCAAGGAACAGCTGTCCTGGGACCTGACAGTGGGAACATATGTGTGGCCTTGAGTCAGGCTGCACTCAGCACCCCCGTGTGTGGGGGGCCCGGCCACCGTGAGTTGACCACAGCCAGCATGGCCGGCGGCCCAGCCCTCCGGAGGCTGGTTTCTTTCTCTTGGGCCTGGTTGGGTTCCAGAGTCTGAGGTGGGGCCGTTGGTTAGTGAGGGGGTTTCCAGAAGGAATGAATGCCAGTGTCCACAGGGGCCTGAGCCGCTGGCTGGCTGTCCCTGACCGGCCACCCTGGATGAGTCTCTAGGGGGCCCTCAGCACTCCCAGCCGGTGCCCAGGCAGGAGGCTGGGGGGAAGAGATGCCAGCACCCCCACACTCCCTGGCATTATGCCCTCGGCTGGCGCACATTCCTGTGTGGTGCCGAGCTCGGTCTGCCTCGCAGGCTGGAGTACTGCGGGCTCTCACCTGCCAGCTGCGAGCCCCTGGCCGCGGTGCTCAGGGCCAAGCCGGACTTCAAGGAGCTCACGGTCAGCAACAATGACATCGAGGAGGCCGGCGTCCACATGCTGTGCCAGGGCCTGAAGGACTCCCCCTGCCGGCTGGAGACGCTCAAGTATGTGCTGGGCCTTGGGGGGGTACGGGGTGTGGGTGGGGGCGTCCGGCATGCCTCACGCGTGACCCGCATCCCAGGCTGGAGAACTGTGGTGCCACCTCGGACAGCTGCAGGGACTTGTGCGGCATCTTGGCCTCCAAGACGTCCCTGCGGGAGCTGGCCCTGGGCAACAACAAGCTGGGCGACGTGGGCATCGCGGAGCTGTGCCCGGGGCTGCTGCACCCCGGCTCCAGGCTCAAGACCCTGTGGTAAGTCACCTCCCCAAGGCCTCCTCCCAGAGGGTCAGGGGCTCGGGCCATTCTCGGAGCCCTCCCCCACCCCCTGGACTCGCCTCAGGCCATGCCACAGTGCTGAGGAAAGTCCATGGGGGTCCGTCTCCCGCAGGATCTGGGAGTGTGGCCTCACCGCCAAGAGCTGCGTGGACCTGTGCCGTGTCCTCAGGGCCAAGGACAGCCTGAAGGAGCTCAGCCTGGCTGGCAACAAGCTTGGGGACGAGGGCGCCTGGCTGCTGTGTGAGAGCCTGCTGGAGCCTGGCTGCCAGCTGGAGTCGCTGTGGTGAGTGTGGCTGGCGGGATGGGACCCTGTCACCCAAGAGAGGGCCAGGGTGACCGAGGAGGCCAGGGGAGGTGCTGGGCTCAGCTCTGACCTTCAGAATGCACGGGCTGGGGACACCGCTTGAGGCTGAGGACCAGCCACAGGTGCCCACAAGCTGGGAGGCTCTCGGATGTTTCTGCTCAGGTCCATGTGGGGCCTTTAGGGGAAGGGCCGGTCGCAGCTTTGGGCCAGCCTGGGCCCCTGCCAGGCCTCAGTCCTTGTCCATGTCCACAGGGTGAAGTCCTGCAGCCTCACAGCTGCCTGCTGCTCCCACTTCAGCTCAGTGCTGGCCCAGAATAAGTTTCTCCTGGAGCTGCAGATAAGCGAAAACAGGCTGGGGGATGCAGGTGTGCAGGAGCTCTGCCAGGGCCTGGGCCAGCCTGGCTCCGTGCTACGGTCACTCTGGTGAGTCTTTAAGGGACGTGAGTATGCATATTTGGGAGCTCGTATGGACGTGTGTGAGCATGAGCATCTGTGTGAGAACACATGTGCTGGGGAAGGCAGGGTGGTGGCACCACTCTGGCTTAGTTCTCATTTTAACTTTGATCAGAGTCAGAGGTCTTGGTTCATAAAGCCTGATAGCTTTATGGGGCTCCAGCCTGCCCTGGCCACCCTGTGGTCCATCTTCCTGGAAGCCCCGCCCACCTTCCTGCTATGCAGGAACCCCGGGTCAGGATGTCTTCCCAGGTTTCCTCCCTTTGTTAAAGCATGTTGTCTTGCAGCTTCCTAAGAACGGGTTCTGCAGAAGGTAATTTTTGGAGGCGTGCATCTGCTCTGCCCTTGGGTCATTCAGCTGGGTATAGAATTCTGGGCTACAAATTCAGCTGGGTATAGAATTCTGGGCTACAGATGTTCCCGTAGAGTTGGTAGGTGATGCTACATCATTTTCTGGCTTCCAGGGAGGACTTTGCTGTTCTGATTCTTAATCCACTGTGATCTTTTTTTTTTTTTCCCAATGAGAAAATTTGTATAGCTTTATTAACATGAAATATTTAATATCTTTACCGTATTTGAATCTCGATAACACAAAGTTTTCTAATATTTCCTTTTCAGTTGCTATAGATGTCAGTTAATATTGGAATACTGAACAGTCTTGCTAATACCTTTATTATAAGAAAAGCAACAGGACAAGCAATTGAAAACAGGCAGTGAATAAATACTAAGCCTAATCATTCTATGGGAATTTGAATGTTGAAATATATTACTGTTTCCTTCTAAATGAATTACTAATAGATTTTTGACTGATAGAAACTTTGGCCATAGAAAAATGGAAGAATTTCAGCCCGATCAATACTTTAAGGAAAGTCTTCCACAGTAATTAACATCTGCGAAGGAGCTGGCCCAGCACAGGTTAACTGGGACCCAGGTTGCCATCCAGATCATCTCTGAGAAGGCTGGCCTTGCTGCAGACATCTCTCTCATCGCCTCCTGCGTCTCCCTCTCCAGCGAGTGTCTTTCACTCTGAGTCCTGTTCTTGCTGTTCCCTTCTCCCTGGTTCAGTTCCCTCTGGTCGCTTGTAGCTCACTTTCCCACTTACTATGGCTGAGACATTCAACCGAGTAGTGAAAACACCACAAAACCGGCTCTATTTATGACGATACAGCGCGGCCGACGCCAGTACAGCGCAGCTTCCCAGCCTGCCTCTCGCTGCCGTGGCCCCGCCCCTGGAGGTCTGATTTTTTTTTTTTTTTTTTTTTTTTGAGATGGAGTCTTGTCACACAGGCTGGAGTGTAGTGGCGTGATCTCTGCTCACAGCAACCCCTGCTTCCCGGACTCAAGCAATTCTCCAGACTCAGCCTCCCAAGTAGCTGGGATGACAGGGGTACACCACCATGCCTGACTAATTTTTGTATTTTTGGTAGAAATGGGGTTTCACCATGTATGCTCAGGCTGGTCTCGAACTCCTGACCTCAGGTGATCCACCTGCCTTGGCCTCCCAAAGTGCTAGGATGACAGGTGTGAGCCACCATGATCTTGTGTGAATGATGTGCTTTTTCTCACTGGCAGCTTTTAAAGATGTCTTTGCCCGTTGTGTTTGGGGGTTCCATGTGCTTTGCCTTGATGTGTGTCTTGGTTCTTTTATTGTGCTGGATACTTGGTCCTCCTAAGAAAGTATTACGCCTTTGGGGATTTTTCTTCTCCTTCCTTTTTCTTTTTGTTGAGAGGTTCACTCTTGTTGCTCAGGCTGGAGTGCAGTGGTGTGATCTCAGCTCACTGCAACCTCCACCTCCCGGGTTTAAGCAACTTTCCTTCCTCAGCCTCCCACGCCCAGCTAATTTTTGTATTTTAGTAGAGACAGGGTTTCTCCAAGTTGGTCAGGTTTAGTAGAAATGGGGTTTCACCATGTCGCTCAGGCTGGTCTCGAATTCCCAACCTCAGGTGATCCACCCGCCTCAGCCCCCAAAGTGCAGGGATTACAGGTGTGAGCCACCGTGCCCCGCCCCTTTCTTTCTGGTGCGCCCACGAGCCTGTCATGAGGTTTCCTGGACTGGCCTGCTAATTGTGTTCTTCAAATGTTCTGTCTGTTTGAGGTTTTGTTCTTATTTCTGGGAGATGTTCTCGTTCGCCAACCAGTCTACTGAATTTCCACCATCAGTGTTTTGTCTTGTGTGCTCCTTCACCTGTGCCTCTTGCCAGGGGGTTTCCATGGGTGGCTGGTCATCCTGGCCCAGGAGCCCTGGGCGGCGAGCTGGGCAGGCCGAGTCGTGGCTGCGTTTCCTGGGGGCTTCCTCCTGACGGATTTCCAGTTCCCTCTCAGGGAACACCATCCTGGCTGCCGGGACCCTGTGGGCCTTCCAGGTGGGGCAAGGAACCCTGGGTCGTGGTCACTGCAGGCCTGTCTGCCGGAGCCACCGCCGGGATGGGGGTCCTGCAGCTTCCCTGGCTCCCACTCTGTAGAGGCCCAGCGCAGCTCCTTGGCCCGGCCGCACCCTGGGGAGTCAGTGCTGGCTCTTCTCCGCCATCTCTCGTCTGGCCTGTACCCTGGTCTCTTTCGGGAGCCTGAAGTCCGTCGTCCACTGCGCCTTCCTCGGGACCCTCCACACCCTCCCTCGTTTCCCCACAGCTGCCCCTTGGTCTCTGTGGCTGGCTTCTCCTCTCAGCCCCACTTGGCCAGGCAGCGTTGAGGAGGCGGGGAGCCGGGGGGTGGGTGTGGCTCTGTGGGTGGACATTGTTGCCCTCTGGTCCTTCCTCCGCCTCGTAGGAGGGAGCTGCTCAGGGAGTCAGTCTGCTGTGCTCTGCTGAGGGGCTGTGTGTGCCCGCCTTCAGGGCCACAGAGGGACTGTGAGACAAGCTGCCAAGGCTGAGCCTTGGGGAACGGCCCCACCCGAGGGTCCCGAGCAGCCGAGTACATGTATATGTCGGAGCTTGGGCTTCGCGGCGTGGGCCTCCCCCGTGCCCCCCAGGCACAGGCCGCCCAGTCGGTCAGCGCAGTGCCAGGCACGCCTGCACCCTCGTAGGGCTGAGGGCCCCACAGGGTCGTGGGGCGAGCCTTATGCTGTGCTGAGGCACAGGATCCGAGAAATAAAGAGACAGGACACAGAAGTGCAAGGAAAACGCAGCTGGGCTCAGGGGGCCATGCCACCTATGAGCGGAGTCAGGCGAGGCCCCGAATATCCAGAAGCCTGAGTATTTATTGTGTATAGGTTAGGGGGCAGGGCAGTGAGTGAAGTCATCTTTAAGGATAGTGATAGGGTCGTGAGCAATAAAACATGGGGTCCACCCCCATTAGGTCACCTAGGCCGGGAGGTGGACAGTGCGCAAGGGGCGGGTTCCCACGAAGGCAAGGGCTGTGTGCAGTAAGGGGGTCCACCCCATTAGGTCACCGAGGCTTGAAGGTGGGCCGTGCGCAGTGAAGAGGGTGCATGTGCAATACTTCTATCTATGGGAAACTACTACTAAGAAGATTTATGGGGGGATGCTTTAAGTCACACAGCAGTGACAGAGCCGTCAGGGTTACCGCCACCTGCTGGCAGCTTCCAGTGGGTTCTGTGGGAAGATGCTTTTCAAGCAGCACAGTAGCAAGAGCTGATAAAGTTCACAGTCACCAAGGTGGATTGCGGGTCTGAGGGCAGCCTTCCACGAGAACTGGAGCAAGGTCCTATAACTCCTTTATCAGGAGGAGTGGCTCTCGCCCCAAGCCTGCCGTACAGCGGGTGTCTTTACGATACTGAACGCTGCTGCCTGGGCCATGGGTTCTTGTCCTGGTGTAGCTGTTTTCCCTTAAATCATGCTCTGCACTGTGTCTTCTCTAGGCATTCCTCCGATTATAAGCTGCTTATTCCTTAATTCATGCTCTGCACTGTGTCCACTCTAGGCATTCCTCCAATTATGAACTAAGATATAATTATAGGTATAGATGTAGGGAAATATTCTTTAGGCACTCGTACTATGAACTATTATATGATTATATATAGAGGATTATATAAAGGGATTCTTCAAGCCCTAATTCTATAAACTAATATGATTATGTAAAGGATTATATAAAAGGAAATTGCTGAGTAGTAATGCTGTAAACTGAGATATTCCTCAAGCCCTAACTGTGCCAGGGTTCTGCTTAGCTCTCATTCCTCGGTGCCTATGTCGGGGGTCACCCACACACCTGACCCCACCCTGCTCCACCCAGGCTGGGGGACTGTGACGTGAGTGACAGCAGCTGCGGCAGCCTCGCCGAGACCCTGTTGGCCAACCGCAGCCTGCGCGAGCTGGACCTCAGCAACAACTGCATGGGGGACGCGGGCATCCTGCAGCTGATGGAGAGCCTGCGGCAGCCGGCCTGCCTCCTGGAGCAGCTGGTGTACGTGCGCAGGACTGCGGGGTGTGGGCGGGGCGGGACGTGGTGGGGTTGGGCATGGGCGGGGCGGGGCTGGGTGTGGTGTAGGCGGGACTGGGCATGGGCGGGGTGTGATGGGGCTGGGCTGGGCGTGGGCGGGGCGGGGCGTGGGCAGGCCCGGGCTAGGACACCTGCCTACGCGTCCCTTCTGGCTTGTGTGCAGCCTGTACGACATCTACTGGTCTTTGGACATGGATAACCGGCTGCAGGCCCTGGAGAAGGAGAAGTCATCCCTGAGGGTCATCTCCTAAGCCGCTTCCTGCCCGCCGGGCTCCTGAGACCCGCTCTCCCTGGACAGCCCGGGCTCGAGGCACCCCTGGGCTCTCACCCTGCGTATCCTAGATTTGAAGAGAAACGCTCAGATCAGCTTATTTCTGCTAGTGTATTTTGGACACTTTATAATCATTAAAACACTTTCTTGGCAGGAGGGGTTCTTGTCCTTCCTTGGGTCCCTGAGAGGGTGCTGGTATCGGGCTCTCGCCCTTCCTGGGGTCCCTGTGAGGGTGCTGGTGTCGGGATCCCGTCCTTCCTGGGGTCCCTGTGAAGACGCTGGTATCGGGCTCCCCGTCCTTCCTGGGGTCCCTGGGAGGGTGCTGGTGTCGGGCTCCCGTCCTTCCTGGGGTCGCTGCGAGGGCGCTGGTATCGGGCACCCCATGCCACTTGCGATGAGCTGCTAAGTTGCGTCTCTCGCCATGTTGCCCAGGCTGGTGCTTGGTCTTGGCCTCCTGAAGTGCGGGCATTACAGGTGTCAGCCATTGGCCTGGCCCAATAAAGCCCTTTAAAGTGACCTGGGGCTGGGCATGGTGGCTCACGCCTGTAATCCCAGCACTTCGGGAGGGAGGCCGGGGTGGACAGTTCACTTGAGGTCGGGGGTTTGAGACCAGCTGGGCCAACGTGGTGAAACCCCATCATCTCTAATGAAAATACAAACAGCCAGATGTGCTGGTGGGTGCCTGTAATCTCAGCTACTCGGGAGGCTGTGCCAGGAGAATCGCTTGAACCCAGGAGGTGGAGGTTACAGTGAGCTGAGATTGCGCCACTGCACTCCAGCCTGGGAGACGGAGTTTGAGACTCCATCATCTCATTAAAAAAAAAAAAACCAGATTCCACGCCGGGCCTGCCAGACACCCGCGCCCTCCTGCAGCCACCTGCCGCCGCTGCCAGCATGTCGGGCCCAGACGCCGTCCGCCATCCAGATCTGCCGGATCATGCGGCCAGATGACGGCAACGTGGCCGGCAATGTCCACGGGGGGACCATCCTGAAGATGATCGAGGAGGCGGGTGCCATCATCAGCACCCGGCATTGCCACAGCCAGAACGGGGAGCGCCGTGTGGCCGCGCTGGCTCGGGTTGAGCGCACCGACTTCCTGTTGCCCATGTGCATCGGGGAGGTGGCCCACGTCGCGCAGAGATCACCTGTACCTCTAAGCACTCGGCGGAGGTGCAGATCAACGTGTTGTCTGAAAACATCCTCACAGGTGCCAAAAAGCTGACCAATAAGGCCACCCTCTGGTATGTGCCCCTGTCGCTGAAGAATGTGGACAAGGTCCTCGAAGTGCCTCCCGTTGTGTATTCCCGGCAGGAGCAGGAGCAGGAGGGCCGGAAGCGATACGAAGCCCAGAAGCTGGAGCGCATGGAGACGAAGTGGAGGAACGGGGACATTGTCCAGCCAGTCCTCAACCCAGAGCCGAACACTGTCAGCTACAGCCAGTCCAGCTTGATTCACCTGGTGGGGCCTTCAGATTGTACCCTACACGGCTTTGTGCATGGAGGCGTGACCATGAAGCTCATGGACGAGGTAGCAGGGATTGTGGCTGCACGCCACTGCAAGACCAACATCATTACAGCTTCCGTGGACGCCATTAATTTTCACGACAAGATCAGAAAAGGCTTCGTCATCACCATCTCGGGATGAGTGACCTTCACGAGCAATAAGTCCATGGAGATCGAGGTCTTGGTGGACGCCGACCCTGTTGTGGACAGCTCTCAGAAGCGCTACCGGGCCGCCAGTGCCTTCTTCACCTATGTGTCGCTGAGCCAGGAGGGCAGGTCGCTGCCCCTGCCCCAGCTTGTGCCCGAGACCGAGGACGAGAAGAAGCGCTTTGAGGAAGGCAAAGGGCGGTACCTGCAGATGAAGGCGAAGCAACAGGGCCACGCGGAGCCCCAGCCCTAGACACCCTCCTCCCGCCGCCGGGGCCCCGAGTAGCCATGGCAACAGGCCCAGTGTCCAGTCACTTAGAAGTTACCCCCTTGGCCAGAAATCCAATTCACATTGAGATCTGATGTTGTCTGAAGTTTTCGTATCACAGTGTTAACCTATACTCTTTCCTGCAAACCTACACACCAAAGCTTTATTTATATCATCCCAGTGTTGATGCTACAGTGTTGTCCTGAGCGCTGGGAGGCATTCCATGGAAACCCTCAGGAATGCTTCCAAGCACACTGTAAGGTATGGGGAGAACCCAGCGCCACTAATAAAGCTGCTGCTTGGCTGGGGAAAAAAAAAAAACAATGAAGTAACCCAGAATCTTAGCTTCTAAGTAACCGTGATCCCGTCAGAGGAACAGGGCTCTTTGAGGAAACGGGTGGTGCCAGGCCTGCCTGGGGTAAGAGACACCCATGGGTGAGTCTGGAGTGGCTGGTGGTGTGAGGAGCCGGAGCCCGTGGGTGCTGTCTGGGCCTGAGGAGCTGCCAGGAGGGCTCCCAGGGGCCGCCTCCAGACACGGTGGGTTCCAGAACACAGGACTGATCACAGCCCCCTGCCCAGTCCTTAGGAAGAGCAGATGGTGACTGCCAGGAGAGCGTCGCCTCCACCCACCCAGACACGTGGCTCAGTGTGAGCGGGGATGCAGAGCATGGAGGAGTGACCGGGAGGTGTGGGGACTTGTGGGGTGTGAGGGAGGGGAGGGGCCCCTGCAGTGGGAAGACGAGGTGGCATTTTCTCCTGAGGGGTCAAAGCTGCCACCTGTTCCTCCTGAGGGCTCCGGAATGCTGAGGCCCTGCATATCCTGCAGAGGTGGACGGGGCAGTGTGGGGCAGAGCAACGGGAAGAACCCCGTCTGCAGGCCTGCAGAGGCCAAAGGTGAGTGGCCGTGACCGTGGGGAAGGGACTTGCTGGGTGTGAGGCTCAGTGCCCACAGGACGCCATCCTGCTGAGCCCGGGCAGCTGCTCTTGTGTCTCCAATTCCAGCCTCATGACTTAATGTTAACAGTAAAGCTATTTGAAGCCTGGGGCCCGAGGAAGAGTAGGGGGCGAGGGTGCATCTGGCTCTCGGAGTCCCCCCAGGCTGTATCCAACCTGCCACCCACACCCTGTACCCCATGTCCACGGTGAGGAACAGCGCCCAGGAGACCCTGCAACCTGCCACCCACACCCCGTACCCCATGCCCATGGTGAGGAACAGCGCCCAGGAGACCCTGTAACCTGCCACCCATACCCCGTACCCCATGCCCATGGTGAGGAACAGCGCCCAGGAGACCCTGTAACCTGCCACCCACGCCCCGTACCCCATGCCCACAGTGAAGAACAGCGCCCAGGAGACCTCTTTTCTCCCAACTTGTGTTTGCAAATTTTCATGGTAAAGTTTTAAGAATAGTGCTCTGGCCAGGCGGTGGCTCACGTCTGTAATCACTTTGAGAGGCCAAGGCGGGTGGATCACCTGCGGTTGGGAATTCAAGACCAGCCCGGCCAAGCTGGTGAACACCGTCTCTACTAAAAATACTAAAATTAGCCAGGCGTAGTGGCGGGTGCCTGTAGTCCTGGGTACCTGGGAGGTTGAGGCAGGAGAATTGCTTGAACCCGGGAGGCACAAGTTGCAGTGAGTGGAGATCACGCCACCACACTCCAGTCCGGGGGGATGGGACAAGGCTCCATCTCAAAAAAACAGTGGCCTGAGAAGGCAGCGGCCCCTCCCCAGGAATCCTGTGTCCACTGGCCAGCGGTCACCAGCCCAGCTTCCCAGCAAGGAACAAACGCAGCAGGGGGTGGGTGGACCTGGACCCTCCTGGAGCCCCAGCAGAGGGGCTGTGTCCGCACCTGCTCTGCTCTGGGGGGCGGGGCAGGCGCTAAGTCCTTGCTCAGAGGCTGAGGCTGACCCTGGTGCCTCCCGTCCTCTGTGTGGTTTTCCCCAAGTGGGCACTGGGCATGAGGGCAGGCTGGGGGGGCCGTACCAGACCCCAAAGCAGGACACGGGGAGCTGGGGGGAGGGCTGAAGCCTCGGACTTCCGTCACTTTATTGGTTCTCTTTGCTCGTGAAGATGACCCTCGACTCAGAGCCGTGGAGGCAGCAGGGCCCCGGCTCTGACTGGATGTCCCAAGGGCCAGTTCAGTGACCTCTAACCCCGTCCACACGTCCTCCAGGGCAGTCTGTGAAAGGAAGACTTGGAGGAGATGGCTCAGCGTCACTGCTGGATCCGCCGCTCTCGGCCACGGAGTGTTTGTGGACCACGCCCCGCAGGTGCTGCTGGGAGGTGGATGTGGGGCCAGCATAGGCTCCTCTGGGCCTCAGTGCACCTGGGGCCCACAGAGTGCAGAAATGGTACCGAGATGTCCCTGCCTGGGTCACGCCACAGCTGGGTGACAGGGAGCTGGGTGGGCCAGAGGCCACGGGGCTGACTGGGCAGAAGCGGGAGGGAGGATCTGGTTCCTGAGGGACCCGCAGTCCCAGAGCCCGCCCTTGCCACGCCGGCCAGCTCCCAGCTCTGGAGAAGCCACAGGCGGCCACACGAGCACACACACACGCACACGAAGGAGGCCGCCTCCACCCTCGCCCTGAGCCTTGCCAAGGGCACGGGACAAAGGGAGAGGAAAACCTCGAGGGCACGGCCAGGCGCGTGGCTCCCGGTGGGACTCACAAGCGAGGTGGCCACAGAGGCCGGGGCTCTGGGAGGCTCGCGAGGCAGCCACGACCCAGGTCAGCTTGGAGCTGCGGCTCCCTCGCCCTCTGCCGCCCCGGGCCCCGGCAGGTCTTCGTCCAGCCCTGGCGGGTGCTGGTCCCCATTGCCGACGGCGCTGCCCGGGTCGTCCCTGTTCTGCTGCTTCTGCCGCCGGGTCTCCTTGTACCTCAAGGTGATGTCCCTGGGGGCAGGGGGCGGCGTCACCACCTGCTCCCACACCAGCCCCCATAGGTCCAGGGACACCTGGCACCTCGTCCCTGTGGAGATCCAGGACGGGCTGGGTACCCTGGGCCTGGATGGCAGCCATGGCCTGGATCCATCCGTGCAGAGCGACGGCCCGAGGGCTGGGTCAGGAAAGGCCCAAGCGGGCGCCCCCCGCTGGACACTCCCACAGAGGCAGCCAGAGGGCCGGGACACGGACGGCGAGACCACCACCACCCAGCTCCCGCAGCCCCTGCGCCGGGAGACCCGGAGAGCCACCTTCCTTGGGGACCGCCCGCCTCGCTCACCGCAGGAAGAAGCGCCAGACGGTCCAGGTGAGCACCAGGACGGAGCCGAGGGTCCAGCACTGGGAGATGTAGAAGGGCAGGGACAGGGTGAGCGTGTGCGGGTCATACTTGACCACGATGAGCAGCTCCGTGGCCGTTATGGCTGCCACCAGCCAGGCCTGCTGGCCCAGCTTCTTGTGGGGCTTCCTGCAGGGGCGGCAGCGGGCTCAGCACCCCTAGCCCCACAGTCCTGCAGGCGGCCTCGCCTAGGCCCCGGCCTCCTGAGCTCTGCTCCCCCGCCCCCCGCCCACGGAGGCGTCTCCACCCGGCTCTCGGCAGCCCTCACGGGTCATCCATGAAGTCGTAGATCTCACGCATGGCCACGCCACCCACGTTCACGAAGAACACGAGCCGGAGGAGGACCAGGTAGTGCTCCGGGGGCATCCAGAGCACGAACTTCAGGTAGAACGTGTTCAGCTCCGCCAGCAGGAACTAGCGGGAGGAGGGGTGAGCACCAGCTCCGCTCGGGACCCCCGCCCCCCGCGCCGTTGCGAGGCAGCCCGGCCTTACCACCAGGATGATGCCACACACGGCCAGCCAGCGACGCAGGCTGGAGGCCGGCTTCCACTCGAAGCGAACCCAGCTGTAGGGCGTGAACTGGAAGGCGATCCTCTTCATCTTATCCCTGGGAAGCACAGAGCCGGAAGGCTGAGGACGGCAGCCCGCCAGACCCCGCCCCACACCGTCGCCAGCTCTGCCCCTGGTCACCCGGCTGCTGCCTGGCTGCTCGCTGAGGTCTGGCCACCCAGGCACCAGCTCTGCCTCCCCACGGCCCTCTGCATTCAGAGTCTCTTCCAGCCTGAGCAGTGGCTGCAGCCCCTCAGAGGGTGTCATGGTGCTGTCATCTGGCCACGTGTGCAGAGGTGTCCAGGAAGGGCAGGGGCGCCCACAGGCAGGAGGGGGACCACTGAACCCGGCCCTCCAGGCCTTTTCTGAGACTTTTGTTTCTTTTTTAAATTCCAAAGTGAAAATGGCAAAGTACCTGCAACTATTTCATAACCAAGGGAGGGAGAAATACAGAGGACAATCCCAGAGCCAAGCTGGGCTGCTGGGGACCGAGGAGGGGGCTGAGTGGGTGATGCCGCGGCCACCGTGAGGGACGCCTGGCCTTGAGTGACAGCGGGCCAGAGGGGAGGTTCCAGGAGGCAAAGCCCCACAGTCAGCCCTCCTGAGCCGCACGCTGGACGGGCCTGGTGCTCAGGGTCCACGGGGACACGGATGCTAAGGCCACCCCAGGTAACACCCACCCGGCCCTGCCCTTGCAACCCCACAACGCACTTGTAGGTTGGAATGTTCCAGAGGCCCTGCCACTTGTAGGTCTTCAGGGACAGCCACTCGAGGGTCTTCATGCCACAGTAGATGCCCAGCCCGTTGCAGACGAGCACGTCCATGATCCACTGCGGGCAGGAGGAAGCAGATGTGGGGGAATGCCCACCGAGGACCGCGCAGGGCACAGGGGGACCTGGAATGCCCCCAGGCCTGCACCTGCTGCCCCCGGGGGCCGCGCTGGGCACCTACGTGATCCCACCAGCACTCGCTGAAGTTGGGCAGCTGGTGCTCAAGGCTGTACTCCAGGAACTCAAACATGACGCTCACGATGATGCACATCCACCAGTCCCGGATCATCAGCGTCTGCGGGCACCGTGCGTCGGGCACCGCCTCAGCCAGCGTGCAGGCCCGGCCACGGTGCACGCAGCCCCCACCCCTGCTGGCAGCGTCCTCAGAGTCCACAGCACCGGCAGGGCCCCCAGTGAGGTCTTGGGGTGAGTGTGGGGTGAGCGGCTGCCCCTCCAGCAGCCTTGATGCTATGACTGTCAGCAAACAAAGCAGCCCCATGCCCCGGCCTGACGCCAAGCTCTGCAGGGGAAACGTGTCCCTCTGCTACGCCAGCCGAGGCTGTGTGCAGGGGCTGCCAGGTCAAGTGGGCACTGCTCTTGACCCCAAAGGTAGCACAGGCCCCCTCAGAAGTGGAATAGGCAGTGCCCAAGCCCAGGCGGGGGTGGGAATTCCTGCCCTGCTGCCTCTCTCCACCGTCCTGCCCCGGGAACAAGGCGGGATCCCGCCAGGTTCGGGGCTCAGCTCCAGGTCTCTGGGACGCCCGGGAGGTCCGTGGCTTCGTGAACCTCCGGGCGGGTGCAGCGCATCCCACCACACTCAGAGCACCCCAAGGACAACCCCATGAGCAGAAACAGCCCAGGGCACGGGGCGGCCTGGGACAGGAGGTGACGTACCTTCAGGTACCAGCCAAGAAAGTGTGCGGGAACAAAGCCATCCAGCTTGTCCTGTGGGCGACAGGGTGTGACCCTGACCCTGGGGCACAGCCGCCTCAGCCCCACCCTGGCAGGTCAGCCCACACCTGAGCGGCACCAGCCAGACCCCGAGCACCAGGCCGGGGACTCAGAGGTGCTGTGGAGACCACGCCCTGGCAGCCCAGAGAGGAGGTGCCCCCCCCACAGTGCGACCCACAGGGATGGCGCCTGAGCACGGCTGGGGCCAGCAGCAGACCCCACGTATGGGCCGAGGGGCGCGCCTGGCGAGGGACCCGCCTCAGCGTTCCCGGCGCCTCACCCAGACGTTGTGGAAGGGGTCAGTCTCGTTGTCGGGGTCGTAGATGAGGCAGTTTCCGCCGTAGTCTCTCTCCGGCAGCGGGACTCCCAGCTTGGGGTCGACATACTTCAGAAACTGCCGGCCGTCCTGGACGGTCTGCGAGGCAGTGCCCACAAGAGTGGGGCTAGTTAATGGTGGCCACGTGAAACAGACGGTGGTGGCACACTGCATCTCCACCAGCCTGGGAGGAGGGCAGCGCCCCGTCTGAGCAGCCCTCCCGCCCAGGGAAGTCCGGGTGAGGCAGCATGTGTGGCAGGAACCCCCAGGCATGTCACCCCGTTTCCACACCTGTGCTGCTGCGGGGAGCGGGGAGCTTCAGGAGACGGGGGACGAGGACTGCTGGTCAGACGGGAGCGGCTGGGCCCCTGAGTTCCCGCTGCGAGACCCCCCCTACCCCCGCAGCGTGCACTCGGGCCAACGCCCTCACAGAAACCCCCTCTGGGACAGTGCCCTTTCCTCACCCCGACGCAGGCAACGCCCGATGTGACCCTGGGCCTTGCAGCGAGGTAGGCGTTTGGGCCTGACCTCGAGGGAGGTTTACATCATTTACAGACGTCCCCTCACAGTGAGCACATGCGCCTGTGACCAGCTGTGTCTACAGACGCCTCTGCACCACAGTGAGCACACGCGCCTGTGACTGGCCGTGTCTACGGACGCCCCCTCACAGTGAGCACACGCGCCCGTGACCGGCCGTGTCTACGGACGCCCCCTCACAGTGAGCACACATGCCCCTGACCGGCCATGTCTACAGACGCCTCCGCACCACAGTGAGCACACGCGCCCGTGACCGGCCGTGTCTACAGACGCCCCCTCACAGTGAGCACACGCGCCCCTGACTGGCCGTGTCTACGGACGCCTCCTCACAGTGAGCACACGCGCCCCTGACTGGCCGTGTCTACAGACGCCCCCTCACAGTGAGCACACGCGCCCCTGACCGGCCATGAACTCAGTGATGCTGTGTGAAAGCAATACAGGAACCCAGTGGGAACTCCCAATGGCAACACGATTTGGGCATCAAGATAAACAGAGTCACAGTGAAATAAAATACCCAAGTGTAAGATAAGTATCTGTACGCCCACACTGATACAGATAAACGATGGAATAACACAGCCAGTGCACAGGTGCTGTGTGCCTACTGTGCGTGCAGTGTCCACACTGATAGAAACAAATGATGGAATAATGAACAGTAGAGAAGCAGGGTATCTTCATGCACAGGAATTCAGGTAACGTGCAGATGCCACACCCCAAGGAGGGCAATGAAACTCCCCTCCTTCCCTCCAGGGGCTGCACACAGTGACCTCCTTGTGGGGCGTACACTATGGAATGGGGAAGAGAGTGACTTTACGGGGGGAACTGGCAGACACATCTCACCAGGTGGTCCACGTCCACGCCACCAGCATGCATCAGGGTTCTAGTGTGTGCCTTCGCCCCAGTCAAATCACGAGGAAACATCAGACCAGAAGGAGACACTCCAGGAAAATTGAAGGACAACATCTCTTACAAATATGGATGCAACGATCTTAGAAAAGAAGTCCAGCAGTGTGTAAAAAGGCACACCCTGGGATCAAGCAGGATCTGTCACAGAAATGCAAGGTTGGCTCAGGATAAGCAAATGAAGGCCCGTCTGGCCAGGCACAGTGGCTCATGTCTATGCTCCCAGCACTCTGGGAGGCCAAGGAGGATGGACGGCTTGAGCACAGGAGTTTTAGATCAACCTGGCAAAGCATGGCAGCATGGCAAAAGCCCATCTCTACAAAAAATTTAAAAATTAGGTGCAGTGGCTCACTTGAGGCCAAGAGTTCTGAGACTAGCCTGGCCAACATGGTGAAGCCCCGTCTCTACTAAAAATACAAATTAGTCAGGGGTGGTGGCACATGCCTGTAAACCCAACTACTTGGGAGACTGAGGCACGAGAATTGCTTGAACCCGGGAGGCAGGGGTTGCAATGAACCAAGATTATGCCAGAGCCTGGGCAACAAAGCAACACCATGTCTCAAAAAGAAAAAAAACAAAAACAAAAAAACGTGGTGGCACATGGCTATAGTCCCAGATACCTCGGAGGCCGAGGCAGGAGAGTCACCTGAGCCTGGGAAGTTAGAGCCCTATGGTCTGCAGACACTTGGACCGCACCACTGTACTCTAGCCCGGGCGGCAGAGCAAGGCCCCGTCCCGAAACACCACCGCCAGCAGCAGCAGCAGCACCGGCACCGCCGCCCACCCTTGCGTGTGGAGAGTGGAGCCGCGGTTCCCGCCGGGGCAGCCACGCGAGGAAACGAGAGGCGCCTGGACTGGAAGGGAAGACGGCATAATGTCGAATACAGAAAACCCTTTAATTTTTTTTGAGACGCTTTCGCTGTTGTCACCCGGGCCAGACCGCAGCGGTGCGACGTCGGCTCACCGCAACCTCCGCCTCTTGGGTTCCAGCGATTCTCCTGCCTCAGCCTCCTGGTTTTGATACCGTTCCACGGTTGCGGGACACATTCCCACTGGAGGAAGCAGGGTGGCGGGTACACGTATTCCCTGTACACATATTTTTGCAGCTTCTTGTGAGTCTATGAATATTTAAAAACAAACTCAAAATGGATGAGTGATCTAAATGTAAAATATAAAACTAGGAAAGTTTTAGAACAAAACATAGGAGACAATCTTAACAACCTGATGTCAGACAAAAAGTCTTCAATCCGCACACACAAAAATGAACGACGCTGCTGCTATCTGTGCAAACGTCAGCCCCAGAGGAAGTGTGTGCAAGTCACGCAGACGGCACAGGCCCTTCCAGCAGGCGCCCTGAAGCACCGTCAGGACACCGCTCTACGCAGACACAACCCACTTTTCCAAAGAGCAGAAACTAACAGGGCTCCGAGGAGGATATCCACACGCCTCCTCCTGAGAAGGCGGCCCACATCACTAGCCATCACAGAAACGCAAGTGAAAGCCACAGTGAGGTCCTGGTGCCCCCCTGCTAGAGTGATCACCACAGAGATGCTGACGACTCCCAGTGCTGACAAAGCTGCCAGGCACCAGGACACCCACAGCGGACAGTGGACGTACAGCCGCCCCACACAGCCACCCCCTGGCCCAGGGACGCCACACAGCACCTCACAGCCACCACCTGGCCCAGGAATCCCACACAGCCACCCCGCACAACACTGCACAGCCACCCTGCACAGCCACCCCGCACAGCCACCGCACAGCCGCCACCTGGTCCAGGGACCCTGCGCAGCCACACAGCACTGCACAGCTGCCACCTGGCCCAGCAATCCCACGGCTGAGGTCCACCCGGGAAACGGAGACCGTGTCCACACAGACGCCTGTGCAGGGATGCTTGTGGGTAACACCCGCCATGGGCACCGAGGAAGGAGAACTGTGCAGACCCCAGGCACAAGCAGTGCCTGAAGAATATCTTAGTTTATAGTGTTACTGCTCAGCTGTTTCCTTTATGTAATCCTTCACATATAATCATATATTAGTTTATAGAATTAGCGCCTGAAGTGTAACTGCTTACCTATATCTAGCATACTTACTTCTGTATAAACATATAGGTATCGTAGTCGGAGCTGTCCCGACACATTCAGTGCTGATTTATACAATCCTTCCATATAACCATATGGTAGTTTGTAGCAGGAGGAATGCCTAGAGCAGTCACAGAACAGAAGCCGTACACGGGAAAACAGCCAGACCAGGACAAGAACCAAAGACCCAGGCGGTGGCGTCCCTGCCTGAAAGGGCACACGCTGTATGGCAGGCTTGGAGCAGGAGCCTCCCCTCCCGATAAAGGAGTTGTAGCACCTTGCATCCAGTTCCTGTGGAAAGTCGGCCTCAGGCCTGAGATCCTGGAAGTAACCGAGGGAGAAGAACCCTCTGGTGTGACCAGTCACGGCGGCTGTACACCCTGGCAGTCTTTTCTCGCTTCTGTGCTGGCTCAAATCATCCTCCCATAACTATCTTAAGAGAAGAGCACGCGTCTGTCAGCTCCCACTGCACTGGCTGACAGTATCCTTCTGTTAGAAATCCTTTGAAGTCTGCAGCCCCCAGAGAAGTGTTGCACATGACACCTGCTGCACACAGCCCACCTCCTTGCCTCGGTGACCTAATGGGGGTGGACCCCTTTTCTGTACACGACCCTCTACTACTGCTCACGGCACGGACCCCTGCTGCACACGGCCCACCTCTCTGCCCAGGTGACATAATGGGGTGGCCCCCTTGCTTGTGACTCATGTGATTATGTATGCCCTGTCACTAAGCCTCTAGATGATGACCTCACTCATGACCCTGCCCCCTGCTTGGACCTAATAAATACAGACGCTCTGGGGCATTTGGGGGCCGCCACTGATCTCTGCTCACAGGTGGCATGGCCCCCCAAGTCCAGCTGCTCTTCACCAGTTCTTCAATGTCCTGTCTCTACTTCTTGGATCCTGCACCTCAGCACAGCATAAGGGACACCCCACGACCCTGTGGGGCCTTCACAGCCCTACGACGCTGAGAGCGGCTCTGCCCGAGACAGCCTCCCCTGGGCACACGGACACCTCCACGCACATGTGGGATGCCACTCAGCAGCGAGGGAGCAGGCACCGTGAGACACTCAACCTGGATGAACCTCAGAGGCACCGTGCAGGGTGGCGAGAGGCTGCCCACCACGTGACTCCACGCGTAGGACGTTTCTGAAGAGACAGAGGACATCCCTCACCGGCCGCTGGGGTCAGTGGAATTGTCCTGTGTCCTGTGTTTCTATACATCTGTGCAAGTGTTAACATTCAGAGTGTACATCTACGCCGGAAAAGGCAATCCTGCCACGATGACGAATCATCTGGCCACGCACTGACAGACCGGGAATAGCAAAGTCTCACACTGTGAGACCGGGAATAGCAAAGTCCTTTGTGAACTGAAGACAGACACCAAAAAGGGTGTTTAAACTGAGGTAAGTGGAACAGAGCATCGACATAGCAAGCATTGGCGGCAGACGCACAGCCTGACCCGGGATTACGAAGGAGCCGCCTCTCCCGCCTGCCCTGCCCGTCTTGCGGAACGTGGCCAGAGGGGAAGAGGCACACGCAGCCACAGCTGGTCAACCACACAACACAGGAACAAAAACCCAGTCCCTCTTGGCGCTGGGGTCCCCTGGGAGGCCCAGATGTGCCCCGGTCACGCACACACTGGCCTGCATGGGGGGCCTGACTGGCTGCTCCTTTCATGCCCGGTGCCCACCCGCCCTCGAACACGACAGCTGCAGGCAAAGCCACCCGGCAGCCGCACCGCTGGCCCTGCCCTCGTCTGCACCCACATGGGTGAGGCCCTGCTGAGCGGATGCAGTCAGCACCCACGCAGCTTGGCCTGCTTTCTGGGGGTCTAGCTCTGCTTCCTCCCACCACTCGAGGGCGGCGTGTGCCAGGCCTCCTGTCACCCTGCCTGGGGTCCCGGCTCTCACCTAGGTTCCCAGGTATCCAACTAAGAAAATCGGCTTACCTGGAAGAGGATAAAGATGAGAAACAGCTCGTAGACCACACTCACGCAGAGCCAAAACCTCCAGTAAGCTACAAAGACAGACAGAGCGTTAGTGCGTCCGGCCCGGGACTCCCTGCCCTGCTTCGCCCCGGGCTGGCTCCTGGCTCCTGGACACCCCGTGTCTCTTCTGGGCCCTCACAGGTCCCTGGGAGAGACTTGCTAAAGCAAGCTGTAACTCAGAATTAAGCACAATTTCTCTCTCAGACGTGGAAGTTTTTTCTTCATTTTTTTCCATTCAAGTCCTTAAATCTTTCACCCATAAACTGTGGCACAGAAGCACTCGGCAGACATCCCCGTGCTATGTTTACTATGACACTTCTAACCTAGCACCACTAAGTATGTGGTAGGTTTTTGGTAGATACTTTTTTTTTTTTTGAGATAGAGTCTCTGTCACCCAGGCTGGAGTGCAGTGGCATAATCTTGGCTCATTGCAACCTTCACCTCCTGGGTTCAAGCGATTCTCCTGCCTCAGCCTCCCGAGTAGCTGTGATCACAGGCGTGCACCAGCACACCTGGCTAATGTTTGTATGTTTAGTAGAGATGGGGTTCCTGCATGTTGGCCAGGCTGGTCTGGAACTCCTGACCTCAAGTGACCCACCCACCTCGGCCTCCCAAAGTGCTGGAATTACAGGTGTGAGCCACCGTGCCCGGCCACTTTCATTTTATTTTATTTTAGTTTTTGAGACAGGGTCCTGGCTCTGTTGCCCAGGCTGGAGTGCAATCTTGATGCACTACAACCTCTGCTTCCTGGGCTCAAGCAATCCTCCTACCTCAGCCTCCTGAGTAGCTGGGACCACAGGTACATGACACCACACCCAGCTAATTTATTTTTATTTTTTTTAAGATGGAGTCTCACTCTGTTGCACAGGCTGGAGTGCAGTGGCACGATCTCGGCTCACTGTAACCTCCACCTCCTGGGTTCAGGTGATTCCTCTGCCTCAGCCTCCCGAGTAGCTGGGACTACAGGTGCGCGTCACCACACCCAGCTAATTTTTTTTTTTGTATTTTTAGTAGAGACCGGGTTTCATCATCTTGGCCAGGCTGGTCTCGAACCCCTGACCTCGTGATCCACCCGCCTCGGACTCCCAAAGTGCTGGGATTACAGGCGTGAGTTACCATGTCTGGCCTTTTTATTTTTACTTTTTTGTAGAGATGGGGTTTCGTCATCTTGCTCAGGCTGGGATACTTTTTATCATGTTAAAAAAATCTTTCTCGGCCGGGTATGGTGGCTCACGCCTGTAATCCAAGCACTTTGGAGTTCAAGACTAGCCTGACCAACATGGTGAAACCTCTGTCTTTGGAAAAAAAAAAAAAAAAAAAACAGAAAAAAAACTTTCTCCTGAGATGTTTAATCGGAAAAAAAAAAAAAAATCTTTCAATCTGAGTCATGGCACCAAAAAAAAAAAGAAAAAAAATTTGTTTAATTCCAGTATGTTAAGTTTTTGTCATGGATGAATATGAATTTTTGCTTTTTTGCATTTAAGGGGATCATTTTTTCATGTTAATGTGATGAATTACATTAATAGACTTGTAGTGTTAAACCATCCCACAATTCCTGCCTCGCCATGGCTCTGAGCAGCTCATGGCAAGACATGCAGATGTGAGGTTTCAGGAGCAAATGCAGCCCCACAGGAAGCCAGGGGTCACTATGGTTCACGAAAAGCCGCTTTGCATTGGCAGGAGATACAAACGCCTGAAAGTTCTTAGGAAAATCTGTTAAGTGAGATCACAAACTTATTCCTCATGCCTTGGAGGATGAGAAGAATCTGGAAAATTCCCACTGGCTCAAGAGTTGCAGTTAAAGCGGTTTGTGGGCCGGGTGTGGTGGCTCATGCCTGTAATCCCAGCACTTTGGGAGGCTGAGGTGGGTGGATCACCAGGTCAGGAGTTCAAGACCAGCCTGGCCAAGTTGGTGAAACCCCATCTCTATAAAAAAAGGAGGGGGAGCTTGTGGTGAAATTAACTAGGGGCAGCCCTCGCCCCATAAGGACTAGCTGACTGCAGGTGACACCTTCGGGGCGGGTGCTCAGCCTGCAGGCTCTCTCCGAGAGGACAGCCACCCCCATGAAGCCACAAACTTCTGAGTGGGCCCCTCAGGTCACCACGTCTGAGGCTGAACTTCCTGCACTGCTGAGCTCCGTCTTTCATGTTTGTCCTGCTGGGGAAGGCCCCAGATCAGAAAGGTGGCATCTCAGACCCTCTCCCACTCATGCTTTACCCCCGAGCAGCACCAGGCCTGCCGCCCCGAATGCCCAGCAGGCGCTCCGCTCCCCCGAGCACCTCAGCCGGGGGGCTCCCTGGTCCCAGCACCACCCCGCCACTCCGCACCCCGCCACCCCTGGTGCTCATTCGTCTTTCTAAACATCAAACCAGAGGGAAAGACAGACAGGCAGCCTCACAGCCCTGGTAACTGTGGCTGACTCAGCCTTCAGGGGAAGCAGGATGAAAATGCAGTTTGCCCTCCTCAGTGGCCCGGGACCCTCAGCCTTGCCAAGAAATTCCCAAGCAAGCAGCGCCCAGATGCTCGGGCTGGGCCCCCTCCCACTCCTCCTCACGAGGCCCAGTCGCTCATGGCTACGGCTACAGCAGCCGGACGCGGTGTTCCTGGGCAGGACCCAGGGAATGGGAAGAAAGTGGCCAGAGCCACGGGGACCACTTTTCTGGAGAAAAGCCCATCCCCTTGCCCCTCCCAGAGCCTCCGCTGCGCAGGACTCATCACTCGTCCTCTTGAATGTGCTGTGACTGGAGAGGTCCAAGGGCTGCCTGCCAGCCCCCAAGTTAACGAGACACATGTGGCTCCGGGACAGGCTTCCCTGCCAATCAGTCGGAGACTGGCAAAGTCACGTGGAAATGATGCCAAGCGAACCAAACTGATGGAAGAAAGGTAGGGCACAGCTCAAAACAAAAACCAGGAATCCCTGCCCTGCCAAGTGGGAAGGGACGAGGCACAGCACAGAGGCGCTGTGGCACGAGCTTTCGGAAGGTCAAGACCTACAGGCCAAGACACTCCCCATCCCGCCAGGTGCCCTGCAGACGGGGCTCCTGGACTGGATAGAGCTGAGGGTCTCCCAGGAGTCTCTCCCTGTGTTAGAGCTGAGGGTCTCACAGGGGTCTCTCCCTGTGTCAGAGCTGAGGGTTGCTCAGGCTTTCTCCCTGTGTCAGAGCTGAGGGTCTCACAGGGGTCTCTCCCTGAGTCAGAGCTGAGGGTCTCCCAGGGGTCTTTAACTGTGTCAGAGCTGAGCGTCTCCCAGGAGTCTCTCCCTGGGTCAGAGCTGAGGGTCTCCCAGGAGGGTCTCCCTGTGTCAGAGCTGAGGGTCTCCCAGGGGTCTCTCCCTGTGTCAGAGCTGAGGGTCTCCCAGGCTCTCTCCCTGTGTCAGAGCTGAGTGTCTCCCAGGAGGGTCTCCCCGTGTGAGAGCTGAGGGTCTCCAAGGGGTCTCTCCCTGTGTCAGAGCTGAGGGTCTCCCAGGGGTCTAGCGGTGTCAGAGCTGAGGGTCTCCCAGGGGTCTCTCCCTGTGTCAGAGCTGAGGGTCTCCCAGGGGTCTCTCCCTGTGGCAGAGCTGAGGGTCACCCAGGGGTCTCCCCCTGTGTCAGAGCTGAGGGTCTTCCAGGGGTCTCGCACTGTGTCAGAGCTGAGGGTCTCCCAGGGTCTCCCTGTGTCAGAGCTGAGGGTCACCCAGGAGTTCTCCCTGTGTCAGAGCTGAGGGTCTCCCAGGGGTCTCTCCCTGTGTCAGAGTTGAGGGTCTCCCAGGAGTCTCCCCCTGTGTCACAGCTGAGGGTCCCCCAGGGGTCTCGACCTGTGTAAGAGCTGAGGGTCTCCCACGGGTATCGCACTGTGTCAGAGCTGAGGGTCTCCCAGGGTCTCCCTGTGTCAGAGCTGAGGGTCTCCCAGGGTCTCCCTGTGTCAGAGCTGAGGGTCTCCCAGGGGTCTCTCCCTGTGTCAGAGCTGAGGGTCTCCCATGGGTCTCGCATTGTGTCAGAGCTGAGGGTCTCCCAGGGTTCTCTCCCTGTGTCAGACCTGAGGGTCTCACAGGAGTCTCTCCCTGTGTCAGAGCTGAGGGTCTCCCAGGGGTCTCTCCCTGTGTCAGAGCTGAGCGTCTCCCAGGAGTCCCCCTGCGTCATAGCTGAGGGTCTCCCAGGGGTCTCTCCCCGTGTCAGAGCTGAGGGTCTCCCAGGGGTCTCCCTGTGTCAGAGCTGAGGGTGTCCCTGTGTCAGAGCTGAGGGTCTCCCATGGGTCTCCCTGTGTCACAGGTGAGGGTCTCCCATGGGTCTCCCTGTGTCAGAGCTGAGGGTCTCCCATGGGTCTCCCTGTGTCAGAGCTGAGGGTCTTCCAGGAGTCTCTCCCTGTGTCAGAGCTGAGGGTCTCCCAGGGGTTTCTCCCTGTGTCAGAGCTGAGGGTCTCCCAGGGGTCTCTCCCTGTGTCAGAGCTGAGGGTCTCCCAGGGGTCTCTCCCTGTGTCAGAACTGAGGGTCCCCCAGGGGTCTCCCTGTGTCAGAGCTGAAGGTCTCCCAGGAGTCTCCTTGTGTCAGAGCTGAGGGTCTCCCAGGACTCTCTTCCTGTGTCAGAGCTGAGGGTCTCCCAGGGGTCTCGCTGTGTGAGAGCTGAGGGTCTCCCAGGGGTCTCACCCTGTGTCAGAGCGGAGGGTCTCCCAGGGGTCTCTCCCTGTGTCAGAGCTGAGGGTCTCCCAGGGGTCTCTCCCTGTGTCAGAGCTGAGGGTCTTCCAGGGGTCTCCCTGTGTCAGAGCTCAGGGTCTCCCAGGACCCTCTCCCTGTGTCAGAGATGAGAGTCACCCAGGAGTCTCTCCCTGTGTCAGAGCTGAGGGTCTCCCAGGGGTCTCTCCCTGTGTCAGAGCTGAGGGTCTCCCAGCAGTCTCCCCCTGTGTCACAGCTGAGGGTCTCCTAGGGGTCTCCACCTGTGTCAGAGCTGAGGGTCTCCCACGGGTCTCACACTGTGTCAGAGCTGAGGGTCTCCCAGGGTCTCCCTGTGTCAGAGCTGAGGGTCTCACAGGAGTCTCTCTCTGTGTCAGAGCTGAGGGTCTCCCAGGACTCTCTCCCTGTGTCAGAGGTGAGGGTCTCCCAGGGGTCTCGCATTGTGTCAGAGCTGAGGGTCTCCCAGGGTCTCCCTGTGTCAGAGCTGAGGGTCTCCCAGGACTCTCTCCCTGTGTCAGAGCTGAGGGTCTCCCAGGAGTCTCCCTGTGTCAGAGCTGAGGGTCTCCCAGGGGTCTCTCCCTGTGTCAGAGCTGAGTGTCTCCCAGGGGTCTCCCTGTGTCAGAGCTGAGGGTCTCCCAGGAATCTCCCTGTGTCAGAGCTGAGCGTCTCCCAGGGGTCTCTCCCTGTGTTAGAGCTGAGGGTCTCCCAGGGGTCTCTCCGTGTGTCAGAGCTGAGGGTCTCCCAGGGTCTCTCCCTGTGTCAGAGCTGAGGGTCTCCCAGGGTCTCCCTGTGTCAGAGCTGAGGGTCTCCCAGGAGTCTCTCCCTGTGTTAGAGCTGAGGGTGTCCCAGGACTCTCTCCCTGTGTCAGAGCTGAGGGTCTCCCAGGGGTCTCGCTGTGTGAGAGCTGAGGGTCTCCCAGGGGTCTCTCCCTGTGTCAGAGCGGAGGGTCTCCCAGGGGTCTCTCCCTGTGTCAGAGCTGAGGGTCTCCCAGGGGTCTCTCCCTGTGTCAGAGCTGAGGGTCTTCCAGGGGTCTCCCTGTGTCAGAGCTCAGGGTCTCCCAGGAGTCTCTCCCTGTGTCAGAGCTGAGGGTCTCCCAGGACCCTCTCCCTGTGTCAGAGATGAGAGTCACCCAGGAGTCTCTCCCTGTGTCAGAGCTGAGGGTCTCCCAGGGGTCTCTCCCTGTGTCAGAGCTGAGGGTCTCCCAGGACCCTCTCCCTGTGTCAGAGATGAGAGTCACCCAGGAGTCTCTCCCTGTGTCAGAGCTGAGGGTCTCCCAGGGGTCTCTCCCTGTGTCAGAGCTGAGGGTCTCCCAGCAGTCTCCCCCTGTGTCACAGCTGAGGGTCTCCTAGGGGTCTCCACCTGTGTCAGAGCTGAGGGTCTCCCACGGGTCTCACACTGTGTCAGAGCTGAGGGTCTCCCAGGGTCTCCCTGTGTCAGAGCTGAGGGTCTCACAGGAGTCTCTCTCTGTGTCAGAGCTGAGGGTCTCCCAGGACTCTCTCCCTGTGTCAGAGGTGAGGGTCTCCCAGGGGTCTCGCATTGTGTCAGAGCTGAGGGTCTCCCAGGGTCTCCCTGTGTCAGAGCTGAGGGTCTCCCAGGAGTCTCTCCCTTTGTCAGAGCTGAGGGTCTCCCATGGGTCTCGCACTGTGTCAGAGCTGAGGGTCTCCCAGGGTCTCCCTGTGTCAGAGGTGAGGGTCTCCCACGGGTCTTGCACTGTGTCAGAGCTGAGGGTCTCCCAGGAGGCCCTCCCTGTGTCAGAGCTGAGGGTCTCCCAGGACTCTCTCCCTGTGTCAGAGCTGAAGGCCTCCCAGGGGTCTCTCCCTGTGTCAGAGCTGAGGGTCTCCCAGGGGTCTCTCCCTGTGTCAGAGCTGAGGGTCTCCCAGGGGTCTCTCCCTGTGTCAGAGCTGAGGGTCTCCCAGGGGTCTCTCTCTGTGTCAGAGCTGAGGGTCTCCCAGGGGTCTCTCCCTGTGTCAGAGCTGAGGGTCTCCCAGGGGTCTCTCCCTGTGTCAGAGCTGAGGGTCTCCCAGGGTCTCCCTGTGTAAGAGCTGAGGGTCTCCCAGGAGTCTCTCCCTGTGTCAGAGCTGAGGGTCTCTCAGGAGTCTCTCCCTGTGTCAGAGCTGAGGGTCTCCCAGGGTCTCTCCCTGTGTCAGATCTGAGGGTCTCCCAGGGTCTCTCCCTGTATCAGAGCTGAGGGTCTCCCAGGGGTCTCCCACTGTGTCAGAGCTTAGGGTCTCCCAGGGGTCTCGCACTGTGTCAGAGCTGAGGGTCTCCCAGGGTCTCCCTGTGTCAGAGCTGAGGGTCACCCAGGAGACTCTCCCTGTGTCAGAGCAGAGGGGCTCCCAGGACTCTCTCCCTGTGTCAGAGCTTAGGGTCTCCCAGGGGTCTACCCCCGTGTCAGAGCTAAGGGTCTCCCAGGGGTATCCCCCCGTGTCAGAGCTGAGGGTCTCCCATGGGTCTCGCACTGTGTCAGAGCTGAGGGTCTCCCAGGGTCTTTCTGTGTCAGAACTGAGGGTCTCCCAGGAGTCTCTCCCTGTGTCAGAGCTGAGGGTCTCCCAGGAGTCTCTCCCTGTGTCAGAGCTGAGGGTCTCCCAGGGGTCTCTTCCTGTGTCAGAGCTGAGGGTCTCCCAGGGGTCTCCCTGTGTCAGAGTTGAGGGTCACCCAGGAGTCTCTTCCTGTGACAGAGCTCAGGGTCTCCCAGGGGTCTCCCTGTGTCAGAGCTGAGGGTCTTTCAGGGGTCTCTACCTGTGACAGAGCTCAGGGTCTCCCAGGGGTCTCCCCCTGTGTCAGAGCTCAGAGTCTCCCAGGGGTCTCTCCCTGTGTCAGAGCTCAGGGTCTCCCATGGGTTTCGCACTGTGTCAGAGCTGAGGGTCTCCCTGTGTCAGAGCTGAGGGTCTCCCAGGAGTGTCTCCCTGTGTCAGAGCTGAGGGTCTCCCAGGGGTCTCTCCCTGTGTCAGAGCTCAGGGTCTACCAGGGGTCTCTCCCTGTGTCAGAGCTGAGGGTCTCCCAGGAGTCTCTCCCTGTGACAGAGCTGAGGGTCTCCCAGGGGTCTCTCCCTGTGTCAGATCTGAGGGTCTCCCCGGGGTCTCTCCCAGTGACAGAGCTCAGGGTCTCCCAGGGGTCTCCCCGTGTGTCAGAACTGAGAGTCTCCCAGGGGTCTCTCCCTGTGTTAGAGCTGAGGGTCTCCCATGGGTCTCGCACTGTGTCAGAGCTGAGGGTCTTCCAGGGTCTCGCTGTGTCAGAGCTGAGGGTCTCCCAGGAGTCTCTCCCTGTGTCAGAGCTGAGGGTCTCCTAGTTGTCTCTCCCTGTGTCAGAGCTGAGGGTCTCCCAGGTCTCTCCCTGTGTCAGAGCTGAGGTTCTCCCAGGGTCTCCCTGTGTCAGAGCTGAGGGTCTCCCAGGGTCTCTCCCTGTGTCAGAGCTGAGGTTCTCCCAGGTTCTCCTGTGTCATAGCTGAGGTTCTCCCAGGGTCTCCCTGTGTCAGAGCTGAGGGTCTCCCAGGACTCTCTCCCTGTGTCAGAGCTGAGGGTCTCCCAGGAGTCTCCCTGTGTCAGAGCTGAGGGTCTCCCAGGGGTCTCTCCCTGTGTCAGAGCTGAGTGTCTCCCAGGGGTCTCCCTGTGTCAGAGCTGAGGGTCTCCCAGGAATCTCCCTGTGTCAGAGCTGAGCGTCTCCCAGGGGTCTCTCCCTGTGTTAGAGCTGAGGGTCTCCCAGGGGTCTCTCCGTGTGTCAGAGCTGAGGGTCTCCCAGGGTCTCTCCCTGTGTCAGAGCTGAGGGTCTCCCAGGGTCTCCCTGTGTCAGAGCTGAGGGTCTCCCAGGAGTCTCTCCCTGTGTTAGAGCTGAGGGTGTCCCAGGACTCTCTCCCTGTGTCAGAGCTGAGGGTCTCCCAGGAGTCTCCCTGTGTCAGAGCTGAGGGTCTCCCAGGGGTCTCTTACTTTGTCAGAGCTGAGGGTCTCCCAGGGGTCTCCCTGTGTCAGAGCTGAGGGTCTCCCTGTGTCAGAGCTGAGGGTCTGCCATGGGTCTCCCTGTGTCAGAGCTGAGGGTCTCCCAGGAGTCTCCCTGTGTCAGAGCTGAGGGTCTCCCAGGGGTCTTTCCCTGTGTCAGAGCTGAGTGTCTCCCAGGGGTCTCCGTGTGTCAGAGCTGAGGGTCTCCCATGGGTCTCCCTGTGTCAGAGGTGAGGGTCTCCCATGGGTCTCCCTGTGTCAGAGTTGAGGGTCTTCCAGGAGTCTCTCCCTGTGTCAGAGCTGAGGGTCTTCCAGGGTCTCTCCCTGTGTCAGAGCTGAGGGTCTCCCAGGGGTTTCTCCCTGTGTCAGAGCTGAGGGTCTCCCAGGGTTCTCGCCCTGTGTCAGGGCCGCGTGCCAGGACAAGCTGCTGGCCGCTGACCAGTCTGTCCTGCTCGTGGCTGCATCCCAGCGCCCAGGGATGCCGGCACCCAGGAGGGATGTGGTGCACCTCCAAGGATGGCCCCTCGCTGAGCTTCCCGCAGCTCTTCTTTGCTCCAAATCCACTTAAGAAGCTTGTAACGGCACCAGGCTTTTCACGGTGTGACCGGTAGGTTTCAGACCCTCACTGTACTTTCCACCACTCTGCGTTATCAATCCAAACCCGTCTGAGGCAGGACCATCTGTGCTCAGTGGACTGGGCAGACAGAGCCCTGGCCCTTCCCACACAGCTGTCAGCCAGCAGAGCAGCCCATCAGGCACTCAAGGAGCCCTTTCTCCAGGCGTGGGCAAAGAAGGCGCCAGCAAGACCAGCCTGCTTGGGTCACCTGATGGCTCCCTGCTCAGGGCCTCTGGGGATGGGGCAGCTTCACTCACCACCACGGCACTGACCCTGGAGCAGACACTGCCCTCCTGGAGGGCAATTTCAGAACACGTATCACAGGCTTAAAATGCGTATACCCTTTCATCTAATACTGACTTCTGGGACATTCTATTAAATGAATAATCAGATATTTACACAAAGCATATGTGCAAAAATTCACCAAAGCCTGGTTTATTAAAATAAAACTGGCAACTTCCTAAATATACAATATTATGTCTTAAACAAATTGGTTAAATATAGTACATTCGAATGACGGCTAACAAGCAGTCATTAAAATTTCAGCTATCAAAAAATCAGTAAGGAAATGACGAACGTGGAGAATGCAGGCTGCACGACCACACACAGTAACCCATCTGCGAGCTGTGGGCACACACACACCAACACATCAAAACTCAACAGTGCAACTTCCTATAACACACACTCCTGTTGAAGCAGAAAACATGTTTCTAATTACTTCATGTGGCCATGAGGGGAAACAGCCAACCCTACAGATGCCTGAGCTGCCGTCCTGGGGCGGGACTTGAGCCACAGAGTGCACTGAGGTTGGGGGGATGCTCTGGTCCACAGGGGCTTATTGGAACTCAGGGCCATAAGGTAGGGTGGTGACTGAGGCAGAGTGTGCTAGGCAAACACTTTGAAGGCAGGGCCGTCACAGCCCATCTGGAGCCCACGCCCCCCACCTCACAGCCCATCTGGAGCCCACGCCCCCCGGCCTCACAGCCCATCTGGAGCTCACGCCCCCCGCCTCACAGCCCATCTGGAGCCTTCACCCCCCGGCCTCACAGTCCATCTGGAGCCCACGCCCCCACCCCGGCCTCACAGCCCAACTGGAGCCCTCACCCCCTGGCCTCACAGCCCAACTGGAGCCCACACCCCCCGGCCTCACAGCCCATCTGGAGCCCTCACCCCTCTCCCTCACAGCCCATGTGGAGCCCACACCCCCCCGGCCTCACAGCCCATCTGGAGCCCACGCACCCCACCTCACAGCCCATGTCGAGCCCACACCCCCTGGCCTCACAGCCCATCTGTAGCCCTCACCCCCTGGCCTCACAGCCCATCTGGAGCCCACACCCCCCGCCTCACAGTCCATGTGGAGCCCACACCCCCCGGCCTCACAGCCCTATCTGGAGCCCTCACCCCCTGCCTCATAGCCCATGTGGAGCCCACACCCCCTGGCCTCACAGCCCATCTGGAGCCCACACCCCACCGCCTCACAGTCCATCTGGAGCCCACACCCCCCCGCCTCACAGCCCATCTGGAGCCCACACCCCCCGCCTCACAGTCCATCTGGAGCCCACACACCCTGGCCTCACAGCCCATCTGGAGCCCACGCCCCCCGCCTCACAGCCCATCTGGAGCCCACGCCCCCCGCCTCACAGTCCATGTGGATCCCACGCCCCCCGGCCTCACAGCCCATCTGGAGCCCACGCCCCCCGGCCTCACAGTCCATCTGGAGCCCACGCCCCCCCGCCTCACAGCCCATCTGGAGCCCTCACCCCCTGGCCTCACAGCCCATCTGGAGCCCTCACACCCCCCGCCTCACAGCCCCATCTGGAGCCCCCACATCCCCTGCCTCACAGCCCATCTGGAGCCCACACCCCCCGCCTCACAGTCCATGTGGAGCCCACGCCCCCCCGGCCTCACAGCCCATCTGGAGCCCACGCCCCCCCGCCTCACAGCCCATCTGGAGCCCACGGCCCCCTGGCCTCACAGCCCCATCTGGAGCCCACACCCCTCCGGCCTCACAGTCCCATCTGGAGCCCGCAACCACCCTGGTCCCTGGAGAGGAGGCAGAAGCAGGAAGAGAAGCGCTGGAGGGCCCCTGGACACAGAAGAGTGAAAGGGGCGGAGAAGGCCTGGGGGGACCCCCGGGGTTGGAGGAGGAGTACACGGCCAGCTTGCAACCCCACGCCCTTGTCCCAGTGTGGGAAGTGGCCTCGGAGGCCTTGGGGAGGACAGGACACTCACACCCAGCAGCACAGACACGGAGTGACCGCTCAGAACACAACTGCCACAGGGGCACACACGAGAAAGAAATGGCAAGTTACCTGGATGAGGTCTGGAAAATGGCCCGTCTTTAGCTTGTGTGACTCCAAAACATAAGAAAACCAAAATACTGGCCACAATACCTCTGCAAATAAAGAACAAACAGCCCCTCAGTGTGTGCAGGATTCTCCCAGGAGGGAGGTGGGAGGCTGCAGGGACCCCCAGACACCCACTGTGGAACAGCCTGACGCAGGCGGGAGGAAGGGTCGGCGGGGGGAAGGCTACCTCCACCACCTGGGCCCAGCGTTCACACTCCACCTGCCCAGTGGCCCACGCCAGGCAAAGGCCTTCGCACTCAGGCGGCCGGTGGCTCCCAGGGTCACGTGACAAGACACTCGCTTACACGCAAAGCACCGAATGCTCTGCATGTGACCATCAGCACAAACGCCCACGTAGGAGGGACAGTGTCGCTGACGCCTCCCTGCTCCACTGTGGCAGGACCCAGGAGGTGTCTCTATAGAGCGCCTGTGTCTTTCTGGGGTCATCTCATCTGATACCAACAGGACTCCTGCGGTTCATTAGATGGCAGCGTGAGGGCTGTAACTGCAACCAAGATGCAGGTTCACGGAAAGGAAGGGGCACAGCCCCCACCCAGGAAGGTGCGAGGGGCTGCGCTGGGCATCGGGGAGGAGCCTTGGGGAAGGTGCTCCCTCCTGGGCAAAGCTCCTTGGGGCCGGCCTCAGCCAGAGGCCCAGTGGGTCTCCATGAGAAGCAGCTTAGGCCGGCGGATGTGCAGACAGCCCTGGCCACAGGCACCCGCTCACGTCGGCACCCCCACCCGCGCGTGGACCCCCTGTGCTCCGCGGGCACCCGCTCACGTCGGCACCCCCACCCGCGCGTGGACCCCCTGTGCTCCGCAGGTGCTCCATGCGCACGTCCTCCTCAGTCGTGCTCAGCTCGAGGTCTGAGACCCGCTGGCTGCTGAACCGCCCAGTCCCTCCGGTCACACCTCGGGGTGTTGACATGCTGGGCCGCCTCCAGAGGAAGCCGCTGCGCACACACACGTTCACGTGGCTGCAGGAACAGACGGGGCCACAGAGACAAGCGAGCTATGTTGTAAGACTGCGCCCTTAAAAAGTATCCAGAAACAACTTCGGTCTGAGGGATTCCCCTCTGCCTGCAGGAGTGCCCGGGCCAGAAAGTCCCGAGCAGACGAGGTGAGGTCACGCCCGCTGGAGCGCCCGCAGGAGGCCTGCAAGATGGAGGATAGGGAGGGCGCAGGCGGCTGGGCCCCAGTGCCTCCGGGGAAACGGTCTGGTCATTCTGGGAACCTGCTGCTGTCCACTCAGAGCCCCAAGGGTCTCACCTGGGAGGCAGGACATCCATGGCCCCCCCAGGCAAAACCTGAGTTTCTGACCTGTCTCCACCCAAGCCCCAGCTCCCACATGCCTGCTGTCAGCCTCCAGGGACAGACGCAGTGATGCCTGTGCCAGGTTCAGCAAGGCGGGACCCCCGTCCCTGTGCAGGTGCCCCTCCTGAGCTCTCTCAGTGCTGAGGGGTGGGAGGGGTGTGAAAAGTTCCCTGCAGAGGCCCCTGGGGCAGTACCCAGGCCCCGCCTCAGCTGTGCCTCCACGGCGCGTGCAGAGAGTCCTAACACTCAGAGGAAAGACGCTGAAATGTTCTGCGCCCCCCACCCCAGAAAAGATAGAAATGAAAAGAGAAACACAAGCACTGACCCAGGGAAGCTGCTACCCCTGCCATCCGCTGGACAGGCACACGCCACCCCAGGCCGCTGGGTGTGACCTGGCCGCGTGGTGTGCTGCGGGTGTCCAGCTCCTGAATTGGCCTGCGGCCCCTCACATGTGTGCACACCGCCCAGAGGCCAGCTCAGACCGGGTCACACTGGACTCTAACCTGGCTGGCCACACATCACATAATGTTTACCACAACTTCACAAGCCTAATTTGTTCATAAGAATTACTTGTCGGGCGTGGTGGCTCATGCCTGCGATCCCAGCTACTCTGAGGCAGGACAATCGCTCGAACCTGGGAGGCAGAGGTTGCAGTGAGCCGAGATTGCACCACGGCACTCCAGCCCGCGTGACAGAGCGAGACTCTGTCTCAAAAAAAAAAAAGAAAGAAAACAAATATATTACATTTTAAAAATAAACTTTTAGTTTTAGGCTGGCTTTAGATTTACAGAATTATTGTGAAACTAGTAAAAGTTCCTATTATCTCCCATGCCCAGTTTTCTCACTATTAACGCCTCACGGTTGACAAGCCAGCACTGACGCACGGCTGCTCACCGAAGCCCGCACCGCCCTCCTCCCTGGCGCCCTCCTCCCGCCCGCAATCCCTTCCTCAGCGCCACGTGGCGTTTACTCGTCCGGGTCCCTCAGGCTCCCCTAGGCCGGGACAATCTCTCAGACTCCCCTCGTCACTGATGACCTGGACTGTTTGAAGGAGGCCTGGCCGGGAATTCTGTGGAACATTCCTTAGTGAGGTGTCGGCCGTGCTCTGCATGACTGGGCTGGGGCCTTTGGGTCGGGAGGACCGGGCAGCAGCCTCGCCGTGCCATCGGGGCCACGCGATGAACGTGACCAGTGCCCGCTGAACCGGGCCGCCAGGCTCTGGAGTGTCTGTGGGTGCCTCCGCCATGGCGCCCACCCATCGCCCTCTCCGTGCTCCACACCCAGGAAGGAGGGCACGTGTGCAGTGCCCGGCGGGGGCAGGGAGTCGCACCAACTCCTGGAGTGGGTATCGACCTCGTTCACTGTCTTGCACAGGAAGATCCATCTCTCACGTGGTTATTCAGTCACTGAAATGGGTATGGGCCCCTGGATATCCATCTCACACTTTAGGCTATATTCTACCTAGACCCTCCCCTCCCGCAGCGTAATCCACCATCACAGGGTCACTCCACCTCCTCCCTCTGACTACCTAGACCCTCCCTCCCGCAGCGTAATCCACCATCACAGGGTCACTCCACCTCCTCCCTCCGACTACCTAGACCCTCCCTCCCGCAGCGTAATCCACCATCACAGGGTCACTCCACCTCCTCCCTCCGACTACCTAGACCCTTCCTCCCGCAGCGTAATCCACCATCACAGGGTCACTCCACCTCCTCCCTCCGACTACCTAGACCCTCCCTCCCGCAGCGTAATCCACCATCACAGGGTCACTCCACCTCCTCCCTCCGACTACCTAGATTCTCTCCTCCCACAGCGTAATCCACCATCACAGGGTCATCCACCTCCTCCCTCCGACTACCTAGACCCTCCCCTCCCACAGCGTAATCCACCATCACAGGGTTACTCCGGCCTCCTCCCTCTGATTACCTAGACACTCCCCTCCCACAGCGAGATGCTGGCTTTCACGCCATCACACAATCATAAACAAAATGGCGACAGCTGCCACCCAGCACCTCTGTGGAGCAAAACTTTATCGACTAGAGCAGCGTCTATGCCATTCTTTTTCCCTCCGGCCTTACAGACGCTGCTGATTTCTAAAGTTACTCAGCACCTTCTTCTGAACACCCCACAGGAAGGTCACCAAATATATATGCAACAGTTAAGATTCTCGTCAGTCTGCATTCCCTGCTGGGATCACCGATCTCCTAAATGAATGCTTAAAATCTCCACAAGGTTTACTCTTGTGTTGTCCAGTTCTACAGGTTTGGAGAAACGCACAGTGCTATGTATCAACCATGACCGTGCCACACAGAATGGCTTCAGTACCACACGAATGCCGTGTTCTACCACAGAGTGGCCTCAGTGCCACACGAATGCTGGAGGAGGTGGAGTAACCCCACAGGGTCACTCTTCTTTCCCTGGAAACAACTGATCTTTCCACTACGACGTCATTTCGCCTCTTCCAGGGTCATCGAGCTGAAACCACAGTGCGTGGTCTTCTCAACTGGCTTCTTTCACGTAGGAACATGTATGCAAGGTTCCTCCCTGTGGTCGTGGCTTGATGCTCACTTATCATTACTATCTTTTAGAGAGAGGGTCTCATTCTGTCGCCCAGGCTGGAGTGCAGTGGCACGACCTCGGCTCACTGCCACCTCCGCCTCCTGGGTTCAAGTGATTCTCCAGCCTTAGCCTTCCGAGTAGCTGTCACCCAGGTTTGTTTTTGAGAGAGGGTCTTGCTCTGTTGCCCAAGCTGGAGTGCAGTGGTGTGATCTTGGCTCACTACAGCCTTGACCTCCTGGGCTCAAGGGATCCTCCCCCACCTCAGACTCCTGAGTAGCTGGAATGACAGGTGTGCACCACCATGCCTGGCTAATTTGTGAGGAGACGGAGTTTCGCCACGTGACCGTCTAGCTCTGTGTCCCCACGCAAATCTCATCTCTAATTGTAGCCTCCACGTGTCGAGGGAGGGAAGTGCCTGGATTACGAAGGCGGCTTTCCCTCACGCTGTTCTCATGTGGTAAGGGAGTCTCAGGAGAGCTGATGGTTTTACAAGTAGCAGTTTTTGCTGGGAGTGGTGGCTCATGCCTGTTATTCCAGCACTTTGGGAGGCCAAGGTGGGCAGATCACTTGAGGTCAGGAGTTTGAGACCAGCCTGGCCACTATGGTGAAACCCTGTCTCTACTAAAAAGCACAAAAATTAGCTCGGCATGGTGGCGGACGCCTGTAGCCCCAGTTACTCGGTAGGCTGAGGGCGGCAGAGGTTGCGGGGAGCCAGGATCGCGCCACTGCACTGCAGCCCGGCGACAGCGAGACTGGAAGCAGCGGCTGTTCCTGTGCTGGCTCTCACTCTCTCCTGCCGCCTTGTGAAGAAGGGGCTTGCTTCCCCCTCACCTTTGCCATGACTGTAAGTTTCCTGAGGCCTCCCCAGCAGTTCGGAACTGTGAGTCAATTCCCCTTTCTTTTGTAAATTACCCAGTCTTGGGTATTTCTTCCTAGCAGTCTGAAAACAGACTAATACACCACGTTACCCAGGCTGGTCTGGAATTCCGGGCCTCAAGCAGTCCTCCTGCCTCGGCCTCCCACAGCGCTGGGATTACAGGTGTGGCAACCCCGCCCCACCTGCTTCTTTTCTTCCTGTTGAGCTTTAAGAGTTCTTTGCATATTCTGAATACAAGCCCTTTGTCAGTGTTTTGTATATATTTTCAACAGCTTGTGGCCCACCCTTTCATTCTCTTGACAGTGTCTTTTACAAAACAGAAATTTTAATTTTTTCGAGGTCTCACTCTGTTGCCCAGGCTGGAGTGCAGTGCGTGATCTCGGCTCACTGCAACCTCCACCTCCCGGGTTCAAGCGATTCTCCTGCCTCAGCCTCCCGAGTAGCTGGGATTACAGGCACCCACCACCACACCCAGCTAATTTTGTATTTTTGGTAGAGACGGGGTTTCTCCACGTTGGCCAGGATGGTCTTGATCTCTGGACCTCGGGTGATCCACCCACCTCGGCCTCCCAAAGTGCTGGGATGACAGGCGTGAGCCACCGTGCCCAGCCAGATACTTTCTATGTAAGAAATCTACCCTTGAGGACATCAAATAACTCTTGTATTAAAAATAAACCAGCCCCTGCAGTCTCCTGGACAGCCAGTGTGCGGCAGAGAGGCTGTGCAGGAGTCAGGGTGGTGCCGCCGTCAGGGTCCTGGTGCCTGCAGTGCGGGTCTGGGCCGTGAGAACGGACTCCGGACAGGGGCACCACGGCAATGTCAGTGGAAGGAGCCAGCAGCAGAGAAGGAGTGGCTTCTCTTGTGCCCTCAAAGTGGGTGAGGAGGCCAGAGAACATGAGCTGGGAGCACGTCCAGTGTTCCCAAAACAGAACCTCAGAGGAAAGTGCCCAGGGCCCCGTGAATTCCCGTCTCCTAGCCCTCTCGATGAACACACACAGGGGTTCCCTGCTGGAGAGGACAGGGTGGCAGAACCCAGCCTCTCGGGTCGGGGGCCACTCAGGAGAGGCCAGCGCTGGGTGAAGCGGGGGACGTGTCCACTGCTGCTGTACCCCTCTGGGTCTGCGTCGTCCCCCAGTGCTTCCCACAGCACCCAGGCCTGGGAGGGCAGGGACTGGCTTGGGGTGGCGAGGCTTCATGACATGCCTGGTGGAGTCTGGTGAATGCTCTTGCGGAGCGCTCCTGATGCCCTCTGCACTCCTGCTCTTCCTTGGCAATTCTTGCCATATGGGGGCACGCGAGGGGAGACCCAGTGTCGCTTCCTAATCCACCTGCCCTGCTGTGCCTGGCAGATGCCACAGACCCTACTGGCCAGGTGGTGACGGATGAATTCAAGAAAGACCAAGTCCTACTTGAAAGCTCCCTCTAGACAACATGGAGCTCCTGCCAACAGCCTTACTGCCTCCAGAGCCACAGGGGCAGCATCCCCAGGTGGTCCCTCCACAGGGCCCAGGCATGGCACATGCTCCCTCATCTACTTCTGGACCCTAATTACCCAGTGCACACAGGGCCTGCAGGTTCTGCACGTGGCCCCAACAGGGACTGATGGCCTAGGAGAGGGAGAAGGAGGATAGGAGACGCCGGCCGGGCCAGGCCTGAGAGTAAGCTGCCACCTCAGGCTCAGAAAAAAGAGGAAGGCCCAGCAGAGGTGACTGGGAGAGGGATGTCAGCGAGGTGGCAAAGAGCCCACAGGGCGCGCAGCCAGGAGCAGGGGGAAGACCAGGACATGAGAGGCCACCGTGTCTCACAGGGGAGGACGGAGAGGTGAGCTCCTCTGGGGAGCAGGCTGCAGAGCCCTGGGTCCAGGCACCCAACAGCAATTTGTAACCAGAAATGCCAGCTGCCCCCAGGGAGATGGGCTCGGTGATGTCTGCTGTGGGTGACTCTAAAGCATCCCAGTCCCCTACAGACAGGGCACTGGGTGTGCTCGTGCTCTGGAGCCTACAGGGCTGGTGGCAAGTCAATGAGCAGAGAGGGCCCCCGAGGCCCGTGCATGCGTGATGACGTTCACACGGCGCCTACCCATCGCCTGTCCGACACTCAAGAAGACATCGAGACCCTTGCTTTACAAGACAAAGTGCTGGCCCGAGAGCGTAGGGACAGCGGACGCCCCACGAGCCCCAAGGCTCCTGCCAACCAGAGCCGCCGTGTGGCTGGGCACCAACAGGCCTCCTGTGCCCCCCTCCACCTCTGCCCTCCCTGGTGCTGCTCTCCGGACCCCGCTCTGGCCTCCTCCCACCATCCGCTCGGAGCAAGCGGTGCCCAGGCCCTGAAGGTGTCAGCGGCCTTGCTGTGCAGGAGGCAGCCCTGGGCAGACACAGCAAGGTGCACGGATCGGGAGAGGAGAAATCAGGCACAGAAAACTCACGACAAATTCCCAGGCTCTAAAAGCAGCTTCTCCCACACACATTCTGAGACCGGCGCGGGAACCTGTGGAACTCCGGAAAGGACACACCCAGTGTCTTGCCTGCTGTGGAGATCACGCTGAGAAGACGCGTTTGCTCACTTCCTGAACACAGAAGCGGGGTAGCAGGCCGCCGACCCCCATCCGTGCAAGAGCCACGCCGGCTGGCAGAACCAGCACCAGCCACTGCAGGAACCTCACACCGGGAGACGTCCGAACTCGAGGGCTCAGCCCCGCAGGCTGCCACAGAACGTTCCAGCCTCTCAGTACGCAACACTCGGGAAACGCGGCACAGGCCGCTGGGCACATGGAGACGGCAGACTCCTGCTCCTGGGGACAGGCGAGGGGGGCTGACCAGTCCACGGCAGGAACACCACACGGCACCCAGGGCGGCCCCAGGAGTCCGCGCGTCAGACACACTCAAGGGAGAGGGTGGCGGCCCACGCGGCAAGGACACCACAACCCCACACGGAGCACAGGGGCGGCTTCGGAAAGCAGGATGGGAGGGCCGGTTACCTCTTGGTGTTGTAGGCCGTGTCCTGAGGCGTTTCTTCCAGCAGCGTCACGTAGCCAAGCGCACAGGTGAGGATGAAGAGCACGGTCAAGGTGTGGGCTCGCCTGAAATCCAGAAACGCATAAGCATGGTGTCAGAGCATGGCAAGCACTGCTAAACGCTCACGTAACAGGCCCCCAATCCGCTCCACACCGAGGAGAGAGCTTCAACTCCACTCTCCAACTCCCAATGAGCACGTGGCTGCGAGTCCCAGCGGGGAACTCTGAGATGACCCTGCATCTGCTGGCCAGTGAGGGCTGAGACCAGCCCCCAGGATGCTGGACAAGAAGAGCCCCGTACTCCTGGGGAGCTGAAGGCTGCTGCTCAGAGGCCAGGAGGGCACTGGCATTCAGGCAGCTGTCTGCTGTTAAAGTTACTGGAGATGTAAACATGGTACTTTTCACTGTGCAAGACGACCAGCCTTCCGGTTCAGGAAATCACATCTGAGAGATTCAGGACAACATCCCAAGAAACCGAGGGCTGAGAAGGGGCCTGAGCAGAGGCCTGCAGATGACCACGGCCAGCGGGTGAGGCGGCAGCCATCTCTGCTTATCCTCTGGCCTGGCTGTCAGACCCAGATGTGGGAGGAGGAGGCAGGGTGCTCTCTTTGCAATCTTGTCCCGTCCCATCGCTGGTGGAAAATGTCTCACTCAGAAACAGCCCACAACAGGCCCAGGACCAGAACCACAGCGCCACCAGAACTGGAACACTGCCGGTGCCAGACCCTCGCCCGAGACCCCTCTGCACAACCACCTGCAAATGCAGCCAGAGACCCGGTTCCTACACCCACCAAGTGTGTCCTTGGAGGGAGGATGTACCCCTCGCGCCTCAGTTTCCCCATCTGTAACCCGGTTCCTACACCCACCGAGTGTGTCCTCGGAGAGAGGATGTACCCCTCGTGCCTCAGTTTCCCTATCTGTAACCCGGTTCCTACACCCACTGTGTCCTCGGAGGGAGGATGTACCCCTCGTGCCTCAGTTTCCCCATCTGTAACCCGGTTCCTATACCAACCGAGTGTGTCCTCGGAGGGAGGATGTACCCCTCGTGCCTCAGTTTCCCCATCTGTAACCCGGTTCCTACACCCACCGAGTGTGTCCTCGGAGAGAGGATGTACCCCTCGCGCCTCAGTTTCCCCATCTGTAACCCGGTTCCTACACCCACCGAGTGTGTCCTCGGAGAGGATGTACCACTTGTGCCTCAGTTTCCTCATCTGTAACCTGGTTCCTACACCCACCGAGTGTGTCCTCAGAGAGAGGATGTACCCCTCGTGCCTCAGTTTCCTCATCTCTAAACGGAGGAGCTTCTGACCTCCAAGGACATTGTAAAAATTAAGTGAATGACGCATGTAAAGCACCCTGCCCAGGACTTGCCTCCACAAAACATAAACTGTTTGTGCCCTAAAGAAATGAAAAGGCAAGTCACAAACTGGGAGAAAATATTCACAGTCGTGCATTGGACAAAACTTTGCAGGCTGCGCCATCTGTAGTCCCAACACTTTGTCCAGCTGAGACAGGACTGCCTATGCCAGGCATGCAGGACCAGACTGGGTAACACAGTGAGACCCCATCTCTATAGGAAATTAGCTGGCGTGGTGGCACGCGCCTGTAGTCCCAGTTACTCGGGAGGCTGAGGCGGGAGGTTCGCTTGAGCCCAGGTCAAGGTTGAGTGAGCTAGGATGACCGTGCCACTGCACTCCACCCTGGGGACAGAGCAAGATCTATCTCAAAAAAAAAAAAAAAAAAGACTTTGTATCCAGAATATATTAAAAAAAAACTTTTACAGCTTAGTAAACACTTTAATGGAAAAAAGAGGCAAAAAATTGAACAGGCACCTCACAAATAAAATATGCAAATGGGCAATAAGCACATGAACAGCTGAAGTGTCACACATGAACAGACGGTCACCGTGAATGCAAATCAAAGCCGCGACACGACATCAGACACAGCCGCCACAATGGCTGAAGTTAAAAGCATCACAACGCCAAGTGCTGGTGAGGTCTCGGGGTAGAGAAGACGCTCACACACAGCGGGTGGGACGGCAAAGTGGGACAGAAAAGTTAAACCCATGTCTACCATGCAGCCCAGCCAGACACTCTCAAACGTTTACTTGAGATAAATGAAAACACAGGTCCACTCGAAGACTTACATGCAGATGTTTCGTTGCTAATAACCTAAAATCGGAAGCAGACCAAAACTCTATCAGTGGGTGAAACGCCATGTCCCTCCGTACTGCTTGGCACTGCTCAGCACTCAGAGTTACGTGCTGCTGGCAAGGACCTCAGTGTGGATGGAGCTCAAAGACACGCCACTCGGGAGCCCAGGCAGGAGGGCTGCTCTGGGGCAGTAGCTCGAGACTAGACGGGGCAACACTGTGAGATCCCGTCTCAAGAGAAAGAAAAAGAAAAGCACGCCACAGAAGCCAGGCATAGAAGCCAGGCACAGAAGCCACCTCCCATCTGTCACCTACACACGACCCGAGGAAATGAGTTGGCACCCATGAAGAGCAAACAGGAGCGGGACACAAGCCTTTTGGGTGATGGAAGGTTCCGGGGCTGAGCGCGGTGATGGCGGGGCATGGACGTGTCACCCGAAGTCAGTGCTGCCACTGAACGCACTCACACTGGACTTGGCTGGTTTCACGAAGAGCCAGGGTGGGGGCTCCAGCCCGCCTGTGTCCGGAATGCTGCCCCCTATCGTTTCTAACCCTAACAATTCGTGCACATTGATTCCACGTTCATTTTAATCCATGGTAATTTAAACAGCAGTTTGGCAAGTGGGTACAAATGATTCCATGAGGATTTTGACTGCAATGGAACCGAATGTATAACGTAGCGTGAGGACTGACAGGTAGCTAACACAGGATTCCCATTCGTGAGACATGGAACGTGCTCCATCCATTCAGGAATTGTCTTATGCCCTTTAAGTTTTACTTTCCTTATGAAAACATCCAGTTATGCTAAGCAGACTGGCCCCAAGCGAAGAAAACAGAGAAGCGAACTCTTCTGTTTTGAGACAGGGTCTGGCTCTGCTACCTAGGCTTGAGTATGGTGGTGCAATCTTGGCTCATTGCAACCTCCCATCCTGGGCTCAAGCCATCCTCCCAGCTCAGCCTCCGGAGCACCTGGGACCACAGGTGCGTGCCACCACACCCAGCTAATTATGGGTGCGTATACATATCCCTCCGCCTCCTGGCTTCAAGCAATTCTCCTGTCTCAACCTCCCGAGTAGCAGAGATTACAGGAATGCACCACCATGCCCGGCTAAATTTGTATTTTTAGTGGAGATGGAGTTTCACCATGTTGACCAGGCTGGAATTTTTTTGTATTGTTGTAGAGAAGGAGTCTCGCCATGTTGTCCAGGCTGGTCTCAAAGTCACGAACTCAAGTGATCTGCCCACCTCGGCCCCCCAAGGTGCTGGGATTACAGGTGTGAAAGCGAATTCTTCTGCCATATTTCACAATACTGGGCATTTAAGACAACCAGAGGTGAATAAGAGCTTCCTTTTAGTTCTCAACCACCTTTTTCTTTCAATCCATTCTCACTTGAGTCCTAAGCCATGAGGAAACTGCAGGGAATCTCAGCCTTCCAGCTGAGCTCCGCATGGAGGAGCCCTTCAGTATGTGGGACCTGGCCACAACCGCCACAGAGAAACCACTTCAGAAGGCCCGCTTAGATGCCATTCCTAACAGTGCCTGGATTTGGCTACCCAGAGACTCACTCTGCTGAACACACGTGGCTCACAGAAAGTGTCTTCCTGGACACAGCCCTGCGGGGAAACAGGCTGGAGCCCAGCTGGGGCCCAGGAGTCCCCTGTGCGCCTGCCTGTCCCTCCATGAGGCACACCCTTTCCTCCACACAGGGGACATGAGATCTCCGTGGAGAGTAAGACGGCCCTGGTTAGGATAAGAAGAGTAAAGAGTGTTTGGGGGCAGGTGCATTGGCTGCAACTGTAATTCCAGAGCTCTGGGAGGCTGAGGCTGGAGGATCACTTGAGCCCAGAAGTTGGAGACCAGCTTGGGCAACATAGTGAGACCCTATTTCAACCAAAAAAAAAACAAAAAAAACAAAATTAACTGGGCGTGGTGGCACGTGTTACTCCCAGTTACTTGGGAGGAGGGAGGGTGAGGTGAGCGGACTGCTTCAGCCCAGGAGTCGGGGGCTGCAGTAAGCTGAGATCGCACCCCTGCACTCCAGCCTGGGTGAGAGCGAGATCCTGTCGAAAGAAAAGAAAATAAAAGAAATAAAAGGAGAAAAAGAAGAAACAAAGCAAAACAAAACAAAGCAGCGTCGGGATCGCAGAGTCGGCGACACGAGGACGAGGAGCGCGGCTCTACGAAGAGCAGTGTTGGGATCGCGCCCAGGGCCAGGGCAGCTTCGCGGGCTGTGCCTGGTGCCCACAGGCAAGTCCGGGCTGGTAAGTGACACTGTGAAGGTCACACAGCAAGTGTGGGAGCCACTCCCTGAGCCCTGCCCCGGCCACACCCAGGACAAGGCACAGCCTGCCTTTCTGGGCCCTCCTTCCAGTGGAGCGAGACCAATACGGGAGGCTAAGGAACCCTGCATGTTACAGGGAAAAACATGAGGGATGGGAGTGCAGGGTAGGGAGGGCCTCACGCAGGGACACTCAGGCAGACCAGAGATGGGGGGTTGGGGACACACATGCAAAGGCCTCGAGACAGGGCAGCCAGGCCTGTGCAAGCAGCCTCAGGGCCAGTGTGGCAGGAGGAAGGGGCCCCCTTGGAGGGTCAGATGTGGCTGTGGCTCAGCATGAGCTGCAGGACAGCGGGTGGAGCAGGGCTGTAACTCCATGGCACCTTGGGAGCCACAGCAGCTGCGGTGAGGACGTGAACCTGCAGGCCTGAGGAGCTAGGAGTGTTTGGGTTGAGATCTATCCAGAAGAATGACCAACAGGGTCAGCCTCAACCTCCCAGGTTCAAGCAATTCTCCCACCTCAGCCTCCCTAGGAGCTGGGGCCAGACGCGGGCCACTACACCCAACTAATTTTTAACAATTTTATTTTTGGTAGAGACAGGGTCTTGCTATGTTGTGCAGCTGGTTGAAAACTCCTGGGTTCAAGCTATCCTCCCGTTGCAGCCTCCCAAAGTGCTAGGATTACAGATGTAAAGAATCCCACCCGGCGAAACCACCATTTCTATTGCAAAGCCACGTCCCAGTACCACCACGTCAGGAGGGCTTGCAGCCTGGGAGGCATCACCGGAGACCACAATGAGGAAGGAGCAGAGGAGCAGGCACCCTTGGGCTCAGGCTCCCAGGACCTCCCCAAAGGGTGCACATGTCTGAAGTGACCTCGGAGGACATAAGTGCTGGAAGCCAGGACGAGCCTCACCCTGGGGCTTCCTGAAGAGGCCCACCCTGCAGGAGGAACAAGGGTCAAGGGGCTCCAGACACCCAGAACCACTCTCAGGGTCCACAGCACAGACAGAGTGGGTGCAGCGTGCACGGAGCAGGACTCGGCCTGGCTGGAGCGCGGTGCCGGGATGGGAGCCTGCTGTGAGGGACGCCTCAGGTGGGGAAGCTAATGGGACCTCCACAGGACCCTGCCTTGGGGCTGCACGGCCGTCCCATATGAGGGCTTCTCACTCGGGGTGTACACAGTGTCTGTAAGAAACAGGGGTGAACATCTCCTAAGGGAGGCGACCCGTGCAAGAGACACTAGCCCAGCAGCCTGCTCAGATGCAGCACGGGAGAGCCAGAAGCCAGGTCAACGTGAGGACCCCACACCCCTGTTCCGCAAGAGACCAACAGGAACAAGTGGGCCCAGGAAGAAGGTGGAACAACCAGGCCTCAGGGACACCACAGGCAACCCGCAGGAAGACGTGGCTAGGCTTGGCCCCATACGAACCCGAGAGCACATTGACACCTCAAGGCAGCATCTCCCAGATCCTGCCACAGCACAGGCTCCAATTCACATGCAGGAACCCAGGAAGCAATGCAGAGCACAAGGGTGGGGCCAACAGCCATGTGTCACCAGCACTGAGTACCACAGGACACAGAGACAGGACCACACTGCAACACACGTTCCACAGGACACAGACACAGGAACACACTCCAACACACGTTCCACAGGACACAGACACAGGATCACACTCCAACACAATTCCACAGCACAGACAAAGGACCACACTCCAAAACACGTTCCACAGGACACAGACACAGGACCACACTCTAAAACACGTTCCACAGGACACAGACACAGGACCACACTCCAACACAATTCCACAGCACAGAGACAGGATCACACTCCAACAAAATTCCACGGCACAGAGACAGGACCACACTCCAACACACGTTCCACAGGACACAGACAGGATCACACTCCAACACACGTTCCACAGGACACAGAGACAGGACCACACTCCAACACACGTTCCACAGGACACAGAGACAGGATTACACTCCAACACACGTTGCACAGGACACAGAGACAGAGGACCATGCTCGAACACAATTCCACAGCAAAGAGAACGGATCACACTCGAACACATGTTCCACAGCACAGAGACAGGATCACACTCCAACACACGTTCCACAGGACAAAGACACAGGATCACACTCCAACACACGTTCCACAGGAAACAGACACAGGACCACACTCCAACACAATTCCACAGCACAGAGACAGGACCACACTCCAAAACACGTTCCACAGGACACAGACACAGGACCAAACTCCAACACACGTTCCACAGGACACAGACACAGGACCACACTCCAACACAATTCCACAGCACAGAGACAGGATCACACTCCAACACAATTCGACGGCACAGAGACAGGACCACACTCCAACACACGGTCCACAGGACACAGAGACAGGATCACATTCCAAAACACGTTCCACAGGACACACAGACAGGCTGACACTCCAACACAAGTTCACAGGACAGAGACAGGATCACACTCCAACACACGTTCCACAACACAGAGACACAGGATCACACTCCAACACACGTTCCACAGGACACAGAGACAGGCTCACACTCCAACACAAGTTAACAGGACAGAGACAGGATCACACCCCAACACACGTTCCACAGCACAGAGACAGGATCACACTCCAACACACGTTCCACAAGACAGAGACACAGGATCACACTCCAACACACGTTTCACAGGACACAGACACAGGACCACACTCCAACACAATTCCACAGCACAGAGACAGGATCACACTCCAACAAAATTCCACGGCACAGAGACAGGACCACACTCCAACACACGGTCCACAGGACACAGAGACAGGATCACACTCCAACACACGTTCCACAACACAGAGACACAGGATCACACTCCAACACACGTTCCACAGGACACAGTGACAGGATCACACTCCAACACAAGTTAACAGGACAGGGACAGGATCACACTCCAACACACGTTCCACAGCACAGAGACAGGATCATACTGCAACACAAGTTAACACGACAGAGACAGGCTCACACTCCAAAACACGTTCCACAGCACAGAGACAGGATCACACTCCAACACACGTTCCACAAGACAGAGACATAGGATCACACTCCAACACACGTTCCATAGCACAGAGACAGGATCACACTCCAACACACGTTCCACAGCACAGAGACGGGATCACACTCCAACACACGTTCCACAAGACAGAGACACAGGATCACACTCCAACACACGTTCCACAGGACACAGAGACAGGCTCACACTCCAACACAAGTTAACAGGACAGAGACAGGATCACACCCCAACACACGTTCCACAGCACAGAGACAGGATCACACTCCAACACACGTTCCACAGCACAGAGACAGGATCACACTCCAACACACGTTCCACAGGACAGAGACAGGATCACACTCCAACACACGTTCCACAGCAAAGAGACAGGATCGCACTCCAACACAACTTAACAGGACAGAGACAGGATCACACTCCAACACACGTTCCACAACACAGAGACAGGATCACATTCCAGAACATGTTCCACAAGACAGAGACACAGGATCACACTCCAACACACAATCCACAGGACACAGAGACAGGATCACACTCCAACAAAAGTAAACAGGCCAGGGAGAGGATCAAACTCCAACACACGTTCCACAGCACAGAGACAGGATCACACTCCAACACAAGTTAAAACGACAGAGACAGGATCACATTCCAACACACGTTCCACAGCACAGAGACAGGATCACACTCCAACACACGTTCCACAAGACAGAGACATAGGATCACACTCCAACATACGTTCCACAGGACAGAGACAGGATCACACTCCAACATACGTTCCACAGGACAGAGACAGGATCACACTCCAACACACGTTCTACAAGACAAAGACACAGGATCACACTCCAACACACGTTCCACAGGACAGAGACAAGATCACACTCCAACACACGTTCCACAGCACAGAGACAGGATCACACTCCAACGCACGTTCTACAAGACAAAGACACAGGATCACACTCCAACACACGTTCCACAGGACACAGAGACACGATCACACTCCAACACACGTTCCACAGCACAGAGACAGGATCACACTCCAACACAAGTTAACACGACAGAGACAGGATCACACACCAACACACGTACCACAGCACAGAGACAGGATCACACTGCAACACACATTCCACAAGACAGAGACATAGGATCCCACTCCAATACACGTTCCACAGGACAGAGACAGGATGACACTCCAAAACATGTTTCACAAGAGAGACACAGGATCACACTCAAACACACGTTCCACAGGACAGAGACAGGATCACACTCCAGCACACGTTCCACAGCACAGAGACAGGATCACACTCCAACACACGTTCCATAAGACAGAGACACAGGATCACACTCCAACACACGTTCCACAGGAAGGAGACAGGATCACACTCCAACACACGTTCCACAGCACAGAGACAGGATCACACTCCAACACACGTTCTACAAGTCAGAGACACAGGATCACACTCCAACACACGTTCCACAGGACAGAGACAGGATCACACTCCAACACATGTTCCACAGGACACAGACACGGGATTACACTCCAACACATGTTCCACAGGACAGACATAGGATCACACTCCAACACACGATCCACAGCACAGAGACAGGATCACACTCCAACACACGTTCCACAGGACAGAGAGACAGGATCACACTCCAACACCCGTTCCACAGGACAGACACAGGATCACACTCCAACACACGTTCCACAGCACAGAGACAGGATCACACTCCAACACACGTTCCACAGGACATAGACAGGATCACACTCCAACACATGTTCCACAGCACAGAGACAGGATCATACTCCAAAACACGATCCACAGGACACAGAGACAGGCTCACACTCCAACACAACTTCACAGAACAGAGACAGGATCACACTCCAACACACGTTCCACAGCACACAGACAGCATCACACTCCAACACACGTTCCACTGGACACAGACACAGGATCACACTCCAACACACGTTCCACAGGACAGAGACAGGATCACACTCCAACACACGTTCCACAGCAAAGAGACAGGATCGCACTCCAACACAACTTAACAGGACAGAGACAGGATCACACTCCAACACACGTTCCACAACACAGAGACAGGATCACATTCCAGAACATGTTCCACAAGACAGAGACACAGGATCACACTCCAACACACAATCCACAGGACACAGAGACAGGATCACACTCCAACAAAAGTAAACAGGCCAGGGAGAGGATCAAACTCCAACACACGTTCCACAGCACAGAGACAGGATCACACTCCAACACAAGTTAAAACGACAGAGACAGGATCACATTCCAACACACGTTCCACAGCACAGAGACAGGATCACACTCCAACACACGTTCCACAAGACAGAGACATAGGATCACACTCCAACATACGTTCCACAGGACAGAGACAGGATCACACTCCAACACACGTTCTACAAGACAAAGACACAGGATCACACTCCAACACACGTTCCACAGGACAGAGACAAGATCACACTCCAACACACGTTCCACAGCACAGAGACAGGATCACACTCCAACGCACGTTCTACAAGACAAAGACACAGGATCACACTCCAACACACGTTCCACAGGACACAGAGACACGATCACACTCCAACACACGTTCCACAGCACAGAGACAGGATCACACTCCAACACAAGTTAACACGACAGAGACAGGATCACACACCAACACACGTACCACAGCACAGAGACAGGATCACACTGCAACACACATTCCACAAGACAGAGACATAGGATCCCACTCCAATACACGTTCCACAGGACAGAGACAGGATGACACTCCAAAACATGTTTCACAAGAGAGACACAGGATCACACTCAAACACACGTTCCACAGGACAGAGACAGGATCACACTCCAGCACACGTTCCACAGCACAGAGACAGGATCACACTCCAACACACGTTCCATAAGACAGAGACACAGGATCACACTCCAACACACGTTCCACAGGAAGGAGACAGGATCACACTCCAACACACGTTCCACAGCACAGAGACAGGATCACACTCCAACACACGTTCTACAAGTCAGAGACACAGGATCACACTCCAACACACGTTCCACAGGACAGAGACAGGATCACACTCCAACACATGTTCCACAGGACACAGACACGGGATTACACTCCAACACATGTTCCACAGGACAGACATAGGATCACACTCCAACACACGATCCACAGCACAGAGACAGGATCACACTCCAACACACGTTCCACAGGACAGAGAGACAGGATCACACTCCAACACCCGTTCCACAGGACAGACACAGGATCACACTCCAACACACGTTCCACAGCACAGAGACAGGATCACACTCCAACACACGTTCCACAGGACATAGACAGGATCACACTCCAACACATGTTCCACAGCACAGAGACAGGATCATACTCCAAAACACGATCCACAGGACACAGAGACAGGCTCACACTCCAACACAACTTCACAGAACAGAGACAGGATCACACTCCAACACACGTTCCACAGCACACAGACAGCATCACACTCCAACACACGTTCCACTGGACACAGACACAGGATCACACTCCAACACATGTTCCACAGGACAGAGACAGGAGCACTCTCCAACACACGTTCCACAGCACAGAGACAGGATCACACTCCAACACACGTACCACAGGACGCAGACACAGGATCACACTCAAAAACACGTTCCACAGGACACAGAGACAGGATCACACTCCAACACACATTCCACAGGACACAGCGACAGGCTCACACTCCAACACAAGTTCACAGGACAGAGACAGGATCACACTACAACACACGTTCCACAGCACAGAGACAGTATCACACTCCAACACATGTTCCACAAGACAGAGACACAGGATCACACTCCAACACATGTTCCACAGGACACAGAGACAGGATCACACTCCAACACAAAGTAACAGGCCAGGGACAGGATAACACGACAACACACGTTCCACAGCAAAGAGACAGGATCACACTCCAACACAAGTGAAAACGACAGAGACAGGATCACATTCCAACACAGGTTCCACAGCACAGAGACAGGATCACACTCCAACACACGTTCCACAAGACAGAGACATAGGATCACACTCCAACATACGTTCCACAGGACAGAGACAGGATCACACTCCAATACACGTTCCACAGCACAGAGACAAGATCACACTCGTTCCACAGGACACAGAGACAGGTTCACACTCCAACACAAGTTAACAGGACAGGGACAGGATCACATTCTAACACACGTTCCACAGCACAGAGACAGGCTGACATTCCAACACAAGTTAACAGGAGAGAGACAGGATCACATCCCAAAACACGTTCCACAGGTCAGAGACAGGATCACACTCCAACACACGTTCCACAGCAGAGACAGGATCATACTCCAACACACGTTCCACAGGACGCAGACACAGGATCAAACACCAACACATGTTCCACAGGACACAGAGACAGGATCACACTGCAACACACGTTCCACAGCACAGAGACAGGATCACACTCGAACACAAGTTAACACGACAGAGACAGGATCAGCCTCCAACACACGTACCACAGCACACAGACAGGATCACACTCCAACACACGTTCCACAGGACACAGAGAAAGCATCACACTCCAACACACGTTCAACAGGACACAGAGACAGGATCACACTCCAACACAAGTTAACAGGACAGAGACAGGATCACACTCCAACACACGTTCCACAAGACAGAGACACAGGATCACACTCCAACACACGTTCCACACGATACAGAGACAGGATCACACTCCAACACACGTTCCACAGGACACAGAGACAGGATCACACTCCAACACACGTTCACAGGACGGAGACAGGATCACACTCGATCACACGTTCCACATGACAGAGACACAGGATCACACTCCAACACACGTTCCACAGGACACAGAGACAGGCTCACACCCCAAAACCAAGTTAACAGGACAGAGACAGGATCACACTCCAACACATGTTCCACAGGACAGACACAGGATCACACTCCAACACACGTTCCACAGCACAGAGACAGGATCACACTTCAACACATGTTCCACAGGACATAGAGAAAGGATCACACTCCAACACATGGTCCACAGCACAGAGACAGGATTACACTCCAACACACCTTCCACAGCACAGAGACAGGATCACACTCCAACACATGTCCCACAAGACAGAGACACAGGATCACACTCCGACACACGTTCCACAGGAAACAGAGACCGGCTCACACTCCAACACAAGTAAACAGGACAGAGACAGGATCACACCCCAACACACGATGGACAGCACAGAGACAGGATCACACTCCAACACACATTCCACAGGACAGAGACAGGATCACACTCCAACACAGGTTCCACAGCACAGAGACAGGATCACACTCCAACACATGTTCCACAGGACAGAGACAGGATCACACTCCAACACACGTTCCACAACACAGACACAGGATCACACCCCAACACACGTTCCACAGGAGGCAGACACAGGATCACACTCCAACACAAGTTCACAGAACAGAGACAGGATCACACTCCAACACACGTTCCACAGGACACAGAGACAGGCTCACACTCCAACACAAGTTCACAGGACAGAGACAGGATCACACTCCCACTAACGTTCCACAGCACATAGACAGGATCACACTCCCACACACGTTCCACACGATACAGACACTGGATCACACTCCAACACATGTTCCACAGGACAGAGACAGGATCACACCCCAACACACGTTCCACAGCAGAGACAGGATCACACTCCAACACACGTTCCACAGGACGCAGACACAGGATCACACTCCAACACACGTTCCACAGGACACAGAGACAGGATCACACTGCAACACACGTTCCACAGCACAGAGACAGGATGACACTCGAACACAAGTTAACACGACAGAGACAGGATCACCCTCCAACACACGTACCACAGCACAGAGACAGGATCACAATGCAACACACATTCCACAAGACAGAGACATAGGATCCCATTCCAACACACGTTCCACAGCACAGAGAGAGGATCACTCTCCAACATAAGTTAACACGACAGAGACAGGATCCCACTCCAACACACGTTCCACAGGAAGGAGACAGGATCACACTCCAACACACGTTCCACAGCACAGAGACAGGATCACACTCCAACACACGTTCTACAAGTCAGAGACACAGGATCACACTCCAACACACGTTCCACAGGACACAGAGACAGGATCACACTCCAACACACGTTCCACAGCACAGAGACAGGATCACACTCGAATACAAGTTAACACGACAGAGACAGGATCACACTCCAACACACATACTACAGCACAGAGACAGGATCACACGGCAACACACTTTCGACAAGACAGAGACATAGGATCCCACTCCAACACACGTTCCACAGGACAGAGACAGTATCACACTCCAACACACGTTCCACAGCACAGAGACAGGATCACACTCGAACAAACTTTCCACAGGATACAGACACATGATCACACTCCAACACATGTTCCACAGGACAGAGACAGGATCACACTCCAACACACGTTCCACAGCACAGAGACAAGATCACACTCCAACACACGTTCCACAGGACGCAGACACAGGATCACACTCCAACAGACGTTCCACAGGACACAGAGAAAGGATCACACTCCAACACACGGTCCACAAGACAGAGAAACAGGATCACACTCCAACACACGTGCCACAGGACACAGAGACAGGCTCACATTCCAACACAAGTTAACAGGACAGACAGGATAACACTCCAAGACACGTTCCACAAGAGAGAGACACAGGATCACACTACAACACATGTTCCACAGGACAGAGACAGGATCACACTCCAACACACGTTCCACAGCACACAGACAGGATCACACTCGAACACACGTTCCACAGGATACAGACAAAGGATCACACTCCAACACATGTTCCACAGGACAGAGACAGGATCACACTCCAACACACATTCCAGAGCACAGAGACAAGATCACACTCCAACACACGTTCCACAGGACGCAGAAACAGGATCACACTCCAACACACGTTGCACAGGACACAGAGAAAGCATCACACTCCAACACACGTTCCACAGGACACAGAGACAGGCTCACACTCCAACAGAAGTTAACAGGACAAAGACAGGATCACACTCCAACACACGTTCCACAGCACAGAGACAGGATGACACTCCAACACACGTTCCACAAGACAGAGACACAGTATTAAACTCCAACACACGTTCCACACAACACAGAGACAGGATCACACTCCAACACACATTCCACAGGACACAGAGACAGGCTCACACTCCAACACAAGGTCACAGGACAGAGACAGGATCACACTCCAACACACGTTCCACAGCACAGAGACAGGATCACACTGCAACACAAGTTAACACGATAGAGACAGGATCACACTCCAACACACGTTCCACAGCACAGACACAGGATCACACTCCAACATACGTTGCACAAGACAGAGACACAGGATCCGACTCCAACACACCTTCCACAGGACAGAGACAGGTTCACACTCCAACACACGTTCACAGCACAGAGACAGGATCACACTGCAACACACGTTCTACAAGACAGAGACACAGGATCACACTCCAACACACGTTCCACAGGACACAGAGACAGGATCACACTCCAACACACGTTCCACAGCACAGAGACAGGATCACACTCCAACACAAGTTAACACGACAGAGACAGGATCACATTCCAACACACGCTCCACAGCACAGAGACAGGATCACACTCCAACACACGTTCCACAAGACAGAGACATAGGATCACACTAAAACATACGTTTCACAGGACAGAGACAGGATCACACTCCAACACATGTTCCACAGCACAGAGACAGGATCACACCCCAACACACGTTCCACAGGACACAGAGACAGGATCACACTCCAACACACGTTCCACAGGACAGACACAGGATCACACTCCAACACACGTTCCACAGCACAGAGACAGGATCACACACCAACGCACGTTACACAGGACAGAGAGACAGGACCACACTCCAACACATGTTCCACAGCACAGAGACAGGATCACACTCCAACACACGTTATCACGACAGAGACAGGATCACACTCCAACACACGTACCATAGCCCAGAGAAAGGATCACACTGCAACACACGTTCCACAAGACAGAGACATAGGATCCCAATACAACACACGTTTCAGCGGACAGAGACAGGATCAAACTCCAACACACGTTCCACAGCACAGAGACAGGATCACACTGCAACACAAGTTAACACGACACACACAGGAACACACTCCAACACACGTTCCACAGCACAGAGACAGGATCACACTCCAACACACGTTCCAGAAGACAGACACAGGATCACACTCCAAAACACGTTCCAAAGCACAGAGACAGGATCGCACTCCAACACACGTTCCAAAGCACAGAGACAGGATCACAATCCAACACATGTTCCACAAGACAGAGACACGGGATCACACTCCAACACATGTTCCACAGGACACAGAGAGAGGCTCACACTCCAACACAAATTAACAGGACAGAGACAGGATCACACCCAAACAGACGTTCTACAGCACAGAGACAGGATCACACTCCAACACACGTTCCATAGTACAGAGACAGGATCACACTCCAACACACGTTCCACAGCACAGAGACAGGATCGCACTCCAACACAAGTTAACAGGACAGAGACAGGATCACTCTCCAACACACGTTCCACAACACAGAGACAGGATCACACTCCAACACACGTTCCACAAGACAGAGACACAGGATCACACTCTAACACACATTCCACAGGACAGAGACAGGATCACACTACAACACACGTTCCACAGCACAGAGAAAGGATCACACTCCAACACAAGTTCACAGGATAGAGACAGGATCACACTCCAACAAACGTTCCACAGCACAGACAGGATCACACTGCAACACAAGTTAACACGACAGAGACAGGATCACACTCCAACACACGTTCCACAGCACAGAGACAGGATCACACTCCAACACATGTTCCTCAAGACAGAGACAAAGGACCCCACTCCAACACGTGTTCCACAGGAGAGAGATAGGATCACACTCCAACACACGTTCCACAAGACAGAGACAGAGGATCCCACTCCAACACACGTTCCACAGGACAGAGACAGGATCACACTCCAACATACGTTCCACAGCACAGAGACAGGATCACACTCCAACACACGTTCCACAAGACAGAGACACAGGATCACACTCCAACATACGTTCCACAGGACAGAGACAGGATCACACTCCAACACATGTTCAACAGCACAGAGACAGGATCACACCCCAACACATGTTCCACAGGACACAGAGACAGGATCACACTCCAACACACATTCCACAGGACAGACACAGGATCACACTCCAACACACGTTCCACAGCACAGAGACAGGATCACACTGCAATGCACGTTACACAGGACATAGAGACAGGATCACACTCCAACAAATGTTCCACAGCACAGAGACAGGATCACACTCCAACACAAGTTAACACGACAGAGACAGGATCACACTCCAACACACGTACCATAGCACAGAGACAGGATCACACTGCAACACACGTTCCACAAGAGAGAGACATAGGATCCCAATCCAACACACGTTTCACAAGACAGAGACAGGATCACACTCCAACACACGTTCCACAGCACACAGACAGGATCACAGTCCAACACACGTTCCACAGGATACAGACACAGGATCACATTCCAACACACGTTCCACAGGACACAGAGACAGGCTCACACTCCAACACAAGTTCACAGGACAGAGACAGGATCACACTCCAACACACGTTCCACAACACAGAGACACAGGATCACACTCCAACACACGTTCCACAGCAGAGAGACAGGATCACACTGCAACACAAGTTTACACGACAGAGACAGGATAACACCCCAACACACGTTCCACAGCACAGAGACAGGATCACACTCCAACACATGTTCCACAAGACAGAGACACAGGATCACACTCCAACAAACGTTCCACAGTACACAGAGAGAGGCTCACACTCCAACACAAGTTAACAGGACAGAGACAGGATCACACCCCAACACACGTTCCACAGCACAGAGACAGGATCACACTCCAACACACGTTCCACAGCACAGAGACAGGATCACACTCCAACACACGTTCCACAGGACAGAGACAGGATCACACTCCAACACACGTTCCACGGCACAGAGACAGGATCGCACTCCAACACAAGTTAACAGGACAGAGACAGGATCACACTCCAACACACGTTCCACAACACAGAGATAGGATCACACTCCAACACACGTTCCACAAGACAGAGACATAGGATCACACTCGAATACACGTTCCACAAGACAGAGACACAGGATCACACTCCAACACCCGTTCCACAGGACACAGAGACACGCTCACACTCCAACACAAGTTCACAGGACAGAGACCGGATCACACTCCAACAAACGTACAACAGCAAACAGACAGGATCACACTGCAACACAAGTTAACACGATAGAGACAGGATCACACTCCAACACACGTTCCACAGCACAGAGACAAGATCACATTCCAACACACGTTCCACAAGACAGAGACATAGGACCCCACTCCAACACACGTTCCACAGGACAGAGACAGGATCACACTCCAACACACGTTCCACAGCACAGAGACAGGATCACACTCCAACACACATTCTACAAGACAGAGACACAGGATCACACTCCACCACACGTTCCACAGGACACAGAGACAGGATCACACTCCAACACACGTTCCACAGGACAGAGACAGGATCACACTCTAACATAAGTTAACATGACAGAGACAGGATCACATTCCAACACACGTTCCACAGCACAGATACAGGATCACACTGCAACACAAGTTAACACGACAGAGACAGGATCACACTCCAACACACGTTCCAAAGCACAGAGACAGGATCACACTCCAACACAAGTTCACAGGACAGAGACAGGATCACACTCCAACACACGTTCCTCAAGACAGAGACATAGGACCCCACTCCAACACACGTTCCACAAGACAGAGATATAGGATCACACTCCAACACACGCTCCACAGGACACAGAGATAGGATCACACTCCAACACAAGTTAACAGGACAGGGAAAGGATCACACTCCAACACACGTTCCATAGCACAGAGACAGGATCACACTGCAACACAAGTTAACACGACAGAGACAGGATCACACTCCAACACACGTTCCACAAGACAGAGACATAGGATCACACTCCAACACACGTTCCATAGCACAGAGACAGGATCACACTCCAACACACGTCCCGCAGCACAGAGACAGGATCACACTGCAACAAATGTTCCACAAGGCAGAGACACAGGATCACACTCCAACACACGTTCCACAGGAAAGAGAGACAGGCTCACACTCCAACACAAGTTAACAGGACAGAGACAGGATCAAACCCCAACACCCGTTCCACAGCACAAAGACAGGATCACACTCCAACACACGTTCCACCGCATAGAGACAGGATCACACTCCAACACAAGTTCCACAGCACAGAGACAGGATCGTACTCCAACACAAGTTACCAGGAGAGAGACAGGATCACACTCCAACACATGTTCCACAGGACGCAGACACAGGATCACACTCCAACACACGTTCCACAGGACGCAGACACAGGATCACACTCCAACACAAGTTCACAGAACAGAGACAGGATCACACTCCAACACACGTTCCACAGGACACAGAGACAGGCTCACACTCCAACACAAGTTCACAGAACAGAGACAGGATCACACTCCCACACACATTCCACAGCATATAGACAGGATAACACTCCAACACACGTACCACAGCACAGAGACAGGATCACACGGCAACACACTTTCGACAAGACAGAGACATAGGATCCCACTCCAACACACGTTCCACAGGACAGAGACAGTATCACACTTCAAAACACGTTCCACAGCACAGAGAGAGGATCACACTCGAACACACGTTCCACAGGATACAGACACATGATCACACTCCAACACATGTTCCACAGGACAGAGACAGGATCACACTCCAACACACGTTCCAGAGCACAGAGACAAGATCACACTCCAACACACATTCCACAGGACGCAGACACAGGATCACACTCCAACACACGTTCCACAGGACACAGAGAAAGGATCACACTCCTACACACGGTCCACAAGACAGAGAAACAGGATCACACTCCAACACACGTGCCACAGGACACAGAGACAGGTTCACATTCCAACACAAGTTAACAGGACAGACAGGATCACACTCCAAGACACGTTCCACAAGAGAGAGACACAGGATCACACTACAACACACATTCCACAGGACAGAGACAGGATCACACTCCAACACACGTTCCACAGCACACAGACAGGATCACACTCGAACACACGTTCCACAGGATACAGACACAGGATCACACTCCAACACATGTTCCACAGGACAGAGACAGGATCCCACTCCAACACACATTCCACAGCACAGAGACAAGATCACACTCCAACACACGTTCCACAGGACGCAGACACAGGATCACACTCCAACACACGTTGCACAGGACACAGAGAAAGCAAAACACTCCAACACACGTTCCACAGGACACAGAGACAGGCTCACACTCCAACAGAAGTTAACAGGACAGAGACAGGATCACACTCCAACACACGTTCCACAGCACAGAGACAGGATGACACTCCAACACACGTTCCACAAGACAGAGACACAGGATCACACTCCAACACACGTTCCACACGACACAGAGACAGGATCACACTCCAACACACGTCCCACAGGACACAGAGACAGGCGCACACTCCAACACAAGTTCACAGGACAGAGACAGGATCACACTCCAACACATGTTCCACAGCAGAGAGACAGGATCACACTGAAACACGAGTTAACACGACAGAGACAGGATCACACTCCAACACACGTTCCACAGCACAGAGACAGGATCACACTGCAACACACATTCCACAAGACAGAGACATAGGATCCCACTCTAACACATGTTCCACAGGACAGAGACAGGATCACACTCCAACACACGTTCCACAGCACAGACACAGATCACACTCCAACATACGTTGCAGAAGACAGAGACACAGGATCCCAATCCAACACACGTTCCACATGACAGAGACAGGATCACACTCCAACACACGTTCCACAAGACAGAGAAACAGGATCACACTCCAACACACGTGCCACAGGACACAGAGATAGGCTCACACTCCAACACAAGTTAACACGAGAGAGACAGGATCACACCCCAACACACGTTCCGCAGCACAGAGACAGGATCACACTCCAACACACGTTCCACAGCACAGAGACAGGATTGCACTCCAACACAATTTAACAGGACAGAGACAGGATCACACTCCAACACACGATCCACAACACAGAGACAGGATCACACTCCAACACACGTTCCACAAGACAGAGACACAGGATCACACTCTAACACACGTTCCACAGCACAGAGACAGGATCCCAATCGAACACACGTTCCACATGACAGAGACAGGATGACACTCCTACACACGTTCCACAAGACAGAGAAACAGGATCACACTCCAACACACGTTCCACAGCACAGACACAGGATCACACTCCAACATACCTTGCAGAAGACAGAGACACAGGATCCCAATCCAACACACGTTCCACATGACAGAGACAGGATGACACTCCAACACACGTTCCACAAGAGAGAGACACAGGATCACACTCCAACACACATTCCACAGCACAGAGACAGGATCACACTCCAACACACGTTCCACAGCACAGAGACAGGATTACAATCCAACACACATTCCACAAGACAGAGAAGCAGGATCACACTCGAACACACGTGCCACAGGACACAGAGATAGGCTCACACTCCAACACAAGTTAACACGACAGAGACAGGATCACACCCCAACACACGTTCCACAGGACACAGAGACAGGATCACACTCCAACACACGTTCCGCAGCACAGAGACAGGATCACATTCCAACACACGTTCCACAGGACAGAGACAGGATCACACTCCAACACACGTTCCACAGCACAGAGACAGGATCGCACTCCAACACAAGTTAACAGGACAGAGACAGGATCACACTCCAACACGCGTTCCACAACACAGAGACAGGATCACACTCCAACACACGTTCCACAAGACAGAGACACAGGATCACACTCTAACACACGTTCCACAGGACAGAGACAGGATCACACTCCAACACACTTTCCAGAGCGCAGAGAAAGGATCACACTCCAACACACGTTCCACAAGACAGAGACACAGGATCACACTCCAACACACGTTCCACAGCACAGAGACAGGATCACACTGCAACACAAGTTAACACGACACACACAGGATCACACTCCAACACACGTTCCACAGCACAGAGACAGGATCACACTCCAGCACACGTTCCTCAAGACAGAGACATAGGACCCCACTCCAACATATGTTCCACAGGACAGAGACAGGATCACACTCCAACAGACGTTCCACAGCACAGAGACAGGATCACACTCCAAGACACATTCTACAAGACAGAGACACAGGATCACCCTCCACCACTCGATCCACAGGACACAGAGACAGGATCACACTCCAACACACGTTCCACAGCACAGAGACAGGATCACACTCCAACATAAGTTAATACGACAGAGACAGGATCACATTCCAACACACGCTCCACAGCACAGAGAGAGGCTCACACTCCAACACACGTTCCACAAGACAGAGACATAGGATCACACTCCAACATACGTTTCACAGCACAGAGACAGGATAACACTCCAACACATGTTCCACAGAACAGAGAGAGGATCACACCCCACCACACGTTCCACAGGACACAGAGACAGGATCACATTGCAACACACGTTCCACAGGACAGACACAGGATCACACTCCAACACACGTTCCACAACACAGAGACAGGATCACACTCCAACACAAGTTATCACGGCAGAGAGAGGATCACACTACAAAACACGTACCATAGCACAGAGACAGGATCACACTGCAACACACATTCCACAAGACAGAGACATAGGATCCCAATCCAACACACGTTTCACGAGAGAGACAGGATCACATTCCAACACACGTTCCACAGCACAGAGACAGGATCACACTGCAACACAAGTTAACACGACACACACAAGATCACACTCCAACACACGTTCCACAGCACAGAGGCAGGATCACACTCCAACACACGTTCCACAAGACAGAGACATAGGATCACACTCCAACACACGTTCCATAGCACAGAGACAGGAACACACTCCAACACACGTTCCACAGCACAGAGACAGGATCACACTCGAACACACGTTCCACACGACAGAAACACGGGATGACACTCCAACACAGGTTCCACAGGACAAAGAGACAGGCTCACACTCCAATACAAGTTAACAGGACAGAGACATGATCACACTCCAACACACGTTACACAGGACAGAGACAGGATCTCACTCCAACGCACGTTGCACAGCACAGAGACAGGATCGCACTCCAACACAAGTTAACAGGACAGAGACAGGATCACTCTCCAACACACGTTCCACAACACAGAGACAGGATCACATTCCAACACACGTTCCACATCACAAAGACAGGATCACACTCCAACACACGTTCCTCAAGACAGAGACAAAGGACTCCATTCCAGCACATGTTCCACAGGAGAGAGACAGGATCACACTCCAACACACGTTCCACAGCAAAGAGGAAGGCTCACACTCCAACACACGTTGCACAAGACAGAGACACAGGATCCCATTACAACACACGTTCCACAGAACAGAGACAGGATCACACTCCAACATACGTTCCACAGCACAGAGACAGGTTCACACTCCAACACACGTTCCACAGGACAGAGAGAGGATCACACTCTAAGACACGTTCCACAGCACAGAGACAGGATCAGACTCCAACACATGTTCCACAGGACAGAGACAGGATCACACTCCAACACACGTTCCACAACACAGACACAGGATCACACTCCAACACACGTTCCACAGGACGCAGACACAGGATCACACTCCAACACAAGTTCACAGAACAGAGACAGGATCACACTCCACCACACGTTCCACAGGACACAGAGACAGGATCACACTCCAACACACGTTCCACAGCACAGAGACAGGATCACACTCCAACATAAGTTAACATGACAGAGACAGGATCACATTCCAACACACGCTCCACAGCACAGAGACAGGATCACACTCCAACACACGTTCCACAAGACAGAGACATAGGATCACACTCCAACATACGTTTCATAGGACAGAGACAGGATCACACTCCAACACATGTTCCACAGCACAGAGACAGGATCACACCCCAACACACGTTCCACAGGACACAGAGACAGGATCACACTCCAACACACGTTCCACAGGACAGACACAGCATCACACTCCAACACACTTTCCACAGCACAGAGACAGGATCACACACCAACGCACGTTACACAGGACCGAGAGAGAGGACCACACTCCAACACATGCTCCACAGCACAGAGACAGGATCACGTTCCAACACAAGTTATCACGACAGAGACAGGATCATACTACAAAAAACGTACCATAGCACAGAGACAGGATCACACTGCAACACACGTTCCACAAGACAGAGACATAGGATCCCAATCCAACACACGTTTCACAAGACAGAGACAGGATCACACTGCAACACAAGTTAACACGAAACACACAGGATCACACTCCAACACACGTTCCACAGCACAGAGGCAGGATCACACTCCAACACACGTTCCACAAGAGAGAGACATAGGATCACACTCCAACACACGTTCCACAGCACGGAGACAGGATCACACTCCAACACACGTTCCACAAGACAGAAACACGGGATCACACTCCAACACACGTTCCACAGGACACAGAGACAGGCTCACACTCCAACACAAGTTAACAGGACAGAGACAGGATCACACCCCAACACACGTTCTACAGCTCAGAGACAGGATCACACTCCAACACACGTTCCACAGGACAGAGACAGGATCTCACTCCAACACACGTTCCACAGCACAGAGACAGGATCGCACTCCAACACAAGTTAACAGGACAGAGACAGGATTACTCTCCAACACACGTTCCACAACACAGAGACAGGATCACACTCCAACACATGTTCCACATCACAAAGACAGGATCACACTCCAACAAACGTTCCTCAAGACAGAGACAAAGGACCCCACTCCAGCACATGTACCACAGGAGAGAGACAGGATCACACTCCAACACACGTTCCACAGCAAAGAGACAGGATCACACTCCAACACACGTTGCACAAGACAGAGACACAGGATCCCACTCCAACACACGTTCCACAGAACAGAGACAGTATCACACTCCAACATACGTTCCACAGCACACAGACAGGATCACACTACAACACACGTTCCACAGGACAGAGACAGGATCACACTCCAACACACGTTCCACAACACAGAGACAGAATCACACTCCAACACATGTTCCACAGGACAGAGACAGGATCACACTCCAACACACGTTCCACAACACAGACACAGGATCACACTCCAACACACGTTCCACGGGACGCAGACACAGGATCACACTCCAACACAAGTTCACAGAACAGAGACAGGATCACACTCCAACACACGTTCCACAGGACACAGAGACAGGCTCACACTCCAACACAAGTTCACAGAAAAGAGACAGGATCACACTCCCACACACGTTCCACAGGACGCAGACACAGGATCACACTCCAACACACGTTCCACAGGACGCAGACACAGGATCACACTCCAACACACGTTCCACAGGACGCAGACACAGGATCACACTCCAACACACGTTCCACAGGACGCAGACACAGGAACACACTCCAACACACGTTCCACAGGACACAGAGACAGGATCACACTGCAACACACGTTCCACAGCACAGAGAAAGGATCACACTCGAATACAAGTTAACACAACAGAGACAGGATCACACTCCAACACACGTACCACAGCACAGAGACAGGATCACACGGCAACACACTTTTGACAAGACAGAGACATAGGATCCCACTCCAACACACGTTCCACAGGACAGAGACAGGATCACACTCCAAAACATGTTCCATAGCACAGAGACAGGATCACACTCGAACACACGTTCCACAGGATACAGACACATGATCACACTCCAACACATGTTCCACAGGACAGAGACAGGATCACACTCCAACACACGTTCCACAGCACAGAGACAAGATCACACTCCAACACACATTCCACAGGACGCAGACAGAGGATCACACTCCAACACACGTTCCACAGGACACAGAGAAAGGATCACACTCCTACACACGGTCCACAAGAGAGTGAAACAGGATCACACTCCAACACACGTGCCACAGGACACAGAGACAGGCTCACATTCCAACACAACTGAACAGGACAGACAGGATCACACTCCAAGACATGTTCCACAAGAGAGAGACACAGGATCACACTACAACACACGTTCCACAGGACAGAGACAGGATCACACTCCAACACACGTTCCACAGCACACAGACAGGATCACACTCGAACACATGTTCCACAGGATACAGACACAGGTTCACACTCCAACACATGTTCCACAGAACAGTGACAGGATCACACTCCAACACACGTTACACAGGACGCAGACACAGGATCACACTCCAACACACGTTGCACAGGACACAGAGGAAGCATCACACTCCAACACACGTTCCACAGGACACAGAGACAGGCTCACACTCCAACAGAAGTTAACAGGACAGAGACAGGATCACACTCCAACACACGTTGCACAGCACAGAGACAGGATGACACTCCAACACACGTTCCACAGGACAGAGACAGGATCACACTCCAACACACATTCCACAGCACAGAGACAAGATCACACTCCAACACACGTTCCACAGGACGGAGATCCAGGATCACACTCCAACACACGTTGCACAGGACACAGAGAAAGCATCACACTCCAACACACGTTCCACAGGACACAGAGACAGGCTCACACTCCAACAGAAGTTAACAGGAAAGAGACAGGATCACACTCCAACACACGTTGCACAGCACAGAGACAGGATGACACTCCAACACACGTTCGACAAGACAGAGACACAGGATCACACTCCAACACACGTTCCAGACGACACAGAGACAGGATCACACTCCAACACACGTTCCACAGGACACAGAGACAGGCTCACACTCCAACACAAGTTCACAGGACAGAGACAGGATCACACTCCAACACACGTTCCACAGCAGAGACAGGATCACACTGCAAAACGAGTTAACACGACAGAGACAGGATCACACTCCAACACACGTTCCACAGCACAGAGACAGGATCACACTGCAACAGACATTCCACAAGACAGAGACATAGGATCCCACTCCAACACATGTTCCACAGGACAGAGACAGGATCACACTCCAACACACGTTCCATAGCACAGACACAGGATCACACTCCAACATACGTTGCACAAGACAGAGACACAGGATCCCACTCCAACACACGTTCCACAGGACAGAGACAGGATCACACTCCAGCACACGTTCTACAGCACAGAGACAGGATCACACTCCAACACACGTTCCGCAGCACAGAGACAGGATCACATTCCAACACACGTTCCACAGGACAGAGACAGGATCACACTCCAACACACGTTCCACAGCACAGAGACAGGATCGCACTCCAACACAAGTTAACAGGACAGAGACAGGATCACACTCCAACACACGTTCCACAACACAGAGACAGGATCACACTCCAACACACGTTCCACAAGACAGAGACACAGGATCACACTCTAACACACGTTCCACAGCACACAGACAGGATTACACTCCAACACACGATCCACAGCACAGAGAAAGGATCACACTCCAACACACGATCCACAAGACAGAGACACAGGATCACACTCCAACACACGTTCCACAGCAGAGAGACAAGATCACACTCCAACACACGTTCCACAAGACAGAGACATAGGACCCCACTCCAACACATGATCCACAGGACAGAGACAGGATCACACTCCAACACACGTTCCACAGCACAGAGACAGGATCACACTGCAACGCAAGTTAACACGACAGAGACAGGATCACACTCCAACACAGGTTCCACAGCACAGAGACAGGATCACACTCCAGCAGACGTTCCTCAAGACAGAGACATAGGACCCCACTCCAACACACGTTCCACAAGACAGAGACATAGGATCACACTCCAACACACGTTCCATAGCACAGAGACAGGATCACACTCCAACACACGTTCCACAAGACAGAGACAGGATCACACTCCAACACACGTTCCACAAGACAGAAACATGGGATCACACTCCAACACACGTTCCACAGGACACAGAGACAGGCTCACACTCCAACACAAGTTAACAGGAAAGAGACAGGATCACACCCCAACACACGTTCTACAGCACAGAGACAGGATCACACTCCAACACACGTTCCACAGGACAGAGACAGGATCTCACTCCAACACACGTTACACAGCACAGAGACAGGATCGCACTCCAACACAAGTTAACAGGACAGAGACAGGATCACTCTCCAACACACGTTCCACAACACAGAGACAGGATCACACTCCAACACACGTTCCACAGGACACAGAGAAAGTATCACACTCCTACACACGGTCCACGAGAGAGAAACAGGATCACACTCCAACACACGTGCCACAGGACACAGAGACGGGCTCACATTCCAACACAAGTTAACAGGACAAACAGGATCACACTCCAAGACACGTTCCACAAGAGAGAGACACAGGATCACACTACCACACGTTCCACAGGAGAGAGACAGGATCACACTCCAACACATGTTCCACAGCACACAGACAGGATCACACTCGAACACACGTTCCACAGGATACAGACACAGGTTCACACTCCAACACATGTTCCACAGGACAGTGACAGGATCACACAACAACACACGTTCCACAGGACAGAGACAGGATCACACTCCAACACACGTACCACAGCACAGAGAAAGGATCACACTGCAATACACATTTCACAAGACAGAGACATAGGATCCCACTCCAACACACGTTCCACAGGACAGAGACAGGATGACACTCCAACACACGTTCCACAGGACAGAGACACAGGATCACACTCCAACACACGTTCCACAGGACAGAGACAGGATCACACTCCAACACTCGTTCTACAAGACAGAGACACAGGATCACACTCCAACAAACGTTCCACAGGACACAGAGACAGGATCACACTCCAAAACACGTGCCACAGGACACAGAGATAGGCTCACAGTCCAACACAAGTTAACAGGACAGAGACAGGATCACACCCCAACACACGTTCCACAGCACAGAGACAAGATCACACTCAAACACACGTTCCACAAGACAGAGACACAGGATCACACTCTAACACACGTTCCACAGGACAGAGACAGGATCACACTCCAACACACGTTCCACAGCACAGAGAAAGGATGACACTCCAACACACGTTCCACAAGACAGAGACACAGGATCACACTCCAACACACGTTCCACAGGACACAGAGACACGCTGAAACTCCAACACAAGTTCACAGGACAGAGACAGGATAACACTCCAACACACGTTCAAGAGCAGCGAGACAAGATCACACTCCAACACACGTTCCACAAGACAGAGACATAAGACCCCACTCCAACACATGTTCCACAGGACAGAGACAGGATCACACTCCAACACACCTTCCATAGCACAGAGAGAGGATCACACTGCAACGCAAGTTAACACGACAGAGACAGGATCACACTACAACACACGTTCCACAGCACAGAGACAGGATCACACTCCAACACACGTTCCTCAAGACAGAGACATAGGACCCCACTCCAACACATGTTCCACAGGACAGAGACAGGATTACACTCCAACACACGATCCACAGCAAAGAGACAGGATCACACTCCAAAACACGTTGAACAAGACAGAGACACAGGATCCCACTCCAACACACGTTCCACAGGACAGAGACAGGATCACACTCCAACACACATTCTACAAGACAGAGACACAGGATCACACTCCACCACACGTTATACAGGACACAGAGACAGGATCACACTCCAACACACGTTCCACAGCACAGAGACAGGATCACACTCCAACACAAGTTAACACGACAGAGACAGAATCACATTCCAACACACGTTCCACAGCACAGAGACAGGATCACACTCCAACACACGTTCCACAAGACTGAGACATAGGATCACACTCCAACATATGTTTCACAGGACAGAGACAGGATCACACTCCAACACATGTTCCACAGCACAGAGACAGGATCACACCCCAACAGAAGTTCCACAGGACACAGAGACAGGATCACACTCCAACACACGTTCCACAAGACAGAGACATAGGACCTCACTCCAACACATGTTCCACAGGACAGAGACAGGATCACACTCCAACACACGTTCCACAGCACAGAGACAGGATCACACTGAAACGCAAGTTAACACGACAGAGACAGGATCACACTCCAACACACGTTCCACAGCACAGAGACAGGATCACACTCCAACACACGTTCCTCAAGACAGAGACATAGGACCCTACTCCAACACATCTTCCACAGGACAGAGACAGGATCACACTCCAACACACGTTCCACAGCACAGAGACAGGATCACACTCCAACACATAGTCTACAAAACAGAGACACAGGATCACACTCCACCACACGTTCCACAGGACACAGAGACAGGATCACACTCCAACACACGTTCCACAGCACAGAGACAGGATCACACTCCAACACAAGTTAACACAACAGAGACAGGATCACATTCCAACACACGCTCCACAGCACAGAGACAGGATCACACTCCAACACACGTTCCACAAGACAGAGACATAGGATCACACTCCAACATATGTTTCACAGGACAGAGACAGGATCACACTCCAACACATGTTCCACAGCACACAGACAGGATCACACCCCAACACACGTTCCACAGGACACAGAGACAGGATGACACTCCAACACACGTTCCACAGGACAGACACAGGATCACACTCCAACACACGTCCCACAGCACACAGACAGGATCACACAACAACGCACGTTACACAGGACAGAGACAGGACCACACTCCAACACATCTTCCACAGCACAGAGACAGGATCACACTCCAACACAAGTTATCACGACAGAGACAGGATCACACTCCAACACACGTACCATAGCACAGAGACAGGATCACACTGCAACACACGTTCCACAAGACAGAGACATAGCATCCCAATCCAACACACGTTTCACAGGACACAGACAGGATCACACTCCAACACACGTTCCACAGCACAGAGACAGGATCACACTGCAACACAAGTTAACACGACACACACAGGATCACACTCCAACACACGTTCCACAGCACTGAGACAGGATCACACTCCAACACAAGATAACAGGACAGAGAAAGGATCATTATCCAACACACGTTCCACAACACCGAGACAGGATCACACTCCAACACACGTTCCACAGCACAGAGTCAGGATCACACTCCAACACACGTTCCTCAAGACAGAGACAAAGGACCCCACTACAACACATGTTCCACAGCACAGAGACAGGATCACACTCCAACACACGTTCCTCAAGACAGAGACAAAGGACCCAACTCCAACACACGTTCCACAGCAAAGAGACAGGATCACACTCCAACACACGTTGCACAAGACAGAGACACAGGATCCCACTCCAACACATGTTCCACAGCACAGAGACAAGATCACACTCCAACACACGTTCAACAGCACAGAGACAGGATCACACTCCAACACACGTTCCACAAGACAGACACATAGGATCACACTCCAACATACGTTCCACAGGACAGAGACAGGATCACACTCCAACACATGTTCCACAGCACAGAGACAGGATCACACCCCAACACATGTTCCACAGGACACAGAGACAGGATCACACTCCAACACACGTTCCACAGGACAGACACAGGATCACACTCCAACACACGTTCCACAGCACAGAGACAGGATCACACTCCAACGCACATTACACAGGACATAGAGACAGGATCACACTGCAACACATGTTCCACAGCACAGAGACAGGATCACACTCCAACACACGTACCATATCACAGAGACAGGATCACACTGCAACACAAGTTCCACAAGAGAGAGACATAGGATCCCAATCCCACACACGTTTCACAGGACAGAGACAGGATCACACTCCTACACACGTTCCACAGCACACAGACAGGATCACAGTCCAACATAAGTTCCGCAGGATACAGACACAGGATCACATTTCAACACACGTTCCACAGGACACAGAGACAGGCTCACACTCCAACACAAGTTCACAGGACAGAGATAGGATCACACTCCAACAAACGTTCCACAACACAAAGACACAGGATCACACTCCAACACACGTTCCACAGCACAGAGACAAGATCACACTCCAACACACGTTCCACAAGAAAGAGACATAGGACCCCACTACAACACATGTTCCACAGGACAGAGACAGGATCACACTCCAACACACGTTCCACAGCACAGAGACAGGATCACACTGCAACACAAGTTAACACGACAGAGACAGGATCACACTCCAACACACGTTGCACAAGACAGAGACACAGGATCCCACTCCAACACACGTTCCACAGGACAGAGACAGGATCACACTCCAACACACGTTCCACAGCACAGAGACAGGATCACACTCCAACACAAGTTAACACGACAGAGACAGGATCACATTCCAACACACGTTCCACAACACAGAGACAGGATCACACTCCAACACACGTTCCACAAGACAGAGACACAGGATCACACTACAACACACGTTCCACAGGACAGAGACAGGATCACACTCCAACACACGTTCCACAGCACACAGACAGGATCACACTCGAACACACGTTCCACAGGATACAGACACAGGTTCACACTCCAACACACGTTCCACAGGACAGAGACAGGATCACACTCCAACACACGTACCACAGCAAAGAGACAGGATCACACTGCAATACACATTCCACAAGACAGAGACATAGGATCCCACTCCAACACACGTTCCACAGGACAGAGACAGGATGACACTCCAACACACGTTCCACAAGACAGAGACACAGGATCACACTCCAACACACGTTCCACAGCACACAGACAGGATCACACTCGAACACACGTTCCACAGGATACAGACACAGGTTCACACTCCAACACACGTTCCACAGGACAGAGACAGGATCACACTCCAACACACGTACCACAGCAAAGAGACAGGATCACACTGCAATACACATTCCACAAGACAGAGACATAGGATCCGACTCCAACACACGTTCCACAGGACAGAGACAGGGTGACACTCCAACACACGTTCCACAAGACAGAGACACAGGATCACACTCTAACACACGTTCCACAGGACAGAGACAGGATCACACTCCAGCACACGTTCCACAGCACAGAGACAGGATTACACTCCAACACACATTCCACAAGACAGAGAAACAGGATCACACTCCAAAACACGTGCCACAGGACACAGAGATAGGCTCACAGTCCAACACAAGTTAACAGGACAGAGACAGGATCACACGCCAACACACGTTCCACAGCACAGAGACAGGATCACACTCCAACACACGTTCCACAGCACAGAGACAGGATCACATTCCAACACACGTTCCACAGGACAGAGACAGGATCACACTCCAACACACGTTCCACAGCACAGAGACAGGATCGCACTCCAACACAAGTTAACAGGACAGATACAGGATCACACTCCAACACACATTCCACAACACAAAGACAGCATCACACTCAAACACACGTTCCACAAGACAGAGACACAGGATAACACTCTAACACACGTTCCACAGGACAGAGACAGGATCACACTCCAACACACGTTCCACAAGACAGAGACACAGGATTACACTCCAACACACGTTCCACAGGACACAGAGACACGCTGACACTCCAACACAAGTTCACAGGACAGAGACAGGATAACAGTCCAACACACGTTCAACAGCAGCGAGACAAGATCACACTCCAACACACGTTCCACAAGACAGAGACATAGGACCCCACTCCAACACATGTTCCACAGGACAGAGACAGGATCACACTCCAACACACGTTCCATAGCACAGAGAGAGGATCACACTGCAACGCAAGTTAACACGAGAGAGACAGGATCACACTACAACACACGTTCCACAGCACAGAGACAGGATCACACTCCAACACACGTTCCTCAAGACAGAGACATAGGACCCCACTCCAACAAATGTTCCACAGGACAGAGACAGGATTACACTCCAACACACGATCCACAGCAAAGAGACAGGATCACACTCCAAAAAACGTTGCACAAGACAGAGACACAGGATCCCACTCCAACACACGTTCCACAGTACAGAGACAGGATCACACTCCAACACACATTCTACAAGACAGAGACACAGAATCACACTCCACCACACGTTATACAGGACACAGAGACAGGATCACACTCTAACACACGTTCCACAGCACAGAGACAGGATCACACTCCAACACAAGTTAACACGACAGAGACAGGATCACATTCCAACACACGATCCACAGCACAGAGACAGGATCACACTCCAACACACGTTCCACAAGACAGACACATAGGATCACACTCCAACATACGTTTCACAGGACAGAGACAGGATCACACTCCAACACATGTTCCACAGCACAGAGACAGGATCACACCCCAACACAATTTCCACAGGACACAGAGACAGGATCACACTCCAACACACGTTCCACAAGACAGAGACATAGGACCTCACTCCAACACATGTTTCACAGGACACAGACAGGATCACACTCCAACACACGTTCCACAGCACAGAGACAGGATCACACTGCAACGTAAGTTAACACGACAGAGACAGGATCACACTCCAACACACGTTCCACAGCACAGAGACAGGATCACACTCCAACACACGTTCCTCAAGACAGAGACATAGGACCCCACTCCAACACATCTTCCACAGGACAGAGACAGGATCACACTCCAACACACGTTCCACGGCACAGAGACAGGATCACACTGCAACACAAGTTAACACGACAGAGACAGGATCACACTCCAACACACGTTCCAAAGCAGAGAGACAGGATCACACTCCAACACATATTCTACAAGACAGAGACACAGGATCACACTCCACCACACGTTCCACAGGACACAGACACAGGATCACACTCCAACACACGTTCCACAGCACAGAGACAGGATCACACTCCAACACAAGTTAACACGACAGAGACAGGATCACATTCCAACACACGTTCCACAGCACAGAGACAGGATCACACTCCAACACACGTTCCACAAGACAGTGACATAGGATCACACTCCAACATATGTTTCACAGGACAGAGACAGGATCACACTCCAACACATGTTCCACAGCACAGAGACAGGATCACACCCCAACACACGTTCCACAGGACACAGAGACAGGATGACACTCCAACACACGTTCCACAGGACAGACAAAGGATCACACTCCAACACACGTTCCACAGCACAGAGACAGGATCGCACAACAACGCACGTTACACAGGACAGAGAGACAGGACCACACTCCAACACATGTTCCACAGCACAGAGACAGGATCACACTCCAACACAAGTTATCACGACAGAGACAGGATCACACTCCAACACACGTACCATAGCACAGAGACAGGATCACACTGCAACACACGTTCCACAAGACAGAGACATAGCATCCCAATCCAACACACGTTTCACAGGACACAGACAGGATCACACTCCAACACACGTTCCACAGCACAGAGACAGGATCACACTGCAAAACAAGTTAACACGACACACACAGGATCACACTCCAACACACGTTCCACAGCACAGAGACAGGTTCACACTCCAACACAAGATAACAGGACAGAGAAAGGATCATTCTCCAACACACGTTCTACAACACCGAGACAGGATCACACTCCAACACAAGTTCCACAGCACAGAGACAGGATCACACTCCAACACACGTTCCTCAAGACAGAGACAAAGGACCCCACTCCAACACATGTTCCACAGCACAGAGACAGGATCACACTCCAACACACGTTCCTCAAGACAGAGACAAAGGACCCAACTCCAACACACGTTCCACAGCAAAGAGACAGGAACACACTCCAACACACGTTGCACAAGACAGAGACACAGGATCCCACTCCAACACACGTTCCACAGAACAGAGACAGGATCACACTCCAACACACGTTCAACAGCACAGAGACAGGATCACACTCCAACACACGTTCCACAAGAAAGAGACATAGGATCACACTCCAACATACGTTCCACAGGACAGAGACAGGATCAGACTCCAACACATGTTCCACAGCACAGAGACAGGATCACACCCCAACACATGTTCCACAGGACACAGAGACAGGATCACACTCCAACACACGTTCCACAGGACAGACACAGGATCACACTCCAACACACGTTCCACAGCACAGAGACAGGATCACACTCCAACGCACATTACACAGGACATAGAGACAGGACCACACTGCAACACATGTTCCACAGCACAGAGACAGGATCACACTCCAACACAAGTTAACACGACAGAGACAGGATCACACTCCAACACACGTACCATATCACAGAGACAGGATCACACTGCAACACACGTTCCACAAGAGAGAGACATAGGATCCAAATCCAACACACGTTTCACAGGACAGAGACAGGATCACACTCCTACACACGTTCCACAGCACACTGACAGGATCACAGTCCAACACACATTCCACAGGATACAAACACAGGATCACATTTCAACACACGTTCCACAGGACACAGAGACAGGCTCACACTCCAACACAAGTTCACAGGACAGAAATAGGATCACACTCCAACACACGTTCCACAACACAGAGACACAGGATCACACTCCAACACACGTTCCACAGCACAGAGACAAGATCACACTCCAACACACGTTCCACAAGAAAGAGACATAGGACCCCACTACAACACATGTTCCACAGGACAGAGACAGGATCACACTCCAACACACGTTCCACAGCACAGAGACAGGATGACACTGCAACACAAGTTAACACGACAGAGACAGGATCACACTCCAACACACGTTGCACAAGACAGAGACACAGGATCCCACTCCAACACACGTTCCACAGGACAGAGACAGGATCACACTCCAACACACGTTCCACAGCACAGAGACAGGATCACACTCCAACACTCGTTCTACAAGACAGAGACACAGGATCACACTCCAACAAACGTTCCACAGGACACAGAGACAGGATCACACTCCAACACACGTTCCACAGCACAGAGACAGGATCACACTCCAACACAAGTTAACACGACAGAGACAGGATCACATTCCAACACACGTTCCACAGCACAGAGACAGGATCACACTCCAACACACGTTCCACAAGACAGAGACACAGGATCACACTACAACACACATTCCACAGGACAGAGACAGGATCACACTCCAACACACGTTCCACAGCACACAGACAGGATCACACTCGAACACACGTTCCACAGGACAGAGACAGGATCACACTCCAACACATGTTCCACAGCACAGAGACAGGATCACACCCCAACACACGTTCCACAGGACACAGAGACAGGATGACACTCCAACACACGTTCCACAGGACAGACACACGATCACACTCCAACACACGTTCCACAGCACAGAGACAGGATCACACAACAATGCACATTACACAGGACAGACAGACAGGACCACACTCCAACACATGTTTCACAGCACAGAGACAGGATCACACTCCAACACAAGTTATCACGACAGATACAGGATCACACTCCAACACACGTTCCACAGCACAGAGACAGGATCACACTGCAACACAAGTTAACACGACACACACAGGATCACACTCCAACACACGTTCCACAGCACAGAGACAGGATCACACTCCAACACAAGTTAACAGGACAGAGAAAGGATCACTCTCCAACACACGTTCCACAACACACAGACAGGATCACACTCCAACACACGTTCCACAGCACAGAGACAGGATCACACTCCAACACACGTTCCTCAAGACAGAGACAAAGGACCCCACTCCAACACATGTTCCACAGCACAGAGACAGGATCACACTCCAACACACGTTCCTCAAGACAGAGACAAAGGACCCCACTCCAACACACGTTCCACAGCAAAGAGACAGGATCACACTCCAACACACGTTGCACAAGACAGAGACACAGGATCCCACTGCAACACACGTTCCACAGAACAGAGACAGGATCACACTCCAACACACGTTCCACAGCACAGAGACAGGATCACACTCCAACACACGTTCCACAAGACAGAGACATAGGATCACACTCCAACATACGTTCCACAGGACAGAGACAGGCTCACACTCCAACACAAGTTAACAGGACAGAGACAGGATCACACCCCAACACACGTTCCACAGCACAGAGACAGGATCACACTGCAACACAAGTTAACACGACAGAGACAGGATCACACTCGAACACACGTTCCACAGCACAGAGACAGGATCACACTCCAACGCACGTTACACAGGACATAGAGACAGGATCACACTCCAACACACGTTCCACAGCACACAGACAGGATCACAGTCCAACACACGTTCCACAGGATACAGACACAGGATCACATTTCAGAACACGTTCCACAGGACACAGAGACAGGCTCACACTCCAACACAAGTTCACAGGACAGAGACAGGATCACACTCCAACACACGTTCCACAACACAGAGACACAGGATCACACTCCAACACACGTTCCACAGCACAGAGACAAGATCACACTCCAACACACGTTCCACAAGACAGAGACATAGGACCCCAGTATAACACATGTTCCACAGGACAGAGACAGGATCACACTGTGACACAAGTTAACACGACAGAGACAGGATCACACTCCAACACACGTTGCACAAGACAGAGACACAGGATCCGACTCCAACACACGTTCCACAGGACAGAGACAGGATCACACTCCAACACACGTTCCACAGCACAGAGACAGGATCACGCTCCAACACACGTTCTACAAGACGGAGACACAGGATCACACTCCAACACACGTTCCACAGGACACAGAGACAGGATCACACTCCAACACACGTTCTACAGCACAGAGACCGGATCACACTCCAACACAAGTTAACACGACAGAGACAGGATAACATTCCAACACACGTTCCACAGCACAGAGACAGGATCACACTCCAACACACGTTCCACAAGACAGAGACATAGGATCACACTCCAACATACGTTCCACAGGACAGAGACAGGATCACACTCCAACACATGTTCCACAGCACAGAGACAGGATCACACCCCAACACACGTTCCACAGGGCACAGAGACAGGATCACACTCCAACACACGTTCCAAAGGACAGACACAGGATCACACTCCAACACACGTTCCACAGCACAGAGACAGGATCACACTCCAACGCACGTTACACAGGACATAGAGAATGGATCACACTCCAACACATGTTCCACAGCATAGAGACAGGATCACATTCCAACACAAGTTAAAACGACAGAGACAGGATCACACTCCAACACATGTACCATAGCACAGGGACAGGATCACACTGCAACACACGTTCCACAAGAGAGAGACATAGGATCCCAATCCAACACACGTTTCAGAGGACAGAAAGAGGATCACACTCCAATACACGTTCCACAGCAGACAGACAGGATCACAGTCCAACACACGTTCCACATGATACAGACACAGGATCACATTCCAACAGACGTTCCACAGGACAGAGAGACAGGCTGACACTCCACCACAAGTTCACAGGACAGAGCCAGGATCACACTTCAACACACGTTCCACAGCACAGAGACACAGGATCACACTCCAACACACGTTCCACAGGACGCAGAGACAGGATCACATTCCAACACAAGTTAACAGGACAGGGACAGGATCACACTCCAACACACGTTCCACAGCACAGAGACAGGATCACACTGCAACACAAGTTAACACGAAACACACAGGATCACACTCCAACACACGTTCCACAGCACAGAGACAGGATCACACTCCAACACACGTTCCACAGCACAGAGACAGGATCACACTCCAAATCACGTTCCACAGGACAGAGACAGGATCACACTCCAACACACGTTCCAGGGCACAGAGACAGGATCGCACTCCAACACAAGTTAACAGGACAGAGACAGGATCACACTCTAACATACGTTCCACAACACAGAGACAAGATCACACTCCAACACACGTTCCACAAGACAGAGACATAGGATCACACTCTAACACACGTTCCACAGGACAGAGACAGGATCACAATCCAACACACGTTCCACAGCACAGAGAAAGGATCACACTCCAACACACGTTCCACAAGACAGAGACATAGGATCTCACTCCAACACACGTTCCATAGCACAGAGACAGGATCACACTCCAACACACGTTCCACAGCACAGAGACAGGGTCACACTCCAACGCACGTTCCACAAGACAGAGACACAGGATCACACTCCAACACACGTTCCACAGGACACAGAGACAGGCTCACACTCCAACACAAGTTAACAGGACAGAGACAGGATCAAACCCCAACACACGTTCCACAGCAGAGAGACAGGATTAAACTCCAACACACGTTCCACAGCAGAGAGACAGGATCACACTCCAACACACGTTCCACAGCACAGAGACAGGATCACACTCCAACACACGTTCCACAGCACCGAGACAGGATCGCACTCCAACACAAGTTAACAGGACAGAGACAGGATCACACTCCAACACACGTTCCACAACACAGAGACAGGATAACATTCCAACACACGTTCCACAGCACAGAGACAGAATCACACTCCAACACACGTTCCACAAGACAGAGACATAGGATCACACTCCAACATACGTTCCACAGGACAGAGACAGGATCACACTCCAACACACGTTCCACAGCATACAGACAGAGGATCACACTCCAACACATGTTCCACAGGTCAGAGACAGGATCACCCTCCAACACACGTTCCACAGCAGAGACAGGATCACACTCCAACACACGTTCCACAGGACGCAGACACAAGATCACACTCCAACACAAGTTCACAGAACAGAGATAGGATCACACACCAACACACGTTCCACAGGACACAGAGACAGGCTCACACTCCAACACAAGTTCATAGAACAGAGACAGGATCACACTCCCACACACGTTCCACAGCACATAGACAGGATCACACTCCAACACACGTTCCACACGATAAAGACACAGGATCACACTCCAACACATGTTCCACAGGACAGAGACAGGATCACACTCCAACACGCATTCCACAGCAGAGACAGGATCACACTCCAACACACGTTCCACAGGACGCAGACGCAGGATCACACTCCAACACACGTTCCACAGGACACAGAGACAGGATCACACTGCAACACACGTTCCACAGCACAGAGACAGGATCACACTGCAACACAAGTTAACACGACAGAGACATGATCACCCTCCAACACACGTTCCACAGCACAGAGACAGGATCACACTCCAACACACGTTCCTCAAGACAGAGACATAGGACCCCACTCCAACACATGTTCCACAGGACAGAGACAGGATCACACTCCAACACACGTTCCACAGCAAAGCGACAGGATCACACTCCAACACACGTTGCACAAGACAGAGGCACAGGATCACACTCCAACACACGTTCCACAGGACAGAGAGAGGATCACACTCCAACACATGGTACACAGCACAGAGACAGGATCACACTCCAACACACGTTCTAGAAGAGAGAGACACAGGATTACACTCCAACACACGTTCCACAGCACACAGAGACAGGATCACACTCCAACACACGTTCCACAGCACAGAGACAGGATCACACTGCAACACACGTTCCACAAGACAGAGACATAGGATCCCACTCCAACACACGTTTCACAGGACAGAGACAGGATCACACTCCAACACACGTTCCACAGCACACAGACAGGATCACACTCCAACACACGATCCACAGGATACAGACACAGGATCACATTCCAACACACGTTCCACAGGACACAGAGACAGGCTGCCACTCCAACACACGTTCCACAGGACAGAGACAGGATCACACTCCAACACACGTTCCAAAGTACAGAGACAGGATTCCAGTCGAACACACGTTCCACAGGATACAGACAAAGGATCACACTCCAACACATGTTCCACAGGACAGAGACAGGATCACACTCAAAAACACGTTCCACAGCACAGAGACAAGATCACACTCCAACACACATTCCACAGGATGCACACACAGGATCACACTCCAACACACGTTCCACAGGACACAGATAAAGGATCACACTCCAACACACGTTCCACAGGACACAGAGACACGCTCCTCCTCCAACACAAGTTCACAGGCCAGAGACAGGAATACACTCCAACAAATGTTCCACAGCACAGAGACAGGATCACACTGCAACACAAGTTAACACGACAGAGACAGGATCACACTCCAACACACGTTCCACAGCACAGAGACAGGATCACACTCCAACACACGTTCCACAAGACAGAGACATAGGACCCCACTCCAACACATGTTCCACAGGACAGAGACAGGATCACACTCCAACACACGTTCCACAGCACAGAGACAGGATCACACTACAACACACGTTGCACAAGACAGAGACACAGGATCACACTCCAACATATGTTCCACAGGACAGAGACAGGATCACACTCCAACACACCTTCCACAGCACAGAGACAGGATCACACCCCAACACACGTTCCACAGGACACAGAGACAGGATCACACTCCAACAAACGTTCCACAGGACAGACACAGGATCACACTGCAACACACGTTCCACAGCACAGAGACAGGATCACACTCCAACGCACGTTACATAGGACATATAGACAGGATCACACTCCAACACATGTTCCACAGGACAGAGACAGGATCATACTCCAACACAAGTTAACACGACAGAGACAGGATCACACTCCAACACACGTACCATAGCACAGAGACAGGATCACACTGCAACACACGTTCCACAAGAGAGAGACATAGGATCACACTCCAACACACGTTCCACAGGACACAGAGACAGGCTCACACTCCAACACAAGTTAACAGGACAGAGACAGGATCACACTCTAACACACGTTCCACAGCACAGAGACAGGATCACACTGCAACACAAGTTAACACGACAGAGACAGGATCACACTCCAACACACGTTCCACAGCACAGAGACAGGATCACACTCCAACACACGTTCCACAAGACAGAGACACAGGATCACACTCCAACACACGTTCCACACGACACAGAGACAGGCTCACACTCCAACACAAGTTAAAAGGACAGAGACAGGATCACACCCCAACACACGTTCCACAGCAGAGAGACAGGATTAAACTCCAACACACGTTCCACAGCAGAGAGACAGGATCACACTCCAACACACGTTCCACAGCACAGAGACAGGATCACACTCCAAGACACGTTCCACAAGACAGAGACACAGGATCACACTCTAACACACGTTCCACAGGACAGAGACAGGATCACACTCCAACACACGTTCCACAGCACAGAGAAAGGATCACACTCCAACACACGTTCCACAAGACAGAGACACAGGATCACACTCCAACACACGTTCCACAGGACACAGAGACACGCTCACACTCCAACACAAGTTCACAGGACAGAGACAGGATCACACTCCAACAAACGTTCCACAGCACAGAGACAGGATCACACTGCAACACAAGTTAACACGACAGAGATAGGATCACACTCTAACACACGTTCCACGGCACAGAGACAAGATCACACTCCAACACACGTTCCACAAGACAGAGACATAGGACCCCACTCCAACACATGTTCCACAGGACAGAGACAGGATCACACTCCAACACACGTCCCACAGCACAGAGACAGGATCACACTGCAACACACATTACACAAGAGAGAGACATAGTATCCCACTCCAACACACGTTCCACAGGACAGAGACAGGATCACACTCCAACACACGTTCCACAGGACGCAGACACAGGATCACACTCCAACACACGTTCCACAGGACACAGAGACAGGCTCACACTCCAACACACGTTCCACAGGACACAGAGACAGGCTCACACTCCAACACAGGTTCACAGGACAGAGACAGGATCACACTACAACACACGTTCCACAGCACAGAGACAGGATCACACTGCAACACACATTCCACAAGACAGAGACATAGGATCCCACTCCAACAGACGATCCACAGGACAGAGACAGGACGACACTCCAACACACGTTCTAGAAGAGAGAGACACAGGATCACACTCCAACACACGTTCCACAGGACAGAGACAGGATCACACTCCAGCACACGTTCCACAGCACAGAGACAGGATCACACTCCAACACACGTTCCACAAGACAGAGACCCAGGATCACACTCCAACACACGTGCCACAGGACACAAAGACAGGCTCACATTCCAACACAAGTTAACAGGACAGAGACAGGATCACACTCCAACACACGTTCCACAGGACAGAGACAGTATCAGACTGCAACACACGTTCCACAGGACACAGAGACAGGATCACACTCCAACACACATTCCACAGCACAGAGACAGGATCACACTCCAACACACGTTCCACAGCACAGAGACAGGATCACACTCTAACACACGTTCCACAGGACAGAGAGACAGGATCACATTCCAATAGAAGGTCATAGGACACAGAGACAGGATCACACTCCAACACACGTTCCATAGCACAGAGACAGGATCACACTCCAACACACCTTCCACAGGACACAGAGACAGGATCACACTCCAACACACGTTGCACAGCACAGAGACAGGATCACACTCGAACACACGTTCCACAGGACACAGAGATGGGATCACACTCCAACACACGTTCCACAGCACAGAGACAGGATCACACTCCAACACATGTTCCACAGGACACAGTGACAAGATCACACTCCAACACAGTTTCCACAGCAGAGAGACAAGATCAACTCCAACAAACGTTCCACAGGACACAGACACAGGATCACACTCCAACACACGTTCCATAGCACAGAGACAGGATCACACTCCAACACACGTTCCACAGGACACAGAGACAAGATCACACTCCAACACACGTTCCACAGCAGAGAGAAAAGATCACACTCCAACAGACGTTCCACAGCACAGAGACAGGATCAGACTGCAACACATGTTCCACAGGACACAGACACAGGATCACACTCCAACACACGTTCCACAGCACAGAGACAGGATCACACTCCATCACACGTTCCACAGGACACAGAGATAGGATCACACTCCAACACACGTTCCACAGGACAGAGACAGGATCACACTCCAACACACGTTCCACAGGACACAGAGACAGGATCAGACCGCAACACACGTTCCACAGCACAGAGACAGGATCACACTCCAACACACGTTCCACAGGACACAGAGACAGCATCACACTCCAACAGAAGTTCATAGGACACAGAGACAGGATCACACTCCAACACACGTTCCACAGGACAGAGACAGGATCAGACTGCAACACATGTTCCAGAGGACACAGAGACAGCATCACACTCCAACACACGTTCCACAGCACAGAGACAGGATCCCACTCCAACACACGTTCCACAGCACAGAGACAGGATCACACTCCAACACACGTTCCACAGGGCAGAGAGACAGGATCACATTCCAACAGAAGTTCATAGGACACAGGGACAGGATCAGACTGCAACGCACGTTCCACAGCACAGAGACAGGATCACACTCCAACACACGTTCCACAGCTCAGAGACAGGATCACACTGCAACACACGTTCCACAGCACAGAGACAGGATCACACTCCATCACATGTTCCACTGGACACAGAGACAGGATCACACTCCAACACACGTTCCATAACACAGAGACAGGATCACACTCCAACACACGTTCCACAGGACACAGAGACAGGATCAGACTGCAACACACATTCCACAGCCCAGAGACAGGATCACACTCCAACACACGTTCCACGGGACACAGAGACAGGATCACACTCCAACAGTTCATACGACACAGAGAAAGGATCAGACTGCAACACACGTTCCACAGCACAGAGACAGGATCACCCTCCAACACATGTTCCACAGGACACAGAGACAGGATCACACTCCAACAGAAGTTCACAGGACACAGAGACAGGATCACACTCCAACGCACGTTCCACAGGACACAGAGACAGGATCACACTCCAATACACGTTCCACAGGAGAGAGACAGGATCACACTCCAACAGACGTTCCACAGCACAGAGACAGGACCACAGTCCCAACACACGTTCTACAGGACACAGAGACAGGATTCCACTCCAACAGAAGTTCATAGAGGACACAGAGACAGGATCACACTCCAACGCACGTTCCACAGCACAGAGACAGGATCACACTCCAACACACGTTCCACAGAACACAGAGACAGCATTACACTCCAACAGTTCATAGGATACAGAGACAGGATCACACTCCAACACACGTTCCACAGGACAGACACAGGATCAGACTGCAACACCTGTTTCACAGTACACAGAGACAGGATCACACTCCAACACACGTTCCACAGCAGAGACAGGATCACCCTCCAACACACGTTCCAGAGGACACAGAGACAGGATCAGAGTGCAACAGAAGGTAAAATTAAAACTTGACTTTGTTTTCGGGTGGGGAATGGAGTCTTGCTGTGTCTCCGTGGCTGGAGTGCATTGGCTGGATTCGGCTCCCTGCAACCTCTACCTCCTGGGTTCAAGTGATTCTCCAGCCTGAGCCTCCCAAGCAGCTGGGACTCCAAGCGTTCACTGGCTAATTTTTGCATTTTTAGGAGAAAAGTGGTTTCAGTATATTGGCCAGGCTGGTCTGGAACTCCTGACCTTGTGATCCACCCACCTCACCCTCCCAAAGTGCTGGGATTCCTGGCATAAAACTTGACTTCTTTAATACTGCTTTCCACGACAGAGACCTTTCCGCAGCGTTTAAAGTGGCTCCCAGCAGTCACTCCTTGTGCAGCGCAGGGAGAATGATCAGTGATCAACCCTAACTGGCACACCATCTTCCCATTTCCCCCCAAACACAGAGATGACCTGAGAGATAAAGATAACCCTTTGTCCCTTGACATAAATGTGCACCCTGTCACCGAGGTGGTCACCAAGTGCCCAGCACCCTCTTGGTTCTGTGGAAGCAGAAATGGGAATGAAGAGGACCCGGCAGGAAGGGAGGCAGAGAGCAAGTGACCCAGAGAAAGGGCTCCAGGCACAGCAGCCCTGCAGGAGGACACGCTTCAGAGCTGCTCAAACCCAGTGCTCCTGGAGAGTAAGGTCCACAACTATGAGTTCCGGTCCTTGCCCTACACACAGCACCACGTCCACTCATCACGGAGGGGAGAGAGTGCCGCCCCAGAGAGCACAAAAAAGACTCAGAGGCCGACTTCTGTATCCCCACCAGGATGCTGGGTCTGCCCAATGGCTCCTCCTACCTGCCTGCTATCTGGGCAGACTCCCCAGGAAGGCACGCAGAACAGAGCTGCGATAAATCTTGGGAATTCAGCCACTTCACGAGGGTGAGGGCATGAGGACAGCTGGCTCTCTGCCACGAGGAGTGGAAAATACCAGCTGCCTCCCTGGAGATGGCCGCACTTATGCCAGGCAGGCAGGAAGGCCAAGACCAAGAGGAAAACACAGTGGCATCGCCTAAAGGGCTGTCCCAGGCCTGTGAGAGGCTCCTGGACCGTGACGCTGTCCCTAATGGCTCTGACCAGCAAGACCAGCAAGACTTCACCAGGCTACTCATGCTTCCCAAGTGTAGGTGAAGCTGGGAAACGCAGATCCAGGGCATCTTCCGGAAACCTGGGGTATCTGAGATGACCCCACACACAAAGTCCTCGGGTCACTGACAAGCTCATTCAAGGCGCCACTCCTAGACATAAGCATACAACTGTGGGTAACCCCCTATATAGGCACCAAGGAAGAGCTAAGCAGAACCCTGGCACAGTTAGGGCTTGAGGAATATCTCAGTTTAAAGTGTTACTACTCAGCTATTTCCTTTTATATAATCCTTTATATAATCATATATTAGTTTATAGAATTAGGGCTTCAAGAATCCCTTTATATAATCCTCTATAAATTATCATATAATAGTTGATAGTATGAGTGCCTAAAGAATATTTCCCTACATCTATACCTATAATTATATCTTAGTTCATAGTCGGAGGAATGCCTAGAGTGGACACAGTGCAGAGCATGAATTAAGGAATAAGCAGCTTATAATCGGAGGAATGCCTAGAGCAGACACGGTGCAGAGCATGATTTAAGGGAAAACAGTTACACCAGGACAAGAACCCATGGCCCAGGCGGCAGCGTTCAGTATCGTAAAGACACCCGCTGTATGGCAGGCTTGGGGCGAGAGCCACTCCTCCTGATAAAGGAGTTATAGGACCTTGCTCCAGTTCTTGTGGAAGGCTACCCTCAGACCCGCAATCCACCTTGGTGACTGTGAACTTTATCAGCTCTTGCTACTGTGCTGCTTGAAAAGCATCTTCCCACAGAACCCACTGGAAGCTGCCAGCAGGTGGCGGTAACCCTGACAGCTCTGTCACTGCTGTGTGACTTAAAGCATCCCCCCATAAATCTTCTTAATAGTAGTTTCCCATAGATAGAAGTATTGCACATGCACCCTCTTCACTGCGCACGGCCCACCTTCAAGCCTCGGTGACCTAATGGGGTGGACCCCCTTACTGCACACGGCCCTTGCCTTCATGGGAACCACCCCTTGCTGCGCACAGCCCACCTCCTGGCCTAGATGACCTAATGGGGGTGGACCCCATGTTTTATTGCTCACGACCCTATCACTATCCTTAAAGATGACTTCACTCACTGCCCTGCCCCCTAATCTATACACAATAAATACTCAGGCTTCTGGATATTCGGGGCCTCGCCTGACTCCGCTCATAGGTGGCGTGGCCCCCCGAGCCCAGCTGCGTTTTCCTTGTACTTCTGTGTCCTGTCTCTTTATTTCTCTGATCCTGCGCCTCAGCACAGCATAAGGCTCACCCCATGACCCTGTGTGGCCTTCAGCCCTACATACAATAAAAACCCTCCAAACATCACAATGGCCCCCTGCTCAGGGCTTGGTTAGCACATGTGGTCGTGCCAGAGTTTCAGCGTCTTCCACGGACAGGCGGCAGCGTTCACAGGCACCTCGCCAGGGCAAAGGGTCTCCATGTGTTCTCCCAAACAATTTTCAGACCACACCAGCTGCCACATCTTCACACAGTGCTTCTTGGGAGTCTGTGGCTCTAAACATTTTCCTCTGGATGTCCCCCGTAATTGTCCTTGCTACCTTTAATGGATCCAGAGAAGGAGAGCTCAACCTCGTGCTCCCAGGACCAGGCAAACTCTGAATCTAACTGCATGCCTTATCCTCATCGTTTACAACAGAACAACACATGGCAGCCATCACTGGCCCTGAGAAAGTGCACCCATCTTTGAAAATGAGCACCCTAGCTGGGTGCAGTGGCTCACGCCTATAATCCCGGCATTCTGGGAGGCTGAGGCAGGAGGATTACTTGAGGCCAGGAGTTCAAGACCAGCCTGGGCAACACAGGTGAACCCTGTCTCTATTAAAAATAAATAAATAAATAAATGAAAAGATAAAAAATTAAAGTTATCTGAAACACAAAACTAGAGTTAAAAACATCCCAGCACAGCAAGCCAGTGCAGGTGGACTCAGGAGGTTGGTGGGGGCCTGCAGGTACAGAGAATTCTCACCAGGCAGGCACTGTGGGCTGAGTGTGCTCCCTGGTCCTGGGCGGGCTGGGTGGGCTGCGTGTGCTCCCTGGTCCTGGGCGGGCTGGGTGGGCTGCGTGTGCTCCCTGGTCCTGGGAGAGCTGGGTGGGCTGCGTGTGCTCCCTGGTCCTGGGCGGGCTGGGTGGGCTGCGTGCGCTCCCTGGTCCTGGGCGAGCTGGGTGGGCTGCGTGCGCTCCCTGGCTTCTCTCACACTCAGCCTCCCTCCAGCCAGCACATTCTGTGCCTCCTGAAGTTCCATGCCTGTGCCAGAATCTAAACTTTGTTTAGTTCTTATCCCTTAGAACAGCAACTGACATGCAGCAGGGTCTCCAAAATGTGCTGAATGGCCAAATGAGAAACAAGAAGAGCCAGAGCAGCCTCCTCACTCCAGGACCTCAGAGATCCCGGTGGTCCCTGGCCGTGCTGTGGGAGGACTGCGCTCTCCCTTCCGCCTGAAGGGGCGCAGCGGGACCTCTGATGGGGAGGCCTGAAGTCCATGGGGCCGAGGCAGAGGGTCCACACAGCATGCTCCCCACCTCCTCTCCCTCTCGATGGCTCCACAGGCAACCAAAGCAGAGCTTGGACACCCTCCCCGCAACAGCGGCTGCCCACGGCCCACGGAAGACCCTGCGTGGGTCCGGACGCAGGGCTGCCTCCTCCACCCGAATCCGCTTTCCCACCCCTCGGAAGGTCTCTCTCGAGCTTCAGCTGCCGGGGACAGGCCAGGCCCGTGAAGTCTCTGTCCTGTGGCGCCTTCCTCGTCACCCCTCAGACTTGTTCTCCGACCATCCGGCGGGTCTGTTGGAAGCGTCCACGCCGCCTTCCTTCCACCGCCGGCCGCAGGCGTCTGTCTGTCCCACACGCTCTGCGCAGGCTGAGGCCACTTCTGCACGTGCGCCCCGGGCCTTCCCCGGGACGGGAACCGCGCACCGCGCAGCGGAGAGCAGCAGCTTGCAGGCCTCGCGGCGGAGTAGAGGGCCGGGCCGGGTCGCAGCGCCGGCGGGGGTAGGAGCGCGCCCGGAGCCCGCCTGGACAGAGCGCCGCCCTCCTGCGGCTCCCGGGACCTCGTCCGCCTCCACCCCGGGAAAGGCAGAGCGGCGGCGCGGGACCCCAGGGCTTGGCGGGGGCTGAGCTGTGCAGGGCGGACGCGCCGGCCCCGCTGGGGGCAATGGGGGAGAGACGCAGAGCCTGGATTCGCCGACACCATCACCGACGCGGCCGCCACGCGGGGGTCGGGGCGACACACGCGCGACACGATGTCGCGCAGCCACAGGCGGAACGACGGGACACGGCTCAAGCGTGAACGGAGACCAGAGACAGCATTTGTGGGGCGGCGCGGAGGCGGGAGACACGCGAGGCAGCCCCGGGGAGGGTCTGGCCAGGGCCCCCCGCCTATGGCGCCCCCCGCCCCGCCCCGCCACGCCCGGCCTCGGGAGCTCGGGCCGGCCGCTGCCCGGGACCGGTGCCGCACACCCTCGAACCCCGGCCGCGGCCCCGGCCTCCAAGCCGCCCCGCGCCGCCCCCCGTTCCTCACCAAAAGAAGGTGTTGGTGCCGTCGTCGTACACCTCGGACTCGGTGCTGCGGCGGCCCGCGCCCGGCCCGGCGTCTCGGCCGGCAGACGGCCCGTCGGGAGGCTCCTCCAGCGAGGCCTTGCCCGCGGGCTCCGGGGACCCGGGCCGCGGACCCCCGGCGTCCCTGCGCTCGCCCCTCCGCATGGCGTTTCGGCCCGGAGCCGCTCCGCCCGGCGCCGCGACCTCACGCACAGCGGTTCACCGGCGAGGGAACGCGCCACGCACCGCGCGAGGAGCGCCGGGAAGGGGTCGCGGCGCTCGCCCGCGGGGTCTCCGGAGAGCGGCGCGGGGCTGGCAAGAAAAGGGTGTGCGGTGCATTGTGGGGCTTGTAGTCCGCGCGGGGCATGCTTGGCCTTGTGGTCTGACGTCGCGGGTTAGACGCAGGGCTTGCTGGGAAGGATGCCACCTGGTTGCCAGGTAACCGGGGCTGGACCGCCGCGCGACTGAGACCGCGGGAACCGAGCGGCGGGTGGCGTGGGTCTCGCCAAGGCCGCCGGAACTCGGAGGTAACCACAGACATCCCCAGCGGCCTGGCCCGAGGCCCTCCGCCCCTCCGCCCCTCCGCCCCGTCCTCGCCGGCGGATCCCGGAGTCCAGCCCGGTTCTCCCTTTGGGCGCTTCCCGACCCTTCACCCCAGTGCGATCTGGGTTTTTTGTTTTTTGGTTTTTTTTCCGATGGAGTCTGGCTCTGTCGCCCAGGCTGGAGTGTCATGGCGAGATCTCGGCTCACGGCAACCTCCGCCTCCCGGGTGCAAGCGATTCTCCTGCCTCAGCCTCCCTAGTAGCTGGGATTACAGACGCCTGCCACCACGCCTGGCTGATTTTTGTGTTTTTTTTTTTTTAGTAGAGACGGGATTTCCCCATGTTGGCCAGACTGGTCTTCAACTCCTGACCTCAGGTGATCCGCCCGGCTTCCAAAGTGCTGGGATTACAGGCGTGAGCCACTGCGTCCTGCCCGATCCGGGTCATCTTTTCGCGGGATCGCGTGAAATTGGGCGTCAAGGATGGTGCGGACACGCTGGTTTTGGTTGACTCAAATTGTTGGCATGGTACCCCGCAAAAAAGCTCCTGAACCACTTTGAAAAGCAAGATGGCAGCTCCTCAAACATGGAAACACGTGTCCACACCAGACTTACACATGGACGCTCATAGCTGCAGCATCCTGATAACGGCGGCCATAGAGGGGAGAAGCATGTGCGCGCTACAGCATGACTGGACCCTGAAAACACTGTGCGAGGCAGGCCGGGGGCGCTGGCTCACGCCTGTCATCACAGCACTTTGGGAGGCCTAGGCGGGCAGATCACCTGAGGTCAGCAGGTGGAGACCAGACTGGGTAACATGTCGAAACCTCATCTTTAATAAAAATACAAAAACTAGCCAGTCGTGGCGGTGGACGCCTGTAATCCCTGCTACTCCGGAGGCTGAGGTAGGAGAATCACTTGCACGCTGGAGGCGGAGGTTGCAGTGAGCTGAGAACGCGCCCTGCACTCCAGCCTGGGCTGCAGAGCAAAACTGCGTCTCAAAAAAAAAAGAAAGAAAGAAAGAAAAAAAAATTATTCTAGGTAAAAGAAGCCAGTCACAGGAGACTAGGCATTATGTGATCCATTTATATGAAATGTCCAGAAAATGCAAATCTATGAAGACAGAAATTAGTTTTCACCAGGGATTGGGGAAGGGGTGATAAGGGGCGACTGCTAAAGGGTAGCAGATTTCTTTTGGGGCGATGAAAATGCTCTAAAATTGACCTCAGCTCCTATCTTGAAGGTACTAAAACCCACTGATCCGTACACTCTAAATGAGTTGAATGGCTGAACTGCATGGTGTGTGAAGTGTATCTTGTATCAGCTTTACTGAAATATAATTCACATACTAAATATATAAATATATTTGTGGGGCTCCTGCACAGCCATGTCCAGCAGGCATGGGGCTTGACTGTGATGTGAGCTTCACCCAAGCTCCTGGCTACGGTGTGGAGCCCCCAGTGGGCCTGGGACACAGGCTGGGCAGTGCCAGGATGCGCTGGCCTCAGGGGGCATGCTGTTGGGCCTCCCCAGGCCTGGATGCTGCCACCTTCTGCCCACCCCTTGGTTCACCTTCTGCCCCAGGCCCTGGCCCATCCAGCTGGGGGTTGCCTGGGTGGCCAGGGCAGCCAGCTCCCATCCACGCCATCTTTCCAGCAATCCCTGCACAGGCCTCGTTCCCAGTGAAGCATCCTTCAGGTCCTCTCCCAGACGTCTTCCTACAGGGTCAAGCCCTACAGGGTTGTGGGGTGTCCCCTATCACTGTGCTGAGGTGAAGGATCCGAGAAATAAAGAGACAAGACACTGAAGGACTGGAAAAGAGCAGCTGGGCTCAGGGGGCCACGCCGTTTCCCAGTGGAGACAGGCAAGGCCTGGAACATCCAGGAGCGTCTGTATTTATTGGGTACCAGACAGTGGTAAGGGTCGTGAGTGTGGTCATCTTAAAGACAGTGATAGGGACAAGACAATCACGTGGTCAATAAACAAGGGGTCCACTCCATTAGGTCACCTAGGCTAGGAGGTGGGCTGTGCACAGTGAAGAGTGCAGTGCACAATATCTCTTGTCTGGGGCAGGCTACTTCCAAGGAATTCTATAGGCGGATGCTTTGAGTCAGCACAGTAGCAGAGCTGACCAGGTCCACAGTCATCTGCTGGCAGCTTGCAATGATCTCTATAGGAGGATGCTCTGAGCAGCACAGTAGCTAGAGAGCTGACCAGGTCCACAGTCATCTGCTGGCAGCTTGCAATGATCTCTATAGGAGGTTGCTCTGAGCAGCACAGTAGCTAGAGAGCTGACAAGTTACCAAGTCACCAAGGTGCAATTATCTGGAGGGGTTTTAAGTTCTCAGAGGCTCTTGGGGTTGCGGGTCTGTGGGCAGCCTTCCACAAGAACTGGACGCAAGGTCCTACAACTCCTTTATCAGGAGGAGAGGCTCTTGCTCCAAGCCTGCCACACAGCAGGTATCTTTACGATACTGAACGCTGCCACCTGGGCCATGGATTCTTGTCCTGGTATAACTGTTTTTCCCTTAAATCATGCTCTGCGCCGTGTCTGCTCCAAACATTCCTCTGACTATAAGCAAGATACGCTTATACATGTATAGCTGTTTATCCCTTAATTCATGATCTGCACCGTGTCTGCTCTAGGCATTCCTCCGACTATGAACTAAGATATAATTATATATATGTATGTATATATAGGTAAATGACTGAGTAGTAGGCTATTCTTCAGGCACTAATTGTGCCAGGGATCTGCTTAGCTCTCCTTCCTTGGTGCCCAGATCGGGGGTTACCCACAGTAGTAAGTAAGGTCATCTTAAGAACAGTGATAGGGTCAAGACAATCATGCATGCGATAAGCAAAGGGTCCACCCCCATTAGGTCACCGAGGCAAGGAGGTGGGCCGTGCGCAGTGAAGAGGGTGCAGTGTGCGATATCTCTTATCTAGGGTGCAGGCTACTTCTAAGGACTTCTATAGGCGGATGCTTTGAGTCAGCACAGTAGCTGAAGAGCTGACAGGGAATACAGCCACCTGCTGGCAGCTTCCAGTGATTTCTACAGGAGGATGCTTTGAGTCAGTACCTAGCAACAGAGCCGACAGGGTTCACAGCCACCAGGGAGCGATTATACCGGAGGGGTTTTAAGCTCTCAGACGCTCGAGGGCTTGCCAGCCTGAGGCCAGCTTCCACAAGAACTGATGCAAGGTACTGCAACTCCCTTTCAGGAGGAGTGACTCTTGCTCCATGCCTGCCATACGGCGGATATCTTTAGGATACTGAACGCTGCCACCTGGGCCAGCCTGTCATGTAGCACATGCCCTTTCAGGCAGGGGCACTACTGCCTGGGCCACAGATTGTTGTCCTGGTGTAACTGTTTTTCCCTTAAATCATGCTGTGCGCCGTGTCTGCTCTAGACAGTCCTCCGACTATAAGCAAGATATGATTACAAATGTAGGGAAGTAACTGGGTAGTAAGATATTCTTCAGGCACTAATTGTTCTGACTATAAACTATGTGATTATATATAAAGGATTACATAAAGGAAATAACTGAGTAATAATACTATAAACTAAGCCTTCAGGCATTGTGCCGGGGATCTGCTTAGCTCTCCTTCCTGGGTGCCCAGATGGGGGGTACCCACACTTCCCATCCCAGCCCGTGGCGTTCACATTCCAGCTGCCCTCTCAGTGGCGTTAGGATCATTTCCTGGGTATGGGTGTTTCTCCCAAACTGCACAGAGAGCTCTAGGCCAGGGCGGGGAGATGTCCGGTCCCACTGGGGTCCCTGGCCCCAAGTACTCTTAGCTCAAGGCCTCCTGGCGAGAGGTTTGGGCCAGTCGGCTTGGGGGCGGGGTATGAGGGGCGGGGCCCGAGGGCGGGCGTGGGCCGTGAGGGGCGGGGCCCGAGGGCGGGCGAGGGACGTGAGGGGCGGGGCCCAAGGGCGGGCGTGGTGCGTGAGGGGCGGGGCCCGATGGCGGGCAAGGGACTTGAGGGGCGGGGCCCGAGGGCGGGCATGGGGCGTGAGGGGCGGGGCTCGAGGGCGGGCGTGGGACGTGAGGGGCGGGACCCGAGGGCGGGCGTGTGGGGCGTGAGGGGCGGGACCCTCGGGTCGGGCGTGTGGGGCGTGAGGGGCGGGACCTTGGGATCCCAGAGCGGGATCTGGCGGGTGTGGCCCATCAGACACTGCTGCTCCCGCTCTGGGCGCGCAGACCACGTGTTCGTTACCCAACACAATAGAGCTTTGGTTACCTGCCAAATAGAATTCCCAGCATTGGCAAATGCTAACTATTGTAATTTTTTTTTTTTTTTTTTTGCAACAGAGTCTCGCTCTGTCACCCAGGCTGGAGTGCAGTGACGTGATCTCGGTTCACTGCAACCTCCACCTCCCAAGTTCAAGTGATTCTCCCGCTTCAGCTTCCTGAGTAGTTGGAATTATAGGCGCCCACCACCACGCCTGGCTAAACTTTGTATTTGTAGTAGAGACAGAGTTTCGTCTTATTGGTCACGCTGGTCTCGAACTCTTGACCTCAGGTGATTCTTGGCTTTTCAAAGCGCTGGGGTTACAGGCGTGAGCCACAGCGCAGGGGCAACTATTGTGATCTTTTTTTTTTTTTTTTTTGAGACGGAGTTTCGCTCCTGTTACCCAGGCTAGGGTGCAATGGAGCGATCTCGGCTCACCGCAACCTCTGCCTCCTGGGTTCAGGCAATTCTCCTGCCTCAGCCTCCTGAGTAGCTGGGATTACAGGCACGCGCCATGATGCCCAGCTAATTTTTTGTATTTTTAGTAGAGATGGGGTTTCACCATGTTGACCAGGATGGTCTCGATCTCTTGACCTCGTGATCCACCCTCCTCGGCCTCCCAAAGTGCTGGGATTACAGGCGTGAGCCACCGCGCCCGGCAACTATTGTGATTTTTACACACCCCCTTAGGTTCTATTTTTGACTGTCGCTTAGAGATGGAGAAACTGAGGCAGAGAAAGGTTGGTGACAGCTACACCCAGCTGCTTCCAGACCCCAGAGCCTCCACCCTGAACCCCTGCACTCTACAGGGAGCGCTCCGCCTGGAGTTTTGCACCTGCCGTCCCATATCTGAGTCTCACCTTACCTGTTCCTGTCTTCACCCCCAACTGCAAAAGTGTTCACGGCCCCACCCGGGCATGAGTGGACCAGCAGAGTCCCTTGCAAGACGTGGGCCTGAGGGGCTGGGGTGAGGCCAGAGGTTTGTGGCTCAGGGAGCACTGTGGCTGGTGAGAGGAGGCAGCTGAGTAGCTTGGAGGACTTGGTCCATTGCGGCGCCAGAGCAGCAGAACTGGGGGTCCCCCGCCTGGGGAAGGGTGCATGGACAGCTGCGGAGATGCCTGCCAGAGCCTCAAGACGCTGGAACTTTTAAGAAAAGAGTCGGGCTATCACCCTTTTCGGCCTTAGCCCACCTGCACCCAGGTGAATAAACAGCCATGTTGCTCACACAAAGCCTGTTTGGGGCGTCTCTTCATTCAACACGAGCGTTTTTAACATTTGGTGCTGGAAATCCGGGACGGGGGAACTCCTGTGGGAGACCAAACCCCTGTCCCTGTTCTTGTGCTCCCTCCGTGACGAGATCTACCTCCTGACCTGGGGTCATCAGACCAGCCCACCAGCTATTTTGGTAAGCAGTCATAAAGAAAAAATAATAAAAGAAGGAAAAGGGCCGGGGCCGGGCTCAGTGGCTCACGCCTGTAATCTCAGCACTTTGGGAGGTGGAGTGGGTGGATCACGAGCTCAGAAGTTCAAAACCAGCCTGGCCAAAATGATGAAACCCCATCTCTACTAAAAATACAAAAATTAGCTGGACACAGTGGCAGGCGCCTGTAATCCCAGCTTCTCAGGAGACTGAGGCAGGAGAATTGCTTGAACCCTGCCAGCAGAGGGTGCAGTGAGCTGGGATCGTGCCATTGCACTCGAGCCTGGGCGATAGACTGAGACTCCATCTCAAACAGAAAGAAAAGAAAAGGGTCAATTCCGTCCTTACCCAGGGCCAGAGCAGGCCAGAGTCATATTTATGGTGGTAAATAGTGAAATATTGGCCAAAATGCTTTCTAAAAATGCCCTTGCAAAGAGAGGAGAGGGAGCTTAGGAATTTCTTTTTTCTTTTTCTGTTTTTGATACTGAGTTTCGCTCTGTCACCCAGGCTGGAGTGCAATGGTGCGATTTTGGCTCGCTGCCACCTCTACTTCCTGGGTTCCAGCAATTCTTCTGCCTCAGCTTCCCGGGTAGCTGGGATTACAGGCACCCGCCACCACACCCGTCTAATTTTTTTGTATTTTTAGTAGAGATGGGGGTTTCACCTTGTTAGTCAGGCTGGTCTCAAACTCGTGACTGTGGGTAACCCCCCATATAGGCACCGAGGAATGAGAGCTAAGCAGAACCCTGGCACAGTTAGGGCTTGAGGAATATCTCAGTTTATAGGGTTACTACTCAGCTATTTCCTTTTATATAATCCTTTATACAATCATATATTAGTTATAGAATTAGGGCTTGAAGAATCCCTTTATATGATCCTCTATATATAATCATATAATAGTCGATAGTATGAGTGCCTAAAGAATATTTCCCTACATCTATACCTATAATTATATCTTAGTTCATAATCGGAGGAATGCCTAGAGTGGACACAGTGCAGAGCATGAATTAAGGAATAAGCAGCTTATAATCGGAGGAATGTCTAGAGCAGACACAGTGCAGAGCATGATTTAAGGGAAAACAGTTACACCAGGACAAGAACCCATGGCCCAGGCGGCAGCGTTCAGTATCGTAAAGACACCCGCTGTACGGCAGGCTTGGGGCGAGAGCCACTCCTCCTGATAAAGGAGTTATAGGACCTTGCTCCAGTTCTTGTGGAAGGCTGCCCTCAGACCCGCAATCCACCTTGGTGACTGTGAACTTTATCAGCTCTTGCTACTGTGCTGCTCGAAAAGCATCTTCCCATAGAACCCACTGGAAGCTGCCAGCAGGTGGTGGTAACCCTGACAGTTCTGTCACTGCTGTGTGACTTAAAGCATCCCCTCATAAATCTTCTTAGTAGTAGTTTCCCACAGATAGAAGTATTGCACATGCACCCTCTTCACTGCGCACGGCCCACCTTCAAGCCTCGGTGACCTAATGGGGTGGACCCCCTTACTGCACACGGCCCTTGCCTTCACGGGAACCCACCCCTTGCTGTGCACTGTCCACCTCCTGGCCTTGGTGACCTAATGGGGGTGGACCCCTTACTGCACACGGCCCTTGCCTTCGTGGGAACCCGCCCCTTGCTGCTCACTGTCCACCTCCTGGCCTAGGTGACCTAATGGGGGTGGACCCCATGTTTTATTGCTCACGACCCTATCACTATCCTTAAAGATGACTTCACTCACTGCCCTGCCCCCTAACCTATACACAATAAATACTCACGCTTCTGGACATTCGGGGCCTCGCCTGACTCCACTTATAGGTGGCGTGGCCCCCCGAGCCCAGCTGCATTTTCCTTGCACTTCTGTGTCCTGTCTCTTTATTTCTCGGATCCTGCACCTCAGCACAGCATAAGGCTCACCCCACGACCCTGTGGGGCCCTCAGCCCTACACCTGACCTCATGATCCATCTGCCTGGCCTCCCAAAGTGCTGGTGTAGCAGGAACAGCCATGGGAAACGGATCTCTCGGACACCGAATACAGGAGGAAGGAGTTTATTCGGCCGGGAGCAAGGTGGCATAGTTACCTAACAGCAAAGCTCCCCTAACAAAGGAAGGTTCCATCTTTATATAGGCTTATACTCTAGATGTTACACGTGGAAGAATCTTAGGTTTATAACTTAACATATGAAAAGGGTCTCGGTTTACAGTCTCAGGAATTATATATGAAAAGGGCTTCAGTTTACAGTCTTAGGAATGACAAGGGGAAGTTGATCTGAGATGCCTGGGTCTCCCTCTTCACTGGGATTAAAGGCAGGAACCACAGCACCCGGTGGGATTTCTAAAGTAACAATATTTCCTCTGCTGTGGTAAATCTCTAACAGTGAGTGGATTACAGCACACTCACCTGCCACATGTACACCTGTGCCTGAGAGTTTTCTCAGGCTTGTTGGAGGGAGCTTGGACAGCAGGACTGCTCCCTAAGTCAAGAAACTGGAACTGGTGGAAATGTGAGGCCCAGAGGTGCTGGGGAGGGAGCAGGGAGATGGGGTCGTCCCTGTCATGAGGACATGAGGGGTTTGAGTCCCCACCCCACTGCCACCTGGTGTGGCAGCCAAGGACGGCTTCAGGCGGACCTCAAGGGCAGAGGCCCAGCTGGGAGAGGGTCTCCCCTGCAGGGGCCTGAGGCTGGGGGTCGCCTGCCAAGCAGTCAGCCAAGAGAGGCTCCAGCCAGCAGGATGCCTGAGACCAGCCCAGAGAGAAAACAGGGGCAGGGGCAGGTTCCCAGAGGCACCGACTCCAGCTGACCTGGAGGGGCTGCCTCTCAGAAGCGCCCTGGACAAGACATTAGTGTCTGCGGCCACGCCCGGGAGGCTGTGGGGTTGGGAGGACAGGTCTCTTAGGGAGGGGCCCAGGGAGACGGTAATGGCACCTGGTGCTCACACCTGCCTGTGGGATTTCACCTGGGGCCTTTGCTGGCTTTGTCATCCTGACCCCTCTGCCAGATCCCACAATTGAAAGGAGGCAGCAGGGATGGAGGGCCCGCCTCTGCTGCACTTTGGGCCTGGGGGTGGGGGAGGCATCTGGTGAATGAGTCTTCTGGAGGGGGCGGAGGAAGGACAGAGGAGCAGGGTCCAAGGTCCACAGAGGAAGAGCAGGAGGCCCGCGGGGACGTCGACCAGAGTTCTCTGCGAAGGCAGGGCAGGGCCGTCCAGGCCAAGCTCCACTCAGGAGCTGCATGCAAAGCGGGCAGCTGAGCAGGCTGAGTCTGGGGGAAATAAAGGTTTTAATAATAGACTTGAATGTGATTGTTTGTGTCAGAAAATTTGAAAACAAACAGTGAGGAAAAGCATAATACGCACCCTTAGTTCACAGTTAGGCACATATAAAATCACATATCAATCTGCTCTTCCCTTTTTTCTTTTAATTGAGTTGGCGTCTCCCTCTGCCGCTCAGGCTGGAGCACAGTGGCGCGATCTCGGCTCACTGCAACCTCCGCCTCCCGGGTTCAGGCAATTCTCCTGCCTCAGCCTCCCAGGTAGCTGGGACTACAGGCACACGCCACCACGCCCGTTTTTTCTGCATTTTTAGTAGAGACGGGGTTTCACTGTATTAGCCAGGATGGTCTCAATCTCCTGACCTCGTGATCCACCCGCCTCAGCCTCCCAAAGTGCTGGGATTACAGGCGTGAGCCACCGCGCCCGGCCCTACTCTTCCCATATTTTCATGTGATAGGAGCATCAAACCACCATGGCACACGTTTACCAGTGTAACAAACCTGCACGTTCTGCACAGGTATCCTGAATTTAAAGCTTAAGCCCGGATTACAGTGGCTCATGCCTGTAATCCCAGCACTTTGGGAGGCTGAAGTAGGTGGATCACCTGAGGTCAGGAGTTCGAGACCAGCCTGACCAACATGGTGAAACTCTATCCCACTAAAAATACAAAATTACCCGGGCATGGTGGCGCACGCCTGTAGTCCCAGCTACTCAGAAGGCTGAGGCAGGAGAGTTGCTTGAACCCGGGAGTCGGAGGTTACAGTGAGCCGTGATCGCGCCATTGCACTCCAGCCTGGGCAACAAGAGTGAGACTCTGTCTCAAAAATAAATAAATAATAAATTAATAAATCTCTTTTAATTTAGACAAATTTTTTATACATTTGTAACCTGTTTTTTTTTTTTTATAACAGAAGCATCTTCCTATATTCTCAAAAACTCTGTGAAAGCGTAACTTCTCATGGCCGCTTAATCAGCATACAAATCTGAACACATTTGCTCTGATACTCTCCTATTGTTGAACTTTGCTGGTTTACACTTTCGCTGCAAATGACATATATATTTTTTCATTATTTTGCATTGTTCCTTTAGGACAGTTTTCAGAAAGTTAGATTAATGGACCAAAGTCTAAACAATTTTAAGGCTCTTCATACGCATAATGGCCGAATTGCTTTCTGAAAGGGCTGTGCTGGTTTTCCGTCCAGATGGGCCCGGGTGGGGTCTGCCCTTCCTCCCCGACTGCCTACTTCGCTGGATGTAAGGGAACTTCCACACGCGTGGGGCCAGCGTCCGATGCGGCCGCCTCGGTGAGCACTCTCCCCTGAGGCTGGACACCCCGGCTGTGCCGGGAGGACTCCAGGAGACTGGGGATTCCCCAGGTGATGCCTGTGGAACGTGTGGGGGGAAGAGGAGCAGTGTTTCTGCGGTGCAACCGGAATGCTGAAAAAGTCACTGAAAAAGAGCACAGCTGTGCAGATGCTTGAAGTGACACCTCAGTAGGGCAACACCTGTGACCTGCTGGCAGATTGTCCTAACGCAGTGAAAACGTGAGCACAGAGAGTCCTGGGCTGGCCGAGTTGGGGGCTGGGGACCCACACCTGTACCGGAGCAGGCAGGAGCTGGCTGGCCACATGGCCCTTGCACGTGAGCTCCTCCTGTGCTCAGTAAGCCTTGGGGATTCTGATTCTGAATTCTAACTCGGCGGCTGCGACCCACTGGTGAGACGGCCGGGTGTCTGTCTCCCACTTACCTTGCATTTTTCCACGGGAAAAGAGCTCACACGCCCCAGGCTTCCTTGCCGTAAAGTGTGGTCATGTGACAAACCAGGCGAAGGGTGGGGTTCCTTCCTTCACCTTCTCCTCTTCCCGCTGGCTGGAACGTGGATGTGATGTCCAGAGCATGAGCAGCCATTTTGGACCGGGTGCTTGGACCCTACGTGTAAGGTGGCAGATCAACAAGTTAAAGGCGTTCTGGGTCTCTAATGACTATAGTTTGGCCACATTAGTCCAGGGGTGTGTGTGTGTGTGTGTGTGTGTGTGTGTGAGAGAGAGAGAGAGAGAGAGAGAGAGAGAGAAAGACAGGGTCTCGCTCTGTCACCCAGGCTGGAGTGCAGTGGTGTGAGCTCGGCTCACTGCAACCTCCCAGGTTCAAGTGATTCTCTAACCTCAGCCTTCTGAGTAGTTGCGATTACAGGCATGCACCACCATGCCTGGCTAATTTTTTGTAGTTTTAGTAGAGATGGGGGTCTCAGCATATTGGCCAGGCTGGTCTTGAACTCCTGACCTAAGGTGATCTGCCCACCTCGGCCTCCCAAAGTGCTGGGTGTGAGCCACCATACCCAGCCAACTCCAGATTTCACTTATAGGAAAAACACTCAGCTTGTTTAAGCCACAACCCTTTTGCACACAAATCTTAGCGTGTTCCATCTGGATTTGTTCCATCTGAGTTCACTGGTCCTCGGCCACCATTTCACTCCCTTGTCTTTGCTAAAGTGGCACAGTTGTGGCCTCTGCTGCCGTCCCAGCCTGCCAGGAGGTGCCCCAAGGAGAAATGTGGGTGGGGCCATGTTATCCCTTGAGGAAGCCGGGGCCTGAACCACAGCTGAGGGTGCTGGGCTTGCCCATGCGTGCTCCAGCCCAGCGGGCCTGTGGTGCCGTCTGTGTGACAGCGTCTGCCCGTGGAGCTCTGGCCCTGCCTCCCCAGCTTTCAGAAGCGGGTCTCGAACTCCTGACCTCAGGTGATCCTCAGCTGTCCAAAGTGCTGGGGTCACAGGCGTGAGCCACAGCGCGGGGGCAACTATTGTGATCTTTACACACCCCCTTAGGTTCTATTTTTGACTGTCACTTAGAGATGGAGAAACTGAAGCAGAGAAAGGTTGGTGACAGCTACACCCAGCTGCTTCCAGACCCCAGAGCCTCCACCCTGAACCCCTGCACTCTACAGGGAGCGCTCCGCCTGGAGTTTTGCACCTGCCGTCCCATATCCGAGTCTCACCACACACCCTGCAGATAATGCCCGCCAGCCCGCCGGCCTGGGCCCCACTCCCTGCCCACCTCTGTCCTCGGGGAACTCCACCGGACGCCACTCTCAGGAGTCTTCCCAGCTTCCCAGCTGCTGCCCTCCGCCCAGGCTGCACAGAATGTGTTCAGGGCCTGGGAATGCGGGGTCTCCTCTGTTGTCTACACAGGCTGGGGATGCAGGGGGCTCCTCCTCCATCGTCCACACAGCCCGGGGCCAGCCATGTGTCCCCAAGACTCCAAGGACTCCCCAGCTGGAGTCCAGAAAGCAGAGCTGAGGTGGGAGAAGACAGTTTCTTTGGGAGTCTGCTTCATCCTCGGTCCTTCTTGCCCCAGTTTCTCCTCTAAGTGAATCAACACTGACTTGTGGGGTGGGGAGGTGGTGGCCTGGTGTGGGGTGTTGCCTGGGGTGGGGAGGTGATGGCCTGGGGTGGGGTGCTGCCTGGTGTGGGGTCCTCCCTGGTGTGGGGTGCTGCCTGGGGTGGGGAGGTGATGGCCCGGGGTGGGGTGCTGCCTGGTGTGGGGTCCTCCCTGGTGTGGGGTGTTGCCTGGGGTGGGGAGGTGATGGCCTGGCGTGGGATGCTGCATGGTGTGGGATGCTGCCTGGTGTGGGGTGCTGCCTGGGGTGGGGAGGTGATGGCCCGGGGTGGGGTGCTGCCTGGTGTGGGGTCCTCCCTGGTGTGGGGTGCTGCCTGGGGTGGGGAGGTGATGGCCTGGGGTGGGATGCTGCTCGGGATGGGGTACTTGAGGAGGGAACGTGGGGATGTGTGAGCTGGGGTTGAGAGGCAAAGCAAGTGGGGGTGTTGGTGCAGGCTCAGCCAGGGTTCCATGCCATCCTGCTTCCCCCTAAGAGTGGGTGTCATGAGCCCCATCTCACAGCAGAAACCCCCTCCCGGAACTCCAGCCTAGGAACTCTCCTTCTGCCCCTCCGGCCCCTGACCCGCCATCTGGGCCTCAGGAAGGTGTCTGAGGCCCCAGGGGCTGGGGGACTCTCCTGGCCCAGATGCCGGTTCCTCCCCAACTACACCCAGGTGCGGCAGGGCAGGCGGGACGGTGGAGGAGGAGGGAGGGGCAAGTCCCACGCGGAAGTCAGGCAGGAGTGCCCGCCACGGGCAGCCACTCTCCCGGCCGCCGGCCCCAGCCCCGGAACTCCAGCCGCAGCCAGCATGCAGGTGAGTCCCTTGCTACAAAGGGTCCACACCTGTGCTGCCCCCAGCCACGCCCCAGCCACCGGGCCCCAGTCGCCTGCCGCCAGCCCCACCTGGAAGACTCCTGTGGGGGGGTCCCTGCAGGCTGCCAGGTCGGGTGTGGGCGAGACCCCAGCAGAGCTCGGCTGCCTCCTGGACCGCTGGGGCACGCTGTGGGTCGGAAGCGCTGGAGGAGGGCGGCTTTCCTCCGTCCAGCCCGGGATTCTGAGGACACCAGGGCCGGGCTCTTAGCAAGTGTGTGGGACTGGAAACCCTTCCCAGAGTCCTCAATACAAGATGGAGAGAGCACGCCCACCCGGGCCGGGGGCTGCTGGTGAGGACCCCAGACGTGGCGGCTTTGCCTCGCAGCTGGCCCCTAAGCGGGAGGGGGCTGAGGACTCCAGGCAGGCTGCCCTGGGGTTGGGAGCTGCAGAGTGGCCAGCAGGCTGTGGGGTCTCTGCTCCCCAAGGAGCCCTGCCCCAGGCACAGGTGAGGACCGACCGCTGCTGCTGGATTCCAACTCAGGGGCCTGGGGTGCAGAGCAGAAGGGGGGTGCAGGAGAACAGGCAGGAGGACATCCTTTCTCCCCTCTGCCAGTGAGGAGGTCACTTGGGGCCGGGCCAACGCCTGGGCGTGCCAGCTCCTGGTCGGCCCGGGGAGGAGGCAGTGCCGAGGCGGAGTGAAACCAGCCTCCCTGCCGCCTCCCTGTGTGGGCTGCGCAGGCAGCCTCTGGTTCCACCTCTGCCCAGGGCTCTCCTCGGCCCTCCACATCCAGCCCTGACATCCTGGCTGCTCAGCCCAGCCCCTGATGCCCCTTGGCCTGAGCTCAGGGTCCCCTCTGCCAGCCCCTTCCTCCCATGCTGGGGTTCGAGGAGAGACTTGGGGCTGGCTAGGGGCTGTGGGGAAGCAGCATCTGGTTTGCCCTAAGTGAGAGCATTAGCCCTTGAAAAAGGGCGGTGGCGCATGCCTGTAGTCCCAGCTTCTCTGGAGGCTGAGGCGGGAGGACTGCTGGAGCCAGGAGTTCTGGGCTGTAGCGCTGTGCTGATTGGGTGTCCACACTGAGTTCAGCCCCAGTATGGTGACCTCCTGGGTGCGGGGGACCACCGAGTTGCCTAAGGAGGGGTGAACCGGTCTAGGTCGGAAACGGAGCAGGTCAAACTCTCGTGGTGATGAAAAAGGACAGTTGCAGACACAGGGAGGACTTGGTAGTCCCAGCTCCAGGCTGGATCTGGGCATGCCTTTCCTCTGCTCTAACCCCTTCTGTAGCTCCCCACTGCCCCCTGCTGAAGTGCAAACTCTCCGGCTGCCCAAGCTGCCTTCCCCGATCGGCTTCTGCCGACCTCCAGCCTCCCCCCCCGGCGGCTCCCTTTCTGCCCTTTCTGCTTCTGCAAAGGTGGAGTGTCAAGGACGGAGTCCCTGGAAGGACTAAGACTCAGTTTCCATAGGTGCTGAGTGCTGAGTCACCAGGAGTAGTAGCTACCAAGTCCTCCTTGGAGGTGCTGAGTGTTGAGTCCCTGGGAAGTGCTGACTGCTGAGTCCAGATGCCAATTGCACCCTGCCCCTCAGGGTCTGCCCACACACATTCTTTCTCCCAAGAATGCTGCCCTCATTTTCTCAACCTCTGCCAACCTCTTGCCCTACAATGCCAAGCTCCATGCCTCCACATCTGCCAAGTAGGCCCCCGCCATGTCCTCAAACACCACGCACTGCCTGGGAGGGCAGCAGGCAGGTCACCCCATCAGTGTCTGGGTGTGGATGGGCACGAGAATGGGTGAACTGACAGATGACAGACCGGGCGGCTGGAGGGGAGTGGGGGATGCAGATGACGAGCTTGGGGGCTCAAGGAGCAGAGCCAGGTGGGGAGGACTCGCTCAGAGGGCCTGTGGCCGGGCAGAGGCCAGGTGCTCTGGTTCACGGGGTGGGCCTCTCTGTACGTGGGACGACCCTCAGCGGATGACGAAACTGCAAAGTATTCAAGGGGCGGATCCCAGAGGGCCCGGGATGCCGGCAAAGGGGCTCGACACGACCTCAGGGGAGATGAGGTCCCAACACTGTCCGTGCACACCTGGGGCGATGTGTATCCTAGGACCTACTAGCCAGGTGTGCTTGGGAGAGGGCTGGGGTCCATCTCCTCTGCCTGTCCCAGCCTGGAGGCTGGACTGTGAGGACGGATGGGCCGGACCCCCAGCTCCTTCCTCACACTCCAGCCCTGGGGAGGGAGGGTCCCTGTGGGACCCTAGAAGCTTCCTCATTGGGAGCCAGGGGCTTGCCCACTGGACCCTGGCCCGTGCCCACAATGTGGTGCCAGGCCCCCCACCCACTCCCTGGGGCCCTGGATCACTGGGCATGTGGCCTGTGAGGGTGTGGGGCAGGAAGGACGGGAAGGACGACAGTGTCTCTGGTTCCGTCCACCTCTTCCCTGTGTCTGCACATGATCGAGGGGACTGTGAGCAGGGGTGAGGGGTACCCTGCTGTACACACGAGGAAGCTAAGGCAGGGGGTCTTGCGGTGGTGTCAGAGCCAGGGTCTGGCCGGCTGTCTGCCCAGAGCTGGCCTCCCTCTCTGGGTTTGCAGACGGCAAGGCTGGCTGAAGCCTCAGAGGCCTGAGACTGAGTGTGTAAGGCCAGCCTCTGTCACTGCCCTGCCATCTGGAAGCCTGTCGGCCCACACGTGGCTTCCCAGAGGTGGGGCCCATGGACTGGGGACATGGGGGTCCCAGACCCCTCTCTGTGGACAAACCAACCCAACAGTCTACTTGGCTGGAAGTGGAAGTGACTTCGGGTCGTCCAGCCCCCACCTGTGAAGGCTCTGAGGGCAGAGCAGAGAAGCCAGAGCCCTGTGGCTCCCTGGACACTAGCCCTCAGGACAAACGGACAGACGGACAGACGGACGGCCCAATCCCGGGGGCTGGTGGCTGTGGCCCCGGGACCGGCCGGTGGGCCCAGTGTTTGACAGCAGAGTCTGGGAGCCTGAGGCCTTTCTGTCTGTGGGTGGGGGGCTCCCCCTGTCTGTCTGTGGGTGGGGGGCTCCCCCCGTCTGTCTGTGGTGGGGGGCTCCACCTGTCTGTCTGTGGGTGGGGGGCTGCCCCTGTCTGTGGGTGGGGGGCTCCCCTGTCTGTCTGTGGGTGGAGGGCTCCCCCGTCTGTCTGTGGGTGGGGGGCTCCCCCCGTCTGTCTGTGGGTGGGGGGGCTCCCCCGTCTGTCTGTGGGTGGGGGGGCTCCCCCCATCTGTCTGTGGGTGGGGGCTCCCCCCGTCTGTCTGTGGGTGGGGGGCTCCCCCTGTCTGTCTGTGGGTGGGGGGCTCCCCCTGTCTGTCTGTGGGTGGGGGGCTCCCCTGTCTGTCTGTGGGTGGGGGGGCTCCCCTGTCCGTCTATGGGTGGGGGGGCTACGCCTGTCTGTCTGTGGGTGGGGGGCTCCCCCTGTCTGTCTGTGGGTGGGGGGCTCCCCCTGTCTGTGGGTGGGGGCTCCACCCGTCTGGCTGTGGGTTGGGGGGCTCCCCCCATCTGGCTGTGGGTGGGGGGCTCCCCCGTCTGTCCATGGGTTGGGGGGCTCCCCGTCTGTCCGTGGGTTGGGGGGCTCCCCATCTGTCCGTGGGTTGGGGGGCTCTCCATCTGTCCGTGGGTTGGGGGGCTCCCCCCGTCTGGCTGTGGGTGGGGGCTCCCCCCGTCTGGCTGTGGGTGGGGGGCTCCACCCGTCTGTCTGTCTGTCTGTGGGTGGGGGGCTCCCCCTGTCTGTCTGTGGGTGGGGGTGCTCCACCTGTCTGTCTGTGGGTGGGGGGCTCCCCCGTCTGTCTATGGGTTGGGGGCTCCACCCATCTGGCTGTGGGTTGGGGGGCTCCCCCCGTCTGGCTGTGGGTTGGGGGGCTCCCCCCGTCTGGCTGTGGGTGGGGGGCTCCCCCTGTCTGGCTGTGGGTGGGGGGCTTCACCCGTCTGTCTGTGGTGGGGGGCTCCCCCTGTCTGGCTGTGGGTGGGGGGGCTCCCCCTGTCTGGCTGTGGGTGGGGGGCTCCCCCTGTCTGGCTGTGGGTTGGGGGACTCCCCCATCTGGCTGTGGGTTGGGGGGCTCCCCATCTGGCTGTGGGTTGGGGGGCTCCCCCTGTCTGGCTGTTGAGGGAGCTTCCACCTGGTAGCCCTTGTGCTTCTGCCCCTGTCTGAGGGAGCAGCTAAGGGCAGCCAGGGGCCATCATGGTCCCCAGGTGTGCGTGTAGCTCTGTTTTGGGGTGGCGGACTCCCTGTCAGCCCAGGAAGGTGATGGGGGCTTGGGCCAGTCCCAGCCACACCCCATTCCCCCGGGGAGACTGGTTCTGCCGTTTCCAGAGGCGTGTGGTCATCGCCCAGTGCTGCACGATACCTTTGGTGGGGAGGGGTTTTCTGTGCCTTATTTCTGGGGCTAAGGATGGCTTCCCTCCCCGACCTCTGAGAGTGTTCCCCAGGGACGGCCCCCCTCCCCAGGCTTCTCTGAAAGTCCTGCCTGGCCTGGGGTCCCTGCCTGGTCCCTTTCTTCTCGGGGGTCTGGGCTTATCCTTTCAGCTTTGGGCCCAGGCTGACGTGACGGGTCTCTAATTTCAGCCTCTGCCAGAGGAGTTGTGGTTCTGGGCAGGGGAGGGACCCTCACCCAGGGTCTGAAGCCAGGCATGTGAGGGGTCGTTCCCTCACTAACCCCTCTAACACGACACTCCCTGGACCCCTACAGAGGCAAGCCACAGAGCCACTGCCGTGACTCCCACAGCCCCCAAGCCACCAGTCCCCTCGGGGGAGGCCACCGTCTGCACTGAGACAGAGGCCTCCCCTGCCTGGGCAGGTGCCACACCCTCCCTGCATCTCCATCTGAAGATGGAAGTTTCTCCTCTGACCCGGGATGGGGGGAAGTTTCTGTGGCCCACCACACCTGTGTGCAGGTATCTGCCTGTGAGCTGTGGGGAGGACCAACCAGGGGCTCAGAGGCAGAAGAACCGTTGGCCTAGGAGGGGGCAGAAGGACCAGGTGAGCCCCGTGGGCCAACCGGGGTGAAAACCTCCCTGCCCAGGAAGGCTGCAGTGTGGCACTGGGCTCAGCTGGCGTCTGCGCGGGCCCAGGTCCCCATGACAGAGGAGACGTCTGCATGGGCCCAGGTCCCCGTGACAGAGGAGGCATCTGCATGGGCCCAGGTCCCCGTGACAGAGGAGGTGTCTGGATGGGCCCAGGTCCCCGTGACAGAGGAGGCGTCTGGATGGGCCCAGGTCCCCGTGACAGAGGAGGTGTCTGCATGGGCCCACCTTCGTGACCAGGGCACCCGATGCCTTAGAGCCTCAGTCCCCAACCTTTCTGGCACCAGGGGCTGCTTTCAAGGACAGCGTTTTTCCAAGGCTGCGGGTGTGGGGGCTGTTTCGCGTTAGATCATCAGGTGTTCGAGTCTCACTGGGAGCGCACATCTGCGCTCCCCGACCCGCCAGTGACTCTGATGCCACGACCTGTCTGATGGGAGGCGGGGCTCAGGCAGAAATGCCGCCCGCCCTCCCGCGCTCACCTCCTGCTGTGCCGCCTGGTTCCCAACTGGTGTGGACCAGCCCCCCCGCCAAGCGCCTCCCATCCTGTGGTCACTTGGATGCCTTTCGTGGCTTTCGTGGTTGAGATGGTGGCTGGAATGGGAGGCCTCTCCCGGAACCGGCAGCTCCTGGTGTGCGGGTCAGGGTGGGCGCTGGAGGGCAGACCTGGACCAGGGCAGCAGACTTAGCGACACAAAGTAAGAAGCAGACACCCAGTCAAGCTGAATGTCAGATAAATAGCAACGATCTTAGTGTAGGTGTGGCCTGTGCATTCACTGAAACATACTTCGTTATGCTGTGCTGTGCTACAGATGCTCTGCTAATACTACACCAGACTATGTTAACACTCTACTAATACTAACAGTATACTACAAATACTCCACTAATACTATACCATGCTAACACTGTACTAACACTGTAAAATAATAGATTAATACTCTAATGCTACAGTATACTACCACTGTGCTAATACTGTATGAATGCTAATGCTATACTACAAATACTCCACTAATACTATACCATACTAACACTGTACTAACAATGTAACATCCTAGATTAATACTCTGATGCTACAGTATACTACCACTGTGCTAATACTGTACAAATACTAATACTAATACTGCAAATACTCCACTAATACTATACCATGCTAACACTGTACTAACACTGTAACATCCTAGATTAATACTCTGATGCTACAGTATACTACCACTGTGCTAATACTGTACAAATACTAATACTGCAAATACTCCACTAATACTATACCATGCTAACACTGTACTAATACTATAACATACTAGATTAATACTCTAATGCTACAGTATACTACCACTGTGCTAATACTGTATGAATACTAATACTATACTACAAATACTCCACTAATACTATACCATACTAACACTGTACTAACACTATAACATAATAGATTAATACTCTAATGCTACAGTATACTACCGCTGTGCTAATACTGTACAAATACTAATACTGCAAATACTCCACTAATACTATACCATGCTAACACTGTACTAACACTGTAACATCCTAGATTAATACTCTGATGCTACAGTATACTACCACTGTGCTAATACTGTACAAATACTAATACTATACTACAAATACTCCACTAATACTATACCATACTAACACTACACTAACACTGTAACATAATAGATTAATACTCTAATGCTACAGTATACTACCACTGTGCTAATACTGTACAAATACTAATACTATACTACAAATACTCCACTAATACTATACCATGCTAACACTGTACTAACACTGTAACATCCTAGATTAATACTCTGATGCTACAGTATACTACCACTGTGCTAATACTGTATGAATACTAATACTATACTACAAATACTCCACTAATACTATACCATACTAACACTGTACTAACACTATAACACACTAGATTAATACTCTGATGCTACAGTATACTACCGCTGTGCTAATACTGTACAAATACTAATACTAATACTGCAAATACTCCACTAATACTATACCATACTAACACTGTACTAACACTGTAACATACTAGATTAATACTCTAATGCTACAGTATACTACCACTGTGCTAATACTGTACGAATACTAATGCTATACTACAAATACTCCACTAATACTATACCATGCTAACACTGTACTAACAATGTAACATCCTAGATTAATACTCTAATGCTACAGTATACTACTGCTGTGTTAATACTGTACAAATACTAATACTGCAAATACTCCACTAATAGTATACCTTACTAACACTACACTAACACTGTAACACACTAGATCAATACTCTAATGCTACAGTATACTACCACTGCGCTAATACTGTACAAATACTAATACTAATACTATACTGCAAATACTCCACTAATACTATACCATGCTAACACTGTACTAACACTGTAACATCCTAGATTAAAACTCTAATGGTACAGTATACTACCACTGTGCTAATACTGTACTATGCTGCTGCTGTTATCTGCAAATGAAGTGTGACTTGGTAACTAGGTGGCCTCTATTTTACCTGGCCGCCCTCAAGGGCCACCTGTCTCAAGCAGTCAAGTGAGACTTTCTGGAGGAGGCAGGTCTTTAGCTTGGCAAGCATGTGGCCGGGAGAGGGGAGGGCTGCAGGGGCAGGGACTGGGTGTGATGCAGCCAGAGACAGCATGGAGGCTGCCTCAGTCATTCACAAATATCAGGGAGACACTCAGAGGCCCTCCAAATTCACCTCTTCCAGATGGTTCTCGTGTCCCCGTGTCTGCTGGGATGTGCCTGAGGCAGTCACCTGCGGGAGCCCGTGCACAGCGCCCTGCGGGCACTCACCTCGCCTGCGGCAGGTCCTTTCTGTGTGAGGACAGCACGATGTCCTCCGTCTGCCCAGCCCCCAGGGGCCTGACGTGAAATCCGGCTTCTGGGAGTGCCCTTGTCTGCACCTCCAGGGGCAGATGGGCCATACCAGGCACTAGGACCGTTCAGTTTTAAACACTGCAAAAAGTTTCCAGACCCACGCTCTGATACACACAGCACCAGGAGCTTCCCCCAAGCCGCCGGTGTCGTCCTGTCCTCTGACCTGCGTCTCTTCCCCCGTCGGTTGCTCACCATGCTCCGCTTCTGCAGGCTGCGTCTTCCCTGCTGCATTTGCAGGCGTCCACACGGTCCTTTGCGGGCCCTTTGTAGCAGGCCCTGCCCCGCTGGGCTGTCACCGCCCACAGCCATCTCCTTGGGACTGTTTGCTGTTTTCGTTGTGGGGAGGGGTGGTATGTCGCCACGTGGTCGGCTGCAGGAACCCGCCAGCAAGGGGCATCTCACCCCAATCACATCCTGGCATCCCTTCCTCTTCCCTGAACCCCCAGGGCGAAGAGAACCTCCAGATCCTGGTGGAGCCTGAAGGGGACAGCTTCCCGCTGATGGAGATCAGTCCCTGTGAGGTGGGTGTCCGTGGGCCCCTCCCGGGCCCCGCCTGGCCCTGCCCTGCCCCTTCGCCTGCACCTGGCCCTATGCCTCCTCCTGCAGACCGAGGCCTCCGAGCAGTGGGACTACGTCCTCGTGGCCGACCTTCGCACCCAGACGGACCCCCGGCAGGTGCAGCAGCAGCGGCAGTTCCTGGAAGAGCTCAGGAGAAAGGGCTTCCACACCAAGGTGGGCTGGTGCCCAGCGAGGGGCAGGGGCGTGGGGCCCATCAGGGGAGGAGCCACCGCTGAGGATGTGGGGGAAGGTTTTGAGGTGGCCCCCCACCCCCAGATGATAAAGGACCAGAAACAGGTGTTCTTCGGGATCCGTGCCGACAACAGCATCTTCGACCTGTACGGCAGTCTCCTCCTGGAGCCCGAGGGTCCCGCCCGCCACACCGAGCAGGCTGAGGCCACGCCTGTCCCGGTCACCACGAGGTGAGAGACTGAGCCCAGAGCCGCGGCCGGGAGGACCCCTCGCCACCTGCGTGCTTGGTCCAGACCGAGCAGGAGATAGTGCCAGGCTCCGGGTGCCACCAAGGCAAGACAGCCACACGGTCTCAGGGCACGGGCCCCGGGTGTGAGACCCACCAGCTGTGTGAGCCTCAGCTTCCCGTCCCGATAAAGGCTTCTGACATTTCTCGCCTCTCGGCGCGTTCTGAGGGCTCCATGTGGCTGCCTGCGTTCCTGGGACAGAGTCAAAGCCAGCCTTGAGGGGTGGGCAGGATTCACAGAGGCCCAGAGGCCCCTCCTGCACTAAGGCCAGCATCTCCTGAAGGCCCCTCCTCTGCAGGTCCAATGCCCCTCCCCGGACCCTGTCCCTGGCCTCCCAGAGGCCCAGCAGGGAGAGCCTCCTTGCTCCCCAAGCCCCTGCTTCTCCCCAGTCCTCCAGCCCAGGAGAGAGGCTCGAAGCCGGGCCCTCCACGCCCCCCTGACCTGCTCAGCCCTGTCCAGGCCCCAGGGGCTCAGCCCGCTTGGTGGACCAGCCAAGGACATTCCTGGTACTGGCTACGAGGCAGTGGACGGGCATTGTGAGCAGAGAGCTGTGGGTCCTGGGGAGGAGCGAGGGGCATCAGAGCGGGGAGGTGGCTCGAGGGTCTGAGGGGAGCTGCTGTGGGGGGCGTGGGCCTGAGACATGCCCTGGGATGTTCAGGAGCCATGTCTCTCAGCATGAGGAGCGGCTTGGAGCCCGCCTGGCTGTGCTGCTCCCTGGCCATGCGGCCTTGGGACGTTCCTTTCCTAAGCCTCAGTCCTGCTCAGGCAGAACAAAATCGCTCACAGGGTGTAGGGAGGGTTTGTGTGTTTAACAGCTGGGTGTGCTCTGGACACATGGGCCTGCAGGTGGGGGTAGGGTTGGAGGTGGGGGCTGTGGGCTGGGAGGGGACGGAGCCCCCAGAGCAGCCCATCCTGGAGGCCGTGGGGCAGGCTGGATCCTGGGAGGGCTTTCAGTGGCGGGGTGGGTTCCTGGGTGAGTTGTGGATTCTGGGGTCTGGTCAGGGCTGGCAGGTTGGGGGCTCTGCCAGGACGGGAAGGGGCCTGGGCCTGGCCAGACCAGAGGGCAGGTGGAGACCTGGAGGCAGGGTCCACTGCGGCCACACGCAGCCACCCTGTCCCGGCTCTTGGGTCTCAGAATCCGAATCGTGAACTTCGTGGTCCAGAAAAACAAGACCTCAGCTGGCAGTAAGTGCAGGGCAGGGTGGGGTGGGCACAGAGGGGGCTGGTGGTTAGGGTGGGGGTGGGCACAGACAGGGCGCTGTGGGCGGGGCAGGGCTGGGCACAGAGGGGGCTGGCGGTTAGGGTGGGGGTGGGCACAGACAGGGGCATGGTAAGGGCAGGGTTCTCCCAGCACCTCACTCCCCCGACTTGTGAACTCCTGTGACCCACAGAGACATTCGAGAATTTGGTGAAGGACGGGGTCTTCGAGGCCAGGTTTCCCCTACACAAGGTGAGGGGTGGGCCAGCCGGGAGAGGGCCCTGGGGCGGTGTTCCGGGATGGGAGCTCTCACTCCCTGCCACCCGAGCCAGGGTGGAAAAAACCTGAAGACGTGGGCGCAGTGGAGGGGCATGTTCCGCAAGCAGCCAGTGGACGATATCAGGTAAGGTGGCCACGGCGGCCACAGGACCCTCACACCCTCCACGGAGGGCCCCACCCTGCAGATGCCCCCACAGACCCACAGAATCCCCCACACACCACCCGGAAGCCACCACCCCACTGCGGATGCCCCACCCCTGTGGACGCCCACACATGGCCATGATGCTCCCACGCCCCCCACACCGCCGTGGACGCCCCCACACCCCTACACCGCCACGGACGCCCCCACACCCCCACACCGCCACGGACGCCCCCACACCCCCACACCGCCACGGACGCCCCCACACCCCCACACTGCCACGGACGGCCCCACACCCCCACACCGCCACGGACGGCCCCACACCCCTACACCGCCGTGGACGCCCCCTCGCCCGCAGATGTGCTCCCCATTCAGACTCACTGACGCCACCAAGGCAGAGTCCCGCCTCCCCCACCCCGTCCTTGCCCCGCCGCCCCCGACAGCCCCACCCCCCGCGGAGCAAGCCTCACCACGGCTGCCTGCAGGGACTACTTCGGGGAGAAGGTGGCCCTGTACTTCGCCTGGCTGGGCTGGTACACCTACATGCTGGTGCCAGCCGCCCTGACGGGCCTCGTGGTTTTCCTGAGTGGATTTTCGCTGTTCGAGGCCAGCCAGATCAGGTGGGCTGCAGCGCGCACTGGGCGTGGGGGGCCGGGGTGGGCTCCGCTGCCAGGAGGAGCCACGGCAGCCTCACCCTGCCCTATAGCAGGGAGATCTGTGAAGCTCACGACATCCTCATGTGTCCCCTCGGAGACCACAGCCGCAGGTACCAGCGGCTCTCGGAGACCTGCACTTTTGCCAAGGTTTGTCGCCTCCGGGCACCCCAGGGCCTGAGAAAGATGGGCGAGGTGCACCCACCTGAGGTGGGGAGGCCAAGGCCTGGAGCCCTGCAGAACTGCTCAGCTTCCCCACGGGGGCCCCGGCCACCCACCCTCTCCCCGGCTCACCCCCTCCCCTCCCTGGCTCACCTCCCCAGCTCCCAGTTCATCTGGGCCCTGCTCTGGCCCCTTCTCCCTGGCTCACCTCTCCCACTCCCCAGCCCCCTGCGTCCCCACTCTGGCCCACTCACCAATCTCTTGGCCCACCCGCCCCCTCTCCAGCCTCCCGCCCCCGTCTCCCTGGCTTGCCGGCCACTCACCCTGCTCACCGCCCCCCTCTCTGGCCCACCCACCCCCTCCAGCTCACCCACCTCTTTGACAACGATGGCACGGTGGTGTTTGCCATCTTCATGGCTCTCTGGGGTGAGTTGTTGCAGGACGCCTCTGCGGGGCAAGGGGAAGGGCCAGCCCGGATCCAAGGCCCCCCAGAGTATGCACTGATGCGCCCCCTTCCCCCGGCCACAGCCACAGTGTTCCTGGAGATCTGGAAGCGGCAGCGAGCCAGCGTGGTCCTGCAGTGGGACCTCTACGTGTGGGACGAGGACCAGGTGAGGTGGGGCGGCCCGGAGCTCTGCACAGCCCAGCTACGCCTGACGTGTCTGAGGCGTGTGTCCCTGTGTTTCCCCATGTGTGGGTCATGTGTCCCGTGTCTCCACGTGTGGGTCGTGCGTCCCGTGTCTGTCTCTCCATATGTGGGTCGTGTGTCCCGTGTCTGTCTCTCCACGTGTGGGTCGTGTATCCCGTGTCTGAGGCCTGCCCTCCACTCTCCGCAGGAGGAAATGGCACTTGAGCTCATTAACTGTCCCAGCTACAAGCCGCAGCTGCATGAGCATTCCTACCTGCGCAGCACCGTCATCCTCGTCCTCACCCTGCTCATGGTACGCAGGGGATGCCGTGGTGGGGATGGAGACCGGCTGCACGCCCTCTCCGCCCTCCCTGCCCCCACGCCTCCCATCAGCCCTACATCCCCCCACCCCCACGCCTGCGCCCTCCCCGGGCCCGCGCCCACCGCAGCCGTCCCACAGATCTCTCTCATGATCGGCATGGCGCACGTCCTGGTGGTCTACCGAGTCCTGGCCTCCGCGCTCTTCAGCAGCTCGGTGCTGCCCTTCCTGGAGGAGCAGGTGACCACGGCCGTGGTGGTGACCGGGGCCCTGGTGCACTACGTGACCATCGTCATCATGACCAAGGTGGGGCCGGGAGCGGGGTGGGCCGAGCTGGGGTCCGCGGGGCCGCAGTGAGTCATTCGGAACTCTCCTCCGCAGGTCAATAAGCTCGTGGCCCTGAAGCTTTGCGACTTCGGTGAGAGGACGACCCAGATCCTCCCGGGGGACCCGGCGGGAGGACTCAGGGCTGGAGCCTCGAAGCTGCGGTCAGAGGCCGGGGAGGGGGCTCTCCGCTGAGCAGGGAGAGAGGTGAGGGCCTGTCCCTTTCCAGAGAAGCCCCGGACCTTCTCGGAGCGGGAGAGCAGGTTCACCATCCGCTTCTTCACGCTGCAGTTCTTCGCCCACTTCTCTTCGCTCATCTACATCGCCTTCATCCTGGGCAGGTAGGCCGGCGCCGGGCCCCTTCCAACCAACGCAGGGGGCTTGTCCCACTGCCTTTGACGTGGTGATGTCCATTTCTTTAATTTTAAAAACAGGCCGGGCACAGTGGCTCACACCTGTAATCCCAGCACTTTGGGAGACTGAGGCGGGCAGATCACCTGAGGTCAGGAGTTCGAGACCAGCCTGGCCAAGGTGATGAAACCCCATCTCTACTAAAAGTACAAAATTATGCGGGCATGGTGGCAGGTGCCTGTAGTCCCAGCTACTCGGGAGGCTGAGGCAGGAGAATCACTTGAACCCGGCAGGTGGAGGCTGCAGTGAGCCGAGATCGCACCCCTGCACTCCAGCCTGGGCAGCAGAGTGAGACTCTGTCTCCAGTAATAATTAGTGCTGAGAGCAATTGGAAATCCGATGTAGAGGCCTGTGAGGGAAGCCCCCAGCGAGCCCAGCCCCTGAACCCCAGGCCCAGCGGGGGCGTCACGGCCGTCGGCAGTCTTCCAGGCCTTCTCGTGCGTTTGCGCACACAGAGCAGCGCTGGCAGAAATGGCTCTGTCCTGAGAATAGTTGCGCTTGCTCTTTATGCTGAAAGGGCACTCGGGTCCGCCTTTCCATACATCTTCATAGATATACACACACATATATACATACGCAAATACACACACAGAGAGAGCGCACGTGAGACAGAGTGAGCGACAGGGTCTCGCTCTGTCGCCAGGCAAAGTGCCGTGGCGCAATCTTGGCTCACTGCAGTCTCAACCTCCTGGGTCTCCTCAGTAGCTGGGATTACAGGCACGCACCCCCACCCCCAACTAATTTTATATTTTTTGTAAAAACGGGTCCTCGCCGTGTTGCCCAGGCTGGTCTTGAACTCCTGGGCTCAAGTGACCCTCCTGCTCTGGTCTCCCAAAGTGTGAGGATTACAGGCGTGAGTCACTGCACCGGCCAAAGGTACAGATTGATGGGACTAGAAAGGGTCATTTCACTAATTAGGAGGCGAGGTGAGAGGCATGCGGCTGCAGCTCTACCCTACCCTTGTTTTTTGAGACGGAGTCTCGCTCTGTCGCCCAGAGCTGGAGTGCAGTGACACAATCTCTGCTCACTGCAACCTCTACCTCCTGGGTTCAAGCAATTCTCCTGCCTCAGCTTCCCAAGTAGCTGGGACCGCAGGTGCACACTGCCGCACTCGGCTAATTTTTGTATTTTTTGTAGAGATGGGGTTTGGCCACGTTGGCCAGCCTGGTTTCGAGCTCCTGACCTCAGGTGATCCTCCATCCTCGCCCTCCCAAACTGCTGGGGTTGCAGGTGTGAGCCACCACACCCAGCCCCGTAGATGTTGGTTCCTGACCCCCATCTGTCCTGGGAAAGGCATGCGCCATGGCTTGCTGTGGGCCACGTCTCTCCTGGTAGGGCCTCTCACTCTGGAAGTTCCTGGAGGTGAACCCTGATCTCCCGTCTGGAGGCAGAAGAGTGCTGCCTGTGTGCAGAGAGGCCAGCTGGGGCTGGGGAGGACAGTGGGGGCCTCAGTGTCAACTGGTCCAACCCTGCGTGCTGAGTCCTTAGCTGTTCAAACCCCGAGTGAGCTTCTAGTCCTCCTGGGGGGCTTTGTGGTCAGGTAGGAGGCCCAGGGAGCCTTCCAGCTGGGTCTGCATGCCCCCAAACCAGCAGAGGTACCCAAGTCCTGAGGCTTCCTGGGGATCCTGGCAGGCTGGGTTGCTTCCTGAGTGTCTCCCCCGAAAGCTGGATGTCTTGAGGGGCCTGTAGGCCGCCCCGATTCCCTTCCACCTATATGGTGATACCGGGAAGTGAGTGTCAGCAGCCTGTTTTTATTTTATTTATTTACTTTTAGAGACAGTATCTTGATGCATTGCCCCAGGCTGGAGTACAGTGGTACAATGAAGGGTCACTACAGCCTCAGACTCCTGGTTCAAGCAATCCTCCTGCCTCAGCCTTCTGTGTAGCTGGGACTACAGGCATGTGCCACCACGCCTGGCTAATTGGTTGTATTTCTTGTAGAGACGTGCTTTCTCATGTTGCCCAGACCGGTCTTGAAGTCCTGGGCTCAAGCAATCTTCCCACCTTGGCCTCTCGAAGTGCTGGGGTTACAGGTGTGAGCTAGCATGCCTGCAGCCAGCCATTTTAATTTCAAGTTGGGAGTGTGCATTTACGTTAATATAGATACTGCTAAACAGACGTGCAAAAAGGCTGCGTCGGTCACACAGCCACCCGCAGGGTACGAAGCCACACGTTCCATCTTGAGCTGACAGGCAGAGTCTTTTCATTTTGTAAAAGTGCCTTTAAAAACTGCTGGTGAGGCCCAGCATCTTTCTGGATATCGAACACTGTTCTTGGCTGTTCATATCAGCCGAGCATTTTCGTTAGCTTCTTGTAGCAACAAAGCCGTGTGTGTGTGTGTGTGTGTGTGTGTTCCTTCCTTCCTTCCTTCCTTCCTGCCTTCCTTCCTTTTTCTTTTCTTTTCTCTTCCTTCTCTTTCCCCTCTTTCTTTCTTCCTTCTCTGTCAGTTTCTTAAAGTTATGGCATGTTTGACTTTGCGTCATATTCAGAACATTTGTTGTACAGCTCTGTTTTTCCTGGAGTTTTGTCTGCCTTCCAATCCATTTCCCGGGGTTTCTAATTGCCTTTTTCTCCTGAGCACCCTCATCACAGCCTGTCTCTAGTACACCGCGCATCGCACGGAGCCTCTTTTCCTGGAGATCTTCCTTGCGAGCCCTCCTCCTACCCACACGCCGCAGGCTGCTCCAGGCCCCTGCAGAGCTCTCTTCTTGGACTTCCTTCTGCTGCTTTCCTGGGTTAGGGCCACTCGTTCCTGAATTCCCAAGCCACCTTCTTTCTTGGTTTTTGCTCTTATTTCCTAAAAGATGTCTATTTGGTAAACTTGCTGAATTCTCCCATGTGTGAAAATGTCACGATTCTACCCTTGCTCGTGAGCGTGACGTGGCTGGGTGTAGCAATCTCAGTTCAAGATAATTTTCCCTTCTAGAAGTCGAAGGTCACTGCTCTGCTGCCTTCTAACATGCAGAGTGGCTGGTGAGAAGTGTGTGGAAACCCTTATTTTTTCTTCTGGAAGCTCCAGGACCTTCTCTTTAAGCTGGGGAGCCACACAGAGTGGGTTTCTTCTTTGTCACTGTGCCGGGCAATCCGTGAGCCCTTCCAGTGGAAAACCTGTGTCCTGTCTTGGCTCATTCAATTTTAGTCTTAAACGTTTTTTTTTCCCCTCAGGTTTGGTTTTAAAAATGTTTTCCTTCTGCCCTCTCTCTCCATGGAGCTCCTGGCCCTTGGGCTCGCTGACCACGTTCCGTTTCTCCTGCACCTCCCGGCTCTGTGTCTCCTCCTGCAACATTTGGGGAGATCTCCTTCACTTTGCCTTTTTCTCCATCCATTGATTTTTTTTTAATTTAACAATTAAAGTCTTAATTTCTAAGATTTTTTTTGTTCCCTATTTATTTTTTAGTCACAGCATCCCTTTCATGGTTTCCTTTTCCTTTTTTTTTTTTTTTTTTTTGAGACAGAGTCTCGCTCTGTCGCCCAGGCTGGAGTGCAGTGGCGCAATCTCAGCTCACCACAGCCTCCACCTCCTGGGTTCAAGTGATTGTCCTGCCTCAGCCTCCTGAGCAGCTGGGACTACAGGTACCTGCCACGATGCCCAGCTAATTTTTGTAGGTTTAGTAGAGATGGGTTTTCACCATGTTCGTCAGGCTGGTCTCAAACTCCTGACCTCGTGATCTGCCCACCTCGGGCTGGGATTATAGGCGTGAGCCACCATGCCTGGCCTTTGTGTTTTTATTTTCTTGAGGATATCAATTAGGTTTTCCTTCTCCCTAAGTTCTCATCTGTTCCCTAATGATCTCTTGTTTCCTAAAGGGTCCGTTTTTAAAAAAATCATCATCCTCTGCCTTACACAGCTGCTTTCCCTCTTGGGAGTAAATCTTTGTAGGGATTCACTCATATAAAGACTAAAGAACTGAATTGGTTTTTCCTGATGGATGAGATGGGTCTTTATAATAATAGCTACTCACACATTCTATCCTAAGTTCTAGCTATGTTCATTGACACATTCAATGTGCACAATAGCCCTCTAGGGCAGAGCTTCTCTCATGACCATTTTACAGATCAGATGACTGAGGACCAGAGAGGTTAAGAAACTGTCACCAGGTCACACAGCCAGTGGGTGGTGGAACAGTCAAAAACCACAAAGTCTGACCCTAGAGCTTAGCTGTAGAACACAGAGGTGTCTCTCGGAAAACAGAGGTGAAAAATGGATCTGGTTCCCATGTTACACTAGAGGCAAATTTTCTTTCTGACAATATGTTCCTTTATGGTTCTATTTTTTCATGCCACTTCTCATTAATAAATATGTTCAACTGTGGGCCAGGTGCAGTGGCTCATGGCTGTAATCCAGCACTTTGGGAGGCTGAGGCAGGCAGATCACTTGAGGTCAGGAGTTCAAGACCAGACTGGCCAACATGAAGAAACCCCGTCTCTACCAAAAATACAAAAATTACCCAGGCATGTTGGCGTGAACCTGTAGTCCCAGCTACTCAGGAGGCTGAGGCAGGAGAATCACTTGAACCCAGGAGGCAGAGGTTACAGTGAACTGAGATGGTGCCACTGCACTCCAGCCTGGGCGACAGAGCGAGACTCCATCTCAAATATATATATATACACACACACACACACACACACACACACATATACATATATATGTATATATATATTTAATTGTGATTTCCTTTAGATGTTTATGATTTCAAAATATTAAACATTTGGCCGAGTGCAGTGGCTCACGCCTGTAATCCCAGCACTTTGGAAGGCCAAGGCAGGAGGATTACCTGAGGCCAGGAGTTCAAGACCAGCCTGGGCAATGTAGTGAGACCCTCCTTCCTGCCCCTGCACATCTCTACAGAAAATAGAAAATTAGTTGTGTGTGGTGGTGTGGGCCTGTCGTGCCAGCTACTCAGGAGGCTGAGGTGGGAGGATCGCTAGAGCTGGGAGGTGGAGGCCACAGTGAGCCATCATCTCACCAGTGCACTCCAGCCTGAGTGACAGAGATCCTGTCTCAAAAACCAAAACAAAAAACAAAAAAAAATTAAACATGCAAATCCCTGATTTTCTTTTCTGCACAGGGCAGAGGAGGGAAGCCTGTTTGTTTTTCAAACGGCAGCCAGTTGTCTAGTCCCTAAACCACTCATGGACTAACCGTCCCCACCACCGCTCTTAACTTGAAATGCCTTCTTTGCCAGACACCAAATTCCACCCTTCACTTATCTGTTCTGTCTTTTCACGGATTCTGACGTTCCGGGGCTGGCCCCTACCGCGTCGGGTGTGATCCATTCTGCCTCGCTGGCCCCTACCGCGTCTGGTGTGATCTGTTCTGCCTCGCTGTTGCGTGGGGCTACCTGCTGTCCATCACTCTTCTCTTCTATTTTTTTAATGGTTATTTACATGTTTATTCTTTCAGATGAATGTCAGAATCACTTTGTCAAACTATCTCAAAATCCTGGGGGACTTAAGATTGTATCAGTAAAATGATACATTATTTCCAGGAGAATCACCGTAAGGATGAGCACAGCTTAGTGGCTTCAAAAGAACAGACTTTTCTCTCCCGGTTCTGCAGGCCACGAGTCCTAGCTGAGTCCCGCCGGGTGAAAACCAAGGAGCTGGCAGGGCCGGGCCGCTCTGGAGGCTCCAGGGCAGAATTCGTTTTCAGGTTCCGCTTGGCGCTTGGCTGCTCCTCCCTCGGTGGAGCTCACAGCGTGGGGCTGAGTCCTTCTGAGTCTTTCTGCGTCAGGACAGCTCCCATCTGCCCCCTGTCCCCACGTAGGGACCCCCGTGATTATACCGGGAAAACCCAGATAACCCGAGATAATCTCCCCGTCTTAAACTCAGCCGATTAGCAGCCTTAATACCTTTGCCATGTGAGATAACATTCCTTTGCCAGGTAAGAATGTAGTCAGCGCTCCAAGAATGAGCACGTGGACATCTTTGCAGCCTATCGCTCTGCCTACAAATACATCCTGCATTTTCTTTTCTTTTCTGGAGACAGTCGTGCTCTGTCACCCAGGCTGGAGCGCAGTGACACAGTCTCGGCTCACTGCAATGTCCACCTCCCGGGTTCAAGCAATTCTCCTGCCTCAGCCTCCTGAGTAGCTGGGACTACAGGCAGCTGCCACCATGCCTGGCTAATTTTGTATTTTTAGTAGAGACAGATTATTTCAAGGGTTTCACAGTGTTAGTCAGGCTGGTCTTGAACTGCTGACCTCTTGATTCCCCTGCCTTGGCCTCCCAAAGTGCTGGGATTATAGGCGTGAGCCACCATGCCTGGCCTCTTTTTTTTTTTTTTTTTTTTTTTTTGAGACGGAGTCTCGCACTGTCGCCCAGGCTGGAGTGCAGTGGCACAATCTCGGCTCACTGCAACCTCTACCTGCTGGGTTCACACAAGTCTCCTGCCTCAGCCTCCCAAGTAGCTGGGATTATAGGCACCTGCCACCATCCCCGGCTAACTTTTTGTATTTTTAGTGGAGATGGGGTTTCACTGTTGGCCATACTGGTCTCGAACTCTTGACCTTGTGATCCGCCCACCTTGGCCTCCCGAAGTGCTGGAGCCACACGCCTGGCCACATCCTGTGTTTTCTTACTGAAGAACAAGGTTCTCCATTCAAGTCTTCTTTCATGCTCCTTATTAGTTTTGTAGTTTTCTTCATTTAGGCCCCACAGATACCTTGTGGATTTCACTCCTGTTATGGATAAAGCGCTGGTGTCTGCCGGCCACTGATACTTCTCTCTCTCTTTTTAAAAAATATATATTTCTTTTTAAACAGAGACAGGGTTTCACCGTGTTGGTCAGTGTGGTCTCGAACTCCTGACCTCAGGTGCTCTGCCCACCTCAGCATCCCAAAGTGCTGGGATTACAGGCGGGAGCCACCGTGCCCGGCTGCCACTGATACTTCTCATGCCACGTTTCCCTGTGGCTTTGTGGCACACAGAAGAGCCAGTTCTGCTGGACATTAATTTTGTATCCACTTGAGCACTGGATTGATTTACCCACCCAGCTTTCAGTTATTTATTTTGGTTTTCCAAGTATATAATCCTATTTTCTAAAAATAGTAATTTTTTTTTTTTTTTTTTTTTTTGAGACGGAGTTTCGCTCTTGATACCCAGGCTGGAGCGCAATGGCGCGATCTCGGCTCACCACAATCTCCTCCTCCTGGGTTCAGGCAATTCTCCTGCCTCAGTCTCCTGAGTAGCTGGGATTACAGGCACGCGCCACCGTGCCCAGCTAATTTTTTTTTGTATTAGTAGAGACGGGGTTTCACCATGTTGACCAGGATGGTCTCGATCTCTTGACCTCGTGATCCACCCGCCTCGGCCTCCCAAAGTGCTGGGATTACAGGCTTGAGCCACCGCGCCCGGCCTAAAAATAGTAATTTTTGTCCTTTGCAAATGTATTCTATTTATACTTCGTATTTCTCGTGCCTGTTTGCAAGGAATTCCAGAACCGTGTTAAATGCTAGTTGTCGTGACCTACCATAGGAACGCTTGTGGGATTTCACCAGTGACCACGAGCCTGACGTTTGGTTTAAGGGAGTTCACATTTTTCTCGTATTATGGAAAGCTGATGATTTTAAACACAAAATAACCCAGCGTGCCGTTTCCACGAGGAGAAACCGAGGCCACTCCTAACAGACACCGTCGGGAGCCTGCGTGTCGCCTGCGCGTGGGCCACGTGTGGGGGCGGTCCGTCTGGGTGTGAGCGCCTGTGCCCCGCTCACCTGCAGGGCCTGCCTGCCTGTCCTGTTTCTTTCCTCCCCGCCTCTGTCCTGCTGCACCCACCCTGTCAAGAGGCAGGACGCTGCCCGCAGTGCCCAGACCTCCCCCCGCTCCACAGGATCAACGGCCACCCGGGGAAGTCCACGCGCCTGGCGGGCTTGTGGAAGCTGGAAGAGGTCAGTCACCCCCAGGCTTCACGCCCTGCCTCCGAGCCGCCCTGCTCCCCTGACCCTCCCGCAGCACCCCTCCCTGACCCCCTCCCGTCTGACCCCGCAGTGCCACGCCAGCGGCTGCATGATGGACCTGTTCGTGCAGATGGCCATCATCATGGGCCTAAAGCAGACGCTCAGCAACTGCGTGGAGTACCTGGGCCCGTGAGTGCCGCCCCCGCCCAGCCCCGGGAGCCCCAGGCCCCTCCGCCCTGCGCCCTCCCCACGCTGGCTCGCCCGCAGGTGGCTGGCGCACAAGTGGCGCTCGAAGCGGGCCTCTGCGCCCGCCCGGGACCCCGAGCTCAGGGACTGGCAGCGAAATTACCTTCTGAACCCCGTCAACACCTTCAGCCTGTTCGACGAGTTCATGGAGATGAGTGCGTGGGCGCTGCGGGGCGGGGTCCCCGGGGACGGGTGCGCGGGCGCTGCGGGGCGGGGTTCCCAGAGATGATCGCGGGGCGCCCGCGAGCGTGACCCCTACCCCGCAGTGATCCAGTACGGCTTCACCACCATCTTCGTGGCCGCCTTCCCCCTGGCGCCGCTGCTCGCGCTCTTCAGCAACCTCGTGGAGATCCGCCTGGACGCCATCAAGATGGTCCGGCTGCAGCGGCGCCTGGTGCCCCGCAAAGCCAAGGACATCGGTCAGGCCCGACGGGCGCAGGATGGGCGGGAACCGAGGCCGAGCTCAGCCTGTGGGCTTCTCTCTGGCCACCGGGCTCTCCTTGAAATAATCTTTCCGATCTCACCGTGCAGACAGACCCAGCCCTTCTCCAGAGGCCTTGGATGCGGGTTGAGCCTGGGTGGGAGGGTCGCGGGAGTGGGCAGGGCTGGGCGCTTTGTAGGCCCTCCCACAAACCGTCAGGATCTCAGAGGGGCTTGATGCCCCCAAGGGGGACCCAGATGCTGCCAGTGGCCTGTGTCCCAAGATGGGCCACACTGAGAGGGCGGGTAGCAGGGTAGTGACCGGGGCTGGGGTGCTGGACGTGGGGAATGGGGGAGGGTGTTGGGGAGGCCCCCAGTCTTGAGCCCAGGTTGCGAGGTCCTGCCCTGGGGTGGGAACCCAGGAGGTGGAGGGGCTCGGGGGCAGCTGAGAAGTTCAGGAAGGTGGAGGGGTGAGGATTCCTGGGTCCCTCGCTGTCCACCTCAGGGTGAGGGCGCAGGAGAGCTGAGGCCATGCTCTGCGGGGCTGGGGACTTCCTAGTGAATTCCGTGGCCCTGGAGCTGCAATGGGACGCCATGCATAGAGACGTGGAGGACCCCTTGTGGGCAGGTGGGGGCAGAGCCGGCCGAGGGAGGCCGGAGGATCCAGCCGCTTGCTCGCTGCTCTGTGCAGGGACCTGGCTCCAGGTGCTGGAGACCATCGGTGTGCTGGCCGTCATTGCCAACGGGATGGTCATTGCCTTCACGTCTGAGTTCATCCCTCGAGTGGTCTACAAGTACCGATACAGCCCGTGCCTGAAAGAGGCCAACTCCACAGTCGAGTGAGGCCTCCAAGTGTCTGGAGACCCCTGGGAAATGTCCTGCCACAGCCAAGCCCAGGGGGACTGGGGAGGACCCAGACTCTCTCTCCTGGAAATGGCTGGATCTGCCGGTTCCCCCTGGGACTTCAGTGAGGCTGGGGCCGGGGGTGGCCTGCAGGCCCTGGGCTGCAGGTCAAGAGTAACTGACCAGGACTGCAGTTGGGGGTGAAGTTCCCAGACTCGGCTCCCTGCCGATGTGGGGCCTGTGTGTCCTCTTCTGACTTATCCAGCTCCTCTGACGTCGAGGAGCCACCAGACCGCAGACTGGGTCCCCAGGGTCAGTCCTTGGCAGGGAAGGCGGCTGGTGATGTCTAGAGTCCCCGCAGGCCCCCGACCCCCCTGGATGTGAAGATGTGCTTGGCCCGGGGGCCCATCCCACTGGTGGCTGTCTGTGGTGTGGCCTCCATAACGCAGGCTAGAAGCACCCTGGGACCTGAAGGGGCCGCCTGGAAGCCCACCCCCGCCCACGCTCCTCTCCCCTCTCCCCAGCTGCCTCACGGGCTACGTCAACCACAGCCTGTCTGTCTTCTACACCAAGGACTTCCAGGACCCTGATGGGATTGAGGGCTCAGAAAACGTGACTCACTGCAGGTTTGGAACTCCCCCTCCCCCCCGAATGCCCTCTGAACTCCTGACCCCTGACCTCAGGTGCTCCGTTTCCCCAGGTACAGGGACTACCGCCATCCCCACCACTACACCCTCACCAAGAAGTTCTGGTTCCTCCTGGCCATCCGCCTGGCCTTCGTCATCCTCTTTGAGGTGAGCAAGAACCGGGGGACGCCTCGGAGCGGGTCGGGGCAGTTTCTCCAGCCCTCCTCCCCGGAGCGTCCGGAGCCCTGCGCCTGATCGTGCTGGGCCTCTCCTGTGCTGCTCCTAGCACGTGGCCTTGTGCATCAAGCTCATTGCCGCCTGGTTCGTGCCTGACGTCCCGCAGTCGGTGAAGAACAGCGTCCTGGAGATAAAGTACCAGCGTCTGTGTGAGAAGATGAGGGAAAGGCGGAGGCTGGGCAGGGTGCGGACGGGCCCTCAGCCCCCGACGCCCACCCGTCCCACCCTGGCCTCCATCTTCAGCACCAGGAGCACAGACGTGTAGGGCCAGAGCCCGTCCAGAGGCCCTGGCCCCCAGGAGCTGAGACAGTGCCAGCACCAGCGCACCTCCCACCGGCCTCCCACTCTGCGTGTGGAGGGAGCGGTGCTGTAAGAAGGCTGTGCCCATGGGGGCTGCAGGAGTTCCCTGTATGTTCAGGGCATCTGTGAGCCGCCGGCCTGGTCCGCCTGCTCCGTCTCTGTGGGGGCTCTCCAGCTTGGCACATCCTGAATTGAACTCTGGGTGACCCTGGGCACCCACAGAACTGGGAGTGGGACTTCTCAGGCACCCACGAGGCTGGAAAACTGGCCCAAGTTTCCTGGGCCGCTTCTGACTTGTGGGCCCCAGATTCTGCAGTGCCCCCATTCTGGGTGTTGGGAGGTGGCCTGAGCCGACCTCGCCGGCCTGTTCCCTTCGGCCAGCAGGAGTTTCCGTAATAAAATTAAACCTGTTTGTCTTGCTTTCTTGGCTTTGCTGGGCCCTGGGGGGATTATATCTGCCCTCGGGGATAGATGGGAAACTGAGGCACAGAGTGTGGAAGGTCTGGAAGCAGGTGAGGGGCAGCCTCAGGCCCTGACCCTTCTCCGGTAGGGAGGGACGCCTATGGGGGTCCTCTCGTCCCTGCACCTAGGGTGCTGAGGGTGACAAGAGAAGACAAGGGGTCACTTGGGGGTGGGGCGGGGGTCAGGACAGGCTTCCTGGAGGACAGGAAAGAGGTAGGGAAGTACGCTCTGAAAGGTCCCCAAGGCTCTGGGGTTCCGCGCACTGGTCGGGCTGGTTTGACCACTGGCCCCAGGCCCGGCGGCCGCGGCTCCCCGGCAGCAGTACCGAGTTCAGCGCCAGCCTCGGGCGCAGAGCGGGACGCTTGGGTCCGCCCCCGCCCTGACTGCGGGGCAGGGCCGCACCTGCTGCCGCCGCCGGGGCCGTCGCCGTTGCGCACCTGGCTCAGGTGAGCTGCCCTGCCCCCGCCCCGCGCGAGCCCCAGGTCCCGGCAGCAGGTGAGTGGCGGTGCGATCGGACCCGCGAAGGTGAGTGGAGGCCGCTGTCCTCCCAGGGCCACTCCAGGCCTGGAGTCGGGGGCCCAGGGCGCTGCTTGTCCCTGGGCGCGGTCTCTCAGGAAGCGGCTCGGAGCCAGGGAGGCTCCCGCGTCGCCCGGAAGCGCGAGCTCGCCCGCGTCCCGGCCCCTTCCAGGCCTGGGGAAAGGAGGGACGGTGCGCGAAGGGGGCTGGGGAGCCCTTTCCTCTGCCCGAACCCCGCGCAGGAGGACAGAGAGGGCCGAGGCGCGCGGGGATCCCACCTCCGTCCCCCGAGCCTGGATCCCGGCTCGAGACGTCCTCAGGCGCCGAGGGCGACCAAGAGTCAGGCTGGGGCCGGAGCTCGCCGGGCGCCGGGTGGAGCTTCCGCCATCCGCGCTCCTGTGCCCGGGCGAGCACCCCGAGCCGCCCCGGTGCGCGTCCCGGTCCCTCCACTCTCCGCACTTGAAGGGCGCCGGGAAGGGGAGCGAGGTGCGGCCCTCGGCCTGCCGGGCCGCAGCCTCCTGCGCACGTTCCCGCTTCAGGGCAGGCGTGGGGGGCCCAGCGCGCGCGGGGAGCGGAGCGGCGGTGCGTCCGAGCTGCGCGGGAGTCGCCCTCAAGCTGCAGGGCTCTGAGCGCACCGAGGGCGCTGGTTGGGTCTGAGGGCGGGACGAGCTGGCGCTTTCTGAGAACCTCAGGGTGCCCGGCAGAGCGCGGTGGGCAGTGCGCGGCCGCCAGGGCCAGGCTGGGACTGAGATTCCCGGCCCCATGCGGCTGAGGGCAGGGCCAGGGGCCAAAGGTGACCCCTGTCTGATTCTGTGGGCAGTACCAGCCACCAGTCACCGGGTCCCGAGTCCCAGGTCAGCCTGGGGGGTGTCCGTGTGGTGACAACGGAGAGGCCGTCTGCCCCTCATCTGCTCTGAGCCAGGAGCCTCGGACAGCTGCCCCCCCACCCCAGCCTAAAGGGAAGGTCCACAAGACGCCATAGCAACTCCTCACCCACTGGGGGCCCCTGCCTGGGAGAGGGACGGGGAGAGGGCCACAGAGCCCTGCTGCAGCCCCATGGTTGGCCTGGAGTTCCGGAAGGCCCCGTCCCCTGGGGTCAGAGGTCAGAGACGCATGGGGAGCAAACCAGCTGGCCCCTTGGCTCCTGAGTGTGACCCCTAGTGCCGACTGGGAGGCAGACTGCAGACCGCACAGCCCTGTCCTCCGTGCATGCACACACGATGGCCCCGGCTGGGGTCTCCATGCCAGGAGGACGCCCCACCCATCACCCCTGGAACCTGCCCCTTTGAGCACCCCCCCAGCCCCCAACACACACACACACACACACACACACACACACACACACACACACACACTCACACACTGCACAGAGGAAAGTGCCGTGCCTGGGTGGGCTGGGGCGGGCCCCAGAGGAAGGAGCCGCTTGACTCAGAGCTACAGGAAGAGCTGGGGCAGGCGGGGCAAGAGCCACCACTGCCCGCCCGCCTAGGGAAGGGGGGGTGCCCGGGTGGGGTTTAGGTTTAGGAGAGGATGTGACTGCGAGGCCAGGAAGCTACAGGCAGAGTTTTGATGAAAATACACATAAACACGCGCCAGGCCCTCACGGTGCTCGCCGATGCATCCGGGGCAGCCTGGGTGCTGTGGACACTCCCTGGGGCCCAGCGGAGGGGACAGTTCGCTCCCAAAGGCACATCAGTGACCAACATTCTCCCAGCCCCGGAGGGAAGAACTGGAAACAGGTGACTGTGCCTTCCCTGCTGCTCCGAGTGAGCCTGAGCCAGGGCCTGTCCTTAGAACCAGGCCTGCTGAGGGGAGGCTGGCGGCGCACAGGGCCCTGTGCATGTGTGTGTGTGAGTGAGGGGCAGCAGGAAGCTGAGTGTGGCACTGGTGGCCAAGGGTGGGTGTGAGGTGCAGTGTGTGCCGTGGGGTGCTTGGGGCCCTGGGTTCTGTGACAAGTGTTGCAATGGGTGTCGCAGATACTCAGAGGGTGTGCGAGGTGTGTGTAGCCTGAGCTGTGTGCAGAGCTAACGGGAGGTGTGTGTCGTAGGAAGTGTGCCCACGTAGGAGGTGCAAGTGTGCACGGGCTGAGACTGAAGCTCAGTGCAGGTGTGCATGGGCCAGAGGGCTGTGTGTGATCGTGCAGGGAACAGGGTGCAGGGGAGGGGGTTCAGGGGAAGGTGGGCAGGGAGAGGGTGCAGGGGAGGGGGTGCAGGGCAGGGGGTGCAGGGGAAGGTGGGTAGGGGTGCAGGGAGAGGGTGCAGGGGAGGGGGTGCAGGGGAAGGTGGGCAGGGAGTGCAGGGAGAGGGTGCAGGGGAGGGGGTGCAGGGCAGGGGGTGCAGGGGAAGGTGGGCAGGGGAGAGGGTGCAGGGGAGAGGGTGCAGGGAAGGTGGGCAGGGGAGGGGGTGCAGGGGAGAGAGTGTAGAGGAGAGGGTGCAGGGGAGGGGGTGAAGGGGAAGGTGAGCAGGGGAGGGGGTGCAGGGGAGAGGGTGCAGGGAAGATGGGCAGGGGAGAGGGTGCAGGGGAGGGGGTGCAGGGCAAGGTGGGAGGGGGAGAGGGGGCAGGGGAGGGGGTGCAGGGCAGGGGGTGAAGGGGAAGGTGAGCAGGGGAGGGGGTGCAGGGGAGGGGGTGCAGGGGAGAGGGTGCAGGGGAGAGGGTGCAGGGGAGAGGGTGCAGGGAAGGTGGGCAGGGGAGGGGGTGCAGGGGAGAGAGTGTAGAGGAGAGGGTGCGGGGGGGTGAAGGGGAAGGTGAGCAGGGGAGGGGGTGCAGGGGAGGGGGGCAGGGGAGAGGGTGCAGGGGAGGTGGGCAGGGGAGGGGGTGCAGGGAAGGTGGGCAGGGGAGGGGGTGCAGGGAAGGTGGGCAGGGGAGAGGGTGCAGGGGAGAGGGTGCAGGGGAAGGTGGGAAGGGGAGGGGGGCAGGGGAGGGGGTGCAGGGGAGAGGGTGCAGGGGAGAGGGGGCAGGGGAGGGGGTGCAGGGGAGGGCATCTGCTTTCTTGCTGTGCTCATATCCTGGCAGTCTGCCCTTGACTTCCAGAAGGTTCTAAGGCTGCTTTTGGAGGGAGGGGTTTGAGGTCTGAGCCTGGGGCGCTCAGGGGTCTGCTGGACTGGGGTGCGTCCTCCTGGGCTGGCTGTGAGGGATTGGTTGCATGAGGAAGTGTGCGTTTTATGGCCCCTACGTGGGTGGTTCCTGTGGGTCAATGACCTTCCTTGGACTGTCCTCCACTGCAAAGGGCTTCTTCCGGGACCCCCTTGCCACCCCCATGGGACTGTGCCTCATGCTGTATTGGTTCCTGGGGAAATGTCAAACAGCCAAACCTGGGCCTCTGGCTGTGGGAGGCTGAGAGGGTTGTCCCTGCCACAGCCTCTGGGGCCTTCGGGGTGGAGTCCCAAGGAAGCTGGGGTGCAGAACCTTAGGCTCGATCCCCTCATCCCCACTCCCACTGTGTCCCTGCCGCAGGGAGGGGAGCAGATGCTCAGTCAGTGCCTGTTGGATAAACGGGGTGACACTGTGGCACCCAGTAAGGAGGGGCCCCCGGGATGCTGAGGAAGAGGCTCCGGGCTCCTCCCTGCAGCCACCTCACTGAGGAGCTCTGGGAGACGTGAGGTGTGTGTGGCTGCTGCCATGGGCTGGGAGAGGGCACAGGACCCGGGAGCAGGGACCAGGGACCAGGAAGAAGGGGTTCCTATGAGCCCCTCAGAGCTGCCTCATCCCTGGCCCTGTTCAGTCTCCTGCCTCACAACCTCAGGGCGAGGCTAAGCTTAGGGCTCCCGAGGTGTGAGGTGTCTGTGCCCAGGTGTATTACTGACTGCATTGAGGCGTGGCCCAGGGTCTCAGCTGGGCACCCACCCCATGGCACAGGGCATATCATACCTCTGCCCAAGGCCAGGCTACATCACTGGCACAGCAGCACGCCCCTGCAGTGGCAGCTCTGTTGAAGGGGACAGCCAGGGGTGAGGCCAGCTGCCATCTCAGGAGACAGGGTCCCACCTGGGGTAGGTCCACAGTACCGCAGGGTCATCATGGTGGCCCCGGGCCGGTGGAGGTGGCCCTGGACTTGAGGGGCCCTCCCTGTCGCCCTGGGCTGTGTAAGGTGGCCCATTCTGGCCATGTGTGAGGGGCTCGAAGAGATGCCCTGCTGGCCTCTGGGAGCTCTGCCAGCATCCATGGGGCTGCTCCGGGTGGCATCTGGTCAGGCCCAGTGCCGTCTGCGGCCGGCAGTTACTGGTTAACTCACCCTGTTCCTGTTTAACTTGCTCCCTGGGGATGGCGGCAGCCTCTGACCCATCCAGGTGCCCTGTCCAGCTGACTGCCAGCAGAGAGGAATCCTACCCAGTTCTTGGATCAGGCTGCTTGGCTGAGGAGCCCTGTGGAGCCGGGGGTGGCCCTGGAGCTCAGCCTGCCCCGAGGAGGCCCTGGCTCAGAGCCATGCCAGGTAGGCTGGTCAGAGAGGGATGGGCGCGAGTCCCCAGTCCCACCTCCTGCCCCTCGGGCTGACTCCATATCATGCATCCTGCTCTTATCCCAGGCTCTCTGCTTGGCCACGTGCCGGGGGTAACAGGCCCTGCTCACCCCTTCCCCTGGGCCCTTCGCTCTGAAACCAGGGCGGGTGGTGAGGATGGGCGCCTTGCACCCTCTCCTGCACCAGGCCTCCAGTCCAGGCCATGAGGGTCAGTACGGCCCACGAACAGAGGAGTGGGCACTTCGGGGACCACGGCGGGGGTGTGGTAGATGTGGGCTGGTAGGAGATCACACTCGACCGAGGAGATGCCGGTCTGGCCTTCCACTAGGGCTCATAACCCTGATGTAAAGATGAGAAAGTCCAGGCCTCAGGTGGTGGGGAGGGCTTGCCTGTGGCCAGGAGCAGAGGGCCCCAAGACCCCTGGGCCAGGGACAAGCCAAGGCCAGCTGCTCCCGGCTCCCAGCTCTGCCCATCCAGTGGAAGGTGCTGGCACACTGGGCATCTGGGTCCTCAAACCCACCGGTGCCCACAGTCACTGCAGATACCCCAGCAGAGGCAGGCCAAGCTGAGGGGTGCAGTGCCCGGCCCCTCCTCTGAGACGGGCATCACGGTGTCACCAGGGGAGGGCACCAGGCGCATCTGGGAAATGGGGGGACAGACTCATGTCCTGGGTGGACAAGCAGCCAGACGAGGCTCGTGCATGGGCCTGGGGCAGCTCAACTGTGACTGGCCACTGCTCTCTGTCCCCTCAGCACAGGGCGGGCGGAACACACAAAGCCCGGCCACTTCTGGGGGAAGACGTGGCAAGTGCCAGGCCCGTCCCTGTGGGACTCATGGGCAGACACGGTGTGACCACCACACCACACGGAGGCCTTGTTTCTTCCTGCACCGTGGGCCCCTGTGGAGGTGGCGGGGCCGGGCACCCTGGCACAGCTGACCCACTGCGTCCTCTCTCTTTCTTCAGGTGTCTGCGACAGGGCCCTTGACTTCCTCTCCCCGGCTGCAGACCAGGTGCTGGGGCCTGCCTTGGGCAGCTCAGTCGCTCTGAACTGCACGGCTTGGGTAATCTCTGGGCCCCACTGCTCCCTGCCTTCAGTCCAGTGGCTGAAAGACGGGCTTCCACTGGGAAATGGGGGCCGCTACAGCCTTCACGAGCACTCCTGGTAAGAGGCCTGGGTATCCAGGGTCAGAGTGACCCCTCAGACATGCCAAGGCCAGTGGTCTCCCTGAACTATGCCAGGGTCCAGAACCACCTGGCCAGACATGACGTGAGCAGAGTGCCTCTGTGGCCCCAGACAGAGGGTCAGTGATGTCAGGGACAGAGCTGGGGTCTGCATGGCCCCTGTAGACACACACCTTGTACACTGCCCAGGGCTCTGGGTGTCAGCAAGGTCTAGGGCCCGAATGAATGCCAACCGCCTGGCCAAGCCTGCCATCAGAGGACCTCCAGGCCCCACACCCAGGACTGGGACGGCTGCTCTGAAACAAATCTGCCCCCCCTCCAGGTTCTGGTCACTTCTCTTGGCTTAAAGCCCAAGAACCACCCAGAGGCCCAATTCTGCAGCCTCCCTGGGTGAACCCAGACAGGTGGGGTTCTGGGGTGTCCACTGGTATCCCCAGTGGACCCTGACCCTGGCTTGGTATCCCCAGGTTCAAGGCCAACTTGTCAGAGGGGTTTGTGTCCAGTGTCCTGGGGGTCAACATGACCAGCGCTGAGGACTATGGGGCCTTCACCTGCTCCATCCAGAACGTCAGCTCCTCCTCCTTCACTCTTCAGAGAGCTGGTGATGGGGTCCCCTGGGTAGAGGGTAGGAGGGAACCTCAAAGCTTGGGAGCTCGCGGAGGGGCGGTGGCTCAGGCAACCCCCCCGCAGGCCTTGCAAGCCACGTGGCTGCGGTGCTGGCCTCCCTCCTGGTCCTGCTGGCCCTGCTGCTGGCCGCCGCGCTCTACGTCAAGTGCCGTCTCAACGTGCTGCTCTGGTACCAGGACGCGTACGGGGAGGTGGAGATGAACGGTGCGTGGGGCCCCGTGGGCGCAAGGAGGGGTCGCCGCGGCCTCCGCCGCTCTGGAGGCGTGGGGCGGGGAGGCGTCAGCCTCGGGGGGCTCCGTGCTGGGGTCAAAGTCCGGGAGGGCTGGCGTGAGGCCTCGGGAGCCACCGGGATGACTGGCCACCGTCCGCAGACGGGAAGCTCTACGATGCCTACGTCTCCTATAGCGACTGCCTGGAGGACCGCAAGTTCGTGAACTTCATCCTGAAGCCGCAGCTGGAGCGGCGTCGGGGCTACAAGCTCTTCCTGGATGACCGCGACCTCCTGCCGCGCGCCGGTATCCCGGGCCCCGCCCCCACGATCGGGCCCCGCCCCACCCCGGAGCTCCGCCTCACCCGGGCCCCGCCCCTTAGTCCTGCACCTGGCCCCGTCCCACTGGAGACCCCGCCCACCCTGGAGCTCGGCCCCGCCCCTCGATCCCGCGCCCGGCCCCGTCCCACCGGAGACCCCGCCCCACCCTGGAGCTCCGCCCCACACAGGCCCCGCCCCCTAGTCCCGCGCCTCCGACGCCCGTCCTCCCGCAGAGCCGTCCGCCGACCTCCTGGTGAACCTGAGCCGCTGCCGGCGCCTCATCGTGGTGCTCTCGGACGCCTTCCTGAGCCGGGCCTGGTGCAACCACAGCTTCCGGTGGGTCCCGCGCGGGGTGGGTAGGCCCCGGCTTGGCGTCTCCCCTGACGGTCCCGCCCCGCAGGGAAGGCCTGTGCCGGCTGCTGGAGCTCACCCGCAGACCCATCTTCATCACCTTCGAGGGCCAGAGGCGCGACCCCGCGCACCCCGCGCTCCGCCTGCTGCGCCAGCACCGCCACCTGGTGACCTTGCTGCTCTGGAGACCGGGCTCCGCGGTGCGCGGGGGGCGTGGGCGGGGTCGGGGCGCGCGGCTCCGTGGGGGGCGTGGGAGGGGCCGGGGCGCGCGGCTCCGCGGTGCGCCGGGGGAGTGGGAGGGGCCAGGGCGCGCGGCTCCGCGGGGGGCGTGGAAGGGGCCGGGGCGCGCGGCTCCGCGGTGCGCGGGGGGTGTGGGAGGGGCCGGGGCGCGCGGCGTATTAGAGATGGGCGGCGGTGTCCAGGCTGCAGACGGAGAGCTCTAGGCACCTCGCTTTGTGAATGGGCCCTGGGGGAAGGTTCTGCTGTCCGGGACCGATGTGGGGAGCTGCCCTGGAGGCCCTGGAGCGGCGGAATAGCTGCTGCAGCCGCGGGGCTCTTTGGGGCTAGTGAGCCGCGGGCTGACGATGTGCGCGCCCTCCCACGTGTTCACACCTGCAAACCGCCCCAACCTGGCCCCCAGACTCCTTCCTCTGAGTTTTGGAAAGAATTGCGGCTGGCGCTGCCGCGGAAGGTGCACTACAGGCCAGCGGAAGGAGACCCCCAGACGCAGCTGCAGGACGACAAGGACCCCATGCTGATTCTTCAAGGCCGAGTCCCGGAGGCCCGGGCCCTGGAAGAAGGCGACCTGGGTATGCCCATCCAGCTCCACTCTGGACCGGAGAAGCTCAGCCCAGGGCGTAGCGGGGGCAGGCACAGAGCAGACGGCCTGGAGGGGCCCCGGTGTTGGGGACTCTTCCTGGCACCGACGGCCCTTGCACAGCCTCTCTGCTCCGGGGGTGCTCAGCCCTGGGCCTGCCTGGGAATATCCTGGGCCTCACAGGCCACCACTGCAGGAGCTGCGCTGGGACAGCCCCTAAGTGTGTCTGGGCCAAGGCTGTGGGTGGTCACCTCAGGCATCTCGGTCTCCCCTCCGCAGGTGTCCCGGGGCCTGTCTTTGGAGAGCCATCAGCTCCACCCAGCACGGGTGGGGTCTCGCTGGTAGAGGGCCGGGGCAGCGAAGTGGACATATCGGACCTCGGTTCAAGAAACTACAGTGCCCGCACCGACTTCTACTGCCTGGTGTCAGAGGATGATATGTAGCCCCCACTCAGAGTGCAGGATGATAAGGACAGCGGGTGCCAGGGCACGGGGGTCGTTCCTCCTCAGCAGGACCACAACCCCTGTCTGCAGCCCTGGGACCCTCAGGACCCCTCCCAGTGCCAGAAAATAAAGTCCTTTTGGATTGTGCCTGGGCCTGAGTCTCGTCCCTCCCTCCTCACCCCCCAAATCGCCAAATCTGCCCTCTCCCCATCCCCATTCCTAAGCTCAGGCATGTCCCTTGCTTACGGTAGCCTCCCTGCCTGGTCCCTGGTTGGGGATGTGACTGTCCCTAGACCCTTCCCAATCCAGGCAGGTCCTCGATGGGCAGGCCCCTAGAGACCTCAAGTTCTGAGCTTCACAGAAGCTTTGTTTTAAGAATATCAACAGTAGGCCGGCGTGATGGCTCACGCCTGTAATCCCAGTACTTTGGGAGGCCGAGACGGGTGGATTACGAGGCCAGGAGTTCAAGACCAGCCTGGCCAACATAGTGAAACCCCATCTCTACTAAAAATACAAAAAATTAGCCAGGTGGGGTGGTGTGTGCCTGTAATCTCAGCTACTTGGGGGGCAGAGGCAGGAGAATTGGATGAACCTGGGAGGCAGAGGTTGTAGTCAGCTGAGATTGCACCATTGCACTCCAGCCCAAGCAACAGTGCAATACTTCGTCTCAAATAATAATAATAATAACTTCACAACTAAATGGCCTGGCTCTGGGTGAGATGAATGGGGTCCAGAGCCTGCTGGGCCTCAAACCTCAGGCAGCCAGTGTGAGAGCCCCAGGTCCTGGCAACTCCAGGCCCAGGGTGCATGGAGAGGGAGTCGGGTTCATTTGCCGCATGAGTGTAGCCCACGAGGCAGCCCCCCTTCCCCACTCCAGTCACGCCTCTGCTCTTGAGGCCCCCAGCTCTGCTCCATGTGTGCCTGTGGTCCCCCTGTGTCCACCCTGTCCCCTCTTGGGCCTGAGGTACCAGGTGTCCCTCTGCTGGGCTCTCCCTGTCCTGTGTCCTCTGACCTTGGGAGCCTTGTGTGTGAGTCCAAGGGGTGGGTGTCCTCAGGGTCAGAGGGGTGCCCTGAGTCCCAGCATCAGCCGCCCTGGTCATGCTGCCAGCTACAGGATCAGGCCAGCCATGGACAGATGCAGGGCAGTGACTGTTCATGGCCATCTTTATTCCCAGTGCTGGCTATCCCAAGATACTGCCAGGCCACGGCCAGCCCCACCTCTGTCAGTGTGACTGGGTCACCACCCCACACACCTGAGCAGCCTCAAGCCCTGCCCCACCCCCTGCCCTGCGGAAGCCAAGTCCCCAGTTATAAGCCCCTGTCCCTCCTGGTGGCCCAGGACCCTCAAAGGTGCACACGGGGGTCCCAGCGAGGGGCCCCTGGTCATCAGCCTTCTCCTCCAGGCTGGGCCGAGTCAGGCAGCCTGGAGCTGAGTCTGTCCCTTGGACGCTGGGTCACGTCACCTTCTCCTGCAGGAGGCTTCGCCTATGGGCCCAGGAAGTCCTCCTTCCGAAAGCCCTTCTACAGAGGAGAGAGGGCACAAAGTCATGGCCTGTCTGCCCGTGTGGCCCTCCGCCCTCTGTCCATCCTGCAGTGTGCTGGGTGCGGCCTAGACACTTCCTCTCTGCGTTCCTGGTCTCCATCCACCCCTGGCCTCTTTGCCGACTGCTCCACATGGGTTTCCGTGACCCTCCCCCCGAGTCCCATGCCCCGCACCCGCGTTCCTGCTCGCCTTGGGCTCGGGGAACATACCGCCCGGAAGTCTCGGTGGAGCTTGTTGTATTGCCACAGGTTGGCCAGGAGGCTGGAAGCTGCCCGGGAGGACTTCTCACTGTCAGGGCTGAGGGTGGAGGGAAGTCAGGAGGGGACGCAGCCAGAAACCAGGTGGCTGGGAGGCACCCGGAGAACCCCCTGGCTGGGCTGCTGCAGGGCAGGGCGGCCCCCACCTGTCCCGCTTCTTCTTGATGAAGACAAGCTTTCGGAGCCCGTCGAAGTAGAGCAGGTCCCGGGCGGCGACGGGGCTGGCCACCACCAGGTTGTTGAGCACGGCTATGATGTTGACCAGCACCTCGGCGGGCGGCGACTTCTCACCCACGCTGCCCGGCAGCTTCTCGATCAGGTGGCTCACCACCTTGGTGGCTGCGGGAGGTCGGGGATCAGTCTGCACCCCCGCTCCAGCCACCCGGGCACTGGGGGTCCCCTGCCTCCCCCAGGGAGCTGCGTGCCTGTCTACGCCACTGGCCCCCGTGGCCGGGAGCCCCCACGTAACGTGCGCGGACCCGGCGGGGCGGGAACAGGGCTGCTCGACTCACACATCTCGTCCTTGTTCCTCGCGTTCCGAGACAGGTTTCGGATGAGGCCGGTCAGCGAACGCAGCTGGTGGTGGTCGGCAGTGCGGACGCGGTCCAGCAGGGGGTTCAGGATCCGCTCCTGCTCCAGTGCCAGGCGGCTCAGCACCCCCGCCCACTGCAGGGAGAGACGGAGGGAGGGAGGCGCGAGCGGTGACTGGAGGCCTCAGACCCTCACCTGGGGGGATCCTGCCACCCTGGGGGGATCCTGCAACCCTGGGGTCCCTGCATCCTCCTGCCACCCTGGGGTCCCTGCATCCTCCTGCCACCCTGGGGTCCCTGCATCCTCCTGCCACTCCGGGCGGTGGGGGCTCTGCTTCTGCCTTTGCCCCCCAGCCGGGGGCGTCAGCCGCAGGCAGGATCAGGTGTCTCCCTTCAAACTCAGGGCAGAACTTAAATCCTCCCAGGGCCCAAGGCCTGCCCACCGGCCGCTGACCTCAGATGCTCCGGGCACCCCCTGCCTCCTCCCCTCCCCCTCCCTCTCCTGCCCCTGCCCCCGCAGCATGAACTCCCAGGAGCCCCTGGGTCTGGGGGTGCCCCCACCCTGCGGTCGCCCGCCGTGATGTTCTGCAGCGCCCCCGCGGCCGCCTCCGTCGTGTGCCGGTTGAGCTCGCAGCGCTGCAGCAGCCGGTTGTACACTCCCACGATCTGGGGGCTCCACAGCCACTCGAGGCCCTTGGGGTCCTTGGACACTTCCGCGAAGGTGAGCGCGTCGGCGGTGAGAGGCAGCTGCGCGGTGCGGGGCCGGGGTTAGCGGGGCGGGGCCGGGGTCGGACCCACCCCGCATGCCTCGCCCAGGCGCGTGCCCCCCCACGCCCCGCCCAGGCCGGTGCCCGCCCCCCCACGCCCCGCCCAGCCCGGTGCCCGCCCCTCCCCACGCCCCGCCCAGGCCGGTGCCCGCCCCTTCCCACGCCCCGCCCAGGCCGGTGCCCGCCCCTTCCCACGCCCCGCCCAGGCCGGTGCCCGCCCCTTCCCACGCCCCGCCCAGGCCGGTGCCCGCCCCCCCCACGCCCCACCCAGGCCGGTGCCCGCCCCCCCCACACCCCACCCAGGCCGGTGCCCGCCACCCCCACGCCCCGCCCAGGCCGGTGCCCGCCCCCCCACACCCCACCCAGGCCGGTGCCCGCCCCTCCCCACGACCCGCCCAGGCCAGTGCCCGCCCACCCCACGCCCCATCCAGGCCGGTGCCCGCCCAGCCCCCCAGCCCCGCCCAGGCCGGTGCCCACCCACGGCCCCCCAGCCCCGCCCAGGCCGATGCCCACCTCGCGCAGCCGCCGGCTCTGCGGCGTGAAGCAGCCCACCATCTCGCCCGGCGGCACCCCGGCCAGGTCCCTGCGGCCACGGCCCTCCAGCCGCTGCAGCGCGGAAGGCGGCATCTCGTCGTACAGGCGGTAGGACAGGTTCCGCAGCACGCACACCGCGTTCTCCACGCTCTGCGGACAGGGGCACGGGTCAGGGCGGCGGCGCCGAGGGCCACGGGACCCCCTCCGCAGCGCGGCCCTCACCTTGTCCTCGCACTTGCCCACGTCCAGGGCGTGGTTGATGTAGGTGACCAGGGCGTCCACCAGCCCGTGGCACTCACGCATTTTCTGGCGAGTGGCCTGAGAGGCTGAGCTGAGGTTCCTGGGGACGGAGGCAGATCAGAGCCCCCCAGGGACCCCCAGGCCCAGGCCCTGCCTTGGGCCGAGGCCCTGAGCGCGATGCCGTCCCACCCTGGGCCCTGCTCGCCCCACCGCAGTGCGCCCCGTGCAGCGTGTGGGGCTGTGGGTGCCGGGCCAGGCGGGGTCCCTGACAACACGCGTGCCTGCGGCCCCCACCCCTCTGCCGAGGCTGCGCACCTGAGGAAGCCGGTGGCGTTGTAGAAGATCTCCGCCTCTGAGGCGTTCTGCTGGATGAGGGGGGGACCCCCAGACCCCGACAGGGGGCTCAGCACCAGGTCGGTGAGCTGCTCCAGAGTGTCCCTGGCCAGGCGGTCCTTTAGATGGTCGCTGGATGAAAGGTTCCACAGGATGCCTGGACGAGGGGGAGGCTGCTGTGAGCGTCGGCCCTGCGACCCCCTGGCGTTTCTGGGGATGGCGTGAGGAGGTCCTGCCTCTCCCCAGGGCTGTCCCTGTGTTCTGTGCCTCATTCACGAGCCCCACTGGGGAGACCCTGCGGTGGCATCTGGGGTGACAGAGCTCGGACCAAGCAAAAGGGGACAAGCTGGCTGGCGTGTGAGCGGGCTGGGGGTGGAGGCAGCTACCAGAAGACACAGCCGCAGAACAGGGTGGCCCGGGGTCCGGGAAAGAGGCAGGAGTGGAGGCCAAGTAGAAACAGCCAGGAAAAGGGCCGAACAGCAGGACGGAGGGGAACCGCATGGGGTGGAGGGATCAGCACGGAGGAGAAAGGACAGGCGGAGGAGGAAGGGGCCAGGCAGAGGGTGCAGGTGGAGGGGGAGGACATGGGGGCAGGGAGGACAGTTGGAGGGGCAGGAGGAGGAGGGGCCGGGCAGCACCCGTGACGTTTTTGCGAAGCTCATCGTCCTGCTCCCGCAGTGTCCGCAGCAGCTCAAAGATGCCGTTCTCCTCCACCAGCGCCAGCTTGTTGTCTGCGTTGTCGTAGATGAGGTTGCGCATGGCGCCTGTGGCATGGCGCTGCACTTCCTGGTTGGCGTGGTTAAAGAGCTTCACCAGCCTCGGCACGGCCTGAAGGCTGCGGGCCTGTGGGCACAGGCATATGGCGTGAACAGACTATGCACATGTGTGCAGATATGTCCAGGTGTATAGATGTGGCTATGCAGGTGATGCAGGTGTGTACGGGGCTATGGAGGTGATGCAGGTGTGTACAGGGGTACGGAGGTGATGCAGGTGTGTACGGGGGTACGGAGGTGATGCAGGTGTGTACGGGGCTACGGAGGTGATGCAGGTGTGTACAAGGGTACGGAGGTGATGCAGGTGTGTACAGGGGGACGGACGTGATGCAGGTGCGTGCGGGTGTATGTGGCTGATACAGGTATATCCATATTGTACCCTCCTGCTCTTCCTCTACTGAGGGGGCTCTGGACAGAGTGGGGTCTGCCCAGTCAGCCTGGGGATCTTGAGAGGTGGTCAGGGAGCAGAGGTCAGTGGGAAGTGGTGGAGCCCCCAAGGGTGGTCGCCTGGGGGCAGCGAGTGGGTGATCGGGGGGTGGTCGCCTGGGGGCAGCGAGTGGGTGGTCCGGGAGTGGTCGCCTGGGGGCAGCGAGTGGGTGGTCAGGGGGTGGTCGCCTGGGGGCAGCGAGTGGGTGGTCAGGGGGTGGTCGCCTGGGGGCAGCGAGTGGGTGGTCAGGGGGTGGTCGCCTGGGGGCAGCGAGTGGGTGGTCAGGGGGTGGTCACCTGCTTCTTGGCGGCTGCGTCGCTGTAGCACTTGTGCTGGATGTAAGCCGCTCCCAGCACCTGCAGATTGGGGTCTGAAGCCATGAGGTACTTGACTGCTGATGGCAGGTCAATGTCATCAAAACTGCAGAGCCAGGGGTGAGGGGTCAGGGGTCAGGCCAAACCTGGGTTCAGGCTGAGGCCATGGCAGAAGCCCCCTCCCCGTGCCAGGCCCAGCCCCTCACCCGCTGCTGAGCCTCTGCAGGGTTCGGTGGCCACAGTAGCTGTTGAAGTCACGCACGTCCGGCAGGTGGCCCGAGTCAGCCAGGCTGAGGCTGAGGCTGCGCACAGATGGTGCTCGGGCCACGGGCTCCAGAACCGGCCCAGGCGCTGCCCCGCCTACCCCGCGGCTCCGGTGGCTGCTCTGGAATCGCTGCAGGGTCCGCATGGCAGGGGCACGGATGGTCCGGCTCGGGGGAACTTCGCTGGTCTCTGGCCAGTCCAGCCCCCCTGCCCGGCCCGAGCCGGAGCTGGCCTGGCGCTCGTAGGCGAAGGGCCTGTAGGTGGAGGTGGCCGTGGGCTCCAGCTGCTCGGACACCACGCTGTAGCGGTCGTCTAGGCCCCCAGCCCCCAGCCGCAGGGAGCGCAGGGACAGTGTGTCATACTCGGCCCGGCTCCCAACCCCACCATGCTCGTGGAAGGACACGGGCCTGGCGGGCATGGGAGGGGTGGGCTGGGCACCTCCATACCCAGCGGCCACAAAGGCGCTGCCCCCGTTGTGGGCGGAACTCAGCCTCCGGTTGCAGCTCAGGTCCACGGCAGAGCGGGAGGACCAGGAGGCCGGGCTGTAGGCTGGCTTGGCGATGGGCCGGAAGCCCTGTGGGTGGAGGGGGCAGTGAGGGCGCGCCTGGCTCACCTGTGCCCAGCCTGCTGCAGAGCCTCCCGCTCTCCAGACCGCAGAGCCATCACTCACCGAGGTCTTGTCCCCACTCAGGCCCTGAGAGCGAGAGCTGAAGCCGGCCTGCAGGGTGTGGTACTGGCCCCTGGATGCACCTGCGGAGAGGGACAGTGGGAGCCCGGCTCTGCCAGACAGCAACTCACTGGCCTCCTGCCTCCTCTCCACCATTCCGTCTCCATTCCCAACCCTGGGAGCAGCCTCAGTCCCGGGCAGGGAGGCCAGGCGGGCCCCGGGGCCAGTGCCTCCCTGTTCCTGCCATGTCCTGGTCTCCTCAGCTTCCACAGCCCACCCCCAGCCGTGCCTCCCCTGTCAGCCTGGGGGTCCACCTTCCACAGCCCACCCCCAGCCGTGCCTCCCCTGTCAGCCTGGGGGTCCACCTTCCACAGCCCACCCCCAGCCGTGCCTCCCCTGTCAGCCTGGGGGTCCACCTTCCACAGCCCACCCCGAGCTGTGCCTCCCCTGTCAGCCTGGGGGTCCACCTTCCACAGCCCACCCCCAGCTGTGTCTCCTCTGCCCGAGAAGGCAGACGCGCTTACCCACTGACCTCCTGGTCCCTGGGGAATGTGCCAGGGACTCTCTGTCCAAGCCCAGCCCCCTCCTCCAGGAAGCCATCCTGGCCTGCCCCGGCCCACACTGACTTCTTTTGAGCTCCTGCTGTGCCGAGACCTCATCTGTGCCCGGTCACCGGAGAGTGGCCCTGTCTCTCTGGACCAGTATGTCCTGTTGCAGTGCCCTCTCCCACCTGGCAGAGCCCGAGGCAGGGGCCACACCCACCCCATCCAGCCACACACAGGCCAAGGGCAGCTGCATCAGCCCAGCCCCACAGTGAGTGGACAGGCTGGCGGTGGGGGCATGAGAGGGCCTGGCAGGGTGACCTGGCTGAGGCGCTCAGGGTTGGGTGTGGGAAGGGAGCCGTGGCCTCCCACAACTCTGCCCAGAAGCTGGATGCTCTATGCGGGACACCCCACATCAGGGGCGTCACCCATCCTGGTTAATGGGGCTTCTGGGCGGGGCTATTAACCCTGTGACGCTCCTGAAACCCAGCCTGGAGTTGGGGCACGCCCCAGCCTGGAGACCTCACCCCCACCCCCCAATTATAATTCACCTCCCTCTAATTGGCAGGGTAGCCGGGTGGTAATTAACCCTTCCCTCACCCTCCTCCACCCCATGACCCCTGGGCACCCAGCTTGGTCACCAGCAAGGCTGAGGCCCCGGGAGGGAGGACCCCTCAGTCCAGGCCTCAGGGCTGGCCCCTCTGCTGGGCGACTGTCCTGGGGAGGCCCCTCTAAACACCAGGTGGACCACGACGAACTGGCATCTGGGTGCCTGGCGTTCTGGGAGGTTCATCTTACTGTCTAACCTTAATCCCTGTTGCTGTAGCCTGGCAAAGGAGGAAACGACATTTCTAGGGCGACTGCCTTTTGCTCCCAGTGTGTGTGTGAGCCTGTCACCTGCACTCACAGGGACGCACACACACTCGGAGCGGGGCCGGGATTCCGCCACGGGCGGGTCTGGCAGGCACCGAGGTGCCCCTCCACCTGCTGTCCCCACAGAGAAATCTGGGTCACTCCAGCCGGCCCTCCCCTCTAATTCCTCAGGGAGCCCCTGGCCCAGACAGGACTTCCGGCGTCCCCACCCCTCCCCGCTTCCCTGCCCTGCTCTTCCCACGAGGCGTGGGGGGAGCGTGGGTGTCTGGGTGTCCCGAGACCCTGCGTGAGCCTGTGCTGACTGGGCCAGGCGAGGGCGTGTTCCGGGTTTCCCGACCCAGGGGCCTGGGCCGCCTGCCAGGTGCCAGCCTTCCCGTCATCCCCCACAGGGAGGGCTCAAGGCTGGGCACAGGTGGGGCCCAGACAGGCTCCGCATCTGGAGGACGCGGGGGTCCCTGCTTGGATGGGGCCGCCCCACCCATGGCTTCTCCCCACGCCCGTTGGGGCGGGGTGCATGACTCAGTGTGAGGCCCGGGTGAGTCAGGAGCTGGCCCGCCGAGGCCTCTGCCCCTCTGCCCCTCTGCCCCTCTGCCCCTCCGTCCCGCCGCCCGGCACCCGCCTTGCGGCCGTGGCCTACCTCGGGCCATCTCGGCCTCGGGCTCGGGCTCGGCGGCCCCGTTGTGCCGCGGCTGCTGTCCCAGTTGCAGGAGGCGGGCGCGGACCTGCTCCTGGACACGGGCTGCCCGCAGCCGCTCGGCCTCCGGCCCGTCTGCGCCCCGGCGGTCCAGCTGCAGGTCAGAGGGCAGCGCCAGGGAGCACACGCCGGCCTCTGGCTGCAGGGCGGACAGCAGGAAGTTACCATCCTGCATGGCGGTGGGCGCCTGCCGTCCTCGGGCCGGGCCTGGTGGCGCCTCTGAGCCCAACTGTCTTTGCTCCGTCCCCGAGGCCTTCTCCCCGGAGTCCCCGCCCCGCTGGCCTCACCCAGAGCCGCCTGGATACAGACGCCTGCCCAGCCCTGAGCACAGCTGGGGGCGGGGACACCTGGCCAGGTGGGAGGGAGGGGCTGCCACCGCTTAAGGTGGAATTTGGGTGGAAGATCAGGCCCCGTCCGCACGGCCCCAGTCCCAGCCTGGCCTCCTGCCTCCTTTTCTCCCATCCCACGACTGGGCCACGGGCCTGGGTCCTCCTTGTTCTCGGCCTGTAAAGGCCAGACTGGGCCCTTTGTGGTGGGGGTGGGACAGAGGGGCCCCCTGCGTCCTGAGTATCGGGGAAGGGCCAGGGGCCTGTGGGGGGTGCGTCCCGTCACCCCCAGCCTGAATGGGAGCTGTCCCACCCCTGGGGGTCTAGGGCCCGTGGGAGCTCTGAGGACCAGACAGCCTCCGTGGTGGCCCAGCCTTGCTGGGGAGGCGGGGATGAGGCTGAGGCAGCGTTGGCAGGAGACAGTGTGCGGGGGGAGGGGCAGGGGTCAGTGCCAGGGATCAGGACAAAGGCTGGAGGGGTAGAGCTTTAGGGTCCAACGGGACCCCATGGAGCCCTGGCCCTGGTCCTCAGAACCCAGTGAACCCCTCCCCACCTCCTGGTCCTCCCCCAGTGGATGGACCGGCCTTCCCCCAGGCCTGCAGACCCTGGAACTCACCCCGAGGACCCCCTCACCCCCACAGAGGCCTCCAAAGAGCTGGCTCAACCCCTTCTGGCTCCCGGGACCCTGGCACCACTCTGCTCCTGCCCCCCAGGCCCTGGGGTGAGAGGCTGTTCCCAGCACATGAGTCAGGGTGCAGGGGGTGGGGCTGCCCCAGGGGGTTGACTCAGAGGGACCTGGCATGCCAGGCCTGGGGCAGGAGTGGGTGTTCGGGGAAGAACCGGGGGTCTGGGAGAGCGGAGGCTGGGGTGGAGAGGGAGTGAGGGTGAAGCGGGGTGGGGACGGCGGGGGGCGGCCCAGATCAAGCGAGGCTTGTGCCGGAAGATCTGCCTTGAGCACCACAGCCAGTGGGCCAGCAGGAGGGCTCTGAGGTTCTCTGGCCTCTGGGACAGGCCCTGGTAGATGAGGGGGGCAAGCCTTGGAGGGCTGAGGGTGGGAGCCGAACATCCGTGACCCCCCGGCTTCCCTCACGAGCTCATCTGACAGCCTGTGCCTCTCCCTGGACCCTGGACTCTGGCTCTGGGCTTTCCTCCAGGGCAGACCCTTACCCCAGCCCCGTCCCCTGAGGACTTCTGCCCTAGTGGGGCTGGGGGCAGAGGTCTGGCGTGAGGGTGAGGGTGGGGTCAGTGCTGAGGGGCGGAAACTGGAGGGTGGGAGTCAGAGGTCAGTGTTGGGGGTTAGAGGGGAAGGGAGGGCCCCTGAAATGATGGGCGAGGCCGGGCTGGGGCCGCCGGGTGAGGTGGGAGACCTACCTTGCCTGTGGTCCGGACCCCACCAGCCTCCCAGCTCATCCCAGAGGCCACTGCAGATGGCCAAGGTGTCCTGGGCTCCATCCCCAGCCCAGCGTGCGGGGCAGCCTCTGCGTCGGGCCAGGACTGTGGGGGCCCCGGAGGGCGTGGTGGGAACGCCCAACTCATCAGACTGGCTGCTTCCCTGGGAGACAAGTTTGTGCGGTGCAGAGCGGGCTGAGGTATGTACCTGGCACGGGCTGGGGCCCGCCCCGCACCCAGGTCCACCCCAGCCCACCTGGGGCCCTGCCGAGGCCAGGTTGGGCCTGGTGACAGGGAAGCCGGCCTGGAGGGTCTCTGCAGCCCCGGGAGGCCGAAGGGCTCACAAGAGGGCGCGGTGGAGGGGCTTCCGTGTGGCCCGAGCCGGGATGGGCGCGCTGGTGCCCGTGGCCTGCGATTCTGCTGACCTTCCCTCTGCCCCCCCAGAGCTGCACTGCCTCCCTGAGGATGCACGGTCCCTGCCAGGCAGTTTTGGCAAAGCTGGGAAGTTTTGGCACAGCCGGGCACCTGGGCTCACCTTCGCTCACTGCTGCAGGGCCAGAGGGATGCGATTCCGGCCGGGCCTGTCACTACAGCTCCAGCCCGGGCCCGGAGGAGTCTTGTCTGACCCTGTGACCAGCCCTGAGTGTCTCACTCTCCCAGGAGCCCTGGAGGAGGGCCTAGCAGTGGGCTTCCTGGAGGAGGCGGTTGTCTGTGGAGCCTGGAATCTGCATCTGGCCTCAGGCAGGTCTGGCACACAGTCAGGCTGACAGCCTGGAACCTGGAAGTCTCGAAGGGTGAGTGAGTGAGCGCCGCCCTTAGATGGGTCCTGTGCGGCGGGCGGCCTGTCAATCATCTCCAAGAGGAGGTGGGAGAGGGCACAGGAGGCCTTCGGGGGGCGGCGGGCTCAGCATGGGGGCACGGGAGGCTCTCGGAGGAGGCGGGCTGGCCCAGGTGCCAGCCTGGAGTTGTGGGGGGGGCACGGAAGACAAACCTCCAGGGCAGAGGGGGGTGGGGTGGGCGGCTCGAGGAGCAGCAGGGAGAGAATCTGGGGAGAAAGGTGTGAAGATGTTAAAAGCAAAACGATCATCAAAACCGAACTGAGGAGTGTGCTGGTGCACAGAGCCTCTGGTCCCACCGCCCGAGGGGGAGGTGGGGGTGCCTGAGGGGAGCCCCTGGGTGGTCGATGGACCCGGTGTGGGGGCACAGCTCACCCACCGGCAAGCGTCCTGGCGCTTCCTGTTAGCACCCACGCCTGCAAACCGTCCGAGCTGGGCTCCAGCCGCTCCACGGAACCTACGGGGCTGCCCGTGGGCACCACCCCCTCCCTCTGGAGCGTGGCCAGGGGCTGGGACAGCTCTGGGATCTCCAGCCGTGGCCTTTGGCCTGGAAGGTAGCTGAGGGGTATGGCCCCCATAGGCTCTGGGGGGGCCTTTCATCTGCACACACCCCACCTACTGCCGGCCTGTGGGACATCCTGTCCATCCGTCCATCCAGCGTTTGTGGCTCATTGGACGTGTTGGGCTCTTCCTAAGCCCCTGGCAAGGCTCTGGGCAAGGGTGTGTGTGTCTGAGACAGGCAGGGCACTTCTGGGGGCTCTCCCAGGGTCTGTCAGGGCGGCTGGTGCAGCAGAGGCCTCTGGCTCCAGAGGCCCTGTAGCTGCCCTCCAGACAGAGGGTCCCCAAAAGGACGGAAGAGCCCGAAAGGAGCAGAGTGGCGTCTGACAGCAGGAGGGGGGTGCGGAGTTGGAGGTGAGCGGGTGAGCAAGGGGTACCCTGGATGCTCTTCAGGAGGACAGCAGCCTCCAGATGGAGAATCAAGTAATGGAGCAGGGAGGGGGCAGGGAGGGGGCAGGGAGGGCTGGGGAGGCGATGGCTGCTGTCCGGTCGCGGTGGGTGAGGGGTTGGAACGCATCTGCCCCTCCGCCCGCCCGGCCGTGAGTGCCCTGTACTGCTGGGTGCAGGCGATGCAGCCTCCCTCAGGCGCCTGGACTGGGGTCCTGCGTGCCGGGCACCGCCAAACACTTCATTCTTACTGTTGTTGCTGTGACTGTATTTTTTTTTTTTTAAGACAGAGTCTTGCTCTGTCACCCAGGCTGGAGTGCAGTGGCACCATCTCGGATCACCACAACCTCTGTCTCCCGGGTTCAAGCAATTCTCCTGCCTCAGCCTCCCGAGTAGCTGGGATTACAGGTGCGTGCCACCATGCCCAGCAAAAAATTAAAAAACATTTTTGTATTTTTAGTAGAGATGGGTTTTCACCACGTTGGTCAGGCTGGTCTCGAACTCCTGACCTCGTGATGCGCCCACCTCGGCTTCCCAAAGTGCTGGGATTACAGGCATGAGCCACCGCACCCCGCCTTCCTGCTCTGTTCTTAATCCTCATTGGAGTTCCAGAAGGGCAGAGCTATGACAGCTTCCATTTTACAGGTGGGGAAACTGAGGCCCCACAGGCTACTCACTTTCCAGAAGTTACCAAGCAAGCCAGGGTGTGTAGATAAATTTCTGGCCCTGAGCCTGGGTGGGTCGGGGCTCCCATTTGCTCCGTGGAGGGGTGTCTCGGCAGTGGCCACTCTGGATGGGCTGCTGCTGCCGTCACGCCACCTCTGAAGAGCTCCATCTAGCTGCCATTAGGATAGGGACGATGCCACTCTAACTCCTCGTGCTGACGGGGCCACTGTTTGGGGAAAACGCAGCCAGGTCTCTCTCTGGGACCTATCTAAGGGTTCCTGGAGAAAGGGGGCCATCATCTGAGGCTCATCTGCGGGACCATTTGGGGTCTGACGGCCCATCCCTTTCGTTTCTTCCGAGCTGCAGTCAGAGGTCACTGGTGGATTCACCCCCACAACTGACAAAACGAAGGATCAGCGTGTTCCAAGCAAAAAAGTCACAAAACGTGACTTGAGTCTTCCGTTAGTTTAGAACACCCGGTCAAAGCCTGTTTTCAGTCTCCCGAGTTACAATCCATGCTGTCAAGGCGTATCATCCATCCTTTGAAGAGGATCAAAACGAGACAATTGTGAACGTCAGAACATCCTCGGGTAGTCACAGTCAAAAGCACAGCTGACAATAACCCTCATCACGACTGGCGACACTCAGATATCAGGCTTTTAGAAACCGCACACCATTCTGGAACACATATTAATATTATTCACTAAAATATAAGCTGAAGATCAAACACCACCTTATTTTCATCATTCTACGTAACTAAACATGTCTTAAAACACTTAATAGGCTAGGCACAGTGGCTCACGCCTATAATCCCAGCACTTTGGGAGGCGGAGGCAGGTGGATCACCTGAGGTCAGGAGTTTGAGACCGGCCTGGCCAACATGGCAAAACCCTGTCTCTACTAAAAATCTAAAAAAGTAGCTGGGGGTGGTGGTACACACCTGCGATCCCAGGTACTTGGAAGGTGGAGGCAGAGGCTGCAGTGAGCCAAGATTGCGCCCCTACACTCCAGCCTGGGTGACAGGGCAAGACTCCGTCTCAAAATCAAAAACAAACCTCCCCCCCGCCAAAAAAGCATTTAATAGAATTTCAGGTTACCATAAGTCATTGATGTAGCCAAAATGATGACTCAAATTTTTAAAAAAGCAAAACCTTTCACTCACTCAGAGGGAACACTTATTTTTACTTATTTTTCCAAAGAGCCTGTCTCTTCTCCTTCCCTTCTTTTTTCAGTTTATTCACAAGGCAAACAAAAATTTTTCATTACATGAAGATCTCGTTTGAGAGAAAAAGCCAGATTTCACGCTGCATCAGTTTACCATTACCATCAACCTCAGTTTTTAAAATGAAACCTTACAGACAAATTAATCCAATCTTAATCCATTTGACCACAAGGTGAGATTCTTATAAACCTTTTATAACCCTTTACAGATTTTTGTAAAAGATCAGGTTACTATGTCAATATTCCATCGTTCAATTTATGGATAAAGCAAATTATAACCTTTTGAATTTAGTCAATATACATTTCTTTTATGAGATTTATTTTTATTTATAAACCTTCCACGATTTGTTCAAACCTTTAGCTTTTAAACATCCTTTAACCCTCTAAACTCAGGTAGAAATGTACCTTTCCCCTTCGTTCACCTCAGAGAACAAAAAAAGAAAAAAGAAAGAAAGAAATGTACCTTCCCTTGCCTTGTTATAATCTTTTACCAAACCACAATTTCCTCTACTTACACACCTGCATGTAAATCTAGTTTCAGTAGTCTCAATTACATGTTATAATGACAACTCTTGACAATTGTTAATTCCGGTGTAGAACACGGTGAGTCATTTTAATTACGTACTAGGCGCCGGTAAGGTCTGGTTCTTTGCAGCATAGTTAGTGGTGTGGCTACGCTCTGTCCCCGGGCTTCACCAAGCTGGAAAGCAGGAAAGCTGAGCAGTTTTCAGAAGCCCAGAAGCAGTTTAGAGCTTGAAGCATCCATCAAACCCAGTATCTGACCTGCATGATTGGGGCCGCGTGTACACTCCGAAGACATTTTAATTTTACTGATAATTTTTAAAACTTTTTATTTCTCAGAGATTAAAGTCACATGAACTGAAAGACATTACAACTTCTATTCTTCTTTAGGAATGTTTGATCTAAGTGCTTATTTTACCTTAAGCCAACCAATTAGAGCTCTTTTATATAAACATCACACGTATATAACTACGCAGACAGACAAAAGGAGATCCTGTAGCTGTGAGATATTTCATGTGCTAATCTCTTAATTGGATTCCTGGCCCCGGAGTGGAGCTCTTCGGAGCCAGGGCTAGAAAAACATGCAGTTTCTAAGACCTGATAAGTGGGCACAGCTGGAAAACCGAAACAGATTTTGAGAGGAATCCATTCACTTCTAATTCCTGAGGTTCAGGGAGGGAAACAAGTTTTTCCTAAAACAAGGTCAGCAGCACCTTCTCTGCCTGACCAAGGAGTCCCAGACCATCAGAAGTTTATCTTGGAGCTGCTTATGTGTGCATTAGAGTGGCAAAACAAGGCCAGGCACGGCGGCTCACACCTGTAGTCCCAGCACTTTGGGAGGCCAAGGTGGTGGATCACCTGAGGTCAGGAGTTTGAGACCAGCCTGGCCTGCATGGGGAACACCGTCTCTACTAAAAATACAAAAGTTAGCCAGGTACAGTGGTGCACATCTGTAATCCCAGCTACTTGGGAGGCTGAGGCAGGAAAGTCACTTTAACCCAGGAGGTGGAGGTTGCAGTAAGCTGAGATTGTACCACTGCACGCCAGCCTCGGTGACAGCATGAGATTCCTTCTCAAAAGAAAAAAGAAAGACTGGCAAGACAAAAATAGAGAAAAATAATTCAGCTGACTGCAAAGAAAAGAAAAACCTTTCTTCAGAAAAACAGGATCCACAAAGAGAAATGATATACAGAGCTTTTGAATATACTTACAGCTTGGATATCCATGGATATCCACTTTTAATTAAGCTAACTTTTAACCCTAGCATTCCTTTTCTAAAAAGTCCTTTGATATGTTTTATTACCTGACCTCAGCAGTGCCAAGTGGCCAATACTTCTGACTTTTAAACTCATCGAGGGGTAGAGAATATGGTGATTTTTTTTTTTTTTTTTTTTTGTCATTCCTACAATCAGTTTGCACAGAGAAAGAGAAGCCAGGGTATGACTGGTAAGAATCTTTACCCTTTTGCTGGCACGCCAGGCATCTGGGTTCCTTTCCCCCAAGCCATAGAGCTCTGTTGACCTTGGAGTCCTGTGACGGGGGAATGGACAAAGAGAAGTCATTCCTCCTCAGGAGATTTCCAAGCAGTTTAATGTTTGGGATAACGAAACCCTTCCCAGTTTGGGGAATGTACCCGAGGGGAGTGTCCTGGGGCACAGAGATGTGATTACCCATCCATGAAGAGAAGACAGAAGAGGAAAAAAGGGAAAAGCCTTTTTCTTTCTTCAGAGTCTGAGGGTCAAATGAATTCTAGTGATTTTAGGTGCACGTGAGGAATGCAGGCTGAAAATGATTGATTGGTTACCCATCTGGAAAGAGGGGAAGAAGGCAACCCTGTGGTCCCCTCTCCCTGCAGCTAATACCAGGGTATGCGATGGAGAGGAGAGAAAGGCATGCCGTTTTCTTCTTCCAACATTATATCCCTGAGTCCCAGTGACCAGTGCAGGCGCTGACCATTGGTGCAAGCTCAACCTTCACCCATGAAGCGGGGAGGCACAGCCAGCAGGAATATTCACACTCATCTGTGTGGTGCCTAAGGCTCCCACTGTGAGTAACCCCTGAGTTCCCTAGACCTTATCTAGGCCGTGGATGTGAGCACAACCTCCATCCAGGAAGCAGGAGGGTCTAACTGGCAGGGATCAGTCACACTCACCTATGCTGTGCCCCCTCGACTCCTGCCGTCACCTCCCTCAGGTCTAGTGCTCCATTCCGGGGCTTCAGACTGAAGCTTGGGATAGAAAGGTGCCTCAGGAGGGTGTATGACCCATTAAATTGGTCCCAAATTGCAGCTACTAGCAGGTGGGGGCAGCCCCGCTGTTGCTTCCTTATTATAAACAGGTGGAGCTGTGGGGCCAGGACCTCCTCCAACGAGAGGGAGGAAGCAGGTCCTGGGAACTGGGGAACTGGCCTGAGAAGATGCCTCCTAAAAGGAAAAGAAGCTAAGCCCTTGCACAGAAAAGCTCCTGGATTCACAGGACTGTGCTGACTCCTCTCACGGTTGTGCCAAGAGATGGGGGGCTCAGAGCAGAAGGAGCTGGCAGGCCCACTCTGGAGTCCAGAGGAGTCCATCCTCCTCCCCTCGACCCCCAGAATCACCTGGGGCCCCTGGATAGCAGTGGTGGTCTGGACTCCTGGAGGTGGGGAGAGGAGCCCCAGGACCCATCAGTCCTGCTGTACCATTTGGGAGACCAGCCCTAGACCCGGCAACCCACGTCTCCAGGGACAGGCTGCCCTCCAGTGGTCCCCGCCGCAAACTGGGCAGGGTCAAGGTGGCCTCCCCCAGCTGTCTGGAAAGTCCCTCCTGAATGCCCTGGTCCAGCGCCTTTGCAGCAGGCAGCAGCTGCACCCAGGGATTCTGGGGTCCGCGAGCCCACAAGGCAGCTGTTGGAGCCTCTGCCTTTTTCCCGTACCTCCCCTCTCTTTTCTGGACTTCCTTCCAGTCCCCACTGCAGAAAGCTGAAGTGACCACTCCCAGGATGCCCTCCACAGCCCATTTCCTCATCCCCCTGCTGACATCAGGGGCTGCCTGTGCAATAAACTCATCCCCCTCATCCCCTGAGATGAGCTGTTCTTTGACCGAATCAGGAGATTTCACACACTTCACCAAGGCCCCTCCCGCCCCCCCAGGAAGGCAGCGGGCCTCCATCCCATCCCTGCCCCAGCAGGGCAGCCCAGCACAATCCAAAGCCTCGTCCCAGTCCCTCACGAGCCCTCCAGTACGCGCCTGGAAGTGTTTCATCCTCCACTCTCCCCTTTCATCGCTGGGGTTGAATTTAGGATCCTCCGATGGTCCTGCTGTTCTCCTGGGTGGATGAAGCTTATCCTCTTCCCTGGCCCTGTATAAGCTCATCCCCAGAATTCTCTGCCACTTGCAGGGCGGCCTGCTTTGCAGCAGTGGTCAGAGTTGGATTCAAAATACAATATGATCTCCTTCCAGGGGAGCTCACATACTTGGGTTAAGTTCTGGGAAGCCTCTATATATCTGTCAGGGCCATCCGAAAACGTGCCAAGATCGCCCTTAAGTTGATGGGGAACTGTCTAAAACGAGGATTTCTGCGCTGGGGGAGGCTTGAGAGGGAACCTGGACAGGGAGGAGCAGAGGGTTAGATTCCCCACTGCAGGTGCCTCTGGGATTCGGTTCTCTGTTTCCCTGGGATTGCCTCTTGTAGCTTCTCCTGAGGTGGCCGCTGGGAGGGCTGGATCAATTCTACAGCATAGACTGAGGTCCAGGCTACCCTGCAAGGCAAAGAAAGCCACGCACGTGGGACCTTGGCCCTCACGTTTACAGAAAACCTTCCTTCCTCAGACCGGGCTTCCCTTCCGAGTCTGAAGGTGCTTGGCACCAAGCTGGCAACCAAGGAAATGACAAGAACGTTCCTGCCACAAATTTACGCACAGATGCCAAGGCTCCCTCCGTGGTGCTCTTAACCTTCCGTTTTGCGGTTTTGAGGACTAAGCCAAAGCTCCTGCTAGCCGGTCACGTTTCCGGTTTGCAACAACATACTTAGTATTTAACCCTGTGTATAAAGAAGAGCTGGGAACCGTGACAGTCACAAAAGAAAGAAAGAAAAGAGCGCCGGGAAGAGTGGAGGTCCTCGTGCCCATGCCCTGGTGGGAGGCTGGGGTCTGGAGTTAGTCAGGGGCCTTTGGATAACAGCAAGGGGTGACCCCGGCCAGATGCCCTCAGTTGCTCTGGGACCTCCTCTGGTCCCATGTGACAGCTAGACCTCCATGAACGAAGCCACCGCTCCCAACCCCCGAGGGTGATGAGGGACTGGACAGGGTCCTCCTAGCGAGCCTGTTCTCCAGGTGTTAAGCCTGGCAGCTGCACTGGTCACATTTAACTGGCTGACGGAGGCCTGGTATTCTTGCATTTGAGTTACTGTGGAGTTTAGGGACCAGGAGGAAAGGACAGAAAGGGAAGACCCACTTTTACTCAGCCTTCCGCAGACCCCAGACGAGCCCCCAGAATGTTACAGGATATTCGAGGTGTTGCTTTTCTGGCCAGACACCTCCGTGGTACACAGACAAGCAGAGGGTGAGCAAGATGAGGAGGAGCTTTACTCCGTATTAGAGCAGCTCGGAGGCCCTCAGCAGAGGAGGCCGGGAGTGGCGGCACCTTCTCCAGGCAGGTCATCACAGTGGGTGTTCGGCTTCAGGACAGAGGGTAGCTCCTCTCTGCAGCTGGTCATTCTGTTGTCTCTGTCCTCTTCTCAGCTGAGGCTGGGCTTCGAGGGGGGGAATGCGTGCCAATTGGCCCATGGGCAGCCATGGTGGGCCCAGAAAAGGCACCACAAGTCCCCACTCTGGTCCTTGGGACCGACAGCCTGGGCCCCAGCCTTCAGGCCCACCCTAGCTTGAAGGTGGGGCCTCACCAGGGACCTGCCCCTTCCCTCCCGGGAGCCTGTCTGCCTCCCACATGGTGCCCAGGCTGCTCGTGCCAAGGGGTTCCCACAGACCAGCTCTGAGCTGCCCCCAGCCCCACCTTGGCCTCCCTTCTGCACTCGGTGGTCCCCACCGTCTGGAGGGCTGAGGTGGGAGGGGACTGGTGCATCAGCACTGCTCTGAGGGTGTCCGCACCCGGCTGGGCTGCAACAGCACCAGGGCTTGCCCCCAACCCCGCTCCAAGATCAACCCAGAACAGAAAACCCAGTGCTCCAGCGCTGGTCCCGTGGGTCCCAGCTGTCTTTGGCCAGGTGCTTACAGCAGGAAGGGAGGTTGAGGCTGTGGTGGGGGCTCCAGGCCTGGGAGTGTGTCCTTCCCAGCCATGTGAGGGTGGGGGTGGCACCGTCAGCTGCCCTGGGGACATGGGACACAGGGACCCACTGCTGCCATCCTGCTGCCCCGTCTGCCACCTTGCAGCCTAGGGTGGGGGCGCCAGGCCCTCGCAGGGCCCAGGCCGGCATCCGGGCGGAGGTGATGTCACTGTGAGTTCCCCCTTGCAGTTCCAGCGCTCAAGGGCGGCCTGGGGCCACCCCTCACTTGGCTCACAACCATGCCAGGGGGGCGCCTCTGGGAGCGGACTGCAGGCCCTGACTCCAGCTACCCGGAGCGCCCTGTACTTCCAAGCCTACAGGGGTGGGGGGTCCCCAAGAGCACAGGAATGCTGGGGTGCACACAAGTGAAACCAGTGCCCGGGAGGGTGGGGCTCCTGCCTGTGCTGTGGAGTGGGAGGCCCGGCCGTGCCTCCCCACGGCGGCCAGTGGCCACTCTGGATGGGCTGCTGCTGCCATCACTCCTGCCTCGGCCTCCCAGAGTGCTGATATGACAGGTGAGAGCCACCGTGCCCGGCCTCGTCATTATTTTTAAGAAATTTCCTTTCACGCGCCGCTGGCCCCCGCCCCCCAGCCTGTGTCCCGGGCCGCCTTCACCTTCTCAGACTTGGTCCTGACCACCCCACTTAGAAACGCGGCCGCACTCACATGGGCCGCGACCTTGCCAGGCTCCCGGTCCCTCTGCTGTGCTCGCTGCCAGCTGTATACAGATATTTTATTTGTGGCATCATTGTGCGCCCCTCCTCCCACATTAGAACGTAAGCTCCATGCGGGCAGCCGTTTTCCTGTGTTCTGCTCACTGATTTTCCTCAGTGGGTGACGCAGTGAGTGGGCGATGAATCATTGCTAAGTGCGTTAAATGACGCTGTGTCGTCCAGATCACGTGGAATTTTGTCTGACCTCCTTGTTTTCCAAGGTTAGTTCTCTGATGTGCAGGCTTCGCCTGCCTGTGGCTTAGGGCTCTTCTCTCCTTTCCTCATCCTCTCGGGGTAGCGTGGATCGTTAAATCCAATGGTAGTTCTCTTGCTGGGACACATCTGCGCATGGGGACAGTTTCATCTGAACTAGATGCACAGGGCACAGTGGGCAGCACGGCTGGTCATCGCGTGGCCCACAGGCGCATGCGTGGCCGGCCGGGTCCCCCGCCCTGTGGCTCCTGCCCCCCGTGGACCAGCAGGACCTGTGCAGCCCACCTCAGGCGGCCAGGCGCTGCTCTGGCCAAGGGCAGGTCCTCCCGGTTCCTCCTCCGGCTCCAGCTCCCGCCGCCCTAGTGCATGGTGCGCGGTGACCTCAGGACACAATCTGGGTGCATCTTCAGAGGATAATTTTGGCTGCTGGGCGTGTGAGCTATTTTCCCACGCAGTGTGAACGAGGAGGTGGGAAGAAGAGTGGCCCCTAGAGATGGGCCTGCCCCGCACCTGTGACCGCCGCCTTCGTGGCAAAGGGCCTTTACCGGACCCAGTGAGGGGTGTGAGGGGAGGTTACCGTGGGCTCGCTGGGTGGGCCCAGCGTAATCACAGGGGTCCTTACAAGAGGAGGCAGCAGGGTCAGAGTCACGGAAGGAGATGAGAGAGAGAGGGCGAGAGAGAGACCAAGCTGCTGAAATCCAGGTGGCCTTGAGAAGCCGGAGAAGGCAAGGAAACAGCCCCACACCGTCTCCAGAAGGGACCGGCCCTGCTGACACCTCAATTTTTAGGACTTTTTTTTTTCTAAGACAGGGCCTTGCTGTGTTTCCCAGGGTGGAGTAAAGCGGCGCAATCACAGCCAATTGCAGCCTGACCTCCCAGGCTCAGGTGATCCTCCTGCCTCAGCCTCCCAGGCTCAGGTGATCCTCCTGCCTCAGCCTCCCAGGCTCAGGTGGTCCTCCTGCCTCAGCCTCCCAGGCTCAGGTGGTCCTCCTGCCTCAGCCTCCCAGGCTCAGGTGATCCTCCTGCCTCAGTCTCCCAGGCTCAGGTGGTCCTCCTGCCTCAGCCTCCCAGGCTCAGGTGATCCTCCTGCCTCAGCCTCCCAGGCTCAGGTGGTCCTCCTGCCTCAGCCTCCCAGGCTCAGGTGATCCTCCTGCCTCAGCCTCCCAGGCTCAGGTGATCCTCCTGCCTCAGCCTCCCAGGCTCAGGTGGTCCTCCTGCCTCAGCCTCCCAGGCTCAGGTGATCCTCCTGCCTCAGCCTCCCAGGCTCAGGTGATCCTCCTGCCTCAGCCTCCCAAGTAGCTGGGACTCCAGGTGCACACCAGCTCATCTGGGGCTCCAGCTGCTTCAGCCTCCCAAAGTGCTGGGATTACAGGCATGAGCCACTGTGTCAGGCTTAATTTTAGGACTTTTTATCTCCAGAACTGTAAGATAATAAAAGTGTGTGTTTAAAGCACTACATCTGTGCTGATTTGCTACAGCAGCCATAAGGAACTTACACAGGCACTCAGCGCCTGCAGGGGACAGCCTCCCTCCCATGACCGGGTCCAGGATAGGGCTGCGCTGGGACCCACGGGCACAGAGCAGACAAGGTGGAGTGTCCTCGACCGGCCCCTGGGTCAGTCCTCGGGTGCCCTGCTGACTCTGACCTTGCACTTACCACAGTCACACAGGCCCCTGCTGACAGCTTCACCAGCTTGAGTTGGGTTTCTGTTTCTGGCAGCCTGGAGTCCTGCCTGATCACCCACAACCCCAGCACAGGACATGCCCCACCTGGGTGCAGAGGGCTCCTCCAGTCTAGAGGAGGCTGGGGCGGGACTGACACCCTGATTCTGACTGCAGAATGAAGGCCACCGGGGTGGTAACTGCTCATTCCTCGCCCCAGGACTATGACATCTGCTATCAGTGGGCACAGGCCCTACAGACTCAGGGCGGAAGGAGGGCCCAGGGCACAGAGGCTCACAGGCAGGAAGGGGCATGTGGTCCTGGGGGTGGGAGAGGGTGGGTTGGGAAGGGCTGCGGCTGGAGTTAGGAGATCGGGCTCAGGGACCCCGGGGGTGAGGACTCTATCTCCCAAGAGAACAGGCGCAGAGGACGAGTCAGAACTAAAAAAAATATTTCATTTCATTCTGAATAAAAAACAGAACAGATGGAACTCTTGGATATGCTGAAAACAATGTCATCGCTACAGCAAAATTTCACAGAAATCATCGCAGACTGGGGACAAGGCCAGGCCCTGACCCGCCGTGAAGCTGCCCCTCCGGGGTGGGCCTGGCATGGGGGCCCCGTGGGCCAGGAGGGGCAGGCATGGTGGTGGCTGTGACCCATTGACCAGCCCTGCCGGGTCCCTCAGGACCAAGCTCTAAGCCCAGGCCCCAGCAGCTGCCCCGGGCTTCCCGCTGGGGCTGGGAGGCGCTGCCCGTCATCACGACGCCCCCACCCCCGTGTGAGAGGCCTTCCTGCTGCGGGCGCTCCACATGCCCCTCTTGGAGTGGTAGTGATGGAAGAAGTTCCGCAGACGTAGCCGCTCCACCTCCAGCCCTGCCTGCAGGACCCTGTGAGGGGCAGAGAGGTGGTCAGGATGGGGTTGGGGGGGCAGAGAGGTGGTCAGGACCCTGATGGGGGGGCAGAGAGGTGGTCAGGACCCTGGTGGGGGGAGCAGAGAGGTGGTCAGGATCCTGGTGGGGGGTTGCAGAGAGATGGTCAGGATCCTGGGCTGGGGAGGAGCAGAGAGGTGGTCAGGACCCTGGTCGGGGGGGCAGAGAGGTGGTCAGGACCCTGGTGGGGGGTTGCAGAGAGGTGGTCAGGACCCTGGGCTGGGGGGGAGCAGAGAGGTGGTCAGGACCCTGGTGGCGGGGAGCAGAGAGGTGGTCAGGACCCTGGTGGGGGGGAGCAGAGAGGTGGTCAGGACCCTGGTGGGGGGGAGCAGAGAGGTGGTCAGCACCCTGGTCCGGGGACTGGACCCCAGTGGGAGGATGGGGGACTCAGGGCCGCCACAGGGCCACAGGGTCGGGGCAGAGCTGGGTCAGGGACGTCCCTGAGCTTGCAGGACCCTGAGGGTGGGAACGGGTTTCAGGAGTGAAGCCGGTGGAGGGTCTCTCTCGGCCTACAGGATACTGGGAAGAGGAGGAAGGGCAGAGTTCTCTCAGCAGGTGGGGGCCCATGGGGGCACGCAGGGCTCGCTCCACGTCCGCTCCCCTCCCCCACTCAGAGGAGGAGGAGGCAGCGGTCAGGGCGTCTCCTCTGTCTCCCTGAGCGTGGGGAGGCGGTCACCTGTCCAGGAGCTCCCAGTCTTCTCCCCCCCACTGGTCTCGGAACTCCTCGGTGTTCATGCCTCCGACCCGGTCAAAGTCCGACTTGTAGATCCCAAAGAGGCCAAAGCCGTTCACCTCCCAGTAACCTGGGGCGGGGAGGGTGAGGGGCTGCCCTTCAGGCCAGGTCCTGCAAGGCTTCCCCCGCAAAGGGCCCCTAGGAGACCCCGGGAGGGGCTCAGGTGCAGGGTCCCGTCACCACCGGGGCTGCCAGGAGTCTGTGCACTGGTGCTAGGTCATGACCCTGGAGCGCCGAGCTTAAGTGCGGGACACTGGAGGAGGTTCCTGGGGACCCACCGTGGCCCCGGGTGTGCTGATGTCAGGGGACTGGGGCCCTGGGCACCACTGAGGGCACCGACGGACTCACAGGCCTCCCCTGGGGATTGAGAGAGGCCCAGAGTTCAAGGACTTGCCCCTGGCGGTTGGTGGGAACCCTGGCATCACAGGGTGGGGCACTCGGGGCCTCACCGTGGGGGTCCCAGGGCGAGCTCCCACAGCCCAGGCGCATAACCACCGGCGCAAAGGCCAGCCTGCCCTCCACACAGTGCTTGCGGATGGCGTCCAGGATGCTGGGTGGGAAGTGGATGTGGAGGTCGCAGAGAAACACGATGCTGCTGGCGTCCTGGGGGCGCGGGAGGTCTGAGCCCGGCGCTCTTCTCCCGAGGGCGCGCTCCTCCCCGGCCCCCGCGTTGCTCCCCCACCCCGTCTGGCCCTCCGACCTCCACCGCGTCCACTCCTGCCTGCAGCCCCGCGGAGCGCTCGAAGTTTCCGGTGCGTCTCAGGTACTGGTACCTGGGGAGGGGGAGTCACAGGCAGGGGCTCTGGGGTGGGGTCAGGAAAACTCACCCCCGGGGGAGGAAAGGCGCGCCGTTACCGGGGCAGGCGCGCCGCGCGCAGGGCCCGCTCCACGTCCATGTCCTCGCTCTCGAAATCCACCAGGATGACGCTGAAGCGCGAGTCCCCGGTGCGCGCGTGCAGCGCGGCCATGTCCGCCAGGAACTGCACCACCCACCGTGCCTGATTTTTCACTGGAGGAGAAATGGGGAGGCGGGGGGCGCTGAGCCGACCCTGACGCTACGCTGGGGCCTCCCAGCCGCGAAAACCTCGTCCCTGACACCCACGCCCTTCCCGGTCGTGAGGATCACATTCTTCCCGTGGGGTCTCCTGGAAACCACAGCCCGCCCTGCGCACCTGGCACGATGAAGTGGACCATCACGTCCTGGCGCCAGGCCAGGCGCAGCGGCCGGCAGAGTTCCGGGCGGCCGTCGGGGCGCACGGAGGCGGCGGGAGCGGGCTCGGGACTTTCTCCGTCTGCACCCCCCGCGCGGGCTCCCGGCAGCCGCAGGAACACGTACTCGGACAGTCGCAGGCGGCGGCCCCCGCGCTCCTGCAGCTCCAGCTCCAGCAGGAAGCGGCTCCCTCGCGCGGAGTCCCGGCGCTTCTCCACGTTCACGATGCGCAGAAGCGCGAAGTGCCTGCAAGGCGCGGTGGTCAGTCCCGTAAGCGGGCTTCGAGCCGGCACCCCAGGCCCAACCCCGGGCCGCCCTGGCCACAGAAACTCAGCCAACTTGGGGTGGGGGAGGCTGCGAGCTCCTGGGCACAGCTCCTGCCCCGCCAGGCAGGCCCAGCAGGCAGGTCCCCCTTCCAGCCACCCTCTCCCTGGGCGGGGCAAGCCTGCGGCACCGAGCCCAGGCCCGTCCCTGACTCCCAGCAGGCCTCCTGGCCACCACGCACGTCCCAGGTGACCTCTGTGACATGCCTGCCTGTCCAGTCACCCCCTTGCTTAGAAACCCTCAGGACTTTGCCTCCACCCGTGGGACCGGGTTCCAGCGGCTTCTGCAGCGTTCTAGGACCTTAAGCAGTTTCTAACCTGCGGCCTCGAACCCTCCCCTCACTGGGGTAGCAGATTCCTCCTCGGGCACAGCCAGTCTCCTTTGCCCTCATGTCCTCCAGCTGGGATGTTTGTCCCAGCCTTCCTAGCCCCTCCTCTTTGAGGCCCTGCGTCACCTCCTCTGAGAAGCCCCCTGTGCCTTCACAGCACCCCTCTCCCCAGGCAGCAGCTCCGGGCCGACCCTAACCCCTGCGTGGAGGGGGCTGCTGCACTGCCCAGGCCGTTTCTGGCCCCTCCTCTTCATCACTTTCCCTCCACTCTGCTCTCCGAATCTGGAGAAAACAGAACCCTGCCCTAGACTAAGTCTCTTCAGTGGGCCTCATGCCCTCCCTCAGTGCCCTTCACGGGGGCGCCCACCTGAGTGACCGGTAAGGGGTCCAGACGCCTCCCTCCAACTATCCTTCCCATGCACCCCGCGGCCCAAGAGTCAGGGACCCCCTGCCCCAAACGCTCTTGGCGCCTCCACACCCAGGTGGGCAAAGGTGGGGCCGCAACCATCACCATCCCAGGAGGCCCCACTGGGATAACGAGCTGCTCTCAGGAAGCTGAGACCTTGCAAAGGCAGGCGTGCCCTCGCAGCCAACTAGAATCCAGCGCCCGCCCCCCAGGGCTCCAGGCTGTCGGCCCCACCTGTCTGCACCCAAACCGGGCCAACGCCTGCCCTGCTCACAACCTTCCATCACACACAAGAGAAAGTCCCGCGCGGCTCTGTCTCCATCCTCTGCCCCTGCCTTTGCCTGTCCTCACTGTGCGGCTCCTACTTTGCCTTCAAGGCTGGCTCAAGAGACACTGCCCCTTCTCGTAGGTCCACAGCACCTCCCCAAAGCAAAAGTAGGCTCCCCACTCCCGCCCCCACAGCCCGCTGGAGTGGAGACAGCACTAGATTCCTGGGGAGATGAGAGGGGCCCGTGGGGCAGAGGCCCTGCACCCTCCGCTGCAGTCAGACCCTGAGGTCTGGGAACACTCCGGCACCGCCAGGGGAGAGGAGGGGTCTGGGGCCCCATGAGGCCGTCTGTCCAGCAACTGAGACTGAGCTGATCTCTGCAGCTTGGACTCACCATCCCTGTGCCCACGTTCAGGGTGACAGAAGTGAGGCTCACAGGTACAAGGATGGGACCGCAGCCCTGGGTGGGGCTCCAGGAAGGTCCCTGAGGCTAGACAAGTGTCCTGGGCAGTCAGGAACGCCGGAGGGAAGAGGAGAAGCCGGGGCTTCCCTGGGGTGGGGGCTGGTGCCCTGGGGAAGGTCTGAGGGGCCCACCCAGGCCAGGCCCTCCTCTCCGCGGCCGTCTCCGCCCCCCATACCCGCCGTGGCGCGCGTTGAGCCGCTCCATGTACTGAGCCACCACGTCCACGGCCTCCGCCTCCGGCAGCTGCAGGTTCCCCGACACGTTGCACCGCAAGTCGTTCCAGTCCGAGCGCAGCAGTTCGAAGTCCACGGCGCCCACGCTGAACGTGCGCTGCCAGTCGATGGCGTCCTCACGCCAGCGTCCGAGCGCCGGGCCCGCGGCCTCCTCACTGTCCTCCGACGCGGCCTCGTCGCCGGGGGCCCCATCGTCCTCCCCCTCCTCTTCGCCCTCCCCCGGCGGCTGTGGCCCCGACACCTGGGACAAGCTCAGGAAGGAGGTCACGGGCCGCGCTTCGGAGGACGAGTTCGAGTCCAGCGTGGGCGCCGCAGGTCCCAGCGTGCGCGCCTGGCTCTCCCGGCCCCCCGGGGTGGCCTGCGCCCGGGCTGGAGGCCGCAGCTTTGTGGCCTGGGGGCCGCCGGTCCTGCGGCCGTGGGGCCGTGGGGGGCGCGGGGGCGCCCGCAGCTGCACTCTGGGCAGAGGCCGGGGGCGCAGGAAGACGCCGGGGAAGGGCGGCCAGGGCGCGCGCGGCGCCGGGGCCCTGGGGGAGGCCCGCTGTCCTGGCCGCACCCTGGTCACGTACACCTTCCCGGGTGTCCCGGGCGGCTGCTCCGCGGCAGGGCGCGGCGGTGGAGCTCGGCCCAAGAAGAGCGGCATGGGGCGGGCGGCCCGGGCGGCCCAGCTCAGGGCCCGGGTGCGCCTGGGGGTCCTGTCGTCTCGGGGGCTGGGAGGGGTCGGCGGGGCGGGGGACGGGGGGCTGCTCCTGGGCGGGGCCGCCTCCGTGGGCTCCAGGCTGTCCAGCGGCTCCCCCTCGTCCTCGTCGTCCAGGAAGTCTGCGGGAAACGCGGGTTAGAAGCTCCGCGCACGGCGGGTGCGGGCTGGGGGCACTGGGGACCCTCACCGTCGGGGTTGAGGAAGAGGAAGGCTCGGCGCTGCACCTCCTCTTGGTCTCCGTCCCCCTCCTCCTTGTCCATCTTCATGTATTTGTAGAACCCAAACCTGGGGCGGGGAGGGCATCAGAGCCGAGCCCCGCCCCGCCCCGCCTGCGCACCTCTCCAGGTACAGCGGACCCCGCCCCGCCCCCCCACGCCCGCCGTGCACCTCTGCAGGTACAGCGGACCCCGCTCCGCCCCACCACACCCGCCGCGCACCTCTCCAGGTACAGCGGACCCCGCCCCGCCCCCCCACGCCCGCCGCGCACCTCTCCAGGTACAGCGGACCCCGCCCACCGCGCACCTCTCCAGGTACAGCGGACCCCGCCCCGCCGCGCACCTCTCCAGGTACAGCGGAGACTCGCGGTAGAAGCACTTGTTGTCGGTCTCCATGTGCGTGAGGCGGGTGTAGTCGTTGGGATACACGAAGGACAGGTACACCTGGGGGTGGGGGCGGGTGCGGGGCTCAGGGCGGGCCTCCCACGGGGCTGGACGAGGCTGCCTGGAGTCCCGGAGGGACCGGACGGGGTCCCCAGCCGCACTCACAAATTGCAGTCCCTGGTATCTGGCGATGGGGAAGTCCTTGACCACGTAGGTGGGGGCGTAGGCGCAGGGCTCCAGCACGTCCTCCAGGCTCGAGGGCTCCACGCGCGGCGCTGCAGGAGGGGCGGTCACAGGGTGGCTGGGCAGGCACCCCCTCCACCCTGCGCGGGCCCCCTCTCACTCAGGAAGAAGGTGTCCCTGGGGTCTGGCCGCAGCATGTCTGCGCTGGTCTCCCCCTGCGGCGGACGCCCCCCCACGTGGCTGGCTGGAGACTGGGGGACGTGGGCCACGTGGTCCATCTTCAGGGCTGACTCATCTGGGGGCAGAGGAGTTCCCAGGAGTGCTCAGACCCCTTCCTCCACTCTTCCCGCTCACACCGAGCCCATCCCGAGAGGCCCCACCCCAGAGGCGGCTTCCGCACCTGTGTACAGGGAGATGTGAGCAGAGCCGATGACCTCGAACTTCAGGCCAGGCAGGAAAGGTCGCCACTGGGGGCAGAGAGGGTGGGGGTCGGGCACAGCCGTGGCTGGGTCCAGGGAGGAAAGGGTCTACCCTGGCTCAGGGCGGGGGACTCATAGGACCAGTCCCTTAAAAGAGGCAGGAGGGGAGATGGCAGAGGGGTCCTGGGGTTCCAGGAAGGGGCAGCAGGGAAGCTGGGGAAGGAAGCCCAGAAAGCTGAGGGGCCCTGGGGGCAAGGCCAGAGCCCCCATGCTCCTTTCCTCACCTTTCCTCCTCCCTCCTTCCCTCCCTCCCTGAGACCCTCCGGGCCTCAGGTTGTGACCTTCCAACACCACCCACTCCCAGAGAGGTCACTGCCGGCCTCTAAGGGCCAGGCCTGGCGCCTCCTCCACTAGACCTCTCTACCCCACCCACCAAGTTGGGGCTCCAGGGGCTGTTCTCACCTCAACCTGGGGCCTCCACAGACCACCCCGACCCCGTCTCCAGCCCGGGCCCTCTGCCCAACTGAGCTGGGGTGAAACGCGCCCCATACACACTAGACACCGGCAACGTGGCGCAGGCCCCCACACCCACGAGGCTCCAGGCCCTGCCTTGCTGTCACCCCTTCCCCCTCCCCCATCCGTCCCAGCCACCTCCCTGGGTTCAAGGACCAAAGGCCACAGTAAAAATTCTTCCCCCAGGCTCTCTTATTCTGCGGCCAGGGTTTTTTCCTGGAATGCAAATCCGATGGCCTCATTCTCAGGACAAAGCCCTGTCTGTCCAGAGCCCCCGGGCCCCGCCTGCCCTGGCCACCAGATCCCTTCTAGTCCCTAAGACGTGGTTCCTCGGCTGGGTCCTTCCTTCGCTGTTCTGGTGGTCGGGAATTCACTGTGCACCGCACCCCAAATTCTCTGCCCCCACATCTCTCTACTGAACGCCTGCGTCCTCTCAAGACTCTACTCAAGGGTGACTCCTCAGGGAAGTCGCACGAGCCCCCCCAGAGGGCAGAGCGGACCCTCCTCCTGACCTCAGGCCCACGGCCCTGACCATCTGCTTTGTCAACTTTGGGATGGGGACCCCACTGCAGTTGTCCTGCAAGGAGGCGGTGGGAGTGGAGCCTCCAGAAGCTTCTGTGGGGTGGGGGGAGTGGGGGGCCGCACTCACGCCCACTTCCACGTGGTCCGAGCCACGGTCGTCCTGCTTGTGCAGCACCTCAAAGTAGTACTTCCGGGAGGTCATGAGCCTGGGGACGCGAGGAGAAGGGGCTGAGCCCACCATGCCCAGGGAAGCGGGGGGAAGCCAGGGATGGGGGGAAGCCGGGGCGGGGGGGAAGCCAGGGAAGGGGGGAGCCAGGGAAGTGGGGAGCCAGGGAAGTGGGGAGTCAGGGAAGGCGGGGAGCCAGGGAAAGGGGGGAAGCTGGGGGGGGAGCCAGGGAAGCAGGGAGCCAGGGAAGGGGGGAAGCTGGGGACGGAGAGCCAGGGAAGAGGGGGAGCCAGGGAAGGGGGGGAGCCAGGGAAGGGGGGAGCCAGGGAGGGGGGGAGCCAGGGAAGTGGGGAGCCAGGGAAGGGGGGAGCCAGGGAAGGGGGGAGCCAGGGAAGCGGGGAGCCAGGGAAGGGGGGAAGCTGGGGGCGGGGAGCCAGGCAAGTGGGGGAAGCTGGGGGCGGGGAGCCAGGGAAGGGTGGGAGCCAGGGAAGGGGGGAGCCAGGGAAGGCAGGGAGCCAGGAAGGGGGGGAAGCTGTGGGGGGAGCCAGGGAAGCGGGGAGCCAGGGAAGAGGGGGAGCCAGGGAAGTGGGGGAAGCCAGGGAAGGGGGGGAAGGAGGGGAGCCAGGGAAAGGGGGAAGCTGGGGGCGGAGAGCCAGGGAAGTGGGGGAGCCAGGGAAGGGGGGAAGCTGGGGGGGGAGCCAGGGAAGCGGGGAGCCAGGGAAGGGGTGGGGAGCTCCCACACCCCTCAGGGCTGGTCCTCAGGAGGATGGCAGCTGGGCTGGGAGGGTGCTTGTGCAGCATGTGTGCAAGTGTGCGCAGGATAAGGAGACAGTGGGCAGCCCCCTCCCACCAATACATGAGGACAGGCGCACATGCACCCCCGTCACTCACCGCCTGGGCTTGGACACCTGGGAGCTGAACTTGGTAAATTCCCCAGGCGCCGTCCACTCAGAGCCAGTCTGGAGGGTGACAGAGCAGGGGTGGTGGGGGCTCACTCTCTCCTTGGGGACACCAGACCCATCCGGTCCTCCTTCCCAAGAGGCTGGAAGGACAGGTGACTGAGCTGCAGGAGGCCCAGGAAGACGACGGGGCTGGGGTGGGGGTACCTTGCCCACGAAGGCCACCAGCTGGGCAGCAGCTGGGCTCTCGTCCAGGCTCAGCCAGAACTCAGAGTTGTCATCCGAGGCCACAGAAAACTGGACGTCTCCTAGGCCGCAACACTAATCTCAGGGGGGTGGGGCCTCATGACACCCCCCCCCAGGGCGCCCTCACCCCCATACCATCCCTCGCAGGGTGGATGAAGCCAAAAATACGGAGTCCATAGTTCTTCCACTTGGGGGCCACGGCCAGCTTCTTCACGGTGGTGCGAGTCTTGGGGGGAGCAGTGACTGTTACCGTTGACGCCCCCACACTCCCTGCCCGCCCTGCACCCCCCAACCCCGGCACTCACATGAGGGAACAGCGGGAAGTGGAGGTTCCTCCTCAGGTGGCCCACGGCGCCCCCACACCAGTCCTCAAAGACGTGCAGGTTCACCTGCCCCTTGTACTGGGGATGGGAGGGCCTTACCCACGGCCCGCAGCCCCCGCCCTGCCTCCCGGCCCACGGCAGGCCACGCACGCTCACCTCCTCCCGCCACGGGGGTGTCTGATGGGTGAAGTTCAGCGGCAGCCTCCTGGCGCCCCCGGGAAACAGCATGTTTGGGTCCTGACCTTCGGGCTACAGGACAGAAAAGGCAGCAGGGTCAGGGCTCAAAGAGCAGGGAGGGGCTCACACACCCCAAGCCAGACCTTCACAAAGACCCCTTTCAACTGTAGCCACACGGCCCTAGATGCCCGAGAGCCCACAACCACGCAAAGCCTGGCATGGCGCCTGGCACACACACTCAGGCACCCTGGTCACTCTAGCCCAAGAAGATGCTCAGCTGCCCCACACACCGCCCGCCAGCACATTTATGCACCTGCTGCAGCCCCGAGACAACTTCAGGCAGGACGCCTGGTGCTGGAGCACGCATAGACGAGCCGTGACGCGTCCACCACCCACGTGTCCTGTGTCTTCTGCCCCCCTGCTGCGCCCTCCAGAATGGACAGGTTCTCAAGCCACCAACACACGAGTGGCTTCGGGGTCTTGTGAGCTTCTGCACACCCGTTCTTCCCAAGGCCCTGCTCACCGCCTGCTCCTCTTCACGGCTCTCGCTGGAGTCCTCCGCCCTCTGTGTGGATGGCACAGCGTGGACGCCCTGGCCGTCGGTCACACTGGTCAGCTTCTCGCCGTCTGCAGGTGGCACATGAGGTCCGTCTGGGGCCTAGGCTCTCTCCAAAGCCATTCCACCTGCTGCTGGGGTCAGCGGGGCAGGGACCCACATGGCTGGAGCAGGGCAGGGAGGTGGTGTCCGTGCTAAAGCCTCTCCTTCCCATCTGCTTCCTCTGCCACGGGATGATCCACCCCACAGCGAGGCAGCTTCTTCTATACCTCACCTCTGGTGGGGCAGCCCGGCCTAAGCCCTCCACCAGGCTTTTCCCATCCTGCAGCTGTGTGAGGGAGGAAAGCCGGGTGTGCCAGCTGGCGTGTGTAGGCACCCACAGGCACTCCCATCTGGCCCTTCCTGTCGAGTGGGTCTGCCTCCAGGAAGACCCCAGGACTGCCCTGCACTCTCAGCCTTTCTGTGTGCTGGAGTGTCCCACGTCTGCCTCCCTTACCAGAACCGGGAACTCATGCCTAGTGCCAGAGACTGTGGAAGGAAAGCCAGCCAGCACTGCCTCTGTGGAAGGATCTGAGCTCTCCAAGTCTGGACTGAGGGACAGGCATGGATGCTGAAGCCCAGGCGTGGCCCTGGATTGAGTGTCCTTGGGCAGGAGGAGCAGGAGGAGCAGAACTGGGGTGAAGCAAAGCCTCCCTTTAGACACTCAGGTCCCCTAGGGCCGCAGTGAGGATGTAGGGAGGTCCGGGAGGTGGAGAGGGCTGGAGCACAGAGGCCTGCCCCGGCTCGAGTGGGGAGGCTGTGGAGGGGTCCCAGCGGACCTGGGAAGGGTCTGTCTGTCCCGGGCACTGTTGGCCTCCTTTGCTCGTGGCCCTGGCCTCAAGGGGTCCTTGGAAGAAGGTTTCCTGTGCCTCTGCCCCCGCCTGGTTGGGCTTAGACCCCTGGCTGCTCAGAAAACCAGATGCGCCTGCAGGGGCTGTTGGGGGGTGCTGGTTTTGTTTCGGGTCACTGGGTCAGCTGTGGACCCTGCCCTGTCTGCTGATAGCTATGCTGGGGCTTCTTTTAGGGATTCAGCAGTGTTGGGGGTCTCTCGAGGGTGTGGCAGCCGTGAGGTACGTGGGTTGGGACAAGAACCAGACCCTTGGCCTGTGTGGGACCGGGCATCCCGGCACAGGAAAAGACAGAGGGGCTCTGGCAGGTAGAGCGGCCTAGGTGTCCCCAGCCAGTGTCACTGTTCTGCCAGGACACCCGGTCCCTGGAGAGGCTCAGAGGCAGCCAGCTGGGGTCTCTCCCACTCTGTGGACGGTACTTCCCTCCCTCCTTCGGGAGGGTCTGCCCTTCCTTCCCCAGCCCAGGCTTTCATCTGCACCTTCCTGTCTGGAATCCTCTCGCCCAAAGGTTGTGTCAAAGATCACCACCTCCAGGAGGCCCTCCCCCGCTGGCCCACGCGGACGATGTGCTTTGTCTGTGGGTTGGGAGAGCTTCCTCCAGGCTGGGCCCATCCCTACACCTGGATCCCCAGAACCGTGGCACAGTTCACTGAGGGCACCTCCACCGGGAAGCGTCCCAGCTGCACCGGCCACTTCGCCGTGCCCCGGCCCGGGTCCCCAGCACGCGGGGAAACTGAGGCCCTGCTAAGCGGGCAGGTGGTAGAGGCCAGGCCTGAGAAGGCCTCTAGGGAGCCTCAGCAGGGTCGGGGGGCAGCGGCCTCCCCAGGTGCCCACCGTTAGCCCCCTCACCGCCGGATCCAGGCCAGAACCCGGAGTCAGGGACCCTCCCAGAGAGGGTCGCGCGCGTCACCGCCGACGTCACCGGGCGTCCGGGCCGAGCCGAGCCGCGCCCCCTCCCCCCGAATCGCAGAGCTGGGGACGGCGGGCGGGGGCTCCGGGCGGGTCAGGCCCAGCCGAGACCCGCGTGTGGGGAGACCCGGGCCCCGCCGCCCGCGCCCCGCGCCCCCCGCGCGTACCTCGCCCGTCGCCCAGGCGCTGGCGCAGCCCGCGGCCCTGGCGCACCAGGCCCAGGTGCAGGTAGGTGAGCCACGCGGCGCAGCTCAGCAGCAGGAGCAGCAGCAGCAGCTTCACCTGCTTGCGGAGCTTCTTCACCGGCAGCCGCGGCATCGCGGCCGCCGCACCCGACCCCGGCCCAGCTCAGCGGCGCCGCCGCAGCCCCCGGCCCCCGCCCGCCCCGCGCCGCATCCCCGGCCCGCCCCGCCGCGCTCAGCGCCCGCGGCCCCGCATGCTCCTTTGTCCGCCGCCCGCGGCCGCCGGGTGCGGCCGCGACCCCCGGGCTGCCCTCGGCCGCGGGCCCGGGGTGGGCGGCGGGGGCGGCTCCTAGCGGTGCCCCCGGCCCGGCCGCTCCCGGCTCCGCGCTCCTGGGGCGGCGGCGGGACCGAGCAGCATCCGCGCCGCGGAGCTGCCCACCGCGAATCGGGCCCCGGCCGCGCGGAGCCAATCGGGCCGAGCCAGGCCGCGGGGAGCCAATGGCGGCGCGCGGGGCGGAGCGCGGGGACCGGGGTGCGGGGGTTTGGGGACCGCGGGGGCTGCGGGGGAGGGGGACGGCCCGGCCGGGAGTCGGGGCGGCCTCCTGAAAACAGCGTGACCCAGACCGGAGCGGACGACACGGAGGAGGGAGAGAAGGGCAGCCGGGCGCTTGGGGCGGGGAATGGGGGGGACGGGGCGGGCGACAGAGGCTGGGGGGCCCCAAGCACGGGCTTCAGCCCGGAGTGGGAGTCGCTGAGGCATGTCGGCCTCAGGGCTGGACCCCCGGGGGCCGAGGCTGTCCCGGCGGTAGGAGGGGCCCAGCTGGCCGCCTCCACCCCACGGAGCGCGGCCTGACGGTTCTGTGCCCCTCTCCTGGGCGCTGTCCCACTTCCTGCCGGTTCTTCCCTGGTCCGCACCAACCCCTGCCAGTTCCCTCTGTCCCCCCAGCACGCGCCCTGTCCAACTGCCAGCGCCACCCTTCCCTTCTCCCTCGTCTGTTCCGTTGTGTCCGGAGACACCCGGTGTCCGACAAACCACCCCCCTCCGTGCTGTCCAGCAACAGGTCCTGTGAGTCAGGAGCTTGGGCACTCAGGGCAGCTCCTCCCCAATCCCCGGGGTGCTGGGCTCCCGTGGGAGGACGTGAGTGACCGGGCGGCTCCGCAGGACAGGCTGGAGCCATCCAGAGGCCTCTGCTCGGTCTGGGGCACCCTCGGCTGGAATGGCGGGGCTCACCCGGGCGGTTGGCCGGAGCACCTGCACGCTCAGCTGGCGGGTGAGGCCTCCGGCGCAGCGCAGAGTGAAGCATCTTGGAGTCACCCCTCCGGGTTTTCCACATGGCGTCGCGGCCACCCAAGTTTGTGGGTTGTGGGGATGTGGACCCCACCTCACAATGGAAGATTGCCCAGAAGTTGCCTTCTTATTTTAATTTAACCCTCGACTCCATCCTCCATCCCCTCCATCCCCCTCTCCTAACTTCAGAGCTTAGGAGCAAGTTGGTTACAGCTGCTGTTCATACCTGCCCTTAAACAGCACTGTATCTCCCCAGCCTTCCCCCAGCGCATCAACTCCTCACCTCCCACCTGCAGGCCACTTTCCGTATTTATGTTATCCGCATATTCATTGAAATATAGTGCCCACCCCTTTTGGACACAGGGTCTCACTCTCTCCCTGGCTGGGGTGCAGTGGTGCAATCCCGGCTATCAGCAGCCTGGACCCCTCCAGGGCGCCAGCAATCCTCCCACCTCAGCTTCGTGAGGAGCTGGGACTACAGGCACGTGTCACCATGCCAGGCTAATTTTTTGTATTTTTTTATAGGCCCAGGGTCTCGCCATATGGCCCAGGCTGGCATCAAACTCCTGGGCTCAAGTGATCCTCCCGCCGTGGCCTCCTGAAGTGCTGGGTTACAGGGCGAGCCGCTGAGCCCGGCCAATAGCTTTCTCTTATGTTTCTCATTCTGACTCTCCAAGCCCCGTATCTTTTATGGGTATCTGTCTTGCTGTGCATCTAATGCTTTCCCCCTTTTCGCTGCCCGGCGCCCCATCCTAGGCACATCCAGCCAGCCAGCAGACGCTACCTCGTGTTCTAGTGTTCCGACCAGCCAGGGACTTACGGGACACAGTGAGAGACAGGAAAGGGCCCTTCTTTCATAGAGTTTATGTGTCACGAGCAGGGACACACAAGTGGACCCGTGTGATGTCGCTAGTGGTGAGGGACGTGGAGATGAGACGGGTGATGGAGGGAGGCCGCCTCCAGCTCCAGGGTTCACTGTCTGGGGAGGCAACGTCTGGCCGCACCCATAAACAGCGTTCTTATAAGGCAAGCATTGGCAATGCCGGGAGAGACTTGTTTGGGACACTTGATGGGTCCACAGCCAGGCAGTGTCTTCTGCGGATCCAAAGCACAGTAGGTGCAATGGAGGGGCAAGCTGGGACCTGCCGGACGAGGCTGCTCCATATGCTGCCACGGCGGCCATGGCCACCCTCCAGAGGAGAATGGCCGCTGCCTCACATCTGTCAGACCCAACCACAGAGGGAAAGGTTCTGGGAAAGGGTCTCCTGCTTAGAACAACCTGGCAGGATCCCTCTCTTGACACGTACACACTCCTTTTTAAAACCACATTTAACTTCCCAACAAAGCAAACCACAGACTCCTGCTTCTACTTGATACGATGCAGTATTCCAAGCAGAAGGACTGAACAAATGCTCGTGCTGTTTTATCCACACGTTCCTCGCTCAGTTTCTCTAAGAGCATTTAACACCGGGCACCGCAAAGAGCGTGTCTGGGGGTTGGATGGCACAAACGCTGAGATGAAGTGACAAGTTACTGTTGTGAACACGTTCTATGTGTGCTAGCAGGGACTGGGAGAGGAAAAACGCAGGAAGAAGGACTGGGTAATGTCAGTATAGTGTAACTTGTGCAGGGACCAGAAGTCCTCACTACCGCAGGTCTAGGTAACTCCTCACGACCCATGGCGTGTTTCAGAGAGACGGGGCCGAGTGGGGGCAGCTGCCTGTTCACAACCACCCTCCTCCACTGGCTTCACGGGGCCCCCAGGACATGCTTGAGCGGACCACGAATAGACCACTATCGTCGATGGCATCTGCTGTGGCTGGGTGGGTCTGACAGCACCCAGGGCATGACGGCAGCCCAGGCGTTAGAACGTGGACCGTGGGGCTGGGCCTGGTGGCTCATGCCTATAATCTCAACGCTTTCGGAGGTGGAGGTGGGAGGATCGCTTGAGCCTATGAGTTTGAGACCAGCCTTGGCAACATAGGGAGACCCATCTCTACAAAAAATATAAAAATGTGCCAGGTGTGGTACATACCTGTAGTCTCAGCTACTTGGGAGGCTGGGGCAGAAAGATTGCTGAGGCCTGGGAGGTCGAGACTGCAGACCCCTGATTATACCACTGCACGACAGACTGGACGACAAAGCAAGACCCTGTCAAAAAAAAAAAAATTGAATGTGGCCCTTGGCCCTCCTTAGTATCTGGAGCCTGGTGGGAGCCAGACAGCTCTGTCCAGATGGTGGGGCCGGGACACTTCTCTCCAGATGGTGGGGCCGGGACACCTCTCTCCAGATGGTGGGGCCGGGGCACCTCTCTCCAGGTGGTGGGGCTGGGGACACCTCTCTCCAGGTGGTGGGGTTGGGACACCTCTCTCCAGGTGGTGGGGTTGGGGACACCTCTGTCCAGGTGGTGGGGCCGGGGCACCTCTCTCCAGGTGGTGGGGTTGGGGACACCTCTCTCCAGGTGGTGGGGACGTGGCACCTCTCTCCAGATGGTGGGGCCGGGGGCACCTCTCTCCAGGTAGTGGGGCCGGGGACACCTCTCTCCAGGTGGTGGGGTTGGGGACACCTCTCTCCAGGTGGTGGGGACGTGGCACCTCTCTCCAGGTGGTGGGGTGGGGACACCTCTCTCCAGGTGGTGGGGCCGGGGCACCTCTCTCCAGATGGTGGGGTTGGGGACACCTCTCTCCAGGTGATGGTGTGGGGACACCTCTCTCCAGGTGGTGGGGCCGGGGCACCTCTCTCCAGGTGGTGGGGCCGTGGCACCTCTCTCCAGGTGGTGGGGCGGGGGCACCTCTCTCCAGGTGGTGGGGTTGGGGACACCTCTCTCCAGATGGTGGGGCCGTGGCACCTCTCTCCAGGTGGTGGGGCGGGGACACCTCTCTCCAGGTGGTGGGGCTGGGACACCTCTCTCCAGGTGGTGGGGGTTGGGGACACCTCTCTCCAGGTGGTGGGGCGGGGACGCCTCTCTCCAGGTGGTGGGGGTTGGGGACACCTCTCTCCAGGTGGTGGCAATGCTTCGCTGTAGGTCAGTGCAGGGGTCAACTAGGTGTCCAGCCAGAAGCTCGACACAGTTCAAGCTCCACTGCCTCTCTGGGCCATGTGGTCTAAGTGGCAGAGCAGCCTCTGTGGTCCTTGGCCACTAGCAGGCCTCATCTTGTCTCAGGTTAAGGAGTTGGAGCAGCACCCCCAAATGAGGCAAAGGCTGCCTCCCAGATAACATGGGACTTACAGTACTCGGCATCTTCGTGGTAGAAGGGACTGCAGGTAGCCACTGGGCTTGTGCTTGGGACGGGAAGGACCGCTGGGTCCCTGGAAGGGTGGGAGGCGCCGGCCCCAGGCGTTGGGCTTGCAGCTGCTCTAGGGAGGGTTTGAGGGCAGGGGCTACTCTCTGCTCAGCGAGTCCAGCTCACATGATGCCACCCACGAACGGGCAGTGATGTCCCTGCAAGGGAGGGCGATGTGGGTTCCCGTCACTAGAGGATGACTCTGAGTGGGGAGCCGACGTCCCTGGCGGGAAGGAAGTGAAGGTGAGTTGTTGACCTTGCCGTTGAAAGCAGTCTTCGAAGGTCTTCACTCTCGGGCGTGGAGACAAAGTCATTCCCTATGAATCGCTGCCCACGAGGCCGCAGCGAGTGTGGATTTGCTGCTCATTGAAACCACGTCAGGAGCAGAAGTTACGGTGATCACCATCTGGTTATTCTTACAGTAATTCCCTGTCCTGCAGAATCCACCTGCCTTCTGCACAGGCCAAATCAGGGAGGGAAATGGGGCTGTGTGGAATCGCCGGCTCCTGCGTCTCCAGGTCCTCGATGGAAGCACTAATCTCTGTCATTCCCCAGGGAGGGAGGACTGCTTTTCACTATTTTCCTGGGTAGACGCAGCTCTGTGCCTCCGTCTGGCCATTTCCAACATGAGAGCCCTCACCCCATGGGTAGGGGACCAGCATGGGATTCTGAGGATGTCTGTGCCATGGTGCATTCCGGAACCGGGGAGTAGCCACAGCGGGACTCCAGGTCACTGGCCTCGCCGAGAGACAGACCTGAACTGGAGCTCCGCGTCTCCCGACTTCCACAGCCCCTGCTCTGCCCGGCAGACCGCGGTGGAGTCAAGGGCCATGAACGGCCAATCCCGAAAAGCCTGGCTTGCTGTGGCTCTCTCTCGCTCTCTGGGGACTGGTTCAGAATGGAAATGGCTGAGTGGCCACAGCTGTGCTCTGAGGGTCCCAGGCATCTCCTCGTGGGCTGAACAAATGCACAGGTTGAAGCCCTAAGCCTGTGTGATGGCGTTTGGGGGTGACACCTGGGAGGTGATTAGGGTCAGATGAAGTCTTGAGGGTGGGGCCTCCAGGAGGGGGTTGCTGCCCTTATAATAGGGGAGCCCAGAGCTCATGTACCCTCCCCCCAATTCTCTGCCCCGACCCCCCTTTCTCTCTCCTGTCTCTCTCCCCGTCTCTCCCTGTCTCTCTCCTCATCTCTCTGCCATCTCTCTCTCTCTGTCTCTCTCCTCATCTCTCCCCCATCTCTCTGTCTCTCGGTCTCTCCCCCATCTCTCTCACCCATCTCTCTCTCCCCGTCTCTCTCCCCGTCTCTCCCCCATCTCTCTATCTCCCCCTCTATCTGTGTCTCTCTGCCATCTCTCTCTCTGTCTCTCCCCCATCTCTCTCCCCGTCTCTCCCCGTCTCTCCCCCGTCTCTCTCCCATCTCTCTGTCTCCCCCTCTATCTGTGTCTCTCTCCATCTCTCTCCCACCCCGCACATGCACACCCGAGGAGAGGCCGTGGGAGGACACGGTGAGACGGAGCCCACGTAGGGCAGCGCCCTCCTAAGCTGACCGTGCTGGCTCCCTGATCTCAGGCTTCCAGCAGCCAGAACGGCGAGAAAACACATTTCTGTTCCGCGGTATTTTGTGATGGCAGACTGAGCCGATTGACACAGGCCTAGAGTGTTTCGATGGCACACATCGGGGGAGGCTTCAGCGGGCAGCCCCCAGCCTAGGGCCGCCGCGACAGATGAGCAGCTCCGGGTTAATGGGGTGCAGCCAGGCTGACCCTGCGTGGCCACACCCGCCTGTCTGCGGACGTGAGGTGCCACCCCCAGTCCTGCGTTTCCAGGGCCCACGGCAACACCGGGACCCCTCGTCGGTGCCTTTCACGATAGGGAGGGGGGGCCGTGACAACACAGTCAGTTTCTCATTTTAAGAGACGAATGGACTTCATTTTTCAGAGGGCTTGAGATTCACAGGAGCAAGAGAGCGTCCCCGTCCCCAGCCCCACCCGCAGCTCCCCTGGCTATCACCGCCCTGCCTTAGTCTGGTAGAGCTGTGATAATTAATGAACCAATATTAGCACATTGTTAGCTAAGTCACACTGTTCAGATTTGCGCATGTGCTTTCCCTGACGTCCTTTCTGCGTCTGGACCACGTTCCTCGGTGCTCGGACGGATCCGCCAGCTCCCAGGGCTTCCGCGGGTGGAGCCTGGCCCTTCCACATGGCGCGCTCCTGAAGGACAGTGAGGGCCCGGGAGGGACTCTGGCTCTCCTGAGGGGCGGTGTCTACGCCATCGATTTAATTCTTCTCCCCGTTTACGAATGTGTTTTTGTCTGCAGTCATCTGCGTCTGTGTTAAGCTAAACAGGAGCCCTCACAGATCCTCAGCGCCGGGATCACCGGCTGCCTGCCCTTCATCACCTGCAAGCTCCCCTCTGAGAGCGAGGGATGGGGCCCCGCCACCTGCTACCTGCCAATTCAGCTGCCACTCCCAGTGCACGTGTACGGTGGTATCAGATCTTCAGCCTGTAGCCTGTGTGAAGCGACTTCGTCAGCTAGAGCACGTTGCAGATGTGCAGCCCTCGGTCTCACGCGCTCCACTCACTTCCCGTTACGTGGGCACCTCTCCCGCCCTCAGCGAGGTGTTTACACATTCATAACACAGTCACAGGCTTTTGTCACACCCTCCCTCCCTCCCTCCCTCCCTCCCTTCTTTTCTTTTCTTTCTTTCTTTCTCAGAGTCTCGCTGTGTCGCCAGGCACCAGGCTGGAGGGCAGTGGTGCAATCTCAGTTCACTGCAACGTCTGCCTCCCGGGTTCAAGCGATTCTCCTGCCTCAGCCTCCCGAGTAGCGGGGACTACAGGTGCGCACCACCACACCCGGCTAATTTTTGTATTTTAGTAGAGATGGGGTTTCACCCTGTTGGCCAGGATGGTTTTGATCTCTTGACCTCGTGATCTGCCCGCCTCAGCCTCCCAAAGTGCTGGGATTACAGGTGTGAGCCTCCACGCCCGGCACATTCTACATTCTTTCCTGGGATTCCTTGCCCTCCTAAATTATTATTCAAAATTTTTGAGGCTGGGTGTGTTGGCTCATTCCTATAATCCCAGCACTCTGGGAGGCTGAGGCTGGAGAATTGCCTGAGCCCAGGAGTTCAAGGCCAGTCTGGGCATATGATGAGATCCCATCTCTACAGAAAATACAAAAATTAGCCAGGTGTGGTGGTGCCCACCCGCAGTCTCCACTACTGGGGAGTCTGAGGTGGGGGGACTGCTTGAGCCCAGGAGGTTAAGCCTGCAGTGAGCAGTGATCACGCCACTGCACTCCAGCCTGGGAGACAGAGCAAGACCATGTCTCAAAAATAAAGTAAAATAGGCTGGGCGCGGTGGCTCAAGCCTGTAATCCCAGCACTTTGGGAGGCCGAGGCGGGTGGATCACGAGGTCAAGAGATCGAGACCATCCTGGTCAACATGGTGAAACCCCATCTCTACTAAAAATACAAAAAATTAGCTGAGCATGGTGGCACGTGCCTGTGATCCCAGCTACTCAGGAGGCTGAGGCAGGAGAATTGCCTGAACTCAGGAGGCGGAGGTTGCGGTGAGCCGAGATCGCACCATTGCACTCCAGCCTGAGCAACAAGAGCGAAACGCTGTCTCAAAAAATAATAATAATAAATAAATAAAGTAAAATAAAAGAAAATTTTCGTACATTAAAGTCCACTCTGTGTTGCCCAGTTTTAAGGTTTTGACTGTCATGTATCAACCATTACAGTGTCATACATAACAGTTTTACCTTTTTTTTTTTTTTTTTTTTTTTTTTGAGACAGAGTCTTGCTCTGCTGCCCGGCCTGGAGTGCAATGGCACGATCTTGGCTCACTGCAGCCTCTGCCTCTGGGGTTCAAGCAATTCTCCTGTCTCAGCCTCCTGAGTAGCTGGGATTACAGGTACATGCCACCATGCCTGGCTAATGTTTTAAATTATTTTTATTTGTAGAGATGAGGTCCTTTTTGCCTAGGGTGGTCTCAAGCTCCTGGGCTTGAGTGTTCTCCCTGCCTTGGCCTCCAAAAGTGCCGGGATTGCAGATGTGAGTCACCATGGCTGACCATCTTTTTATTGTCTTAACAGTGTGCTTCGCAGAACCAAATTTTTAATTTTAATAAAGGCTAACTAGTTTTCTTTCATGGATGTTCATGATATATCTAAAAATCTCATTGCTAAATCCAAGCTCACTAAATCGTGTCCCGTGTTATCATCTAGTTCTATAGTTTTCATTTCACATTTACATCTGTGGTCCATTTTGAGTTAAGTTTTCTGACAGGTGTAAAGTCTGTGTCTAGATTCACTTTTCTGTGTATAGATGTCCAACTGTTCTACCACAATTTGCTGAAAAGATTATCATTCTTTATTGAATTTCCTTTATTCTTTTCTCAAAGCTCAGTTGACTATATTTGTGTGACCTATTTCTGGGCTCCCAGTTCTGTTACATCGATCGATTTGTCTGATCTTTCGTTGATGCCATGCTGTTTTGATTACTGTAGCTTTAAAGTAAGTCAGTTCTCTTTGTTATTTATTTATTTTTTAGTACAGTGTTGGCTATTCTGAGTGTTTGAGTTTTCATATAAACTTTGGAATCGGTTTGTCAATAGCCACAAAACAACTTGCTGGAATTTTGATTTGGATTGTATTGAATCTATAGATCAAGTTGGGAAGAATTGATATCCTAACAATATTAAATTTCTATCAACCAACACAAACTATCTCACCATTTATCTAGATCTTCGATTTCTTTCATCGAAGTTTTGTAGCTGTTCTCGTGTCGTTCCTGTACGCATTTTGTTACAATTATACCTAGGTATTTCACTTTTATTGTGCTAATGTAACTGCATTGAGCTTTTATTTAAATTTTTTTTCTCAAGGCAAGCTATAGTAAGTCATTTGCATTGAGTTTTAAATGCTGAATTCCCGTGGTTCATTGCTAATACTTGTGTATTAACTTTGGATCCTGAAGTCTCGCTATAATGACTTACTAGTTCCAGGAGTTTTATAGTTAATGACTTGGGATTTCCTACACAGATAGTCATGTCATCTGTGAACAGACAGTTTTGCTTTTTCCTTCCCAACCGATATACATTTGATTCCTTTTCCTGTATTATTTCATCAACCTGGGTTTCCAGTGCAACACCGACTAGAAAAGGTGAGAGGGGAGAGCCCAGCCTCCTCTTTGTCCCGGGAGACAGTCCCCACAGCCTCAGCATTAAGTGCGACGTTGGCTGCACAGTTTTTGGTAGATGACCTTTATCAAGTTGAAGAATGTTTCTTTTATTTCTAGTTTTTTGAGAGTTTTAATCATAAATGAGCTGAATTGCACCTGCTGCTTTTTCTGCCGAAATTGATCCTTCATCCGTGGATGAAGCAAGGAAAATCATATGATCTTATCGACTGATGCAGAAACCCGTTAATGAACTGGATTACGCTAATTGATTTTCAAATGTTGAACCAGGCTTGCACACCTGGACTGAATCCCCCTTGGTAGTTGTGTATAATTCATTGTATATGTCAGTGTAATGCCGGCCTCAGGGTGAGTTAGGAAATGTTTTTGCTGTTTCTATGTTCCAGAAGAAATTGTAGAGAATTGGCATCATTTCTCCCTTAAATGTTTGGTAGAATTCACCAGTGGAACCATCTGCTTGTTTCTTGTTTGGAAGATTATTATTTATTTAATTTCTTCCCCCTCCCCCCCGCCCTTTTTTTTAAAGAAATTGGGTATCTCTGTTGTCCAGGCTGGACATGAACTTCCGGGCTCAAGTGATTCTCCCGCCTCGGCCTGTGAAGTAACTGGGACTATGGAAGTGTGCCACTGTGCCCAGATAATTCAATTTCTTTGATACAGGCCTATTCAGTGGATCCATTTCTCCTTGCATGAGTTTCGGTGGTAACTTTCTCTTTTTGCAGGGGGAGGGGAGAGGGACAGAGTCTCGCTCTGTTGCCCAGGCTGGAGTGCAGTGGGGCCAGCACAGCTCACTGCAGCCTCGACCTCCTGGGTTCATGCAATTCTCCCATTTCAGCCTCCTGAGTAGCTGGGACTACAGCACCTGCCACCGTGCCCCTACCGCACCCAGCTAATTGTCGTATTTTTCATGGAGACAGGGTCTCCCTATGTTGCCCAGGCTGGTCTCTAACTCTGGCCTCAAGCGATCCTCCCACCTCGGCCTCCCATGGTGCTGGGATTACAGGCGCACCCCACGCCCAGCAGTGGAGGCCGCACAGCTCAGTGTGACGCTGCCCTGTGGCTTGGGTCTAACCAGTGCACCGGGTGCAAACCAGCTTCAACCGCAGACCCCACTGGAGCGGCCGTGCCCCGGGAGGGTGGGTTTCGGACGCCTGGCCATTGGGGATGGGGGCCGCCTTCCGGCCACACTGTCTGTAATAATTGCTCGAATCCCCTCCGTGTCCTGTTGGGCCCCCAGGAAAACGGGGTTGTCCTAGGGTGGGGCCGACTCCTGGGTCCAGGCAGCAGGGTGAGACAAGGCCGGGACCCCAGCCCTGGGTCAGCAGGCCCGGGGGGGCGCCCATGCACAGGGGTCGGGGCGCCCGAGTCAGGAGAAGCACCTGCTGCGTCTGGGTCAGTAACGGCCGGGACCTCGGAAAGGAGGCTGGGGTCCCGGGAGGCGCAGCCTGTGCCCGTCTGTGACGCACGGGGCGCAGTCAGGGTCCCGGCCAAGGACAAATGCGGGGATGGGGCGGGGGTCCCGCCTGCCCGCGCCGAGTGGGCTCAGCTGAGGGTGGAGCTGCCGGGCGAGGCGCGCTGCGGCCCCTGACCCCGCGTGACCGGCCCTCCAAGGGGGAGCGGCTTCTGGGGCCGCCACGCAGGCAGCCGAGCAGGTCGGGGACCGGGGTGAGCGCCCCCGTGTGTCTGCCGCGCCCGAGCCCCCGCGCCCCTCGCTGCGAGACGGCACCGGCCTGTGGCCCTGGGAAACAGCGCGGAGGCGGCGGGAGGTCGGACGTTCACCCGAGCCAGGCCCGCTCCTGGGTCCCCGCAGCCCCCAGGCCTGGCCCCGACCCTCCCTGGGGTGCGCACCGGCCCCTCCTTGCTCCCCCGGGCGCCCCTGGGCCCTGACCTTCCTGACCAGTCCTGGGGTCCTTCGACTTGTTTAGGGTTGGTTTTCCCGGGGGCGGCTGAGGCGCCTTCGGCCGTTCCTGCCCCGCGTGTCCCCCCAGCCTCCTTTCCCGGGGGACCCCGGGACCCAGCGGCCTTCGCGGCTCCAGCGCCCTGGGCACCTCCGCTCTCTGTTGATAGAAAGAGACGGGCCCTGGGCTGCTGGGGCCCGATCCTGCGTCTCCGCGGGGTCCCCTCCATCCGCCCCGGAGAACCGGACAGCGGCGGAAACGAAGGTCCGCTCGGGTCCCGTGAATCCTCCTAACGCGGCTTCGTCGGACGAGAAATGCTCGGGACCAACAGGACCAGAATCCGGGGTCCCGGGGGGCTAACGGGATGGGGGCGTCCCGGGGGTAACGGGACGGAGGCGAAGGCCGCGGCGGCTCCCCCGCCTCCCCCCGCCTCGCGGGCCCCGTTTCGTCCCCTCCCCGCGGGCGCGTTTTGCCGGCAAGGCCACCAGATGGCGACGCAGGGCCCCGAACGGCCGGGGAGGCGCGCGCAGAGCTGGCCGGGCTCTTCTCGTGGGCGGGGCCGTGGGGGGGCAGGCGGGGCCGTGGGGGATGGGGGAGACGGGGCCGGGGGCGGAGACGGGGGCGTCTGAGTGGCTCCGCTGGGGCCGGGCTCGCAGTGGCGGGAAGGTCCCCACCTCCAGGCCCCCGGAAGGAGGGAGTGGGGATGCTCTGGTAGCGTCCGAACCCCCCGCCCCCCTCCCCGCCCCCGATGCGCTTTCTCCGTTTCCCCGAAGTGACGACCGCACCTGGGCCGGAAGCGGGGCGGGGCCGGACGCCAGAGCCTTCTGTGGTCGGGACCAGCTGGGTGGGGGCGAGACCCCCTGCGGAGGAGGAAGGGGCTGTAGCCCGGGACGGGACGCTCCTCCGCACGGTCGGGGGCGCTAGGGGCCGAGACGCAGACCCGCCCCGCGCCGTAGGAACGCGCTGCCCCCGCCCGGCCGCTCTCCGGGGACCGCTGGGAAGCGCGCCCCACACCGGTTCCCGGCCGCGCTTTCAGGGATGTTTTCCTCGGGCTGGAAACGCCCCGCCCCGCCCCGTTACGGGCCGCGGGTTGGGGATGTTTTCGTGGCGCGCAGCCCTGGAGGCTTCCGCGGCGCCCCTCGTGGCAGCGCGTGTCTGGGGCAGAGTCCTTGCCCAGGCTCCGGTCCCGGGTCCCCCAGGCCTCCCCGTGGCCACCTCCCTGCCTGGGAAGTCCGCGGTCCTTGTCTCTGAGCCGGGCTTGTGTCTTCTGATGGCCTCCGCGGAGCTGTGGCCGGTCACCCCCGGCTGGCGAGTCGGGAGACTCAGACCGCGCCGCTTCTGCGCGGGGAGAGCCCCCCGGGCTCCTGGAGTCCACCCGCCTCCCGGCCGGAGCTCCAGGCCCAGCCTCGTGTTCTCTCAACGGCTCAGACCCGCGACCAGCCCGGCTTCCAGAACGCCGTCCCTGGACGCAGTGAAATTGAGTCCCTGTGTTCTGAGCCCGCGTTCCCCTCCTATCCTGTTTTCCACCCCAGGCTGTTCTTCACCACACTGTTCAGCTCAGTGTAACAGAAGCTACGCTTTAGTCAAATGCATACCAATTCAGAATGCCAACTTAGAATATATTCCCTTTCTTTGGCTGGGCGCGGTGGCTCACACCTGTAATCCCAGCACTTTGGGAGGCCGAGATGGGTGGATCACGGAGTCAGGAGTTCAAGACCAGCCTGACCAACATGGTGAAACCCTGTTTCTACTAAAAATACAAAAATTAGCCGGGCGTGGTGGTGCCCACCTGTAATCCCAGCTACTCGGGAGGCTGAGGCAGGAGAATCCCTTGAACCCTGGAGGCGGAGGTTTCAGTGAGCCGAGGTTGTGCCATTGCACTGCAGCCTGGCTGACAGATCAAGACTCTGTCTCAAAAAAAAAGAATATATACCCTTTCCCAAATCCAATATCCCAGGAGAAATTACCCCTTTCTTTTCCCGCCAAGCTAAACCTCAGAGAAGTTGAACTGAAGTTCAAGTCCAAAAATGCTGGGAAGAGAAAAAAACAAAGAAATTCCAAGAAACAAACATCAGGGAAAAACCCAGAATTTCGTCATGAAAAAGTGTCCTGTTGCTGCTTCTGATCAACAGCTCACTGCCGGTTTGAGGCCGGCGCTTGCCTGGGGCGTCTGATTCTCTGGCACAGTCCGCAGAGTTGGGGTGGGCCTCCTGCCCTGGACAGCAGGAACCTGCCTGGGCAGACAGGGTTTTGCTGGTTCTCCCGCAGTACGTCAGACGAAACTCGGGTGCCTAGTCACTGTCTGATACTTTGCTTTAACAAAAAACAAAAAGCCATAAAAATCCGGGTTTTTATTTGTTTAGAAAGAAATCTTTCTGAACTGCTGCTGCTCTCACTGCCTGGGGGCGGGGTGCAGCCCGCCAATAGCTGCTTGGGCTGGGCCTTCTGCTCCCAGCCAGGGGGACCATTGAGCCCCTCCAGAGGTAACGGAACACACCCAAGGTCTCCCTTCTTTAAAAATGGCACAGAGTTACTGGGCGAATGTGAATTTCATGTTGTTACCAGTGGAGGGTATCCAGGTTCTTGGCATCTTGAACAAACAACTGGACAAAACACGAAGGAAGGAAGGAATGAAGAGATTGATTGAAAACGACAGCACACACCACGGTGTGGGAGCAGCCAGCGTATGGGGCTCACAGTCCCCACTACAGAATTCTGGGGAGTTTAGATGGCCTCTAGAAGATTCCACTGGTGACGTGGCGTACGCCCCACGTAAGTGGAGAGGATGAAGTCAAGTTACAAAGTCATGTCCTGGACGTGTGCCTGTGAGAGGATGTTTCCATCATAGCCGAGGTGTGAATCAGCCCCGCGTTCCCTGCTTCCAGCCTTGTTTTCCTGCCGTGGTGTCACCAGGCCACAGCCACACCACGTGGAAAATGGACTCCACGTGCCTCCAAGGTGAGCACCCAGTCTCAGGTGCGGAGACCGAGGGGCGTCCCCGCGAGAGTGGAAAGACGGAGAGAATGTGCTGGCTGGACCAGGTGGCGAAACAGCACAGACTGTTCTGTCAGAGGCATGTGAACCAGAGCGGCTCCATCTTGAACGGGAGCTGGGTAAAGTGAGGCTGAAATCCAGGGTGAAGGTGGAGGTCAGCACAAGACACAGGTCATGAAGACCTTGCTGATAAAACAGGCTGCAGTAAAGAAGCCGGCAAATCCCCCAAAACCAGGACGGCCACGAGAGTGAGCGCCGGTCTCCCCCCTGCTCCCCTCCCAGCAGCACCGTGACGGCTCACGAATGCCGTGGCCACGTCAGGAAGTTACCCCGTGTGGTCTAAAAAGGGGAGGCCTGAAGAATCCACCCCTTGTGTAGCATGTCGTCAAGGAACGACCATGAAAAAGGGCGACCGGCCGCCCCGGGCTGCTCTGTGTAGGGAGCAGCCTTCTTCATCCCTTCACTTTCCTGATAAACGTGCTTTCACTTTACAGACCGGCCCCGAATTCCTTCTTGTGTGAGATCCAAGAACCCTCTCTCGGTGTCGGGATCGGGACCCCTTTCCTGTAACATCTTTCTGGCGACCACAGAAGAAAAACCCCCAGACCCGAAAGCTAACTTTGGGAAGGTGGGGCGGTCTGGTGACATATTTCTGGGGACCGCAGGAGGGACTGTAGGGAGTAAATCCCCAACCTGAAGGCTAACTTTGGGTAAGTGGGGGTCCGCTGACATCTTTCTAGTGAGCCCTGAAGGGACGATACTGAGGAGGCCGCGACTCAAAGGAAGGAGGTCTCAGCACTGACTGGACGACGCTGGTGCCTGGTGGGGTCCCGGTGCGTGGTGGGGTCCCGGTGCCTGGTGGGGTCCCGGTGCATGGTGGGGTCCCGGTGCGTGGTGGGGTCCCCGGTGCCTGGTGGGGTCCCGGTGCCTGGTGGGGTCCCAGTGCCTGGTGGGGTCCCGGTGCCTGGTGGGGTCCCGGTGCATGTTGGGCTCCCGGTGCGTGGTGGGGTCCCGGTGCGTGCCGGGGTCCTGGTTCGTGCTGGGGTATCGGGTGGAGGATGGGATTGGGTGAGAGGCCCAACGTAGGGAGACAGAGTCTCTCCTAAGACAGAGAGGGTGACAGCCCTGTTTATAAAAGGCAAGGATGCTTGACCCACCTTGGGTTAGAGGGCCCACTTAGGAGGGTTGGTTAGAGTCCCTTCTAAGATTCTGGGGCTCAGAGGCCCCTCTCAGCAAAGTCCCCCTTGGAAAAGTCCCTCTCGGCTCAGAGCGTCTTGGCCCCAGGGGTGTTAGCTGCTGACTTGTGGATTAGTTTGTCTGGCACTCTTTGTTGACAGCTGTGGGTGACAGAGTTGGGGGGCACGCGCAGGATCGTGGGACATGGGGAGCTTTCTCCTCCCGCAAAAGGGGGAACTTGAGAGCTGATGGGACTGCCAGAAAAAACCCTTCACAACAGCAGCCGCCTGAGCTTCTTGGTGTCGGTGCCACGGGGGGGGGCTTTCTCTGGCCTCCCTGGGCGCTCTGCCGTCCCCAGCCTGCCACAGCAACGCTTTTCTCTCTCTCCTTTCCCGTTTTTATATTTTCTATTCCTCAGGGAGACCATCTCGCCCAGAGAACACATGTTGAAACAGAGGTTGGGTTAACGAGGCCGGGGGCAGGTTTGAGCCCTGCCAGTGTGACGCTGCGTGCCGGACAGAACGGCTCACGTCTGTTTGTCACACTTATTTTGTTCCGGTCAGAACGGAACAGACCCCAGGGCTGTGGTGCAGCCAGCCAGGTCACCAGGGCCACTCGGCAAAAGTGTAGGGCTGTGGAGGCCCCACGGGGTCGTGGGGTGTCCCTTATGCTGTGCTGAGGCGCAGGATCCGAGAAGTAGAGACAGGACATTGAAGAACTGGTGAAGAGCAGCTGGACTTGGGGGGGCCACACCACCTGTGAGCAGAGATCAGTGGCGGCCCCCAAATGCCCCAGAGCGTCTGTATTTATTAGGTCCAAGAAGGGGGCAGGGTCGTGAGTGAGGTCATCATCTACAGGCTTAGTGACAGGGCATACATAATCACGTGAGTCACAAGCAAGGGGGCCACCCCATTATGTCACCTGGGCAGAGAGGTGGGCCATGTGCAGTAGGGGGCCATGCCATGCGCACTAGTAGAGGGTCGTGTACAGAAAAGGGGTCCACCCCCATTAGGTCACCGAGGCAAGGAGGTGGGCTGCGTGCAACAGGTGTCCTGTGCAACACTTCTTCTCTGGGGGCTGGAGACTTCAAAGGATTTCTAATAGAAGGATGCTGTAAGCCAGTGCAGTGGGAGCTGACAGACGCGTGCTCTTCTCTTAAGATATTTATGGGAGGGTGATTTGAGCCAGCATAGAAGCGAGAAAAGACTGCCAGGGTGTACAGCCGCCATGACTGGTCACACCAAAGGGTTCTTCTCCCTCGGTTACTTCCAGGATCTCAGGCCTGAGGCCGACTTTCCACAGGAACTGGATGCAAGGTGCTACAACTCCTTTATCGGGAGGGGAGGCTCCTGCTCCAAGCCTGCCATACAGCGTGTGCCCTTTCAGGCAGGGACGCCACCGCCTGGGTCTTTGGTTCTCGTCCTGGTCTGGCTGTTTTCCCATGTGCTGCTTCTGTTCTGTGACTGCTCTAGGCATTCCTCCTGCTACAAACTACTATATGGTTATGTGGAAGGCTTCTACAAATCAGCACTAAATGTGTTGGTACAGCTCTGACTACAATACCCGTATGATTATATAGAAAGATTATGTGGAACTAGGTATGATTATATATATAAGCTAGATACAGTGAGCAGTGAGTCATGCTTCAGGCACTAATTGTTCCTGGGGTCTGCACAGCTCTCCTTCCTCAGTGCCCATGGTGGGTGTTACCCACAGAATTTGGAAGCTGTGAGTATTCTTATGGCAATACAGTCATCTGCATCAGTGCCATGAGATTCCACCTTTCTTTCACAACAGGACACACTTGGAGAAAGTGGTTGTGGCCGGGCACAGGGGCTCACGCCTGCAATCCCAGCACTTTGGGAGGCCGAGGAGCATGGATGACCTGAGGGAGGGTTCGAGACCAGCCTGACCAACATAGAGAAACTCCGTCTCTACTAAAAATACAAAATTGGCTGGGCGTGGTGGCGCGTGCCTGTAATCCCAGCTACTCGGGAGGCTGAGGCAGGAGAATTACTTGAACCCAGGAGGCGGAGGTTGCAGTGAGCCAAGATCGCGCCATTGCACTCCAGTCTGGGTAACAACAGCGAAACTCCGTCTCAAGAAAAAAAAAAAAAAACAAGAAAAGAAAAAGAGAAAGAAAGTGGTTGTTTTACCAGGGCTTTGACTAGAGGCGGATGCTTCCCTTTATGGAGTCGATTTCAACTCAGAGCCAGTAAAAGTCCAGTGGGGACACTCACCTTAGGCCCTTCGTGTACACAGTCCCTGTTCAGGGCTCCTGAGCCGCGGTCAGCAAAGAATGTCGCTCTCTAACAGGGCCAGGAGCTCCAAGTTTATTATGTACCCTTAAGACAAGAGAAGCACCCACCTCACAGGTGTTTGAGATACAAATCCATGTTGGGCTCAGTATTAAAAGGTCTTATCTGAGAGTCCTTGTGGAATGAGCTTTCATCAAAGCTAACCCAAAAAGCCCATGTAGAATAATTAATTATTCTTGCCGAATTTGATGCAAACCATCAGGCCAAGTATAAGACTGAAGTCAATTTTGCAAACCATTCAGTCCTATGTGATTTTTTTTTTTTTTTTTTTTGAGACGGAGTTTCACTCTTGTTACCCAGGCTGGAGTACAATGGCGCGATCTCGGCTCACCGCAACCTCCGCCTCCTAGGTTCAGGCAATTCTCCTGCCTCAGCCTCCTGAGTAGCTGGGATCACAGGCACGCACCACCATGCCCAGCTAATTCTTTGTATAGTAGAGACGGGGTTTCACCATGTTGACCAGAATGGTCTCGGTCTCTTGACCTCATGATCCACCCCCTTCAGCCTCCCAAAGTGCTGGGATTACAGGCGTGAGCCACCGCGCCCGGCCAGTCCTATGTGATTTTTTATCAAAAGTGGGGACTGGAGAGAGAGAGAGAGAGACGGAAATCATGTTTAAAAACGGATCAAATGTTCGTCATCAAATCCTAAACTCACTAGTTGCTTTGCAGTCTTTGGCTACATTTTAGGCTAACCCTTCTTGTTCCTGTGAACCGACCAGCTGCAGCTCAAAAGGAACAAAAGGGGTGGGTAACGTGAAAATGATCAATATTCTAGTTCTGAGCAATTATTCTGCGGATCCCAGCAGGCGATGGGAATGAACAGGGCGCCCATGACTCAGAGGTTTCCTTTTGGGAAAGTGGGATCAAGGGAGCTAACGGAAGCCAAGCCCCATGCACCCAACTCCGAGTGAGCGTGACCACGGCCACCACTCACTGGGTGTCACGAGGCCCCCTTTCTTTCTCTCTGGTTGGAGGAGGACTCTGTTCCACAGTTTCACCTTAGCATTCACCTTATGATAAGGAGTCCCTGCAACGCCCTCTGAGATGCATTTTTTTGTCCCAGACTCAATTCCAAGCTTTAGGCCAAAGCCCTAGGAAGGAAAACTGTTTCTAAGGGATCCAGAGGCGAATGATAACGGAGTTAAAAGGCACAGCAGAGGGGCACGTGGCTGACTCCTGTCTGTTAAGCCAAGCCCAAGCTTCCCGTTTCATGGATAAAGGCCACGTTAGTATCCGTGGCATCAGTGAGGTCTAGGGAATTCAAGGCTAGTGACGGCAGGTGGGAAGGAGACAGGTGACAGCGGCTGGTTCCCGTCCTCTAGGCCTCCCTGCTTCACGGGTGCAAGCCGCTTTGGTATTCATGGTGCCTGCCAAGCTCACTGGGACTCGGGGTTACAGGGATGAAAGAGGGAAAGAGGGTGCTCTTCCTTCCTTCCCTCCCTTACCCCGGGTGTGTGCTAAGAAGAGAAGGAACCAGCAACGCCCGCTCCTCTCTTTCTAGGTGGGCAGCCATTCGTCTTCAGCCTGTGCCCTGTCTGAATGCTTCCTGGACCCTGGGACTCAAAGCGCCTTCTTTTCTCCTGTCTCCTCCTTGGTTCTCTGTGTCTTCGGACTATGGCACGATCCCCTCAGACGCATCCTCCAAACCCGAAAGAGTTTCCCAGACCTTAAGCTGGTTGGCTTAGGATGGGGCTCAGGGGAAGGAACCCAGATGCCCGCCATGCTGGCGAAAGGGTCGTGTTTCTTACTAGCCGGGCTTCAGCCTCCCTCTCCCGGGCAAACCCGTAACAGGCCTTGGAAGTGCCGAGCTGGCCTCCCCTTCCCCTGGTTCTGTTTCAATACATGTTTTCTAATAACCTGTCTGTTCTCGTCTTGAGGCCACCAGACTCCAAACAGGCCCTGGAGCCTCTGACGACGGCCCCTTCTGCCAGGAACGCTTAGATCAGCCTCTAGGAAAGCTCTGGCCGCCGTTTCCCCAAAACGGTGACCCTCACACCCCGTCAGCACGAAGCAGTTAAGATCGGTCTTTTTCCTTCTCCCGATTCCCACAGTTAGATGGACTTCCTTAGAGCAGGGAATGAGACAGCCCCCTGGGAGAGGGTCCCCGGAAAACTCCAGCCAGCCTGCCTCTGAGGTGGAGCCTTGGGAAGTTTGCACCCTTTGTGGGGTTGGAGGGCATTCTAGCAGGGAGTCTGTCCTAGTGAGCGTCCTTCCTTTTCACCCGGTAAAACCCTGTCTTACCCACTATTCAAATTGTCTGTGAGCCTGAATTTTTATGGCCCTGGGACGAGAACCCCATCTCTCACTGAACTAAGGAGAAGTCTGCGTGAGCTGGGCTGGCCGAAGGGAGCTCCGCCGGATCCTCAACACTGAAGGGCCTGGGTCCCTCCACACAGTCCCCTGTTGGGAACCCAAAGCCTTTTTCCCGAGGGAGGGTAAGACGGTCTGGGGTTGGAAAAGAGAGTTTCTGGGGACCAGAACATAATCATGTCAGGGTTGGAAGGATTATGGAAGTTGGAATGGGCCAGGTGTGGGAGCGTGTGCCAGGAATCCCAGCGGGAGGCCGAGGTTGGAGGCTCGCTGGAGGCTGGACGTTTCAAGGCTGTGGTGAGCTGTGCGTCACTGCACTCCAGCCCAGGTAACAGAGTGAAACCATCCCAAAAAATCAAAACAATCAAGGGATAAAGAACCCAAAGCTGTGTGGAAAAATGGAGAAGAAACGTGGATAGACGCTCTGTGTGTAACCTCCTCCCGCCCGCCCCAGATACGCGCCAGCAGCGCTAACCCTGAGATAACTTTGCCGTGAAACATCTTGCTTTTATTATTATTTTTGCATCAGCCTAGTATATCAGCTTCGGAAAGAAAGACAACATTCTGTTCATGGCATACTGTTTTTAGTAGCAGTATTTCCATTGACAAAATATCATCATTTTGGTTGCTGAAAATGCCAAATCCAAGATCACAGCATTCCTACAAGAGATATTAATGTTGATCTCAAACAGCCATTGCCAGAAAATTCATTTGATGACTCTAGTTTTTCCAAAATAGACGATTCTGTTGATTCAGTTCATCCTGAAGTTAGTTCTGTTTCAAAATAACTCCAATGAAAAAAAAAGAAAAAAGAAATAACTCCAACAACAGTTTTTATATTTTATTTTCACATTGAAAATCAGTGAGATTCTCTTCAGCCTTGTGGGAAGTAGAAAAGTTCCTTTTCTACTTTAATAGTCCAGCCGGGCGCGGTGGCTCAAGCCTGTAATCCCAGCACTTTGGGAGGCCGAGGCGGGTGGATCACGAGGTCAAAAGATCGAGACCATCCTGGTCAACATGGTGAAACCCCGTCTCTACTAATACAAAAAATTAGCTGGGCATGGTGGCACGTGCCTGTAATCCCAGTTACCCAGGAGGCTGAGGCAGGATAATTGCCTGAACCCAGGAGACGGAGGTTGCAGTGAGCTGAGATTGCACCATTGCACTCCAGCCTGGGTAACGAGAGTGAAACTCCGTCTCAAAAAATAAAAAAAAAACAGTTTCCTTTCCTATTAAAGAATAAATGTGCTAATAACTCTTTGTGAAGCCCTGTCCTATGTAGCTGTTAACACGCCATGCTTACAGGCACATAGTACATTCTATGTCCTTGTACTTTCACCAAGATGTCTGTGCTGGACGTGCTCACAGGCGTGTCCCAGCCCTCCACTGCTTTTACCTGTTTACAAAAGTTTCACGTTATTAGCCAATGGGGTTTTAGTTTAGATGGTGAGGTCTGGCTCCCACCAATGAAAATCAGACACAGCAGTAGGGACGACCCCAAATGAGTAGGGGGTAAATTTGTGTGTTTTCCTTTGTTCATTGTACTCTTGTGGCCCGATGGCCAGCGAGGGTCCCCTCCCTGCAGTCCTGGAAGTAAAAGTCGTATTGCTGAAAGATCCTTTGCCTCGGTGCTGATTGTTCTTTGCGGCACCGCGCATCCATTTCCAACACGCCTCAAAGAGCATGTTCATGTAAAATTAAATGGACGCCAGCAGGAAGTCACACTTTTATTTTTCTACGCAGGAAAGGGGTTAAAAAATAAAAATGTCCTCCAAACATATGAAAAATGTTCACACTGACTCATCATTAGGGAAATGCAAATTAAAGTAACACCAAGACCCCCTTGTCGTCTATCCTACTGGCAAAAACATAAAATATGCATTTCCAACCACTCGCAAACACATCAGTGCAAGGTTACTCACTGCGACGCGGGATTTGAGACGGTGAGAACTGGAAATCATGGAAGCGTCTGTGCCTGAGGGGTTGGCCGGGGAGACTGCGGCACATTCACACAATGGAACCCTTTTTACTTAAATCCAGCTGCTGGAACCAGAGGAATCCTTCCAATAACCACCAAATAAATTATTCAAACCCATCAGGACTAGGGGAGCACCCAGTGTGACAGGTGAAGCTACCGTTATTCTGAGGGAATGGCGGCCACACGGAGGGCAGGGAAGAACAGAGCCAGACCAAGTCTCTGTGGAACAGAGACGCTGTCGGATATGGTGAAGTTAAAGCCATAGAATCCAGATGCGGATGACTCATCAGGTGGTAAATAGGCTTCTCTGAGGGTGGTTGAGGAATTGGGAAACTTTCATCCATACACTAGAATTGAACAAATAAATAATTGGGTTTTTTTGGCTGGAGTGCAGTGGCTCAATCTCAGCTCACTGCAACCTCCGCTTCCCAGGTTCAAGCAATTCTTCTGCCTCAGCCTTCTGAGTAGCTGGGATTACAGGCGCCTGCCATCACGCCTGACTAATTTTTTGTATTTGTAGTAGAGATGGTGTTTCACCATGTTGCCCAGGCTGATCTCGAACTCCCGACCTCAGGTGATCCACCCACCTCGGCCTCCCAAAGTGCTGGGATTACAGGCATGAGCCACCGCGCCTGGCCAGTAAATAAATTTTTGTAGTTAATAGAAGCTGGATTTCTCACTGTTAGAGAAGTTACAAACAGGGAAGGAGGGAGGCTGCAGCAGGCCTTGCTGTGCCGTGTGGAGATCTGGGACGTCAGCAGGAACCGTGAAGAGCGGCGCGTGGACATGTGAGCACATGTGTCCACACCCACCCGTTAGGACACATACTTATACTTCCGTCTGTCTTTGCTGAAGGCGATCACACCCCGGTTGCAATGAGCACTCGCAGCGCCCAGATTCAGGGTTCCAATATTCTGCAGTAAAGGAATAATGGCTCCTGGGAGAAATGGGTGATTCTAGGCCTGGGCAAGAAACATACAGGAGGGGCCTGGAGTATCTTTTAGTAACAGAAAGCAAAGAAGTCCTCAAAACAAACAGACAAAAAAAATAACCAATAAAGGTTTGTGGAAAGCCCACAGCATAGGGTCCAGCCCTGCAGGGTCCTGTGAGCCGCTCCGGGCTGGTGTGGAGAGGAGAAATTGTAGGAATAAAAGACACAAGACACAGAGATGGAGAAAAGAGAGTCTGGGCCCCGGAGCCACTGCCAGCCAGATCGCGGAGGCCAGGGTGGGCCCAGTGCTGGGATGCTCCCACTTTTATTGAGTTGCAAATCTGGGCGCAGGGTGGGTAGGGCGTGGCCTTGGTGGTCGGAGACCGTGCAGGGTGGATGGGGCGTGGCCTTGGTGGGCGGAGACCGCGCTGGGTGGATGGGGCGTGGCCTTGGTGGTCGGAGACTCGGCACAGGGTGGATGGGGCGTGGCCTTGATGGTCGGAGACCGCGCAGGGTGGATGGGGCGTGGCCTTGATGGTCGGAGCCTGGGGGCAGGGTGGAGGGGGGCGTGGCAGGGACAGGGTCAAGTGCATCACGTGTCATTCAGGTTGTGATAAGCTGCTTTTTGCCAGGTAAAACTAACTCTGTTTCTCAGACTAAAAGCTGCTCAGGGTTCATGTTAGCTTCCTGAGCCGGACAGACTCCAACTTAGCTTTTGGTTATTTTCCCACCATTGAGTATGTAGCTGGGGCGGGCTGACACTGGGCACCTCCAGGAATGCATTTGCTGGTAACAGGCTGAGTGGCACAGGAAGGGCCTGGGAATGCAGGTGTCGTCGAGCGCCCGGAGCCCGCGTTATCTGTAAGTCGTGTGTCTTTCATGACGGCTTTACCCCCGCACCTGGCACTGTTTTATTTCTCATGTACTAGTTTATTTTTTAACGTTTTGCTTACTCTGCATTTGTGAAAAATTTGCTTCAGCTAGGCTCCTCCCCTTTAAAACTAGAGTATAAAAGACCTCCTAACGTTTTATTAGGGGCCGAGAGAATTTTGGGTGTCAGCCACCTCTCGGTCGCCAGCATAATAAAGGACTAATAATTCAATCTCAGAGTGTGGCGCATTCGTTGACTCGCTCGGGTACGACAAGGTGGGGGATCAGGAATTTCTGGTCCCCAAAGTGAGGTGAGGAGCTTAAAGCATCAACTTTTCCCATACTTACCAAGAAAGAACTAAAACATTACGATTTATTTGATTTATTTTACTATTACTGATTATCTTTTCCAAGAAAAAAGGAACCAGGTGCAGAAGCAGGACATGAGTGGACGTGGAACGTGACCACTGAAGCACAGCCTCACACAGAGACAGTGAAGCCCCGGGTGTCCGCGGGCCCCCCTGACAGGCGCCAGGCCTCGCCACAAGAGCTTGGAGAGGCGGCGTTTTCTCCAAACTTCCCCAGGAAGGAGAAGTCTCGGCCATCTTGGACGTCTCCTCCCCTAGCTGGCTAAACAGCAGGGCTTTCCCAGCGCTGGCGCTGCCGCGCAGCTGAGGTACCCTCCAGCAGCCCTTATGCGGCATCACAGAGGGCCTGGGGCATCTTGCCTTAGTGTCATTCATTTCACGGTGTCACCCCAGGTTCACACGTCCGACCTGAGAGGCTTTAATAAAGGAATGAAGATCACCTGTGAATAACTAATAACTATGATGGTTATATTTCTAGTTAGTTTCTTCTTCCTTACTCATATGGAAATAGGCTGAGGCCTTTTGCTCCTGCCTCAGAGCTTATGGGATCTCCCCCCTGCACACAGGAGCCAAAGGGAAGCAGCTCCTGGTAGCCAAGGCTGAAGGTCAACAGCGATATAATGATGACATTGGATTTCAAGCCACAGGGTGAAAGAGACATCTCTAAGTCTACACAGATCTAAGTCATTACGTGAAGAGAATGGCTCTTCTTTTTCCTGAGATGGAGTCTCGCTCTGTCGTCCAGGCTGCTGCGCAATGGCGCGATTTCAGCTCACTGCAACCTCCGCCTCCTGGGTTCAAGCGATTCTCCTTGCTTCAGCCTCCAGAGTAGCTGGGACTCCAGGAGTGTGTCACGGCGCCCGGCTAATTCTTGTAGTTTTAGTAGAGAAGGGGTTTCCCCATGTTGTCCAGGCTAGTCTCAAACTCCTGACCTCAGGTGATCTTCCACCTCAGCCTCCCAAAGTGCTGGGATTACACCATGAGCCACTGTGCCTGGCCCAAGAAATGGCTCTTCTTTACGGTAGAACTGCAATGAATGCAGATGGAAAGAGGAAGTAGAGAATCACCGTCAGGCAAACACCACGGTGGTCACCACTGGAGACAAGGTGCCCTGGTGGACGCTGAAATGTATGAGGAAAAGTCTGAGGAAGAAGAATTTGCATAATCTTTAAGTATCTCTCCAATATATTATTGTCTGCTTGGAGCAGATAGCAGCTGTACGTGGAAACACTCATCAGACACCGTGTTTCTTGTAAGGCCGGTGCCTCCTTGGGAGCCGAATGGACATGCCCTTCTCTCTCCGTGCCTAAAAACTACGTCATCATACTGAGCACATTGCTCAGCATTTGCCCTCTCCACGCAGGCTCCCCTTGCCCATTTCCGCATTCCAATCTCAGCCCTGCACCTGCCATAAATTTTGAAAAGGCCTGCCAAGAGCCTGCCCTATGGTAGCTCCCCCGTACATCCTCGGCCAGCCCCTCGTCCGTGCTCACTCCCTTCATACCCAATGGAAATGCCCCCGCTTTGTTCACCTCGCCCATCCCCAGTCTTTTAATACCCAATAGAACTACCTTGTCTTTGTTTCCCCCGTAGTCAATCAGCCACTTCTACTCCCTATAAAACCCCACGCCCCAAGAAGAGAAGCGCGACTTCTCTGGCCCCTTCCCGGACCATAGAACCTCGCCCAGGAGCCGAATAAATTGGCTTTTAATTTCCTCACTCCGGTCTCTGTTTCCTCATTAAACTCGGAGAGAAGTCTAACATTTCTCTTTGACGGAAGTCAACATTACTAGTAACAAAATGTATCCACATCATCAACTCTGTATAGGACGCACTGAGAAGAGCCCAGCATCATTTCTGTAGTTTGTTTTTTTTTTGACAGGGTCTCATTCTGGCACCCAGGCTGGAGGGCAATGGCATGATCATGGCTCACTGCAGCCTCCACCTGTTGGGCTCAAGTGATCCTCCTGCCTCAGCCTCTTGAGCAGCTCAGCACGTGCCTCCACATCTGGCTCTTTAATAGCGCTAGTGTAGGGACAGGGTCTTGCCGTGTTGCCCAGACGCGTCCTAAACTCCCGCACTCAAGCGATTGTCCTGCCTCAGCCTCCCACATTGTTGAGATGACAGCCATGAGCCACCGCGCCCAGCCCATTTCTGTAGTACAATTGCCAGAAATGCATAACCTTGTTCCCAAATGAAAAAAATCAAACAAACACAAACTGACAGATATTCTGTTAGGTAACTGGTGGACAGTCTTTAAAAGTGTTAAGATCGTGAAATACAAGGCAAAGCTGAAGAACTGTCCCAGGCTGCAGGAGGTTGGGAGAAGTGACAGTGAATTTCAAAATGGAACAGAACAGAAAAGGACATCAGTGGAGAAACTGGTGAAATTCAGATGAGGTCTGCATTTACTGGCACCGCTCCAGGGCTGATTTCCCGGTTTTGGTAACTACACTACGGTCATGTAGGATGCTGCCAGCTGGGGGCGCTGATGAGGGAGGTACAGAAGCTTTCGGTACCGTTCCTGCAAAATAAGACCTAAACCGTTTCAAATAAAAAGTCAGAGAAAAATCAGTATTAAGTGCATTGGATGAAATGATACAAAAGGTGGAATAAACGGAGCAGCACGGTGCCCAAGAGCGCAGGTCCCGGAGCTTCTGGTGCGGCTTCTGCTGCTTCTCAGCTGTGTGACGTCGGGCAAATTACCTAACCTCTCTGTGTCTCCATTTTCCCTTCTGGAAAGTTGGCAGTAATAGCACCTGTGTCATCAGGTTGTTATGGGTGTTAAATTCACCTATGTAAAGCACTTAGTACTGTGCTTGGTACAGATTAAGCATTTAGAAAGTGATAGGGATTTCCCCCGCCACTCAGCCAGATTCTGATAGAAGTGCTAGCTCTTATCAGTATTACGATGACCAGAACTATAAAATGGCAACGAACCCATCTGAAGAGCGGACATTGTGTTGACGGATCTGTTAAGTGGTCCTGGGAGTTACCATGGAAGAATAAGGAGATGGGACGGAGGGGAGAGGCTGAGGTGCACACAGGTCAGGATTGTATGTTCTAGAAGGGGGAGCAAAGAAACAGGGGAGGAAGAAACACCTGAATAAATAATAAAGCTAACCCAGAATTAAGGAAAGATGAAGGGCTTCAGACTGAAAGGCTCCAAACAGGCAAGACAAGAAACAACCTCCATTTCAAAGAAAAAGTTCCAGAAAGAGAAAGTTCCAGAAAGGAAAAACAGATCTGCTACAACAGAACAGGAAGTAGATTGATACCAGATTTCTCAGCAAATCATGCTGAAATAATTAACCGGGAGGCCATTAGATTGAGGAGGCGCCACTGCCCTGAGTTCTTAGATAAGCGAACTGGAGCCCAACTCAGCATGAATGCTTAGATTCTAGGAAAACACAACGTAGTCAAACGTGACTTCAAACTAAACACGACAGTTGGGTCCTAGAACACAGCTTCAGTCTAGGGACTTTGAAGCTGCTGCTTTGATTTAACCCATCCTTTTTTTAATCTAAGTTTGGCTTCCACGTGTGTCTCGTAAACGTTTTCCCCTTGTGTCCCCTCAGAGGAGCCCTGAACTAACTGCATTCTGTGCTGCCAAACTCAAGAACCGTTGTGGGCTAAAATAAACTTTAAGATTTTTCAATGTGTCTGTTTATCTTTTAGCGGTTCAGGCATCAGAAGTGAGATCTGAAAGCGTCTCCTCCTGGCCGTGAGAACACCTGGGAGCGACGAATAATCAGGTGTGGAAGCCCGTCGAGCCTCTGCTGTCTCTGCGTTCTTGCTGCTGATTCAGACGTCACCACCAGCAGATCCCTCTTGGACGATGTGTCAGGACTGAACTGAGCCTAGGAGGAGAACTGCAGAAGCCGGACTGGGCCCAGGAGGCATCTTCAGACAGGTAAGGATTTGGGAAGACAGAATAGTGACTTTATCTGAATCCGAGGAGTCTGAGATTCCTCCATCTGAGAACCTGTACTTGTCTAGAGAGGTTGGTGAGTGCGTAAGTGGTTACCTAAACAAAGCTATTCATCTATGGTGTGCACTGGAAAAGATGGAATCCAGAACAACGAAGAGAAAATGGAATGCATTGTTTAATTTAATTTTTTGACACAGAGTCCCACTCTGTCACTCAGGCTGGAGTGCAGTGGTGTGATGTCAGCTCCCTGCAGCCTCTGCCTCGCAGGTTCAAGTGATTCTCAGGCTCAGCCTCCTGAGCTCGGCTGGGGAGGACAAGGAAGACAAATGTTTGTCATCTGTACTTGTAAATTCCTGTTTGACACATACCTGTAAAATCCTGTTTTTTGAAAAGTGCCACCAAAAAAGTCACAGGATGAGTATCGTCTGTCACAAGTTAACAAACCATCTCTGTTCCTGTAAGAAGTGGACAGATGATCTCAGCCCTGAAACTCCCGCACGCCCCTTCCCCATATAAACCCCTGGTTTTGTGAGCTGGGGGCTGCCTCTTCCGATCATTAAGGAGCAGCCTGGCGGTTAACAGAACGTGCCTGCCTGACTTTGGGTGTGTTCTCGTTTCTCTTGCCTAACCTTACAGTCTCCAGCTCCTGGGCTAAGTGAGCCTCCATGTCAGCCTCCCAGAGTGTTGGGATTACAGGTGTGACCCACTGTGCCTGGTCAAGATGACACTTTTGTTTTTTCTATTTATTTTATTTTTGCTTTTGAGACGGAGTCTTGCTCTGTTGCCCAGGCTGGAGTGCAGTGGCACGATCTCTGCTCACCACGACTTCCGACACCCGGGTTCAAGCGATTCTCCTGCCTCACCCTCCTGAGTAGCTGGGATTACAGGCATGCGCCACCACGCCCGGCTAAATTTTTTGTATTTTTAGTGGAGACGGGGTTTCACTATGTTGGCCAGACTGGTTTTGAACTGCTGACCTTGTGATACGGCTGCCTCAGCCTCTCAAAGTGCTGGATTTCAGGCGTGAGCCGCCACACCCGGCCTGACATTTTTATTTTGTTATTTTTCTCATCTCAGCCCCACAAAATGACTTTCAATATCAGAAGTAAACTGATGCAAAACTAGAATTTGGTCTTTTCTGTCAAAATGATAATGTTTTCTGCTCTTAATAGCACATCCTAAAGGTTTTTGTTTACCTTTAAGGAATTGACCCAGGAAACAAAGATGCTTTGTTTTATCAGGATAATTTCCTGTGCTTCCCTCTGTCTTTATTAGGTCTTTGATTATGTTGAAAACTGAGTTCTCTCTATTAAAAGAGGGAAGGGTTTTTTAACAATGGCATAACTTTCTGAATTTGCCTTTGGCATCTTTGAATTATGACTCTGGTTGAATGAATAACTAAGTATTGTTTCACAGAGACCTGATTTTATTCAAGCTTATCCAACCTGTGGCCCTCGGGGCACATGTGGCCCAGGATGGCTTTGAATAAGACCCAACACAAATTCCTGAACTTTCTTAAAACATTCTGAGATTTTTTGTGTGATTTTTCTTTAGTTCATCAGCTATTGTTAGTGGGAGTGGGAGTGTATTTTATGTGCGGCCCAAGACAATTCTTCTTCCAGTGTGGCCAGGGAAGCCAGAGGATTGGATCCCTGGTTTAAACCATTTGATGGTTTCTGACCAAATTCCCAAAATCAAATTCTAAATTATCTTTTTCTTGACCTCAAATAAATTTTGGAATTTTCCATATATGCCTCTGGAATATTTCAAAACAATTTGGTGTTTTTCTTATAAAAAGAGAGATGTTAAACTCAGAAGGCTCATTTGATGTGTGAAATTGCATGGGAAGCCCTGTCAGGAAGGCGGTGTGCATCCTTCCGGTGTTACACTTGTGTGAATATATGTTATTAATGTAAGCGTTCTGGAGATTGTATGACATTCCCAGAACTCTGGTACATTCTAACATAATGGTGTGAGTCACAATCCCAGTTATTATGTAAAAATCCTGTATGCCACAGAAATATTCAAATGTCCTCACCAATAGTGAGCAGTGTCCTCACCAGGAGCGAGCAGTGTCCTCACCAGGAGCGAGCAGTGTCCTCACCAGGAGCGAGCAGTGTCCTCCCCAATAGCGAGCAGTGTCCTCACCAGGAGCGAGCAGTGTCCTCACCAGGAGCGAGCAGTGTCCTCACCAGGAGCGAGCAGTGTCCTCACCAGGAGCGAGCAGTGTCCTCACCAGGAGCGAGCAGTGTCCTCCCCAATAGCGAGCAGTGTCCTCACCAGGAGCGAGCAGTGTCCTCACCAGGAGCGAGCAGTGTCCTCACCAGGAGCGAGCAGTGTCCTCACCAGGAGTGAGCAGCAAAACGCACTGTCATCAGGCATTTACCCATGGCTACCTTTTTTTAAAGACAGTGTCTGGCTCTGTTGCCCAAGCTGCGGTGCCATGGTGTGATCTTGGCTTACTGCAACCTTTGCCTTCTGGGTTCAAGTGATTCTTCTCCCTCAACCCTGCCAAGTAGCTGAGACTGCAGCTCAGTTATTCCACCATGCCCGGTTAATTTTTGTATTTTTTTGTAGAGACAGGGTTTCACCATGTTGTCCAAGCCGATCTCAAACTCCTGAGCTCAAACCATCCACCCAGTTCAGCCTCCTGGAGTGCTGGGATGACAGGTATGAGCCCGGCCTATGGCTAGTTTTTTTTTTTTTTTTTTTTGGACAGAGTCTCTCTCTGTCACCAGGCTGGAATGCAGTAGTGCGATCCCGGCTCACTGCAACTTCTGTTTTCTGATTTTGAGCAGCTCTCCTGCCTCAGCCTCTGGAGTAGCTGGGACTACAGGCAGCACCACGCCCAGCTAATTTTTTTGTATTTTTAGTAGAGATGCGGTTTCACCATGTGGGTCAGGATGGTCTCAATTTCTTGACCTCGTGATCCACCTGCCTCGGCCTCCCAAAGTGCTGGGATTACAGGCGTGAGCCACCACGCCAGGCTGCCTATGGCTAATTTTAAGTCTTTTGTTATCCGCTGAGAGTTAATTGTTTTACTCTGATGGTTTCCCGAAAGTTTGCAAGCAAGTAAAATCCTAAAGTGCTGTGTCTTCAAGGACATGTGTAGCCCAGTGTGCACAGATTGTTGGTAACTTCAAGATCACAATATAGGACTGTGAGAATTTCCAGAACGCTCATGAAAAGAAGGATGGATTCATTAAACTACTCACCAAAATCAAGTAGAACAAGAATTATCCTGCAGGGAAAAAAACAACAATTAGAGAATGAGTTACACGGGACTAAGTGATCTGATGAGGAAGTACTGTGGCTGGCCCTCTAATGTTCTGTTTTCCAGGTGCAAGGACGCCTTTGTCTTTTAAGTGATCTATAGCTCACAGCAATCTGGCAAACAGATTTCTGAACAAAGATGAAAGAATTAGTTTTTCTCCTTACCTGATCCCTCAGAATTTAAAAACTATTAGTGAATATTCTTATTTTCAGGGCAATTTAGTTATTTGCATAAGTTTAATAGGAATTTGCTTTCCTAGTAAAGGATACGGTTGGAAACATTGGTTTTATTACTAAGCCTTTGACTGGGAGGTCATATTTGAAAATGTGCAACTAGATACGACCAGACAGTTTTTGAGAAACAAAGGTTGATTTGATGGAGCCAGTAAAATCTATAGGGAAAAACTGATTTGGCGCCTGGCTTTAAGGATTTCCTGGCCTTACGGGTTAAATAAGGAGGGCCAAGAAACGAAAGTATTTTGAGGACCTCAAGAAAAGAGCGACTCACCGAACCTATCCGTGTTCGAAGTGCTTTGGCTATGACCCCACCCAAATCTTATCTGGAATTGTACTCCCATAATTCCCACGCTGGTGTGGGAGGAACCCGATGGGGGGTGATTGAATGATGGGGGCGAGTCTTTCCTGAGCTGTGCTCGTGATAGCGAATGAGTCTCACAACGTCTGACAGTTTTTAAAGAAAACGGAACCTTCCCTGCACACGCGCTCTCATTTTCTGCCTGCACTTCCTTGCCTTCCTCCGGGACTGAGGCTGCCCCAGCCATGGGAACTTAAGTCCAGTTAAACCTCTTTCTTTTGTAAAATGCTCAGTCTCTGGTTTGTCTTTATCTGTGGCGTGAAAACGAACTAATACGGTCTTGCAGGCAAAGTCTGATGGAGTGGCATGGCTTCCTAGGCTCAAGAGGTTTAAAAGTCAAATCTAAAATTCTGTATTAAAAGTTACAGCTGGACGCGGTGGCTCACACCTGTAATTCCAGCACTTTGGGAGGCCGAGGCAGGAGGATCACCTGAGGTCAGGCGTTTGAGAACAGCCTGGCTAACGTGGCAAACCCCTGTTGTTAGATGTAAATTTTCAGTGCCACAAAGAAGTCAGCACTGGGACAAGGATCTCTCAGCAAGGCCATCTTTACTTCTTGTAGAAAAGGAGCCTTCACTGGCCGTCTTCCCACGACAGTACAGCGAACACAGGAAAAGCAGACGTATTCATCCCTCACGCGTTTGGGGGCGTCCGTATTGCTGTGTCTGAGCTCCGTTGGTTGGAGCCAGATCTTACAGTCTAAAACTGAACCTGATTGGTTCATAACTTAAAACTTTTCTAAATAGGTAAAGGCACTGGAGGACAAAAGGCAAAGAGGAAGTCCAAATAAGGAAGGGGCAGGAGGTTGCTTGTGAAAACACTTAGAAAAGTAATAGCACAAATACCTCGGTTAAAGCACAAGGACGCAGAATGTACGTGCCTGTGAGCACGTCTGACAGCTACACAGGATGGGGCTTCACAGACAGCTACTAGCAAAAAGCAAACGGCTTTGAAGAAGGTCTTTAAAACAACCTAATCTTTCTAACACTTGTGATTGATTCTTTAACAAGAAAGGAAAGTTTGAAGAGGAACTTTTCTACTCCCACACCCATCTCTACTAAAAATACAAAAAGATTAGCCGGGCGTGGTGGGCACCTGTAATCCCAGCTGCTCAGGAGGCTGAGGCAGGGGAATCACGTGAACCCGGGAGGCGGAGGTTGCAGTGAGCTGAGATTACGCCACTGGACTACAGCCTGGGCGATGGAGTAAGACTCTGTCTCAAAACAAACAGACAAACAAAAAACCCTATGTGATCAATCACTATTCATATTCACTGCAGACATGTAAATAATCCTGCCGAGTTTAATGAGACTAGAGCTAGTTTGCAAACAAATTAGTTTTCTGTGATTATCTTTGGTAGAAATGGGGCTGACTATAGAGAAAACTGCGTTTCAATAGAAGGCTATAGTGCACCTGCGATGACATTTTAGCCCTCTTCGTTTTCTTTGAGGGTCTGCCCTGCTGCTGAGCCTTGCCCGCTGAAGCTGGAAATTGCGTGTAAACCTCAGAGGACACCCCTCGTGCGCTGCTGCGTGTGCGTTTGGAGTTCACCAAGATGCTGGTGCTGCCAGCCCAGAGAAGCGTGCTTTCAGCTCAGGTCTGGAACTCTCCTCAACTAAGCGCTTTCTGGACTCAGAGACATAGCTTTTAGTTTGTGGTAGACATTTCCCGTCGTTTTTCTTCTGTTTAGGCTTATGGGGAGCTTGGCTGAGGAGCACACTCCAGTCTTGTGAGACCATTCTCCCGACGGTCCTCGTCGTGAAGCTCCTGGGGCATCTCAGGGGTCTTAGACGCATCTTCAAGGCCAAGAATGTTACACCAGATGGCCTCCCTGTGATCAGAACAACAAAACGGGAGAAGAAAAGTTTTCCCAATGAGCGTGACATTGTGACTTACAAGTCCCATGCTGAGACAGAGGCAAGCCAGCCGTGGTGGTGATGGCGTGTGGTGCTTGAGTCTGACTTTTGGTCAAGCTCTCATAAATGAGAGGCTGGCGGATGGAGTTTTCAGAAGAACCCACTGGGAGGCCATCGGATGGAGGAGGCCTCAGTGCCCTGAGTTCTCGTGTCAGCAAAGTGAAACCCAACTGAGTTTGGAAGGTCGTATCCTAGGAAAACACAGCTGAAGCTTCCTGAGTCAGAACGTGTTGACTAACCTCTAACTGGGGGCCTAGAGGCCACTGCTCCCCCTTCACCAGGGAAGGGTCTGCCCCCCACGTGCCTTGCGGAGCCCCCGCCGTGATCCTTTGCCGGAGCCCGGAAACCCTTGCAATCTGCTGCTGCCTAGTTCATGAATTGCTGCTTGTTCACATCAACTTTAAAAAATGTTACTGTGTTTATGTTTATATTTTAACACAAAAAAGATTATAGGGTGATATTTTACAGAACTGAGAGAAAAAGATCTAGAATTTTATATGCGGCCAAATTGTTACTGAAATCTAAGAGCACAATAAAGATATTTCCAGAAAGCCTCAGAATGTGTCTCCCCCTCACGTCTACATTGAAAACATTCTTGATGGAGGAAGTCAAAAAAGAAAAAAATGCAAAAAAACACAAAACACAAATCCAGGAAATGCTGCAAGCGCCAGGAGAAGGTGGGACCAAACATTTGTGAAATCTGTTATTGTCTTAGGAGCAAATCTCTGCCAACAGAAAGGTGGACGTCAAAGGCAAAGGTGACGGGAAATACGGTTGCACAAAGCCTGAACTCTAGATAACGCAACAGGAAGGGAGACATCAGAGGGATACGGGAAGCTTTGCCAAAGGGGTGCGGTGCCAGGAGCTCCAGTGTGCCCAGGCCAGGAAGTGACGGGGGCAAATGAACAGGGTGTCTGTCTTGCGACCACCACAAGAACTCAGCTAGACCACGCTGTGCCCGCCACTGCGGGGAGAAGATGCAGCGTTTTTCTTTCCCTCACAGGTTCTTAGTGGAGACGTGTCCTGAAAACAGAGGAGAAATTAACATGAGAAAAACCCACAGCAGTTTGTGGACGCCTGCTGTACCGTCTCCTGGGAGAGGCCTCCATTTAAAAGTGGTTCTGTCTCTGCAAGGGCTCAGGAGCCTTATAACAATGAGCCATGAATCCTATGGGGACAAGACAAAGGCCGGAGATCGTGGGGAGGAGCATTTATGGGAAGAGCCGGTCTGCTCCCGATTCTCTCTGTCTCTGAGCGAATTCGCAGGCGTCAAGAGGCCCATCTTCGGGTGGGAAAGGCGGGGAGGAGGCCGGGAAGACCCCAGTCTTTGTAACGTGCTGTCCAGCCACCAGGCAAGCAGAGAGCAGGCACGGCGTCCCCTGTGCCTCGACTGTCTTCATCTCAACAACCCCCGGTATTGGGTGGGAGCGTGTTTCGGTTTCTTTCGTCACTTGCTACTGTAGGGGCAGAAAGGTGTGACAGCTTCTTCACCCTCATGAGGGTCACGGCGACACTGTTCCAACAACACACAGCGAGCCAGAGACAGAAGAGCCAGAGGCCCGGGGAGGCTGCTTTCGCGCCCCGACCGGATGGGATTGACGGAAGGAAGCAAGCTGTGGGCAGGCGGAGGGGAGACGCCCAGCAGGGCTGCCCGGAGCCTTCCCAGCTCCCCAGCGACGCGCCTGCCTCCCCGCCTCCCTCGCGCGGCAGGGCAGGACGTCCGGAACGAAGGCCTCCGAGGCCAAAGGGCGGGAGTGACGGTCTAGGTTTCACGCTTGTTGTCGGGGAGAGGAGTTCTATTTTCTATGACTCACTGTGGGGAAAAGGAATTCTGGTTCCTGTATTCACACCGGGGAGAAAATGGGCAGGAAATAGGAGGGAAGGAGGGGGTCAGAGGGACTTTGCTTCTGAGGCCTTTCCAATGCCTCAGACCCAAGCACTCAGCGTGCCACGGGGCCACATTTGAGGATGACGTTTGGAGCCCCAACAGCAAAAGGCAAAACAGTAAGTTCTGTTGTGATTGTGCCAGGCATGGTGCAGCACACCTGCAAGTCCAGTTCCGTGGAGGCAGAGGTGGGAGGAGAGCCTGAGGCCAGGAGTTCGAGACCAGCCTAGGCAACATAGCGAGACTCCAGCTAAAAAAAATTATATATGTGTGTGTGTGTGTGTGTGTGTGTGTATGTATATATGTGTGTGCGTGTGTGTGTATGTGTGTGTGTATATGTGTGTGTATGTATATATGTGTGTGCGTATGTGTGTGTATATGTGTGTGCGTATGTGTGTGTATATGTGTGTATGCGTATATGTGTGTATATATGTGTGTATATGTGTGTGTATATGTGTGTGTGTATGTGTGTATGTATATGTGTGTGTGTGTATGTGTGTGTATGTGTGTGTATTGTAAGGCCGGCTGCCTCACTGAAGAGCCAAATGGACACACTTATCTCTCTGTGCTGGCTCCCCACACCTGCTCCTATCTGGTTTCTCCATGCAAGCTCCACATGCCCACTCCTGCATTCCTCACTCAACCCTTTCAAAATTTAAAAAGGCCACAGAAGATTTGTCCAATGGCAGTTTAACATTAACCTCCCCAGCAAGTCAGCCTACCAATGAAACTGTCTGCTCTTTGTTTCCCTAACAATCAATCAAATCTCCTTACCAATGAAATTGTCTGCTCTTTGTTTCCCAATGACCAATCAACTACCTCCACTTCTTATAAAACCCCACGCCCTGAGAAGCCCATTGCGACTTCTCTGGCCCCTTCCCGGACCACAGAACCTCGCCAGGGAGCTGAATAAATTGGATTCTCATTTTTTTACACTGGCCTCAGTTTCCTCATTTTAACTCAGCAATATACCTTACATGTATGTGTGTGTATGCGTGTATATGTGTGTGTGTGTACATATATGTGTGTTGACTCAATGAATAAATATAAATTTTTAGAAAAGTTATACAAAAAAACTCTCATGAAAATCAGCAAAAGAATAAAACCCCCGAAAAGTAAGGCAAACAGAAAATATAAAAACTATGGCAGGGCCGGGCGCAGTGGCTCACGCCTGTAATCCCAGCACTTTGGGAGGCCACGGCGAGTGGATCACGAGGTACATGGTGAAACCCCGTCTCTACTAAAAATACAAAAAATTAGCTGGGCATGGTGGCGCGTGCCTGTAATCCCAGCTACTCAGGAGGCTGAGGCAGGAGAATTGCCTGAACCCAGGAGGCGGAGGTTGCGGTGAGCCAAGATCGCGCCATTGCACTCCAGCCTGGGTAACAAGAGCGAAACTCCGTCTCAAAAAAAAAAAAAAAAAAAAACTATGGCAGAAATATGTCCTGTAGAAGAATTATTTCAATAAATATGAATTAAAAGAGATTTAATAAGAGACACATTTTAAGAAAAAAATCCAATGCCGGGCGTGGTGGCTCACGCCTGTAATCCCAGCGCTTTGGGAGGCCGAGGCGGGTGGATCACAAGGTCAAGAGATCGAGACCATCCTGGTCAACATGCTGAAACCCCGTCTCTACTAAAAATACAAAAAATTAGCTGGGCATGGTGGCGTGTGCCTGTAATCCCAGCTACTCGGGAGGCTGAGGCAGAAGAATTGCCTGAACCCAGGAGGCGGAGGTTGCGGTGAGCCGTGATCACGCCATTGCACTCCAGCCTGGGTAACAAGAGCAAAACTCCATCTCAAAACAAAAAAAAAAAAGAAAAGAAAAAAATCCAGAAATACGGAAGAGTTCTCTGAAACTCGTTGGGTGATTCTAGGTGCCTGACAGAATCAGCAGGCAACCCTGCCCCACGGAGACACCGCCCCAGGCCTGAAAGTCACTGTGTCCAGCAGTGACTCGTAAACAGGCAACGTGAAGAGACAGGACAGCGTGGGAGAGGGTCAGCCAGAACTCCCGGCACTGGAATTCCCAGACGACAAACCAGCTGTGCCGGCCAGGTTTTGAAACAAAAGGTAAACTTGAACATTTTTTCAAGGACTGGGAAGTGGATACCGCGATGCAATAAGAAATACAGGTCTGGTCTCACTCCTGGTTCTGCAGAGCTCATAACACCCTCATGATTTCCAAAGCAAGGGGAGAAAGGTGGAACTAGCCCCCCCAGCCACATCGGGGTTTATGCCAATGAAGAGGCTTTTGGAAAGGGGGCTCTGGTGGCCAGGTGATTGGAGGGTTGGAACTTTCAGCCCCACCCTCAGCCTGTGGGGAGGGGAGGGGGACTCGATCAGGTCTGTCCCGTGGGAATGATTTAATCAATTGTCCCCACGTCAAGAAGCTTCCATAGAAAACCGCATCAGTGGAGTTCCAAGGACTTAGATGCCGGAAGCTCGAAATCATCGTGTTTAGGTTCAGCCGTTTAACCCACAGCTGGGTGTTAAAGTCCTGACAAAAAGCAAGAACGCGCTCACCACAGATGTCCGGAGTGGTGGTCTCGGGATGGAGGGGGCTACTGGGCAGGGCAGGCACCTTCTGGGAGAGGGCAAGTCACCGTCTTTTGACTAGTGCGGTAGTTTTTTACTTTTATGCATTTTGCTGTAAATGTATTAAATTTCACAATAGGGAAAAGTTAAAAACATATGCACCCAGCAATACAGACTTTTTTTTTTAGATGGAGTCTCGCTCCATAGCCCTGGCTGGAGTGCAGGGGCGCAATCTCAGCTCACTGCAGCCTCCGCCTCCTGGGTCCCAGTTCAAGCCATTCTCCTACCTCAGCCTCCCAGGTAGCTGGGGTTACAGGCACAGGCCACCATGCCCAGCTAATTTCTGAATTTTTCAGTAGAGATGGGGTTTCACCATGTTGGCCCATCTGGTCTTGAACTCCTGACCTCGTGATCTGCCTGCCTCGGCCTCCCAAAGTGCTGGGATTACAGGCGTGAGCCACCGTGCCCGGCCAGCAACACAGACTTTATGCGCACTCAGCAACCACAAATAGAAACGGTGTGAGAAGTGGAGTCAGCAGTAATCAGACTTCTGAAGTCACCAAAATTCTGCCAGGAAAAGATCTGGAGAGCCTGTGAGGCCAAGGCGAGAATCTCCAGTGAGGGTGAGACTGAGCTGAGGACCCACAGGTGACGGCTGCACTGGCCGTCTGCATCCGCCAGGACAGGCTGCGTAACACATGACCCCACACAGTTACGTCCCGGGCATGCGCCACTCCCCCTCGGGAGGACTCTGCTCCCCACCCTCACGCAGAGGCCCAGGCGAGGTCACCCCTCGACACGCGTCTCTGTGGTTGCTGAGGTGACAAGAAGGAAGTCCATGGGAAGACACAACCCTGCCATCTGCCCAGAGGAGAGCGAAGGTGTCTGGTGAACAGCACGAACGCATACCACATCCAGACACCTGCGAGCTGCCTGGAAGGCTGCCCTTCCTGCAAGCAAAATACACCCGCTTCCTCAAGGGCAGCCAGCCCGCGTGTCCTCCACCTACAGGAAGGTCAGCAGTTCACGGTTGCCGCCTTCAGCCTGGCCGTGTCTCCTCTCAAGCTGGAGGGCTCTGAGTTGAAAAGATGAACCATCTGCTGCCCACGCCCCCAGTACTCAACCAAGGAGCAGGGACAGGTGCCTTCCGGAAGGGGAGGAAGGCAGACCCCGGCGGTCAGGCTCTGCAGCGGCTCCAAAGCCCCCTCGGATGGCCGGGTGAGGACTCAGACCCCGGGGAGCAGCTTCCTGGAAGAGATGTGGGTTGTGCTCGGTGGAGGGAACACCCCCATCCCCCTGGTCCTCGTGGCCCCACCAGGGCGGGTGCTGGAGACCCGAGTGGCTCCCTCAGCTCCCTTCTCGCCAAGAGACGTGGGAGGCCGAGGGCTGCTTTGAGTCTCGAGCTGTCACGGTCCCTTTGGATCCAGGCTGTGTTTTTAGGAGGATAGTGCAACTCTTTCAAATATTTTATCAACTTTTTTTCTTTTCTTGTTTTTTGAGACAGGGTCTCACCCTGTCGCCCAGGCTGGAGTGCAGGGACATGACTGAACCACTCGGCGCAGCCTCCACCTCCTGGGCTCGAGCAATCCTCCCACCTCAGCCTCCCGCGTCGGTGGGACCACAGGCCTGCACCACCACAACTGGCTATTTTTTTGTACTTTTTGTAGGGATGGGGTCTCACCATGTTGCCCAGGCTGGTCTTGAACTCCTGGGCTCAAGCGATCCGCCCGCCTCCGCCTCCCAAAGCGCTGGGATTACATGTGTGAGCCGCCGCGCCCGGGCTCATTCCACGTCGTAGACTTCAGTTTGATGAGTCAGGTCCAGGTGCCGTGTGGCACCTGCTCCTCCCTGCGCTCAGCTTTCAGCACCTCTTTCCCTGGGCGTCCTCCTCGCTCTAGGATCTCCCTGTACAAAATGCAGCATCAGGTCAGGCAAAGAGGGCGAGTCACACCCGCAGTCTCTTTCTCTCGGAGCACTTGGTGCAATAACAGGGTTTTCCTGTGCCGTATCCCTGGCTGCTTGAGCTCCTCAGAGTTTTCAGCAGTGGGTGTGGTGGCCATGCTCTCGATTCCATCCTAACAGCAATGCTGAAATGGCCACTCAAGGGTCTCTGCAATCTCACCTTCCACTGGGCACGAGGGAAAGGCGGTTGCCTCTTTTAACCCAGAAAGTTCCCCTGGCTTTTCTCTATTTCCTTTCATTCCTGCTCACCCACCGACCAGTTCTCTTCTGACGGCACACGCAGAACATTTGCCGCCCAGCCTCAAACCCTGGGGCTCACGGGTTCTTGCTCTGCCTTCCAAACACCCAGGGGCAGCTTTTCCACCACACGCCCCCTGTCCCGTGAGGTCCCGGCATCACGGCCTGAGGCAGCCAGGATGAGCCGGGCTGCGCCGGTGACCAGCAATTCCGCTGCTGGCTCTCTCCGGCGTGGGCCTGCGCGGGTGTGGGGTCTGTGCGCCGCCCTCGCCCACCGCCGGGTTGGGGCGCCCCGGGGTGTGCTGCCAGGCCTCCGAGGTGGGAACCGGAGGTGGTGTCACACCGGATTGCTTGGCGCCAGCTCTCATGCCCACAGCATCTCAGTGGACACCACTGTGCAGTTAGGTGTGAGCTTGTCAGTTGAGGTGAGTTCACGCCTAACTGCAAGGTGGTGGGGAGGAAAGGTTCCAGGAGGAAAGCCGGAGCCTCTGGGAGCAGCACTGACCCGGTACACCTGGGCCCCTTGAGGCCACGCGGGTCCTGGGGGGGTGCCTGTGCAGAGGGCGAGGCCAGTCATTGCCCCAGGAACAGCCGCTGCATCAGAGCAAGGCCAGGGTACCCCGCATGGGGCTGTTCAACCTAAGCTTGGGGAAGGGTGCATTTCACCCTCCCTCTGACCCGGGGCTTCTCTGAATCTGTCCTGGCTCCTGCCAGGCACCCGCTGGCTGCAGCTCCCACCACTGCGGCTAAGAACAGGCTTGGAAGGAAGGAGCTGTGACATTCCTGGGACGCAGCAGCCTCTTTCTCCACACCGAGTCTCCATAAAGACAGGGCGCCACTCGCAGAGACCATTTCAGGTTGCTTTTGTGGAAGACGAATGCTCAAATGCTCTTTATTTCTCTGTGGATTAAAACCCTAATTTAAACGTTAGCTGGGCACGGTGGTGTGTGTTACTCGGGAGGCTGAGGCGGGAGGATCGCTTGAGCCCAGGAGGTCGAGGCTGCGGTGAGCCGTGATGGAGCCTCTGCCCTCCGGCCTGGGTGACAGGGTGAGACCTCATCTCAAAGTAAGAAACAAACAAAACCCACAGATCAAAACAAAACGAAACAACCCTATTTATTCCTCACTCCATCGTTTGGCCGTTGAGAGACCCCATGGAGACTTGCTTTTTCCTTAAAATGCTAAGTCATAAAATTCTAGAGCCTCACTGTGAGAAACAAACTCGCTGTCCAAACCCGAGGAACGAACTTAGAGACCCGAAAACGGCGGAAGTGAGACTTAAAGACGGTCTCGCGAGAGCAGGCGACCGAGGGGCAGGCTCAGCCGGGCTGTGGGTCCCCCGGTGCTCAGGCCCCTCCCCGGCTCCACGAACTTCCCGGACGGATGTCGCCTGGTTGGGCAGGGTCGTCCTGCTGCATTTTGTGGCCGCCCCGCAATGCACTGCGATCCTAGTCGGCTCTGGGGCTCTTCGTGCATTTGATTTATGACCTAAGCAGCTGGGCAGGCTGATAAGAACAGACAAAGCCAGCTATTTTGCAGTTTGCTGACCGAAGTTGATTTAAAGCACTTTGTCTTGGAAATGGACCACTGTATTCATTCTTTTCTTCACTGAGGAAGAAGAGATGTTTTTCGATATCCTAGATACATTTTTAAAAATCTGTTTTGGTTGGGTGTTAATTGAGTAGGTTCACAGAAATATCAACATTATTTCTCTGAGCATTCAGAACATTTGTCTTCATAATGATGACCAGCTTGTTCTTATGTCTCTGATAATTAGCCTGTCCTTGGAAAACGTCCATTAGAAAAAGTCTTAAGACTCCCAAGAGGTCAGGTACAAACGCCACCTTCTGAAGTTATCGTGTGTGAAGGGGTGGGGGGCAGCCGCCTGGAGCGCCCACACAGGGCTGGTGGCCCCGAGCCCCCGCCGCCCCTGCTGCCCTCTGCACAGAGGCCTGCCCTGTGCCATGGGGCATATTTGTGAAAGGACCCAGCCCTAATTCAAGAAAGAAGTGAGCCCCTGAGCGGAAGCCGGAGTCCTGGGCGACTTGTGGGGGCAGCTCTCCAGGCCAAGACCCTCACCTTTGGACACACGGCGCTCCCCGGTGATGCTGCCAGTGGAAGGACTCAGGGCGTCGGTGTGGAGGGGGTGCCCTTCACGCTCAGTTCTAAATCTCCCAGTACGAGAATTTCCTGTTTTTTTTTTTTTTTTTTTTTTTTTTGAGACGGAGTCTCGCTCTGTTGCCCAGGCTGGAGTGCAGTAGTGCCATCCCGGCTCACTGCAACCTCTGCCTCCCGGGTTCAAGCGATTCTCTGCCTCAGCCTCCCGAGTAGCTGAGATTACAGGCCTGTGCCACCACACCCGGCTAATTTTTGTATTTTTAGTAGAGACAGTGTTTTACCATGCTGGCCAGGCTGGTCTCCAACTCCTGACCTCAAGTGACCTGACTGCCTCGGCCTCCCAAAGTGCTGGGATTACAGGCGTGAGCCACTGCGCCCGGCCCCCAGTACCAACATTTCTAAAAAAGCAAAAGGAAATGGTGATATTTGTTTTAACATCTTCTTTATTTTAAATTTTTTTTGGACTGATTTAATTTTACTTAGTTGTTTTTAGAGACGGGGTCTCACTCTCATCTGTGCTGGAGTGCGATGGTGCGATCTCGGCTCACTGCAGCATCAACCTCCTGGCCTCAAGTGATCCTCCTGCCTTGACCTCCCAGTGCTGGGATTACAGGAGTGAGCCACCATGCCTGGCCAGCAATCTATTTTATTTAAACAAATATATCCAAAATATTATCTCAACATATAATCAACAAAAAATACTATTGATGAAATATTGACATTTTATGAAGAAATTTTTTATCTCACCAAATCCTCACAATCCAGCATGAGCTTTGCACTCACAGCAATTCGAGAATGGAACTGGCCATGTTCCAAGGGCTGGGTGGTCACAGAGACTGCCTCAGAGGGCAGCCAGGCCAGAGGCCCCGCAGAGGAGGCCCAGGCCACCCGGGTCCAGGCTGAGACGGCACAGGGGCTCCAGGATATGGTGGGGAGGGGACTGGACCCTGCAGGGAAACAAGAGCCCCACCTAGAAGAGCTGGAGACGGGGACCGTCCAGACTCACGTGACCCCCACTTCCTCTTGGAAGGCACGGGGCCTCTCTGGAGGTGGGAGAGGTCTCATCCAGATTTTTCCAGGGAAACTTTTCAGCATGTTGTCTTTGGCCAGATGCCACAGGAGCCCTGAGCCAGTGACCTCAGCTTGCTCTGCTCAGATTGCACCCCGTCCACGGGCACTGAGGCAGGAAGAAGGAAGTTCTGTTATCTCAGGAAGCTGTTGGCCCATGGGACCCTAGAGCCCTCCCCAGGCCCCACGGGTGTGGCCCTGAGTCCAGGAAACCCCCTTGCCCCTCATGTCCCCTCGACCTCTGTGGCATCTTATAAAACAAAGGGGCCCAGGAAGGAAGAAGGGGGGTCACACATGTCGGCCCTGGGCACTGAAGCTGCCCCACAGGCACTGGACCCTTCCCTGTGTCTCCAGACAGCCTCCTCTTCGTCAGCGCTCCCCAGCGTCCCGTGCCTGGGCCTGGAGGGCTGCTTTGGGACAGGCAGCCCTGGCCGCCGGGCCTCCGAACCCACACAGAGCAGAGCTGCAGCCCAGAAAGGGAAGATTTCCTCACTGGAGGCCTGTGAGCGGTGAGGGCTTGAGGAGCCTGGAGTGTGCAGGCCCTGTCCAAGACAGTGAGGTCCTGCGCTCCGGGCGTAAGAGGAGGGGACTCTCAGGCCTAGTAAAGTTCACAGAGGCCTCTGACCCCTGCAGAAGCAAGTTGGAGTCATGTGGCCCTTGCCCTGATGGGGCCCCTGGATAGGAGGCCCCGACCCCACACTGCTTCACCTGCACTGACTGTATAACCTCACGTTCAGAAACGTGTCACCTCCCCCAGGCCTGACACAAATTCTCTAATTTCCAAACAGCAGAAGCCCTGAGTCCTCGTGGCACGGGGCAAGACTCTGACATGACAGCAAAGACCCGCAAGGGACAGTGCCCAGCGTCCGACGTCACTCCGCAGACGGCCACGTCAGCCAGCAGGACCCACACTCGCACACAGCAGCCTCCCCGAAACCTGACACACGGTCAAGGAGGAGCACAGAGTGAACTCAGCTGCGATCCACATCCGGAGCGAGACCTCCGTGCCTGACCACGTCGTCGGGTCCCTGTTCAACACCCTCTTCGTGAACTCCTGCTGCCTGGGCTTCATAGCCTTCGCCTACTCCGTGAAGGTGCGTGTGGCCCCGGGGGAGTCCAGGAGGAGCCGGGGAGTCTGGAGCTCCAGCTGCCCAGGTGCTGCCTGGGCTGGGGGCTTGTGTGTCCCTGTGAGTGTGAGTTTGTGTGCACCTCTGTCCCGTGTGTGCCCACGTCTGTAGCTTTGTCTGAGTGACCCGTGTGTGTGTGGCCTGGGGAATCTGCCCAGTGCAGGTCTAGGAGGAGGCTCCAGGAGGCTGGCTGGCTCAGAGCTTGTCCCGAGATCCAGCAGCCCAGAGCAAGGCTCCCTATAACCCAGTGCCAGAAATGACACCCTCACCTTCCAGACTGGCACCCAGGCTCCCCCGGAAAGTGAGAAGGAACTCACAGGTGACTTCGCCCCATGGTGGGGAGAACAGCCTGTGCTGGGGCCAAGGCAGAGGGACGCTGAGCCCCGAGGCTCCTGGAGGGTCTGAGGCTGGTTGAGGAAGGGGAGGGGTGGTCCCTGATCTCAGGGCAGGTGGGAGCCGGGGTGGGGGAGCCTGAGCCATAGCACGTGGCTCCTGCCTGAGGGCTCCTGGTCCCCTCACCGTCTCCTCTGCCCCAGTCTAGGGACAGGAAGATGGTCAGCGACCTGACCGGGGCCCAGGCCTACGCCTCCACTGCCAAGTGCCTGAACATCTGGGCCCTGACCTGGCATCCTTGTACCACTGCACGCATCAACCCGTCACCAGTAGTTCTGTGATAAAATCCCAAGCAATTTCTCAGATGATAAAGAATCTCCACGGCCAGGTACTCGCCATCTGCTGCTGGTCCTGGACCCTTAACCCAAGTCCTATATCAGGCCTTTATCCTTACACTTTTCTACAATGGCAGTGCCTGGACCAGACATTTTTTAATTTTTCTTTCTTCTTTCTTTATTTTTTTGAGACAGAGTATCGCTCTTACTGCCCAGGCTGGAGTGCAACGGCGTGAACTCAGCTCACCGCAACCTCTGCCTCACAGGTTCAAGCGATTCTCCTGTCTCAGCCTCCTGAGTAGCTGGGATTACAGGCATGCGCCACCACGCCCGGCTAATTTTTTTCTATTTTTAGTCGAGATGGGGTTTCTCAATGTTGTCAGGCTGGTCTCGAACTCCCGAACTCAGGTGATCTGCCAGCCTGGCCAACATGGCGAAATCCCTTATCTACTAAAAATACAAAAATTAGCCGAGCGTAGTTGGGGGTGCCTGTAGTCCCAGCTACTTGGGAGGCTGAGGCAGGAAAATCACTTGAACCCAGGAGGAGGAGGTTGCAAGGTGCTGTGATTGCGCCACTGCGCTCCAGGCTGGGCAACAGACGGGCACGGTGGCTCACGCCTGTAATCCCAGCACTTTGGGAGGCCGAGGCGGGCAGATCACCTGAGGTCAGTAGTTCGAGACCAGCCTGGCCAACATGGTGAAACCCCATCTCTATTAAAAATACAAAAATTAGCTGGGCGTGGTTGCAGGTGCCTGTAATCCCAGCTACTTGGGGAGGCTGAGGCACAAGAATCGCTTGAACCCAAGAGACGGATGTTGCAGTGAGTCAAGACTGCGCCGCTGCACTCCAGCCTGGGCAACACAGTGAAACTCTGTCTCAAAAAATAAATAAATAGGCCGGGCGCGGTGGCTCACTCCTGTACTCCCAGCACTTTGGGAGGCTGAGGCAGACGGATCACAAGGTCAAGAGATAGAGACCATCCTGGCCAATATGGTGAAAGTGAAACCCTGTCTCTACTAAAAGTACAAAAATTAGCTGGGCGTGGTGGCGCACACCTGTAGTCCCAGCTACCTGGGAAGCTGAGGAAGGAGAATCACTTGAACCCAGGAGGTGGAGGTGGAGGTTGGAGGCTGCAGTGAGCCGCGATCACGCCACTGCACTCCAGCCTGGCAACAGGGCGAGACTCTGTTTCAAAAATAAATAAATAAAAATAAAATAAGTAAATAAATGCAAACAAAAATCGATGTTGACTATTAAGACATTTCTAACATTACCAGTAATTGTAAAGCTAGCTTATTAAAGATTTTACTTAAGTCACATGAATGAAAAGCATTTGGGCTTATTATTTAGTTTGAGTCCTCCTTAAGTTTAAGCCAAGTTTGGTAACTCGTAGCCAAAAGCACACAATGAAACACGTGTCTGTACACATACACACACACACACACACATACACACACACTCACATATACTCACACATATATACACATGTACACACACATACACACTCCCATACACACATGCACACATACGCTCACATACACATACACACGTACACATACACATGTACACACATACACATACACACATGCATACACACACCATACACACGTATACACACATACACACATTCACATACACGGGTACACATATACACGTACACACATGCACACACATACACATACATACACACATACACATCACACACATACACACACATACACACGTACACACCCACATACACATACACACGTACACGTACACGCATACATACACACACGTATACACACATACACACACACACTCAAACAAAAGGATGCTTTTACTTCAGAACTGCACCCGTGAGATACTAATACAAATTCACTGATTGACACAAACAATACAAAGAAACGGCTGGACGCGAACAGCGGAGGATTCTATCTCTGTAGAAAACTAGCAGCCGACTTAAAGGGGCAGAAGGGAACCTGGGTCCGCCTTTAGGCTCCGATTTTCCCTTTACTTAATCTAATTCATGATCCCTCTGCCTGAGGGCTCCCTCCCTACTCAGCGGACAATTCTCTGCCAACCCTCCAGGTCCCTCCTGCACGGCTGGGGCCCAACGCCTAAGTCATCCAGTACTCACCCCAACCAAACCCGTGGGCGATGCTGGGACCCACAGGGAGGAAGTAGGGGACGGCACACGTGTGCCCTGGGCTTTGAAGCTGCCCCTACAGACCCTGGAACCCTCCTGTGTCCCAACACACCCCCCTCTTCAGTCCGGGCTCCCAGAGTCCCCATTCCTGGGCCTGGGCGGCTGCTTCGGGAGCCCAACATAGGTGACCAGGCCTCTGACCTGCACCAGGAGACACGGGGAAGTTTAGCCTCCAAACCCATAGAGAGCAGGACTGCAGCCCCAGGAAAGGGCAAGGGAGGTCAGGAGATGAGGCCTGTGACAAGCGAGGTGAGGGCTTTGGGGGATTGTTCCGGGACCTGGAGTGGGGGCCTGGCAGGGGCCCTGAACCGGGACGCTGAGATCCTGCACTTTCTAGCCTGGGTAAAATCCCCAGGGCCCCCCAAACCCAAGACTTAGGAAGTGACCAGTCCTGAGTTGAGTTTCTGATGAGGAAGCCCCTCCTTAACCCTCAGCCTTCCCTCCCACTCTGCCATGAAGTAATTTGATCCTCAAGAATTTGTTCCAAACTTCATTGGTCCCTGGCTAATTCACCAATTTACAAACAGCAGGAAATAGAAACTTACAAGAAATACACACTTCTGAGAAACAGAAACTGCAGGGGAAAAAAAGAACCCACTGAGCACCGTTCCAGCGTCTGAATACCACAGCTGCCCGACTCCACGCCGAAAACCACACCGCTCAAACCTTCACTAACACTTCCTTCTCCAAAGCCAGAAGATGCTCAAGGAGGAGCACGAGGTGGCAGTGCTGGGGGGCCCCCAGAGCAGCATGCTCCCCAGGTCCACCGCGATCCACATCCAGAGCGAGGCCTCCGTGCCCGACCACATCGTCTGGTCCCTGTTCAACACCCTCTTCATGAACTGGTGCTGCCTGGGCTTCATAGCCTTCGCCTACTCCGTGAAGGTGCGTGTGGCCCCGGGGAAGTCCAGGGGGAGCCAGGGAGTCTGGAGCTCCAGCTGCCCAGGTGCTGCCTGGGCTGGAGGCTTGTGTGTCCCTGTGAGTGTGAGTTTGTGTGCACCTCTGTCCCGTGTGTGCCCACATCTGTAGCTTTGTCTGAGTGACCTGTGTGTGTGTGGCCTGGGGAATCTGCCCAGTGCAGGTCTAGGAGGAGGCTCCAGGAGGCTGGCTGGCTCAGAGCTTGTCCCGAGATCCAGCAGCCCAGAGCAAGGCTCCCTATAACCCAGTGCCAGAAATGACACCCTCACCTTCCAGACTGGCACCCAGGCTCCCCCGGAAAGTGAGAAGGGACTCACAGGTGACTTCGCCCCATGGTGGGGAGAACAGCCTGTGCTGGGGCCAAGGCAGAGGGAGGCTGAGGCCCGAGGCTCCTGGAGGGTCTGAGGCTGGGTGAGGAAGGGGAGGGGTGGTCCCTGATCTCAGGGCAGGTAGGAGCCAGGGGGGAGCCTGAGCCATAGCACGTGGCTCCTGCCTGAGGGCTCCTCGTCCCCTGACCATCTCCTCTGCCCCAGTCTAGGGACAGGAAGATGGTCGGCGACCTGACCGGGGCCCAGGCCTACGCCTCCACCGCCAAGTGCCTGAACATCTGGGCCCTGATTTTGGGCATCATCATGACCATTGGATTCATCCTGTTACTGGTGTTTGGCTCTGTGATGCTGTACCATGTTGTGTCACAGATCTTAAACAACCAAAGGGTTCACCTGTAGCTGCCCATCGCCCGTGACCCCGGTGCTCCACCACCTGCTGCCCGTCCTGCTCCCTGGGTCCCGCCCCCACATATAGCTGTGTATCCTCACACACCTGTCTGCCATGGCATTCAATAAAGTGCACGTGCTTGTGATGACGCCTTGACTTCACCTGGAGGGGGGACCTGCCCGAGTCCTGGGCCTGGTCCTGAGGCCGAGCCCAGCAGTCAGCCCTGCACAGCCGAATCCCTCCTCTTCCAAGCTTTCAGGGGAGCAGGCGCCTGCTCGGCCTTTGTTGGTTTCTGGCCTCCTGCTGTGGGCAGCAGCTGGACCAGGACCACAGGGTGGAGATTTCTCTGACACCCAGGTAATGACACACTGTGTCCAGAACACCTTTGAGCCGAGACAACCCTGCCTGCCTCTGAGCTGCCTGGAGCGCTGCTCTTGCAGATGTGGGCAGCTCGGGCCCTGTGGGAGGGACCGGGCTCTGTGCCTCGGGCAGCCACTGAAGGAGCGCGGCCCGCAGCCCCTCCTGGGTGATCGGGCTGCTGGGTCCTGGCCGCTGCCTCCTCCAGTCCAGCGGGCATCCTCCCTGCTCCCCTGGGGTGGGGGCAGCCATTGACCTGAGGGTGGGCAGAGCCGTCCAGCACCGGCTGACTGCAGAGGCCAGTGAGACCCAGTGGCTTCTCCATCAAGTTGGCAGAAACTCTGAAGCCGGAGCCCACCAGGCTGGCACCTCCCGGACAGGAGGTCCCGGGGCCAGAGCAGCGCCTCCCAGCACAGGGTGGCGGCGGGGCCTCCTCCCGCGGTGCGTCGTCCCTTGCGGGATCGCGGCTCTCAGGCTTCGGGCAGTGGGACTGCGAGGGCAAGTCCGTCTGCCCCGGGACCTGCCCGGGGACCGACCCCTGGCCGCCCCCGCTGCGGCGCCCTGGCTCTGGGGGCCCTGTCCTCTTGGGGGTCCCCGCGGGGGACCATGGACACGCGTGGGGGCGCGTGGTCTCCCCGGGGTTCCGCTTTGGTGAGCTTGACCCGGGAGGAGGCCGGCGCAGGGGTCCCGGGATCGAGGGGCGGGGAGAGTCCGAGGCAGGGTCGGGAGGAGGCGCCAGGCCCGGGCGCGCGGGGGGCGCGGGGCGAGGCTCCCGCCAGGTGGACGCCCCCGCGGGGCGGCCAGGCACCCGCGCACCCGGTCTCGAAACGTGCATCACGAAGGCGGAGGCGCGGGGCGCGCTGTGTCCTGGTCCCGCCGCCCGGCCCGGCCCCAGCGTGGTTCCCACCGGTGGGGCCCAGGCGGGCGCGGGGCCGGGGGCGGGAGAGGCCCGAGCCGGAGTCTTTCCCCGGCAGCTCTGGGAGGCCGAGCGGGACTCGGGGTCCCTGCGGGCGGCGCCCCCGGCCTCTCCTCCTCCGCAGGGGACACTCGGACGGGGCGGCGCGGAGCCCGGGGCTGCAGCGTCAGAGGCCGCGGGTTCGCGTCCCAGAGGCGGGGATCGGCCGCATCCGTCAGCAACGCCGGAGGGGCCTCCTGCCCGCGGGCTGGAGAAACACCGGCGCGTCGCGGTGAAGAAACGGTCTGGGAGGCGGAGGTGGCGGCGAGCCGAGGTCGCGACACTGCGCTCCAGCCCGGGCGGCAGAGCAAGACTCTGCTTCAAATAAAAAAATAAATAAAAAAGGGTTTAAGGGACTCGATGGCCACACCGCGCGGTGCACGGACGTGGTGCCCAGATGACCGCGTCCAAAGCTCCTAGGTCGGGTTTTTTCCAGGAGTTTGGGGCGGAGATGACGGCGCTGGGGTGACGCTGTCCTCACGAGCTGAGTCGCTCCTCCCTTGTGGGACCACACGAGCTGTCAGGGCCAGGGGGAGCCATGGGAGTCAGGAACGCAAAAAAGAGGGGGAATCTCAAAAGGCTGATTTTCAACTCCGTAATCAAGTCGCCAAAGAGAGTCAAACTCTGTAAAGTATTTGAAGAAGTTTCTTCTGAGCCAAATAGGAGTGGCCATGGCCGGTGTGACACAGCCCTCAGAAAGTCTTGAGGGCACATGCAAGGTGGTCAGGGCGCAGCTTGGTTTTACACATTTTAGGGCGACATGAGACATAAATCAAATACATTCCAGAAAGACACTGGGCCCGGGGTGCTGACTCACGGCTGTAATCCCAGTACTTTGGGAAGCCGAGGCAGCAGATCATGAGGTCAAGGGTTCGAGACTATCCTGGCCAACATAGTGAAACCTCGTCTCTACTAAAAATACAAAATTAGCTGTGCATGGTGACGAGCACCTGTAATCCCAGGTACTTGGGAGGATGAGGCAGGGGAATCGCTTGAACCTGGGAGGCAGAGGTTGCAGTGAGCTGAGATCACGCCATTGCACTCCAGCCTGGCGACAGTGAGACTCCGTCACAAAGAAAGAAAGATAGAAAAAGAAGGAAAACATTAGTTTGGTCCAGAAAGGCAGGACAACACACAGCGGTGTGTGTAGGGGGTGTTGGTGTTCCAGGGTGTGGGTGAATATAAACATTTTCTGCTTGACAATTGGTTGAGTTTGTCTAAAGGCCTGGGATTGATAGAAAGGGGCTGCTGAGGTTAAGATGTGGAGACCAAGGCCAGGCGCGGTGGCTCACGCCTGTAATCCCAGCACTTTGGGAGGCCGAGGTGGGTGGATCACCTGAGGTCAGGAGTTCAAGACCAGCCTGGCCATCAAGGTGAAACCCCATCTTAAAAAAAAAAAAATATGGAGACCAAAGTTGTTTTGAAGTCTGATAGTGCCTGTCCTGGGGCAATAGGTGAGAAAAGGTTCCTGTTCTGTTCTAAATCTCTTCAGGATTGGGAGGGTCTGAAAGAAAATGGTCTACATATGTTAATAGATTCTTTACAGATGCAGATTTCCCCCACAAAGAACAGCTTTGTAGGACCATTTCAAAATACAGCAAAGAAACTTGTTTTAGGGTAAAATATTTTTATTTTCTGTTGGGAGCCTTCCTGTGTAAAACCTTGCAGAGCGAGTTTCACAATATGGGAAGGTTAGGACCCAGACACAGTGTCTCCGGGAAGGAGGAACTCTGTCCGTCTTCTCTTCTTCCCGCGCTCCCCACTCAGGTTGGAATCCTCTTGCTGGTCGAGAGTTCCCGGCAATTTTCTTCCTCCTATCGTGATGTTATGCCAGGGTCAGGTTGGAAAATAAGTCTTGATATATATGGTTAAATAAAACCCATCTGATGAGAATTTGTAGGGCATGACTCCCTTAGATAGGAATTTGGGGAGGATAAAAAAATCAGAGTTTAGTCCTCAATCATGATGAGCTGCTGAATTTTTTTTTTTTTTTTTTTTTTGAGACGGAGTTTCGCTCTTGTTACCCAGGCTGGAGTGCAATGGCGCGATCTCGGCTCACTGCAACCTCCGCCTCCTGGGTTCAAGCAATTCTGCTGCCTTAGCCTCCTGAGTAGCTGGGATTACGGGCACGCGCCACCATGCCCAGCTAATTTTTTATATTTTTAGTAGAGACAGGGTTTCACCATGTTGACCAGGATGGTCTCGATCTCTTGACCTCGTGATCCACCCGCCTCGGCCTCCCAAAGTGCTGGGATTATAGGCGTGAGCCACTGCGCCCGGCCAAGCAGCTGAATTTTGAACAAGGCCTGTTGTCATTTAAACTATGGCCTAAATATCTCTCAAAGTCAGCTTGGCCCAAAAGACTAGGAATAATTAAGGGAAAGGCAAGATGGAGGGGAGGTTAGCTGTGGGGGAGGGGGGGTTAGCTCAGCTCACAGTTAACAATAATTCTCACTGATGTGTTACCGGAGGTAGCTCCTCAGGCTTGAGCAGGAAGGAGAGCGCTTCCCACCCCCAACCAGGAATGTCCAGCAACCCCTCGGGTGATGCTCAGATGGTTGTTACACTGTTTCTCTAAAATGATAATTGGTAGCAACCAGCACCAGGGAAAAGCAGTCTTTGAATAGATTAAAAAAACCTGAAACGGATTGTGAGGTCAGTCCGCACCTGGACAGCATGGCGACCCCAGGAACCGCGCGCACACCTCTGGAGGGCCTTCTGGAATCAGGAACCCTGAAGCAGCTGGAAGGAGGACTCCTGCGGCTCCCAACTAACCCGAGGCACTTCTGTTTCTTTCCCGCCTCGATTGACAAGGCCATTGGGCTTTGTAACCGACCTTGGCCCAGCCTCCTGACTCCACACCCTACGACCCCCTCCCAGCTTGCAATAAACACCCCTAAAGTGACTTCTGTAACTTTCCACTGCCCACCCCAAACCTGTAAAACCAACTCCTATCCCACTGCCCTTCGCTAACGGCCTTTTCGGCCTCAGCCCACCCGCACCCAGGTGAATAAACAGCCATGCTGCTCACACAGAGCCTGTTTGGGGCACCGACCCTGAGCTGCCGCTTCCCCACGTCGTTGCGCGGCCCCCACCTCCACGACGACTCCCTTTTCGGACTCAGCCCGCTGGCAGCCGCGTGGATGAACAGCCTTGCTGCTCACACAGAGCCTGTGTGGGTTGCCTCTTCAATTGGATGCACACTTAACACTGAGCATGTGCGTGACTCCAGCAAACACGCCGCGTGCAGCTGCTCCCGAGTGCTGGCAGGCCATCATGCTTGCGGGCAGCCCCCTTCCCCCCGCCAGGGAGGAATCAGAAGGGGCGCAAGACGCCAGAATCATGCCAACACATAGCGCCCCAAGTCAAAGGTCAAACTGTTTACTTGACGTCTCAAGTCACCCACGTGGACCTTTTCAAGTGCACTTCACTAGTGCCTTGGTCTCGGCCTGGCCGGGTGGCTCACGCCTGTAATCCTTGGGGAGGCCGAGGCGGGCGGATCACAAGGAAAAGAGATTGAGACCAGCCTGGCCAACATGGTGAAACCCTGTCTCTACTAAAAGTACAAAAATTAGGCAGGCGTGGTGGCGGGCGCCTGTAATCCCAGCTACTCGGGAGGCTGAGGCAGGAGAATCGCTGAACCCGGAGGCAGAAGTTGCAGTGAGCTGAGATGGCTCAATTGCACTCCATCCTGGGCGACAGAGCAAGACTCTCTCAAATTTAAAAGAAGAAAAAGAAATAAAAATAAATCCATAAAAAGAACTTGTCTTGGTCTCTCCTGCCTTGTGCCCTCAGCTGTTTCTTTCTTCTGAGGAGGCCAGAGTTGAGGTGGCTGCAAACCCCCGCGGCTTTGCCATCACCAACATACTTCCGTGCCCTGTGACTCAGACACATTCCGCTGCTAACACAGTTTTTCCAAAGGTGATTTTACATTTTCAGAACTGGACAGATGGGATTTGCCCACGTTAACATGAGTCTTAAGTAAACATCTGACAAGACGATGGGCTGTCATCCAATCTTAGATGGAGACACCGATGAGAAAATGGCAGAATGTGGGCACTGTGGATGCTGGTGATGGGTACGGAGGGGCTGATGACTTTAGTCTCCATTTATTATTTTTGCCAAAACACAGGTGTAAACTTCTTCGAGCTCCAAAGAAGGTGCTATGTGTTAAAAACACGTGCTTTGAATGAAGAGACCTTCCAAACAGACTTTGTGTGAGCAGCATGGCTGTTTATTCATCTGGGGGCAGGTGGGCTGAGGCCCAAAAGGGTGATATTGAAGGGCGTTGGGTAGGAGTTGGTTTTAAAGGTTTGGGCGGGCGGTGGAAAGTTAGTCAGATCAGTTACGGTAGTGCGGGTGGGGCAGGGGGTGCACATGACCATAAGTAGTTACAGCGGCGGGTGGAGTGGAGTGCTCACATGGTCGTAAGAACAGGATGGCAGGTGGGTTGATGTCGGGCACGCTCTGCTGGGTGATCAGGGATGATGGTGATGGCAGGCGGGGTGCGGGATGTGTGTGTGTGTGAGCAGCTGAGGCAGGCAGGACTGCAGACGTGCTGGGTCCGGGCTTGCGCATGGAGACCGACACGATGCTTAGACCTTGTGTCCCAACCCCACGATCCACATAATCCCCGCATATCCAGGGAATTGGCTCACGGGGTGGCTTCCCGCGCTGTTCTCCTGACACTGAGTTTCCTGGACATCTGATGGTTTTACAAGCATTTAATATTTCCACTGTCCTCCCTTCTCCTTCCTGCCAAGTTCTGAAAAAGGTGCCGTTTCCCCTTCAACTTCTGCCATGATCGTAGGTTTCCTGAGACTTCCCCAGCCATGCTGAACAGTGAGTCAGTTAAACCTCTTTCCTGCATAAATTACCCAGTCGCAGGCCGTTCTTTATGGTAGAGTGAGAACGAACTGATTCAAAGGCTAAACCACCACCCACACGTGGAGGGGCATCTGGCCTGGGCATCTGAATGTGCATCCAGACCTGCACCCCGAGGCTGCAAAAGCACCCCACAGTTCCTCTTAAGAGCCAGCCCTCGCCCTTGCTTGGAGTCACTCCTGGGCCCCCCAAATCGCACACCCACCCCCCTCCACCCAATTCCCAACAGGCCGCTGCCGGTCATGGAGCCTGCTTCGAGACACGGGGCTGCCCAAGCAAAGTCCCCACGAGCTTTGCAATCTCCCGTCTGAGGCCACACGCTAACGCTGCGGAGTGGGGTGGGGCTTGAATTTCCTGTGGAAGGTATTTTGGAAGCGCGCGGGGAGTCTCGGGGGGAAGAAGCTGCAGGGCGCAGGAGGGAGGCAGGATTCTGAGGGGCAGGCGTGGGACCGAACCATCTCTGCAAAAATTACAACTGAGAATATCACGCCGGCGAAAGATTTGACCTGACTCCGTGTGGCTCCTCACCCCCGAGCTGCCCCCGCGCGCATCCCTGGGCTTAGGCTACGCTAATTCGGGAAAAACAGTTCATAGATTAAGGTCGCCCAAACCGGCGTCCTGCCCGGGGACCAGACCGCCTGTGCAGGCCGAACAGAGCCGCCAGAACAGAAGCCACGGCTTAGGGGTCCTGCAGCTGCAGGACGCGAGATTCCGACCCCACCCCTGCCGCCCAGTTGCTCCCGGGATGACGTCACCGCCGCAGAACCCGGGGTCAGGGTTTGGGACACTTTAGGGACCCCGCGCTCCGTGACGAGCTGGCGGCCCCGGACCCACACCCAGCACCCCAGGACTCGGTCAGGACTGGGAAGACAGTGACGCCCCGAGACCTCCTCTCCCACCGGACCCGGCAGTGCGCCTGACTCGCCGGCCCCACCCGCCAAACCGTCCTTAAAAATGCTGTTCTGGGCCGGGCGCGGTGGCTCACGCCTGTAATCCCAGCACTTTGGGAGGCCGAGGCGGGCGGATCACGAGATCAAGAGATCGAGACCATCCCGGTCAACATGGTGAAACCCCGTCTCTACTAAAAATACAAAAAATTAGCTGGGCATGGTGGCGCGTGCCTGTAATCCTAGCTGCTCAGGAGGCTGAGGCAGGAGAATTGCCTGAACCCAGGAGGCGGAGGTTGCGGTGAGCCGAGATCGCGCCATTGCACTCCAGCCTGGGTAACGAGCGAAACTCCGTCTCAAAGAAAAAAAACAAAAAAACGCTGTTCTGGAGACGGATGCGCCTCGTAGTAAACCCGCGGCCGGCTCTGCGCGAATCGCACTTTTCTTACCGCGATTCCTCTGCCCCACGCGACCCACGGGCTCCGTCCTGGCACCTAAATGAGACCCGCTGTGGGGTCACAGGACCGGGCTCCTGATCCCCAAGTCCTCAACAGCTCAGTCCCGGACCCGGGCCGGAACCCCCCAGGGAGGGGCGCAGGAGACGCGGAAATCGGGGTCCCCGAGGGGAAGGGGAGGTGGGAGCGGCGGGGGTCGGGCCCGAGCGGGAGGAGAGCGGTGAGTCCCCGCCGGGCGCCCGAGTCTCCGGGTTCGCGTCCCGCCCCCCGCGCCCGGGTCCGGGCCGCCGCCAGGGGCGCCGCTGAGCTCCCGCCTCCGACCCGGGAGCGCTTCCGAGCGCGCCCTCAGCGCTGCCTCCGGGAGACCCCGAGGGGAGCGGGCTCCTCCCACGCGTCCGTCGCCCACCGCGGCCGGGCCCTGGGGTCACCGCGCGGCTCCGGGGCTGGGAGCGCGGCGGCGGCGAGTGAGCGCCGGGAGGGGGACTCGATCCAGACCCGGAGTCGGGAGGGACGGCGGGGCGCGGCGCGCGTGGCACCCCAGATGCCACCCCGGAGACCGAGCCGGGCAGGGGGCGCTTTGCAGGAGTTCGCACCCGGGTAGAGTTCACTCCGATGGGGGCGTCCGAGCGGGAGCAGGGACGAGGTCCCCTCGGCTGGAGGAGGCACCTGGGCCACCCAGGAGGGGCCACGAGGCCCGGGGCTCCTCCCTGCTGCCCTCCGCACAAAGCCCCCGTCCCTCCCACAGGGGCTGAGCTGCCCACGTCTGCAGGACCGGCTGCTCCACACAGCTCAGAGGCAGGAAGCTCGGTGCTCCCTCCACCTGAGGAACTCAAGCCAGGTCCCCAGCAGCACAGAGCAGGGCCTGGGGGCAGCTGGGGAGCCGGTGCCACCTTGCCCCTCAATGTCCCTGCAGGACGCTTAGGCCCTTCCCTCTCTTTTGAGACCACAGCCTGGGTCACTGACAGGCCGAGAGTGTGGCCTTGGGCCCAGGGTGTCCAGGACTCAGCACTGACGTTCCGAAAAGAGCTCACCTTGAGTCAGAGCTGAGACTCTCCAGGACACAGGAGCCCCTCCCAGGGTCCTGGACGGACCCAGCTGCTGCCCACAGCAGGAGGCCAGAAGCCAGAGGCCTGAGCACCTGCTCCTCCGGCAACCAGGCTCCGACCCTCCCCAGGAGCCCTCCCCAAGTGAGGTCACAGCCGCACCAGGAACACGTGCACTTTATTGAACGCGACTGTACAAAAGCGTGTGAGGGTAAAGGGCTGATACAGGACTCGGCCGGGGCAGGGTGAGGAACGGAAGCTGGAGTACGTGGGAGACAGGTCACGGGCAGAGCCCCTGGCCGGGGTGATTCCTCTGCATCTACTGATAGGCTTGCAGAATCAGTATTGGGATGACGATCAGCAGAATGGTCGTGATGATGCCCAAAATCAGGGCCCAGATGTTCAGGCACTTGGCGGTGGAGGCGTAGGCCTGGGCCCCGGTCAGGTCGCCGACCATCTTCCTGTCCCTAGACTGGGGCAGAGGAGACGGTCAGGGGACCAGGAGCCCTCAGGCAGGAGCCACGTGCTATGGCTCAGGCTCCCCGCCGGCTCCTACCTGCCCTGAGATCAGGGACCACCCCTCCCCTTCCTCACCCAGCCTCAGACCCTCCAGGAGCCTCGGGGCTCAGCGTCCCTCTGCCTCGGCCCCAGCACAGGCTGTTCTCCCCACCATGGGGCGAAGTCACCTGTGAGTCCCTTCTCACTTTCCGGGGGAGCCTGGGTGCCAGTCTGGAAGGTGAGGGTGTCATTTCTGGCACTGGGTTATAGGGAGCCTTGCTCTGGGCTGCTGGATCTCGGGACAAGCTCTGAGCCAGCCAGCCTCCCGGAGCCTCCTCCTAGACCTGCACTGGGCAGATTCCCAGGCCACACACACACGGGTCACTCAGACAAAGCTACAGATGTGGGCACACACGGGACAGAGGTGCACATAAACTCACACTCACAGGGACACACAAGCCCCCAGCCCAGGCAGCACCTGGGTAGCTGGAGCTCCAGACTCCCTGGCTCCCCCTGGACTCCCCCGGGGCCACACGCACCTTCACGGAGTAGGCGAACGCTATGAAGCCCAGGCAGCAGGAGTTCATGAAGAGGGTGTTGAACAGGGACCAGACGACGTGGTCGGGCACGGAGGTCTCGCTGCGGATGTGGATCACGGTGGATGTCGGGGGCGCAGGGTTGTGGGGCGCCCCCAGCGCGGCCACCTCATGTTCCTCCTTCAGCATCTCGTAGTTCGGGGGATGGTGGGTGCTGGCGGGAGTGAAGAAGGTTTGCACAGTGTGGTTCATGGTGCCCAGCGAAGACGGGCCGTGGTCGGGTTGCTGGGATGCTTCTCAGTGGAAGATGGGCCGTGGTCGGGTTGCCGGGATGCTTCTCAGTGGCCCCCCCCACCCATTAGTTTCGATTTCTCAGCCACTTCCTTTTCCTGGCCTTTGTCAAATCGGGACTTGGCTGGGGCCAGAGGAGGGTGGAACAAATTCCTGAGGATCAAATTACTTTAGGGCAGGGAGGGAGGGGGCTGAGGGCTAAGCGGGGCTTCCTCTCTAGAGCCCAAGCCAGCACAAGTCTTATCTGATTCCCACGGGCCCCAGAACAATTCTCCAAGGCCCTCTCTGTTAACATAGGCGCTCTGAATGAGGAGACCCCCAAACAGGCTTTGTGTGAGCAACATGGCTGTTTATTCACCTGGGTGCAGGGGGCTGAGGCTGAAAATGGTGTCAGCGGAGGGCGCTGGGATAGAAGTTGGTGGGAAGGCCGTGGAAAGTTACAAAAGTTAAGTTTTGGGCAGTTTTTTCAAGCTGGGAGGGGGGTCCTAGAGCGTGGTGTCAGGAGGCTGGCCAAAGTCATTTACAAAGTCCAAGGGCCTTGGGGATTGAGGCTGGAATAAGAAACTATAGGAATGTCTCAGAGTTAAGTCAGCACCGCAGTCCTGGATCATTTCTTCCTATTCCCAGGATCTTACAGCCATTTCAGGTTTTCTAATTACAGGGGGCCCTCCAGAGGTGTACGTGCAGTTCATGGGGTCACCCTGCCATCCACGGCGCGGTCACAGTTTACACCCAGCTCACGTGTCGCAGGCGTCATCTGCTGAAATCCCCTGTCATTTTCTGGGTGGCAGTCCTGCTCCGCGCGGGTTTGGGGCTTAGGGTCCCCGTATCTCCCGGCGCAGGTCAGAGGCCTGGTGGCCAATGTCGGCTTCCTCAGAGGAGCCCTCCAGGCCCAGGAATGGGGACTCGCTTTGGGATACAGTGACAGAGGCCTGGAAGGTGCAGTGAGAAGCCGTGGCCCTTTAGCCTCGAGGCCCCCCTGGGTGCAGGCTCCCAGCACCCAGGGGAGGCCCAGCAGGACCTGCACCCCCAGAGCTCTGGGTGTGTGGTCCCTGGGGCGCCCCCCAGACTTCCAGGTTCTGATCTCTGCCTCTCCCGGGTCCTCACACGGGTGCCGGCTGCTTCCTGTCATCGCCTCTTGGTTTTTCCCCAGAAGCTGGTGTTGCCTCTGAGCAGTTCCTGAGGTTACGTCCTCCCCGTGAAAACACCTCGGGTGACTTCCGCGTTTCCTCCTGGACCCTCCTTGGCAGGGGGCTGTTGGGGCAAAAGGAGCTGATGCTTACAGGCGGATCTGTCGGAGGGGCAGCGTGTGCGGGGCTGGCAGGGAGGGCTAATGGGTGGAAAGGGGCCCGTTTAATTCCTGCTGCGCTCCGTGTGCCCATTTCCCCGGGCTTATTCGCCCATCCTGGCCAGACTCCCCAGAGGACATCCCTGAAGCCGGAGTTTCCAGAGGTGGGCGGCTGCGCACCCTCACCTTGGCGGGAGGTCACGCTACATCAGTAACCTCAGAGCCTTCAAGACGGCAGCGTGCAGCCGTGTAATTGCAGAGTGATGTGTCTGAGTAATGGTGACTTTGACTTTACAGGATAAATGTTATTGATAGTTTGTAAGGTTTACGAGGTTTCGTTTTAACAGCGGCCGTGTCTGCCCTCCACTCACCTTTGCTACAGGACGTTTTCCAGGGATTGTGTTATGGGTGGAGGGTGTCCAGGTTCTTGGTGTTTTGACCCAAGAATTGGATGAAATGCACAAAGCAAAGAAAGAATGAAGCAACCAAAGCAGAGTTTTTTTTAAAAAAAAAATCTCACTGCAGACGGTGAAAGTGGCCCAGCAGCTGCTCCAGGGCCAGATACAGAATCTTCTCGCATCCAGATACCCGCGAGGAGTTTCCCAGCGGCCCCTTGTGTTCACCCCGTGTAAGTCCAGGGGTGGGCAGCCATTGGTCTGAGCGATTGCAGGAAGCGCCCAATCAGAGGCTGAACTCACAAAGCTGCACTTCTATGCAAACAAGACTTGTCCTCCAATCAGAAGCTTAAATTAAGCTATCGGGGTACGCTCCTATGGAAACATCTGATTGGTGGCAAAAAGCCAATCAGAGGTGTTTTCAATTTCCCATCTTCCATGCAAAAGTGGGAATTTGCAAACAGAGCAGGACTTCCGAATTCTAGGAAGACTGTGCAAAGTGTCCTGAAGTTTCTGCCTCCAAACCCTATTCTCCTGACTCAATTGTATCCTGAAGGTAATTTTTTTTTTTTGTTTCTGAGATGGAGTCTCACTCTGTTGCCCAGGCTGGAGTGTGCAGTGGTGCAATCTCGGCTCACTGCAGGCTCCGCCTCCCGAGTTCAAGAGATTCTCTTGCCTCAGCCTCCTAGGTAGCTGGGATCACAGCCATGAGCCACCATGCCCAGCAAATTTTTCTATTTTTAGTAGAGATGGGTTTTCACCATGTTGGCCAGGCTGGTCTTGAACTCCTGACCTCAAGTGATCCACCCACCTCAGCCTCCCAAACTGCTGGGATGACAGGCGTGAGCCGCTGCTCTGGCTCTGAAAGTAAAACACTCAAGTCTCATACTAAATGCCCGCTTGCAGGAGTCTATCATGAGGCCTGGACCCCTAAGTCCTCTTATTTCTGCTGGCTGGGGTGAGCTCGAAGGACTTAGCCACGTCCAGGCCTCCACGCGCATTCTATCCTGGGCCATGTGTCCCCCACACACAGGATGTCCTGGGATCTGTGTCTGGCTCTGCCATGTGGACACTTCCCCTCTTCATGGTCTGAAGACCTTCTGACTGGACTGGGGTGCAGACTGCAAACCAAAAATAAAAATGTAAGCCTCCTCCAATGACTGAATGGGCCCCCTTGGCCAAGAGAAGCCTGAAAAACGGAATTCACAGCCTTGCAGGGAAGGGAGGTTGGACAGGCCTCCTTGTGTCCCCTTCCTTTGGAGTTGAGGCACAACCGGCCAGCATTAACACTGAAATAGAGCTCGCAGAACTGACAAAGCAGACTCTAAGATACCACATTCACCTGCCTGTGGCACAGCACCACTCGCCAGTGTAAACCCAGATATCTGAGAAAGACCTCAGTCGATTAATCGTTTATTCTGCCAAGGTTCAGGACACACAAGTGACTCCGCCCCAGGAGGTCCTGACAGCGTGCCCAAGGGGGTGGGGGCACAGCTGGGCTTTGTACGTGTTAGGGACACACGGACATCAGTATATGTACGACGTGCGTTAGTTCAGTCTGGAAAGGCGGGACAACTGAAAGGGGGAGGGGCTTCCAGGTCACAGAGGATTGTGTCGTTCTGAATTTCTGATTAGCCTTTCCAAAGGAGGCCATCAGATATGCGTTTGTCTCAGTGAGCGAAGGGTGACTTTGAGTTCTGTCTGTGGTGAGGGAGGAATGTGACTTTTTTATCTTGGTAGTTGTCTTTTTAAGGAAGAGAATGGCAGGGAAGTTTGCCCTAAGCAGTTCACAGCTCGACATCCCCTTTTGGCTTCACGATTTGGGGGTCCCAAGATTTATTTTCCCTTCACAACAGAGAGCAGGCTCTGAAGGAAATAAAAATTATTTACCCCCAAAATATATTTATTCATTTTTATTTTTGAGATGGGGCCCCATTGCATTGCCCAGGCTGGTCTCCGTCTCCCGGGCTCAAGTGATCCTCATGCCTCATCCTCCCAAAGTGCTGTGTGAGGCACCACACCCAGCTGCAAACTGCATTTCGTTGACATATTTTGAAATGGCCTTGCAAAGCTGCCTCTCATCAGGGGAACGTGCATTCTGTAGAGAAGCTCCTTCCCTTCCCAGGCCTTTTCCTAATGGGACGAATGTCAGATAGAGTAAATTCCTCTTCAGAGGTTTGGCTTGTTCACCTCTTTATTCTTTGTTCTTCAGATCACTTTCCCACTCCTGGTCGCCTGCTCTGTAAGCCGCCCCTCCCGCTGCGATGGCGCTGCCCTGCCAGACTGCCCTTCCCGCCACTGTGACCCATACCCCTCCCCTGTTTAAAATAGCCAATCAAAATTAGCTTAGATTGTGAGGCCCGACGCCAGCCGACCGGGATTAGACACAGAAGCGAGACCCAGCTGCATTCGGCATGGAGAGCCCTTCCCTCCTCCGTTCCATGTGCTCTTAGGACCCTGCCAGGCGCCAGCGGCACCCTTCTGCAGAAGCGAATTTGCCTTGCTGAAACTTCTTTGTTCGAGTGCTGGATTCCTTTGGAGCTCCAAGCTTTTATTTCCAACACAGAGATTTAACTAAGAATCATTTTTAAAGGTGGGAAAGAGATACTGATCATCATTCCCTCCAGCCTGCTGCCTGGAGGTCTCATCGGCATCACAGGAACCTTGGCTTCCCCAGCCCCTGTTACCTAAACTCAAGAATTTCTTTCCGTGTACCACGAGCCGTGGTCAGTCATATTTAGCTCAGAACAAACGTGTTACATACTTGACAGAGTTTCGCTTTTTTCACCAATAGATAGAAAAGACTGTCTACCAGACGTCAGCTAGTCTTCCACCCAGCCCTCCACTCAGTGAGGCTGGAGGCCCCAGGAGGAGACCCCGTGCCCCACCAGGCTCCAGGCTCCCTCACATGCCTCAGTCCTTCCCGAGGAGCTTGTGGCCGTGCACTTGGGTCATGGGCCCTGAGGAAAGGGGGCATCCAAACATCTCGGGCCACGCTGGACACGGGGGCGGGCCAGGGTCCTGACACAGGAAGCCTCATCCTGGCCACTGGCCCACATGGGACACACGGGGGCCCAGGAATCGGGGGGACCTGGTCCAGGGACCGTCCTCACAGGCATTTCCCACTCCCAAAATGTGTAGTTGGAATAGGGAGAAATGGGGGTGGGCAAAGCCCGTCGGGCTGTCAGTGGCCTGGGGGGCAGCAGCCATTGCTTGGGGGAAAGGAGTCTCTGAAACTGCTCCCCCACCTGCCCCAGCTGGGAGAGTCAAACAAAAGCAAGGTCTCATCTGGGAAGGAGCAAAAGGAAGAAGTGCCCTGGGAGCCTGCTGGGTGCCGGGCACTGGTCCCAGTCACCCTCCCTTTCCTCAGCAGTCTGGCCCCGCAGGACCCACGGCCCCTGGCCGGTGGTGTGGTTTGCTGCAGACCAAGTGTCACCCAGCAGCTGGCCTGGAGCCTGGGAGGTGTGGACACCGACCTGGCAAATGCAGCCTTTTCTACTCTGCCGCCAAAGATGGACAGGGGCCAATCTGTGGCCCTGTGGCAGAACTGTTCACCACCAGCAGGGCTGTGGCAGACCCACCAGGTAAGAGCAGGGGTGGGGCGAGCAGCAAGGCATCACGGCAGCGTGGATGTGGAACACCCAGAGGCAGCAGACAGGCTGCCCTGACCCCCTTCCCGCCTCACTTTTCCCCAAGGCCTGTCGCTCTGTCCACGTCAAGGGCTGCAGAGTGAATCCAGGGGGATCAGATGATGGAGGAGGTAAAATCCAGAGCCTGCTCCTCCTTGGGTCTGCTGTGGGTGAGGGAGAAGTTGGACCATCATGTGCCCGTGGCAGAGCCAGATACAGAAGCTGGGGCCATCCTGAGTTTCAGGGAGACGTGGCCTGGGGTAGAACTCATGAGGAAGAGGACTTAGGGAGCCGGGCCCAAGGACTGACTCCTTCAAGTGGGCATTTAGTGAGACATTAATATTTTACCATCTTGATATAATCCTCGTTTTGTGGCCTGGAAAACATTCTGTAGCAAAGGTGTTCAACGTGGAGCACCAGGCCTCTGACCTGCACCAGGAGATACCGGGAACGTGAGCCCCCAAAGCCATACGGAGCAGGACTGCCACCCCAGGAAAGGACAAGGATTTCAGCAGATGATGACTGAGACAGGTGAAGTGAGGGCTTTGGGGTAATTGTTCTGGGGCCTGGCCCACAGGCCTGGCAGGAGCCCTGAACCGGGACAGTGAGGTCCGGAAGCTGCCGGCCTGGGGTGTGGAGACTCTCGACATAGAGGAATTCTCCAGGGTCCCGCCCTCTAAACTGACTCCCAACTGAGTTGGAGTCAGATGAAACTTGTGCTGGCTTGGGCTCTAGAGAGGAGGCCCCGCTTAGCCCTCAGCCCCTCCCTCCCTGCCCTAAAGTAATTTGATCCTCAGGAATTTGTTCCACCCTCATCTGGTCCCAGCCAACTCCCGATTTGAGCAAGGCCAGGAAAAGGAAGTGGCTGAGAAATCGAAACTAATGGGGAAGTGGGGCCACTGAGAAGCATCCCAGCAACCCGACCACGGCCCGTCTTCCACTGAGAAGCATCCCAGCAACCCGACCACGGCCCGTCTTCCACTGAGAAGCATCCCAGCAACCCGATCACAGCCTGTCTTCGCTGGGCACCATGAACCACACTGTGCAAACCTTCTTCACTCCCGCCAGCACCCACCATCCCCCGAACTACGAGATGCTGAAGGAGGAACATGAGGTGGCCGCGCTGGGGGCGCCCCACAACCCTGCGCCCCCGACATCCACCGTGATCCACATCCGCAGCGAGACCTCCGTGCCCGACCACGTCGTCTGGTCCCTGTTCAACACCCTCTTCATGAACTCCTGCTGCCTGGGCTTCATAGCGTTCGCCTACTCCGTGAAGGTGCGTGTGGCCCCGGGGGAGTCCAGGGGGAGCCAGGGAGTCTGGAGCTCCAGCTACCCAGGTGCTGCCTGGGCTGGGGGCTTGTGTGTCCCTGTGAGTGTGAGTTTATGTGCACCTCTGTCCCGTGTGTGCCCACATCTGTAGCTTTGTCTGAGTGACCCGTGTGTGTGTGGCCTGGGAATCTGCCCAGTGCAGGTCTAGGAGGAGGCTCCGGGAGGCTGGCTGGCTCAGAGCTTGTCCCGAGATCCAGCAGCCCAGAGCAAGGCTCCCTATAACCCAGTGCCAGAAATGACACCCTCACCTTCCAGACTGGCACCCAGGCTCCCCCGGAAAGTGAGAAGGGACTCACAGGTGACTTCGCCCCATGGTGGGGAGAACAGCCTGTGCTGGGGCCGAGGCAGAGGGACGCTGAGCCCCGAGGCTCCTGGAGGGTCTGAGGTTGGGTGAGGAAGGGGAGGGGTGGTCCCTGATCTCAGGGCAGGTAGGAGCCGGCGGGGAGCCTGAGCCATAGCACGTGGCTCCTGCCTGAGGGCTCCTGGTCCCCTGACCGTCTCCTCTGCCCCAGTCTAGGGACAGGAAGATGGTCGGCGACCTGACCGGGGCCCAGGCCTACGCCTCCACCGCCAAGTGCCTGAACATCTGGGCCCTGATTTTGGGCATCATCACGACCATTCTGCTGATCGTCATCCCAATACTGATTCTGCAAGCCTATCAGTAGATGCAGAGGAATCACCCCGGCCAGGGGCTCTGCCCGTGACCTGTCTCCCACGTACTCCAGCTTCCGTTCCTCACCCTGCCCCGGCCGAGTCCTGTATCAGCCCTTTACCCTCACACGCTTTTGTACAGTCGCGTTCAATAAAGTGCACGTGTTCCTGGTGCGGCTGTGACCTCACTTGGGGAGGGCTCCTGGGGAGGGTCGGAGCCTGGTTGCCGGAGGAGCAGGTGCTCAGGCCTCTGGCTTCTGGCCTCCTGCTGTGGGCAGCAGCTGGGTCCGTCCAGGACCCTGGGAGGGGCTCCTGTGTCCTGGAGAGTCTCAGCTCTGACTCAAGGTGAGCTCTTTTCGGAACGTCAGTGCTGAGTCCTGGACACCCTGGGCCCAAGGCCACACTCTCGGCCTGTCAGTGACCCAGGCTGTGGTCTCAAAAGAGAGGGAAGGGCCTAAGCGTCCTGCAGGGACATTGAGGGGCAAGGTGGCACCGGCTCCCCAGCTGCCCCCAGGCCCTGCTCTGTGCTGCTGGGGACCTGGCTTGAGTTCCTCAGGTGGAGGGAGCACCGAGCTTCCTGCCTCTGAGCTGTGTGGAGCAGCCGGTCCTGCAGACGTGGGCAGCTCAGCCCCTGTGGGAGGGACGGGGGCTTTGTGCGGAGGGCAGCAGGGAGGAGCCCCGGGCCTCGTGGCCCCTCCTGGGTGGCCCAGGTGCCTCCTCCAGCCGAGGGGACCTCGTCCCTGCTCCCGCTCGGACGCCCCCATCGGAGTGAACTCTACCCGGGTGCGAACTCCTGCAAAGCGCCCCCTGCCCGGCTCGGTCTCCGGGGTGGCATCTGGGGTGCCACGCGCGCCGCGCCCCGCCGTCCCTCCCGACTCCGGGTCTGGATCGAGTCCCCCTCCCGGCGCTCACTCGCCGCCGCCGCGCTCCCAGCCCCGGAGCCGCGCGGTGACCCCAGGGCCCGGCCGCGGTGGGCGACGGACGCGTGGGAAGAGCCCGCTCCCCTCGGGGTCTCCCGGAGGCAGCGCTGAGGGCGCGCTCGGAAGCGCTCCCGGGTCGGAGGCGGGAGCTCAGCGGCGCCCCTGGCGGCGGCCCGGACCCGGGCGCGGGGGGCGGGACGCGAACCCGGAGACTCGGGCGCCCGGCGGGGACTCACCGCTCTCCTCCCGCTCGGGCCCGACCCCCGCCGCTCCCACCTCCCCTTCCCCTCGGGGACCCCGATTTCCGCGTCTCCTGCGCCCCTCCCTGGGGGGGTCCGGCCCGGGTGCGGGAGGAGTCTCAGGCTGCGAACCCCCCGCGGCCGCGCAGCAGGAACGGCCGGGACAGCCCCACTCAGGGCACTGCTTCCGCGGAGGCCTCCCTGCCCTGACCCGGCCTGGCCTCCTTACGGAGAGGCGCCCTGATGGCTCAGAGGACAGAGATCAGGTGCCAGCAGTTCCCTCCTGTGGCAGCGACAGCGGCCCCACGGCTTTGCCAGCGGAGTCCTACAAACGCCCAGAAAGACGCTGTCCCGGCAGGGAAGGGAGGAGGCGGACAGGGCTGCCCCCCCTCCCATCTGCCCAGGAGCCTGGGCAGAGCAGGACACCGGTGACATCTCCGTCACCACTCGGGACCTGGGCCCTCCAGACATCAGCCCCGGCCCATCCGCTCAGTGAGGCTGGAGGCCCCAGGAGGAGACCCCATGCCCCACCAGGCTCCGGGCTCCCTCACATGCCTCAGTCCTTCCCGAGGAGCTTGTGGCCGTGCACTTGGGTCATGGGCCCTGAGGAAAGGGGGCATCCAGACATCTCAGGCCACGCTGGACACGGGGGCGGGCCAGGGTCCTGACACAGGAAGCCTCATCCTGGCCACTGGCCCACATGGGACACACGGGGGCCCAGGAATCGGGGGGCCCTGGTTCAGGGACCGTCCCCACAGGCATTTCCCACTCCCAAAAGTTGGAATAGAGGAAGGAGAACTGTGCAGACCCCAGGCACAAGCAGTGCCTGAAGAATATCTTAGTTTATAGTGTTACTGCTCAGCTGTTTCCTTTATGTAATCCTTCACATATAATCATATATTAGTTTATAGAATTAGTACCTGAAGTGTAACTGCTTACCTATATCTAGCATACTTACTTCTATATAATCATATAGGTATCGTAGTAGGGGCTGTACCGACACATTTAGTGCTGATTTATACAATCCTTCTATGTAACCATATAGTAGTCTGTAGCAGGAGGAATGCCTAGAGCAGTCACAGAACAGAAGCAGCACATGGGAAAACAGCCAGACCAGGACGAGAACCAAAGACCCCGGCGGTGGCGTCCCTGCCTGAAAGGGCACACGCTGTATGGCAGGCTTGGAGCAGGAGCCTCCCCTCCCGATAAAGGAGTTGTAGCGCCTTGCATCCAGTTCCTGTGGAAAGTCGGCCTCAGGCCTGAGATCCTGGAAGTAACCGAGGGAGAAGAACCCTCTGGTGTGACCAGTCACGGCGGCTGTACACCCTGGCAGTCTTTTCTCGTTTCTATGCTGGCTCAAATCATCCTCCCATAACTATCTTAAGAGAAGAGCACGCGTCTGTCAGCTCCCACTGCACTGGCTTACGGCATCCTTCTGTTAGAAATCCTTTGAAGTCTCTAGCCCCCAGAGAAGAAGTGTTGCACACGACACCTGTTGCACGCAGCCCACCTCCTTGCCTCAGTGACCTAATGGGGGTGGGCCCCTTTTCTGTACACGACCCTCTACTACTGCGCATGGCACGGACCCCTACTGCACACAGCCCACCTCCTTGCCTCGGTGACCTAATGGGGTGGCCCCCTCGCTTGTGACTCACGTGATTACGTATGCCCTGTCACTAAGCCTGTAGATGATGACCTCACTCACGACCCTGACCCCTGCTTGTATCTAATAAATACAGACGCTCCTGGATGTTCGGGGCCTCGCCTGTCTCTGCTCATAAGTGGCGTGGCCCCCCGAGTCCAGATGTTCTTCACCAGTCCTTCTGTGTCCTGTCTCTTTACTTCTCAGATCCTACACCTCAGCACAGGATAGGGGACACCCCAGGACCCAGCGGGGCTGAGGCCCTACAGCAGTGTTCTTATGCATACAATAGAGGCAGGTTCCCACCTACCTTCAGAAAGGGAGGCCTCCTTACCAGCAGCTGGACTCGTGGACATGTGGCTCTGGGGAGCTGGTTGCCACTGAGGTCACTCAGGGTCATGCATCCTCGAGGTCACATCCTGCTTCCAGTGAATGCTCAACACGAGTGGAGGGGCCCAGACCTGCCGCCTGCCCTGGATGTGTGCTGGGGCCATCCCAGCTGCACCGGCTGTGAAGCAGCTCGGCTTCACCTCTCGCTTCCTCCTCTCCTTTCTGCAGAGCCCCCCCGATAACGTTCTACACACAAATCTCCTCTTGGGAATGTGGACAGGAGCCCCCTCACAGGCCTTGTGGGTCATTCCAGGGCCTGGTTATTCCAGTTTCCCTTTGTGAAAGGAAAATAAATCTTGACCTTCCAAAATCACTAAGCCATGAAACAGTCAAGCTGGGGGCTTTGACATCGAGCAAAACTGCCCCCCATTTTATTTCTGAATAAGAGAAGTACAGAGATCAAACAGCTACATCCCTCCCTCACAGTCGGCCCACCAGGAAATTCCTTACGGGTCTCAAGATGTTACCTTACAGCGGTTCTGGTGCCGTAAGCTGGTAACTTACCTTCACAGGTGCCAGACAGAAAGTCACACCTCTGCTCACCTGAGACCAATGCATATCTGATTGCTTCCTCTGCCCTATTGTTTACGTAAAAATGCAGTTTCACTGAGCCAGACCAAATTGTAATTCAGTGAAAAGCTGAACCGGGACTCAAAAGAGGTTTTGTCTCTTATTTACATATGACCTGGAAGCTGCCCCTTGCCAAGCCGTCCTTCTGAACAGAACCAATGCACAGCTCACACATATTGGCGGGTGTCTGACGTCTCCCTAAAAGGTACAAAAGCAAGCTGTGGGCTGAACACGCTGAGCATATATCAGAACCTCCTGAGGATCCATTACAGGCATGTCCTTAATCTTGGCAAAATAAATCAGCTTTCTAAGTTGATCGAGGCCTGCCTCGGATATTTTAAGTTCACAACTGGAGCACTGCAGTGTTGTGGGCAGAGGAGGGGCACACCTGTCTTCTGTTTTAATGTCATCACTATGCAGCAGTGAGAGCAGACTCGAAGGGCTTGTGAAAGGAAAGGAAATCTTGAGGTGCCACAGTCGCTAAAGGAAAGAGTCAAGCAGGGCATCGCTCAGGGCCATCACCCCTCTGCCCGCTGAGGTGAAGGCATATCCCATCGCCTCCTTTAAAGAAGCTAATCAGAAATGCAAAGGAATGTTTCTACCCGGGACCCCCTTCGACTCTCCAGCACTTGCTTTGCATGGTCCCGCCTTTCCAGACTGAGCCAGCTTGTTGGTCTTACATCTGATTGATTCTCCCGTCTCCCTGGAACGCATAAAACTAAACTGTGCTCTGACCACCTTGGGCACATGTGGTCTGGAGCTCCTGAGGCTGTCACGGGCACGTCCTCAACCTTGGCAAAGTAAACTTTCTACATCAGCTGAGGCTTGTCTCAGATGCTTGGGGTCCACAGGCTCAACAGCAGGAAGGAACCCCCCACCCAACCACCCCCTGCAGGTGGCCAGTGCGGGTCCTGGAGGAGGGGAGGGCAGCTTGGTCATGGGCCCTTGAGAGTGTGGCCGGCTGGGAGACTGGGAAGCTGAGCCTTCTGGCCAGGTGGGTGCAGGAGCACCACGGCTGGGGAATTGTCGGGGAGTGGGTGGGGGTCCAGTGAGCCTTCTGGCTGGGTGGGTGCAGGAGCACCACGGCTGGGGAATGGTTGGGGACTGGGTGGGGGTCCAGTGAGCCCTTCTGCACAGAGCAGGCACTGGGTGTGTGAGTCCAGAGCTGGGGACCCACACCAGTGTTTTTAAGGGGAAGTCTGGGCTAAAGACATGAATGTGAGTCATCAGCGTTCAGACACATCTACAGCCACCGAGACAAGACGGGTGGACCTTGAGCCCTAACAGGACCCCTCACCACGGACATGCTGGGATTAGGGAGGGCAGGAGGGAGGCTGAGGAGGGGTGGGTGCATCCACCGCAGGAGTCCAAAGGCTCCCTGATCCCCGACACCAGTGTTAACAGCTGTCGCTGGTCCCTGGGGGTCCCCCTGCCGGCCCCTTGCAGACTGCACCCCACATCTCATCCTCCCCCCACCGTGTTCACTCATTCTCAGGTACCCTGTGACAGCTGCCCTCCCTGTCCCCTTGCAGGGATGCCTGTGCTGCCGGGGCCTGGAGCTTGTGCTCCGAGAGTGTTGGGGACAGAGCGGAGTTCGGAATCCTGGGAATATACGGGCTGTGGTTTCGGCAGCTCTGGTTCTGAGGAGGCGGCTCCTGTATATCCCTGAGTTGTGAGGCCCATGGCCCTGAGGCGGCACCAACTCCTCTTGGCTTGAGGGGGGGGCTCTGGCCAACGTTCTGCCCACTGCCCATTTGGCCAGCAGCCTTTGATGGGGTGGGGGTGGGGTGTATGGGTGGGGGTCTCTGCCACTGTATGGCAGTAGCCTTCCAAGGGGGGGCTCTCTGATGGGATGTCCATCAGGAGGGGCCCTGCTGGGTGGTCCGAGGCAGCCTCAAACAGGGGCTCCCTGGGGTGGGGGCCGAGGGGCAGGCCACACCCTCAGCCTGCAGGCTGTAATTTGTGTTAAATATAGCGCTGAGGGGCTGGGCCGGGAGGGGACAGCAGGGTTATAAGCCAGCGGGTGCCCACCCTCCCAGCTCCAGTCTGAGTGTGGAAGAGACGGCGCTGGAACCCATGGACACGGCGTATCCCCGAGAGGACCCCCGGGCCCCCACGCCCAGCAAGGCCGGCCCCCACACAGCCCTCACACTGGGGGCCCCGCAGCCCCCACCTCGGGACCACCTGATCTGGTCGGTGTTCAGCACCCTCTACCTGAACCTGTGCTGCCTCGGCTTCCTGGCGCTGGCTTACTCCATCAAGGTGGGCGGGGGCTCCACCCCCTACTCCACCAAGGTTGGGGAGAGGGAGAAGGGGCAGGGCGTGGGGAGCTTCTCAGGGGTCCTTGCCCTGTTGGGGGTCTCAGGGGGCTCTGCTTGCCAGTGAGGGTCTCTGTGGGCACCGCTTGTGAAGGTGACTCCGTCAGCATGGCCCAGAAAGAGCCCCTCACAGAGGTGAGGCCATGCGGCTTCTCCATTAAACACGTGGGCCTCTTCTTAAGGCGGTCTGGCCCACCCAAGAGCACAGAGGCCACTGGGAGGCACCCAGAGAGGTCTCTGTCCAAGGGGGTTCACATGCTGTGGGCTTCTTGAACAGTGCCCCCTTTGACTTTAGCTCCTGAGTGGCAGGGTGGGGGGTGTCTCAGCATCCTGGGGGACCCTCACCCACAGAGCTCTTACAGGCTGACACTGGCCTGGGCTGGCCCCTGGGTCTGTAGCTGGGGACCCAGGGAGTGCCTCCTCAGGCCACACCTCTCCATTCAGATTTTGGGGCCTTCTAGGTGCCCAGGGTGGGGGTGGGAAGGGCCCCCAGGCCCTGAGGACACGTGGACATCTGGCCCCGTGGCCACCCTGCAGGCCCGGGATCAGAAGGTGGCTGGGGACCTGGAAGCGGCCCGGCGTTTTGGCTCCAAAGCCAAGTGCTACAACATCCTGGCTGCGATGTGGACGCTGGTGCCTCCGCTGCTGCTCCTGGGGCTGGTGGTGACCGGCGCCCTGCACCTGGCCCGGCTGGCCAAGGACTCCGCCACCTTCTTCAGCACCAAGTTTGAGGATGGGGACTACGACTGACAGCCTGGGTCCTGATGGGGGGCCCCAGCCCCAGGATGCTGATCCCAGGGTGCTCTCCTGAGCCTGGCCCTTCCGTGGGGCCTCCATCTCTGCCCCATCCTGACCCTGGGGCCCTCCAGCCCCAACATGGGTACCTAATGCTGACCCAGTCAGACCCCAGGGGCCTCACCCTAACCTGAGGGCTCCCAGGCCCTAACTCTGCCCCCCCGCCCCTCCCTCCTCACATTCCAGGCTCCTTGGTTTCACAATTAAAAGTGCCTGGTTCCAGAAAGTGCCTCCTGGGTCTCCTTCCTGCCCAGCATAGGGGAAGGAGCTGCCCTGGGGACCACCGAAGCCAAACGCCACGGGGCCGACACTGAGTCAGCAGCAGGAGGTCCCCTGGCAGCTCTGCAGCTCTGCTGTTCTGCTCAGCCACGTCCTGACCGGCCCCTTCTCTGTCACTGGGCGGCCTGTGGCTTCTGGGGCGGAGGCCCAGAGTATTTTAGGCTGAAGTTTGGGAACCAGGCCTTTGATCTCTGCTACTCTGTGGTTTAGCGGCCTGTGCTCCAGAACATCGCGGGTGTGTCCCAACTCCACATGTGCCCAAAGTCTGCGTGGGAGTCCCCTGGTGTGTGCCTCTTTCCTTCTGGGTCATTCCGCCCGTCCCCATGACCCTGGGTCCTCCTTAATTCTGAGAAATCCCAGTCCCCACGGTGGTTTCCCTTCCTCTTGGGCCGGGGGGTGGGTGTCTGGGAAGGCAGGGAGGGGACCATCCCGTGGGTGGGGCTGGACACACACACATCATACACACGGAGCAGGATCACACCCCCCCACACGCACACGCACAGGCACAGCTGTGTCCAGACAGAAAATGGGCATGTGTGCAAAGTTTTCTGAGCTCCCTGGTGCCGGTGCGTGTTTTTCATACTGTTTTACCTGCATCGCGCACCACAGCCTCCCCCACACCCCGGACTGGTGATGGGAGGGTGCTGGGGACACACACACCCTGATGCCTCGTGGAGGCCGCCCCTGCCAGGAGGCGGGGGTTAACTGCAGGGGCTGTAACCGCAGAGTGGCCCAGGGTTCTGAGCGCCTCCCTCAGGGGCCTTTCCCTCCCCAGGGATCCCCCTCGTCTGTCCGCTGTCCCTGGGTTGGGAATCTTTATCTAGTTGGTCTACTTGGAGCCCTGGGCTGCACCCCCATCTGTGATATGCCTGCAGCCAACAGCTGGCACGGCCAGGACTTCGTGGGCAGGCCCAGCCAGCTCTGGAGGCAGATGTGTGTAGGCTATGCTGGGCACCGGAGACAGACAGGGTCAGTCCCACGTGGACCAAGGACAAGGGCAGCGTGCCCACCTGTGCCTGGCTTGGGAGAGCGTGCCAGCCCCGAGCCCCAGGACTGGCCAGAGAAGGGACCAAACTGTGTTGGGTGCAGAGGCTCGGGGGGAGTCAGCCCCTGTGTGGCCGGATGAGTGTCTCCAGGGACCAGATGGTCTGCTAGCCCCAGGCTCATGGTCACGGCAGGTGTAAGACACGTGGTGGCCACAGGCCTCGGCCATCTGCACTCCACGGTTCCTGTCGCGAGAGCTGAGAGAGCTGGCAGGCCCTGAGTGCCGGTCCCGGCCACGTGAGTCCCCAGCACACTCACCCCCAACATTCTGCTCCTGGCAGCCACGGAGGGTGGCAGAGACAAGGAGATGGGCCCTGGGAGACACAGGCATTCTGATCCCCAGAGCCGCACAGGCGTCCTTGCCTGCCTGCCTCCCTCCCTCCCTCTCTCCCTTCCTCCCTGGAGTCTCCATCCGGAGCTTGCTTGAGGAAAGGGTGCAGCCGCAAAGCCCGTGCAGGGGGAGGTGCAGATTCGAGGGGACTCACGCTGCCCGACCCAAGTGAAAAGGGAAGTGGGACCCAGGGCACGGTCCTTACTTCAGAAGGAAGGAAGCACATCGGCTCCTTAGAGGAATAATGCTCTTCCCGGCACCAAAGCTTTAATTCCTCAGGCTGACGTGGTGCAGGGGTCCTGGCCCTCATCAGGGTTTCAGCAGCAGATGCCATCGCATCTTGTTCTTGGGAAACTGCTGACGACTCAACCCTGCGGCTGAGGCTGGGCAGGGCCTTGAACCCATGCACATCTGGCTCCAGTCCCTCTGGCTGGTCAGTGGAGAGCGCTGGGGTCTCACCCTCAGGTCCCTCTGTCCAGTTCTCTGGTGACTTCCCACTTCCCACCTCTCTCCTCACAAGCTGCGAGGTTGAGAAAAGAGCCATCACACCCCACACTGTGGGAGAGGCCACCCAACCGGATTAAGGCTGCCCAGAGTCCAGAGGAGCCTGTGATTGAGATTAAATCCCCCAACATGCCGGACCCTCGACTGCGTGGCGTGAAAAGCTCCTTTTTGGCAAAGCTGCACCTGAGAGTCCTGAGGAATTCTGAAGGTGGCCGAGTCCCTTCCTTCACAGCCCTTATCCCTGCTGTCCACGCTGAGCTCTGCACCTGCCTCTCTGCCCTCTCAGCAGAGGGAGCTGCAGGTCACGGTGACCAAGGCACTCAGGGAGAAGCGGATGAGAGGCCAGAGGTGATGCAGCCTCAGACTCTGCCTTCAGGACCTTGGGCGGTGCCCTGGGATGGTGGGTGACGGCATCCGTCCACGGGGCAGGGAGACGTGGCGTGGGGATGCCATGGGGAAGCCCAAGGGTGTCCAGGCAGGGGAGGGGTTCAGGTTAGAGTCAAAAAGCCTTGAACTTTAGGCCAAGCAGCGTGGACTTTCCCTGAGCACCTGGCTGCAGGTGGGATGGCAGGCTAGGAGGGTGTCCAGGAGGGGTGGGTGCAGAAGGAGTGGCCACAGGGAAGGCCCAAGAGACATTTCTAAAGCCGACGCTCCTGATTATTCAAGGGCAGGTTCCAGGGTGAGTGACTCAGTGGGGCAGGAGGGACCAAGAGTGACCCAGAGGGGCCCTTCGGGCTCTGGAGCAGGTACCTAATATCTTCAAAAAGTCCTCCCGGGAAACTCGGAGCTGGAGCTTCCAGGCAGCTTCGTGGGTGACCTTTGAATCCGGCCAGCCGAGAGGGGAAAGGAGGCCTTGCGCCCTGCAGGGAGAGGGAGGCAGCCCGGGGGTGAGGGGGACAGCCCGGGGGATGGCCGATGGCCACAGGCGCCTGGGCTCTGGGGGCTGGCGTGGTCTTCTACCTGGCTGCAGGGCAAGTCGGGCCTGGGACGGCCACAGCTCAGCCTCCAGACGAGGAGCCCAGGGCCCCGCTCGGGCCGTGACCTCCACAGTCACCGAGTCCTCGGAGAAAGAGAAGTCGAGCTTGTTCCCCTGGTAGAAGATGCCGGAGACGCTCACTCTGGAGATGCCCGAGGGGCACAGAGGGTCGAAGGTCACACCCCATCGGGTGAGCCTGTGGGAGGAGAGGTCTGTGAGGCGGCAGGTGGGGGTACAGGCTGCCCTCTGCCAGCCTCTGCACTTGCCTGAACCCCGTGCACCCGAAGAGAACCGCCTGCAGGAAGCCCCCCATGCCCGTCAGGAAGTTCACAGCGCCTGACCCGTCCGAGTTCTCCGTCCACACCTGTAGGGGCAAAGGCAGCTGACACCAGGACCCCCGGGACGCCGTCCTCTCTGGGCTGCTGTCTGAGGTCCGGCTGAAGCTCCAGGGCTGCACCTTGCTGTGCCCACTCTGGGGCCCTCTCCACTCCCACCATGAGGGGCCCAGTGGGAGGCAGGCGTGGCCAGGCTAACCTTGAAGGGCTCAGCCATGTTGGCAAAGCTCCTGTCCAGGAGGTCCCGGGCCCGTGCCGCGTCCTTCAGCTCCATCCAGCCCACAGCAAACATGCTCTTGGGTCAAAGGTAACAGGACGCGCAGGGGTGAGGCCAACTTTGAGGGCAGAGACTGAGGCCACTGGGGCAGGAGCTCCCCACCCCAAGGCTGCTCACCCAGGTCATGGCGGGGCCCTGGGGGGATGTCACAGCCTCATAAATCTCCAGGTTTTTCCTTCGAACCTCAGGAACCAGGGAGAAGGGGACGGGGTATCCCAGGAGCACAACGTCTGCTTGCTTCACCGTCTCTCCTACGGGGAGGTGCTGCTGATGGTGGGCACGTGCGAGTTTGGGGGTGGGCAGGTGTTCCAGGACAGACTTGAGGTCTCCACGGCAGGGGCGAAGGAGGCCTCGGAGGGTCCACCCACACTCACCAGGCTGATATCCATCAAACTCCGGGTGGAAGTTCCGCTCCACGTCAAAGGGCACCTTGATGTTGTCAGCCACGGCCAGCCACTGGCGGGGGACCGGCAGTCCCAGGTCCCGGGCCAGGGCGGCAGCAAAGCGCAGGCTAGGGGTGGAGGTGGGTGAGAGAGGTTGCGACCCCTGGGCTTCCAGCTGCTGCCCGCCAAGCGGGGGCACTGGGGCAGGTCTCCAGCTGCGGTGGGGGTGGGGTGAGGCGAGGGTCTTGTGTCTGACCTGTTCTGGACCAGGACGTTGGTGTACACGGAGTTGTTGACCCCGGAATGGTACTCATCGGGGGACATGACTCCTGGACACACAAGTCCAAGACGGTGCTCAGTGCAGAGTCTCAGAGACCTTCCCTCCACACAGCGGTCAGCGTGGGGCCTGCACATGTGAGGTGCCGGGAAATCCCTTCCTCCCCACCATGGCCCTCACCCCTCAGGTGGTACTGCTCCTCCCTGGGGCTCCACTCGACGCGGCTGCACCAGAACTCCGCCACGGCACTGACCACGTCCCAGCCACCAGCCTCTCGAAAGAGCTGCAGGTCCTGGGGGGCAGGAGGCGGGACAGAGGCCAGAGCCCTGGTCACTGTCGTTCCCAGCGGCCTGTCTGTGCCCAGAAGCAAGGCCTGGCACTGAGACACCCATCCTCGGCCAGCTTCCCAGGACTGGCCCCAAACAGGAAGCCACGCAGAGTGGGCGTGACTACACCAGCTGCCTGGCCACGCCTGCAGGAGCGGTGGGCACACCACGCCTCACCTGGGTGGTGTGGTAGTACAGCTCGAAGGCCAGCACCACGGCCCCATTGACGTGGACCTCCTGGGCCCCGTAAATGTCCTCAGGGCAGACCTCCAGGCCGGAAACTGCACTCTCCCAGGCAAACTTGGCTCCCTGAGGGGTGGAGACGGGCACACCTGTAGGGGCACACCTTGTTGGAGGGGAGAGGTGGCCCACCAACTTTCCCATGCCCCCACCCTGGAAGAGGGGGCACAGCCTGCTCCAGGTCCCCTGGTGGGCACCACTGCTGGGAGTGCCTGCTGCAAGTCCTCACTGTAGGCAAGGTGGCTTCTGCCCAGTGCTCACCATGTGCTGACCTGGGGGCAGGGCACAAGGGTACCCCAAGGGGTCCTGGGCCAGAATGGGGTCCCAGCCCTGCTGAGGCCCCTCAAGCCTCAGGGTGAAGAATCCAGGACATCTCAGCTCTGTTCAGAGAGGGGCCCGGGGAGAAGAACACAGGCCCGGGGAGGGGTTAGTCGGGGAGTTGCAGGCCCTGCCAGTGTCCAGAGTGGGGCCCGTGGAGAGGGATACAGGCTGGGAGGGATGTAGGGGCTGCAGGGCTCTGCAGGCCGGTGCCCAGGTCCCCTCACCTGGTAACCCAGGTTCTGGGCATTCTCCAGGGCCCCGCCCAGCGTGCGGATGCGGTACTCCAGGATGGCCCTGGCAGCCTCTGGGTGGAACATCAGGATATTCGGGAACATCCAGAGGTCCTGAGAGCACGGGCCCTTGTTCGAGCGCTGGACAGGCTCTCACGTCTCCCTCCCTCCTGGCCACGTTCCCCCCGGCACAGCTCTACTGCTGGGCCTTCTGGGTTCCTCCTCTGCGGCCCACTCAGATCTGCAGGCCCTCCCCACCTGCCCACCCGGTTCTGTCTCCAGCTCAGATGCTCCTGTTGATCTGGTCCTCAGCCCCCACTTTGCTTCCCCAGCCGGGTTCGTGTGCCCACAGAGGCTCCGGCCGAATGTGGACACGGGCAGCCTCGGGCCAACCGACCTGCAGTGAATGACTTGGCCTCTGGGAGCCTCATCAGAGAAAATGGCCACAGCAGCAGCATGGGGAGACTCAGACAACGATGGAGCAGCCCCAGCCCTCACTCTGTACCCCTCCACGTCCAGCAGCCACCATGCCCCCTCCCTCGTGCCCAGCCCTCACTCTGCACTCCTCCACGCCCAGCAGCCGCCATGCCCCCTCCCTCGTGCCCTCGGTGTCCCTGTCACCCTCCTCGGCCTCCAGCTCCAGGCTCCACGCAGTAGCCCACAGGTCTTCCCAGTGCCCACAGGCCCCTCCTGATCAAAGTCTCTGCAGCTCCGCTGGCCCTCAGGTAAACTCCAAGCGCCACACCGCTGTCTAC